>NC_046219.1:15487720-16121682 GCF_011004875.1 Balearica regulorum gibbericeps
TCATTGACATAGAGGGCAACACCCCCTCCTTGTCTGCCCTGCCTGAAGGGGATTGCAGCCTTTGGATAAGCCACACCAGAGCAGGTACTTCCCCAAGTGTACTGCAGCCCATGGAGGAATCCACACTGGAGGAGAGGAAACCTGTAAGAAGCAAGGAGCAGCAGAGGAAAAGAGCAAGAAGCAAGGAGAAGCAGAAAGAAACCATTTATCTCCTGGACCTAAACCTTTTGTGGTACCAGTCAGGATGGCGAAGGACTGAGTAGAGCATGCAGCAAAAGCAAGGGAAGTGGAGACTAGGAAGTGGGGAGGTGAGACGTTGGACTGAAGCTGAGCCTGGGCAAGGGAGAAGGAAAGGTGTTTCCCCAAGTGTTGTAATTGTTTACCATTTTTTTTTCCTCAATACCTAAATAAGTAATTAAAAGTTTATGTTAATTGATGTATTGGGTTTATGTGGCAAGGTTTTGGTAGAGGGGGGGCTACAGGGGTGGTTTCTGTTAGAAGCTGCTAGAAGCTTCCCCTGTGTCTGACAGAGCCAATGCCAGCCAGCTCCAAGACAGACGCATTGCTGGCCAATGCTGAGCCAATCAGTGATGGTGGTAGCACCTCTGAGATAACATATTTAAGAACGGAAAAAACCACCCACCTGCACAACAGCAACTGCAGCTGGAGAAGAAAGGAGTGATAATATGTGAGAGAAACAACTCTGCAGACACCAAGGTCAGTGCAGAAGGAGGGGGAGGAGGTGCTCCAGGCACCGGAGCAGAGATTCCCCTGCAGCCTGTGGTGAAGACCATAGTGAGGCAGGCTGTCCCCCTGCAGCCCATTGAGTTTGATGGTGGAGCAGATATCCACCTGCAGCCCGTGGAGGACCCCACACTGGAGCAGGTGGGTGCCCGAAGGAGGCTGTGACCCCATGGGAAGCCCGCGCTGGAACAGGTCTCTGGCAGGAGCTGTGGACCTGTGGAGAGAGGAGTCTATGCTGGAGCAGGTTTGCTGGCAGGACTTGTGACCCCATGGGGGACACATGGTGTTAATCAGTCAAGTGGCTTCTGCTAAACTTGTATCCCAGTGCTTCCATGCCCCATTACCTAATGCCCTCAACATAGTCTTTAACAGTCCATTATATCTCTCCATCTTTCCAGAGGCTTGTGGGTGATAGGGGATGTGATACACCCACTCAATGCCCTGTGTCTTTGCCCAGGAGCTTGTGAGGTTATTTCAAAAATGAGTCCCATTGTCTGATTCAATCCTTTCTGGGGTACCATGTCGCCATAAAATTTGCCTTTCAAGGCCTAGGATGGTGTTTCGGGCAGTGGCATGGTTTACAGGAAATGTCTCTAGCCAGCCAGTAGTTGCTTCCACCATGGTGAGTATGTAGCGCTTGCCTTGGCGTGTTCATGGCAGTGGCCCAATATAGTCAATCTGCCAGGCCTCGCCATATCGAAAACCCAGCCACCGCCCTCTATTCCAGGGAGATTTTACTCGTGTCGCTCGCTTGATTGCAGCACATATTTCACATTCATGAGTGACTTGTGTGATGGCCTCCATGGTCAGGTCCACCCCTCGATCACGAGCCCACCTGTATGTTGCATCTCTCCCTAGATGTCCTGATGTTTCATGGGCCCATCAAGCTACAAATAGCTCACCCTTACGCTCCCAGTCCAGGTCCACCTGAGCTACTTCAATTTTGGCAGCCTTGTCCACTTGTTCATTGTTTTGATGTTCTTCAGTGACGCAGCTTTTGGGCATGTGAGCATCTACATGACGTACCTTCACAGCCATGTTTTCTACCTGGGCAGCGATGTCCTGCCACAATGCAGCAGCCCAGATGGGTTTACCCCTGCGCTGCCAATTGGTCTTCTTCCACTGCTGCAACCACCCTCATAGGGCATTTGCCACCATCCAGGAGTCAGTATAGAGATAGAGTACTGACCACTTTTCTCGTTCAGCAATCTTTAGGGCTAGCTGAATGGCTTTCACTTCTGCGAACTGACTTGACTCACCCTCTCCTTCAGTGGCCTCGACGACTTGTTGTGTGGGACTCCATACAGCAGCTTTCCACTTCCGATGGTTTCCTACAACACGACAGGATCCATCAGTAAACAGAGCATAATGCCTTTCGTCTTCTGGTAACTCATTATATGGTGGTGCCTCTTTGGCACGAGCTACCTCCTCAGGCAGTGCTCCAAAATCTCTGCTTTCTGGCCAGTCCATGATCTCTTCCAGAATTCCTGGGTGGTTGGGTTTCCCCAGTCGAGCTCGCTGCGTGATTAGTGCTACCCACTTACTCCATGTAGTGCTGGTTGCATGATGTGTAGAGGGAATGTTTCCTTTGAACGTCCAGTGTAGCACAGGCAATCGCGGTGCCAAGAGGAGAGATGCTTCTGTACCAACAACTTCCGAAGTGGCTCGAACCCCCTCATATGCTGCTAGGATCTCTTTTTCAGTTGGGGTGTAGTGGGCTTCTGATCCTCGATACCCCCGGCTCCAAAACCCTAATGGGCGACCTCGGGTTTCTCCTGATATTTTTTGCCAGAGGCTCCAGGTGAGGCCATGCTCCCCAGCTGCAGTGTAGAGTACATTTTGTACAGCTGGTCCTGTCCGGACAGGCCCAAGAGCTACTGCATGAGCTATTTCCTGTTTGATATGCTCAAAGGCTTGTTGTTGCTCAAGGCCCCATTCAAAATAGTTCTTCTTTTGGATTACTCAATAGAGAGGGCTCACAAGCTGACTATAACTTGGAATATGCATTCTCCAGAACCCCACAAGGCCCAGGGAGGCTTGTGTTCCCTTCTTGTTAGCTGGTGGAGACATAGTTGCTAACTTGTTGACCACATCCATAGGCACATGACAGCATCCATCCTGCCATTTTATTCCCAAGAACTGGATCTCTTGTGCAGGTCCCTTGGCCTTGCTTTTCTTTATGGCGAAACCAGCTTTCAGAAGAATCTGAATTACTCTTTTCCCCTTCTCGAATACTTCTTCTGCCTTATTGCCCCATATGATGATGTCATCGATGCATTGTAGATGTTCAGGAGCATCATCCTTTTCCAGTGCAGTTTGGATTAGTCCATGACAAATGGTAGGCCCGTGCTTCCACCCCTGGGGCAGTCAATTCCAGGTGTATTAGACACCCTTCCATGTGAAAACAAAGGAATTGAGAAGAATGCATTGGCGATGTCCATTGTAGCATACCACTTGGCTGCTTTTGACTCCAATTCATATTGGAGCTCTAACATGTCTGGTACAGCAGCATTCAGTGGTGGCGTCACTTCGTTCAGGCCACGATAGTCTACTGTTAACCTCCATCCTCCATCAGACTTTTGCACTGGCCATATGGGACTATTAAAAGGTGAGTGAGTCTTGCTGATGACTCTTGCAGCAATCCCACAACAAAGGGATCTTCTGAGAGACCAAACAGGGTAGATAACTGTTTGATCTTCTCTGCGTTCACAGTGGCCACACCAAAAGCCCATCAGTACTCCTTTGGGTCCTTGAAGGACCCTTTCCTGAGGTAGTCTATGCCAAGGATACAAGGGGCCTCTGGGCCGGTCACAATGGGGTGCTTCTCCCACTTGTCCCCTGTTAAGTTCACCTCAGCCTCCAATACAGACAATTTGTGGCATCCCCCTGTCACTCCAGAGATCCAGATGGGTTCTGTGCCCCTATACCCTGATGGCACCAGTGTACACTGTGCACCAGTGTCTACCAAAGCCTTATATTTCTGTGGGTCTGATGTGCCAGGCCATCGAATCCACACAGTAGTCCAGTATACCCGGTCATCCCTTTCCTCCTCCTGGCCAAAGGCAGGGACCCTGTATTCCTGTTCCTGGTCAGAGTATTCACTGTCTGACCCTTGCAGTGACAGACCAGAAGTCCCCTCACCAGGATCAAGGGAGGTGATTTCAGTTCTTCTCTGTCTGGGAGATCGCTGATTGCCTTCTCGTGTTTCTGTAGCAACTACACTGACAGCCTTCTTGGGTGACCCCTTCTTAACAGCTGTCTTCCCTCTCAGTTCACGTACATGGGCTTCCAGCTTAAAGGTGGGTTCACCATCCCACTTCCTCATGTCCTCCCCTTAGTCACGCAGGAAGAACTAGTGTGCCACGCAGCATGCGCCTGGGGCTCCCTTTCCCTCTGAATGGAGCAGGAGATGACTGATTTCTTGGGGTGCCCCTGACAGCCAAGGCACTGGCCCGTAGGGATGAGGAGGGACAGAGATTTTCTTCAGAGTTTTGGAGCCAGGAAGAGACTCTCTCCACAGTTGGTGTGTCCATATACAGGCAATACATCATTACCAAGATGTTAAAATATGATTCTGGGGCACTTTGAATCACCTTCCTCCACGTCCCGTGTGCACAGGACATCCTCTGGATCTTTGGAGACCTCCTCATCATCTAGATCACTGTAGATGACTTCCAGCACTGCTAGTTCTCTCAGGTACTGGGTGCCTTCATCTGTGGTGGTCCACTTTCCTGGGGAGTTCACAAGATCTTCCTTGAATGGGTATCTTGCCCTCACACTTGAGAGGAGCCATCTTCAGAGACTGCAAATTGCTGTCTCTTTTCCAATTCCCCTCTCAATTCCCTGGTTTCTAGCAAGGGATCCCAGCTGTTGGGCTTCCTTACCTTACAATTGCTGACTGTCAGCCCCATCATCCCAGCATCAGAGCAGCCAGGCAGCAATCCGCTCACCTGGCTGGCAGCTGTAATCTTTCCGCATGTCTCAAAGTTCTGATGAGTTTAGGGACTGGGTAGTTTCTGCTTCCTGTCTGAATTGTCTCACTCCTTCCTCTCATTTCTTTGTTGAAGGACCGGCTTCCTGATCAAACCTTTTCTCCTCTTCCTCCTCCCTTACTAGTCAATGATATGGACCCATTGGCCTCCTTGTCCACTGTTTCTTTTTTACTACTGGGGCAATTACTGTAGTTATTGTTTGGGTCCCAATCTCAACCAGGGTGTCCTCAGATGCAGTTTGGATCCCTGCCTCAACCACAGTCCTCTGAGAGTTCTGCACTGTGGCTTGATAGGCATAGGCCAGGCCCTAGTACAGTGCTAGAAGCTGTTGGTTTTCACTGGTGTAGGCAATACACCCTTCTATCCAGTGGCGCATCAGTTTGCCAGTGTTGCTTGCCTCTTCAGGTGTAAAGTCCTTGGTTATGGGAAGTGATAATTGTCCTAAGAACCTGCCCAAACCCTTCCACACACCCTGCCACCCAGGGACTGGCCACCTCAGGGCACATTTCAGTATCGCCTCACAAAACCCATAATATGCCAACGGTATTAATTAGTAATATTAAACAGCTCATGTAAGGGTGAACAAGGACCTTGGGAGCCTGCATAATAAAACCATTCACATCAATCCTGGGTAGGGAGAGGGAGATGTATTTCCTCATTGTCCCCACAAAATAGCTCCCCCAGCACACTAAGACCTTCAATGCCAGGGCAAAGAACAAAGCCATTGTTTGTATTAATATGTTCCCAAAATCAGCAAAATAGAGATAAGCAGTGCAGCCAAACAAGATCCGTGACCCGCACAGAAGCTTGCCACTTAATAACTATATAGCACACAATAAAAAACTGTCTTTGTCAAGCCCCACGTTGGATGCCAAAAAGGACTATGGTGCGTTGACCTTGGCTGGACACCAGGTGTCCACCAAGCCGCTCTATCGCTCCCCTCCTCAGCAGAACAGGGAGGGGAGAAAAATAAGATGGAGAAAAACTCCTTGTGGGTCAAGATAAGGAATTGGCTGGATGGTCACTGCACTCAAAGAGTTATGGTCAACGGCTCAATGTCCAAGTGGAGAACAGTGATGAGCAGCATTCCTCAGGGGTCGGTACTGGGACCGGCACTGTTCAACATCTTTGTCGACGACATGGACAATGGGATCGAGTGCACCCTCAGCAAGTTTGCCAACGACACCAAGCTGTGTGGTGGAGTCGACACCCTGGAGGGAAGGGATGCCATCCAGAGGGACCTTGACAGGCTGGAGAGGTGGGCCCATGCGAACCGCATGAAGTTCAACAAGGCCAAGTGCAAGGTCCTGCATGTGGGTCGGCGCAATCCCAAGCACAAATATAGGCTGGGCAAGGAATGGACTGAAAGCAGCCCCGAGGAGAAGGACTTGGGGGTATTGATTGATGAGAAGCTCAACATGAGCCAGCAGCGTGCGCTTGCAGCCCAGAAAGCCAACCCTGTCCTGGGCTGCATCAAAAGAAGTGTGACCAGCAGGTCGAGGGAGGTGATCCTGCCCCTCTACTCTGCTCTTGTGAGACCCCCACCTGGAGTACTGCATCCAGCTCTGGGGGCCCCAGTACAGGAGAGACATGGAGCTGTTGGAGTGAGTCCAGAGGAGGGCCACGAAGCTGATCAGAGGGCTGGAGCACCTCTCCTATGAGGACAGGCTGAGAGAGTTGGGATTGTTCAGCCTGGAGAAAAGAAGGCTCCGGGGAGATCTAATTGCGGCTTACCAGTACCTGAAGGGAGCCTACAGGAAAGATGGAGAGGGACTGTTTACAAGGCCATGTAGTGACAGGACAAGGGGTAATGGGTTTAAGCTGAAGGAGGGTCGATTTAGATTAGATGTTAGAAAGAAATTCTTTACTGTGAGGGTGGTGAGGCGCTGGAACAGGTTGCCCAGAGAGGTTGTGGAGGCCCCATCCCTGGAAGAGTTTAAGGCCAGGTTGGATGAGGCTTTGGGCAACGTGGTCTAGTGGAGGGTGTCCCTGCCCATGGCAGGGGGGTTGGAACTTGATGATCTTTAAGGTCCCTTCCAACCCAAGCCATTCTATGATTCTGTGATTCTATAAGATAAAGCCAGTTTAATAAAGCAAAAGGCCACTCATGGAAGCAAAGGAAAAAACTCAGAATAGTTACTCTCTACTTCCCATCAGCAGGCAATGTCTGGCCACTTCCTGGGAAGCAGGGCTTCAGTACCCATAGTGGTTCCTCCAGAAGACAAACATTCTCAATAACAACTGCCCCCACTTCCTCCTCCTTTTTCTCAGCTTCTTATTGCTGAGCAGACGTCATAAGGTTATGGAATATCCCTTTGGTCACTTTGGATCAGCTGTCCTGTCTGTGTCACCTCCCAAAATCTTTCCCACCCACAGACTACTCGTGAGGGGTGGTGAAATGTTGGAGAGACAGCCTTGATGTGTGCTGGCACTGCTCAGTAGTAGCCAAAACACTGGTGTGTTATCAACACCTTGCTAGCTACCAATACAAAGCACAGCGCTATGAGGGATGCTGTGTGAAAAATTAACTCTGTCTCAGCCAGACCAAATACACCCTGCAGCCCATGGAGGGTAACGGTGGGGCAGATATCCACCTGCAGCTCGTGGAGGACCCCACATCGGAGCAGGTGGATGCCCGAAGGAGGCTGTGATCCTTTGGGAAGCCCATGCTGGAGCAGGCTTCTGGCAAGACCTATGGACCTGTGGAGAGAGGAGCCCATGTTGGAGCACGTTTCCTGGCAGGACTTGTGACCCCATGGGGGATCCATGCTGGAGCAGTCTGTTCCTGAAGGACTGCACCCTGTGGGAGGTACTCATGCTGGACCAGTTTGTGGAGGACTGCCTCCCGTGAGAGGGACGCCACACGGAAGCAGGGGAAGGGTGTGAGAGGTCCTCCCCCTGAGGAGGAAGGAGCAGCAGAAACAATGTGTGATGAACTGACCACAACCCCCATTCCCTGTCCTGTTGTACCATGCAGGGGGAGGAGGTAGAGAAAGTCAGGAGTAAAGTTAAGCCTGGAAAGAATGGAGGGTTGGGGGAAAAGTGTTTTTAAGATTTGGTTTTATTTCTCATTACTCTGATTTGATTGGTTATGAATTTAATTAATTTCCCCAAGTTGAGTTTGTTTTGCCTGTGATGGTAATTGGTGAGTGATCTCTCCCTGTCCTTATCTTGACCCACAAGCCTTTCATTATACCTTTTCTCTCCCCTGTCCAGCTGAGGAAGGGGAGTGATAGAGAGGCTTTGGTGGGCACCTGGTGTCCAGCCAGGGTCAATCCACCACAAATGGCAATAAATTAATTTTGGGGGCATAGGGTGGTGAATAGTGTGGTGTGAGTACAACTGGTGCAAGTGTGAGGTATGGTTTCAGTGTGAGCATGTGATTCAGTCACACAGGATGACTGTGAATGGGGTGTGTAATGTGAGGTGAGTGTGAGCACATGACTAGGTAGTACAAGGTGAGTTTGAGCAGAGTGAGTGAGCACATGGTGCATGGTGACTGGGCGCATGATGAAGCAAAGTGGATGTGAGTGTGTGTGGGTGAGCGAATAGTGTAGAGCGTGAGTGTATGACTGGGTGGTGCAGGGTGAACATGGGTAAGGGGTGTATGTGTGTGAGCATGTGACTGACCAGGTGTGAGTGTGCATGAGTGCATGACTGTGGGTTGAACGGAGTAAGGGTGAGTTTGTGACTGGGCATTGCACGGTTTGAGTGCGAGAGTGTGGTGTGAGTGTCCACTCATGGGTGTATAGTGCCTGTGTTGTGCATGTGGGGAGGTATAATCATGCAACATATGCAAACATGGTGTGCAGTACGTGTGTGATCCAGTGTGTAGCGTACCAAGTGTGCATGAGCATAGTGTGTTGTCGTGGTTTAGCCCCAGCCAGCAACTAAGTACCAAGTGGCTGCTCGCCCACTCCTTCTCCCCTGGTGGGATGGGGAGGAGAATCGGGAGAAAAAGGCAAAACTCATGGGTTGAGATAAGAACAGTTTAATAGGACAGCTCTCCTGGTTTCAGCTGAGATAGAGTTAATTTTCTTTCTAGTAGCTGGTATAGTGCTGTGTTTTGGATTTAGTATTAGAATAATGTTGATAACACACCGATGTTTTTAGGTGTTGCTAGGTAGTTGTAGTGGTTACACTAAGTTGTATTGTGTTTGCGTGGCAAGGTTTTGGTAGCGGGGGGGCTACAGGGGTGGCTTCTGTGAGAAGCTGCTAGAAGCTTCCCATATGTCCGATAGAGCCAATGCCAGCTGGCTCCAAGATGGACCCACAGCTGGCCAAGGCCAAGCCAATCAGCGACAATGGTAGCGCCTCTGAGACAACATATTTAAGAAGGGAAAAATAACTCCAAGTGCAATTGCAGCCAGAGAGAGGAATGAGAATATGTGAGAGAAATAGCTCTGCAGACACCAAGGTCAGTGCAGAAGGAGGGGGAGGAGGTGCTCCAGGCACCGGAGCAGAGATCCCCCTGTAGCCTGTGGTGAAGACCGTGGTGAGGCAGGCTGTCCCTCTGCAGTCCATGGAGGTTAACAGTTAATGGAGCAGGCTCCTGGCAGGACCTGAGGACCCATGGAGAGAGGAGCCCACACTGGAGCAGGTTTGCTGGCAGGGCTTGTTACCCCCATGGGGGACCCACACTGGAGCAATCTGTTACTGAAGGACCAAACCCTATGGAGGAGACCCACACTGGAGCAGTTCATGAAGGACTGCAGCCCGTGGGAAGGACTCATGTTGAAATTCATGGAGGACTGTCTCCCGTGGGAGTGACCCCACGCTGGAGCAAGGGAAGAGTGTGAGGAGTCCTCCCCCTGAGGAGGAAGGAGCAGCAGAGACAACATGTGATGAACTGACCACAACCCCCATTCCCTGTCCCTCTGTGCCGCTGGTGGGGAGGAAGTAGAGAAATCAGGAGTAAAGTTAAGCCAAGGAAGAAGGGAGGGGTGAGGGGGAAGGTGTTTTGAGATTTGGTTTTATTTCTCATTACTCTGCTCTGATTTAATTGGCTATGAATTTAACTAATTTTCTCAAGTTGAGTCTGTTTTGCCCATGACGATAATTGGTGAGTCATCTCTCCCTGTCATTATCTCAACCCACGAGCCTTTCATTATTTTCTCTTCCCTGTCTATTTGAGGAGGGGGAGTGATAGAGCAGCTTTGCTGGGCACCTGGCACCCCCATTCCGCATCCCTCTGTGTCACTCGGGGAGGAGGTAGAGAAAATCGGGAGTGACTGACTTATGACCACCTAAGTCAAGGACTTTTCAGCTTCTCACATCCTGCCTGGTGTACAAGAAGATGGGAAAGCATAGCTAGGACAGCTGACCCAGACTAGCCAAAGTGATATTCCCTATCATATAACTGTGATAATTGCACATAAGAGGTTAAAAACACTGGTGTCCACTTACCTATTATACAAACATTGTGGATGGAGATCCACAAGTTTGGCATGGGAAGTAGCAGAAGGAGGGAGTCTTACGGCAGCAAGATGGCCCTGTTTTGGCTAGAGAATGTGGAATAAACAGATAGACGAGTTCTACACAGAATCTTGAGGGCCATGGTGCTTGGAGTGAGGCCTTTTCCTTCATTATCTGTGAAATTAATATTAAAGTTGACACCCCTAAATATGATAATGTGCTAAAAGGAGTACATGCTAAACATATATGACTACAGTAGTTGAATCTCCACCCAAATCATGTTAAATGTCACCCCTGGGAGGGGACAGCTAAGACTGGGGTATAAAAGATATTGAGGAAGTTACCCCTGGAGAGAGAGAAGAGACTGAAGACCCCGATGAGGTAGTCAATGGGCTGTGCTCCTTCTCCTCCACCCAAGATAGGGACACCTTCTTGGTAAGCATTGTGCCTTCACCTTTTGGTGAAGAATACCTGGGATAGCATTTTGGTAGCATTATAATTATAATCATAGTCATATGTTAGCGCTATTGCAGTAAGTGCATTTATCAACGGCAATTCTGAACTCTTTATATCTGTCGCTTTAATAAGCTTTCTATTAGTTTCAACTTTGCGAAACTGTCTCAGTGAAAGTCTTTTAGGGGGCTCTGACAGGCAAACGTTGACTCTGATATGTGGCTATATATATAATCCTTTAGACATGAACCGTTGACCAAGTCTGGGACTAAGACTGGACCTAGATGCACCTAGGCTCCTCTCAGAGAAGGAGTTTAGAAAGCAAGGGAGTCCTTTCTGAACCTCGTGACTCAACGGGAGGGCCTCCTTCAGCCACACATCACTCACACCGTTACGTGACAGTAACGTCATGCTCCATACATAACTGGGAAAGCTAGCTGGGAGGTGGGATCACTGCTTGGAAACAGACTGGGCATCAGGGTGGTGGTTTTTTTCCCTTCCACATTTGGTGACCAATTGCATTTTTTGCATCAGTTGTTTTACATATAATTTTAAAAAATTGTAATTTAAATTTTAATTGTAATTAAAATTTTAATTTTTAAAAATGGTAATTTTAAAAAATTACCATTATTGTTATTGTTGTTGTTGTTATTATTATTATTATTATTCTCTTCCTTTGTTATCCTATTAAACTGTCTTTATCTCTACCCACAAGGTTTTTTTTCCATTTTCCTCCCCATCCCCTTGGAGGGGAAGAATGAGTGAGTGGATGCATGATGCTTGGTTACTGACTAGGGTTAAACCATAACAGTCTTTTTTGGTGCCCAACATGGGACACGAAGGGTTGAGATAACGACAGATTTGATCAGAACATGTTAAAACACATTTGTTAGAAGCATTCATGATATTAGTTTAATCATCACTGATCCACTGGTCACAATGTTGTTTTATTTGTTCTTAGAGTTGTTCTCAGAGTTGTGTTATGTAACACCTTACTTGAGATATATACTGGTTATCAGTGTTTATGTGTGGTTTGTCACATCTGGGTGTTGGATTAAGCTTATTGCTCTGCTGTTTGGTGTATTACTGGCTAATGGTATGATAAAATCATTGATAGTCAGACCAGTTTTGTATTTGTATTCAGTGGCAGCTGAATCTGTATTCAGCAGCAGCAGAGCAACAGTGGCAGTTTCATCTCTGTACTTCGGGAGCCATCTATTGGGAGCTAGTAATAATTACACTTTTTACTTTTACTCCTTGGAGAGCCAATATGTGAGGAAGACACCTTCCTTCACATTCCTTTTCTGTCTCGAGGCTAATTACAATAGCTCTTGAGAATGCTGAATATCCTTGGGATGTTCAGACCAGCACGCTTCTATTACTAGGTCTCCTGAGTGTGGTTCAGGTCTTGTTTAGGGTTAAACAGCTATTTAAGAATACCACCCAGAGATCAACCCCCGCAACAAGCACTGCGGCTACTCAAACCCCAGCAACATGCACTGTGGCTACTCAAACCCAGGCAATAAGCGCTGTAGCTGAACCAGAAAACCAACCCATGCTGGTATCAGTCGCCCCTATACATAAGAAGAAATGGACATGAAAGTCAACTCGTTTAGTAAAGGATGATGAGACAGGGCCATCACAAGAACAGGAGGAGGAGATAGAACCAGAGATAATCACCAGATCCCTATCCCTGAGTTGCAAGATATGCAAAAAGATTTCAGTCTTTGATTAGGTGAGCAACTTGTCACCTGGCTACTCTGATGCTGGGATAGTGGGGCCAGTAGCCTGGAATTAGAGGGTAGGAAGCCAAGGGAAGGGATCATTGACAAGGTGATTGAAAAAGGGACACAAGCTCTCAGCCTCTGGAGGCAACTCTTCTCAGGCATGAGGGAAAGGTATCTCTTCAAAGATGATGTATGTTTTCCAGGCAAATTGACCACCATGGAGTGAGATATTCACTACCTGAGTGAATTAGCTGTGCGGGAGATGGTTTACTATGACTGGGACAATGTGCAGTTACCCACAGATCCAGATGAAGTCCAATGTACCCGACCCACGTGGCGGAGGGTTGTGCAGAGCGCACCACTGGCATATGCCAAATCATTGGCAGTAATGGCCTGGAAAGGTGAAGAGGCACCAAGGGTGAATGTAGTGGCTGGCTGACTCCAGCAATACGAAGAAAGTCTCTTTTCCTCCCTACAGGCCTGTGTCTCAACCACGGAAAGACTATCCAAAAATCTGGAAACCTGTATGAGAAACTGTCCCAGAAGGTCCAGCAACTCAATAAGGATATGTCCAATTCCCTGCTTGTACAGACCAGTATCTCAGCTACTAGGAGTTAGCATTCCTCTGCTCAAGAGAGAGGATATAGAGGGTACACACCATGAGGCAACCTGTGGTTTTACCTGCATGACCACAGAGATGACATGAGGAAGTGGGATGGAAAACCTACCTCGACCTAGAGGCACAAGTATGTGAGCTTCAAGGAAAAACAGTCATAAAAGGGGATTCTTCCATGAAAAATACTGCTCCAGATTCCAGTGAGCAATCCCCCAGACTGAGTAGAAGGCCTGATCATACTTATGATCCTCTTGAAGGGACTTCTAAGCCATTTTTGCAAGAAGTGTGTACTGAGTCTGGCTGAGATGGAGTTAATTCTCCCCACAGCAGCCCTCATGGTGCTGCGCTGTGTATTGGTAGCTAGCAAGGTGTTGATAACACACCAGTGTTTTGGCTACTACTGAGCAGTGCCAGCACACATCAAGGCTGTCTTTCCAACATTTTTTTTTCCCCAGCAGCAGGCTGGGGGTGGGCAAGATCTTGGGAGGGGACACAGCTAGGACAGCTGACCCAAACTGACCAAAGGGATATTCCATACCATATGACGTCTGCTCAGCAATAAGAAACTGAGAATAGGGGGAGGAACAGGGTGGGGGCATTCGTTGGTTTTTTTTTTTTTTTTTACAATGTTTGTCTTCCAGAGTAAGGGGCACACATACTGAAGCCCTACTTCCCAGGAAGTGGCCGGATATCGCCTGCTGATGGGAAGTAGAGAATAATCTTTGCTTTTGCTTTGCTTCCGGGCGCGGCTTTTTGCTTTAGCTACATTAAACTGCCTTTATCTAGACTGTCGTGGTTTAGGCCCAGCCGGCAGCAAGGTACCACGCGGCCGCTCACTCACCCCTCCCCCAGCACAATGGGGAGGAGAAGTATAACAAAAGGCTTGGGTCGAGATAAGGACAGGGAGAGCTCACTCACTAATTATCATCACGAGCAAAACAGACTGAACTTAGAAAAGAGATTCATCTAATTTATTACTAAACAAAACAGAATAGAGCAATGAGAAAATAACATCAAGTCTTAAAACACCTCCCCCCACCCCTCCCTTCTTCCCAGGCTCAACTTCACTCCCGGCTTCAACCTCCTGCCCCCTCAGCGGCACGGGGGAGGGGGGGGGAATGGGGGTTGCGGTCAGTGCAGCGCACAGTTGTTTCTGCCGCTTCTTTGTCCTCAGGGGGAGGACTCCTCTCATCGTTACCCTGCTCCAGCGTGGAGTCTCTCCCACGGGCTACAGTCCTTCACGAACTGCTCCAGCGTGGTCTCTTCCATGGGGTGCAGACCTTCAGGAGAAAACTGCTCCAGCGTGGGTCCCCCACGGGGTCACAAGTCCTGCCAGCAAACCTGCCCTGGTGTTGGCTCCCCTCTCCACGGATCTACCGGTCCGGCCAGGGACTTGCTTCAGCCTGGGCTTCCCACGGGCCACAGCCTCCTTCAGGTGCCTCCACCTGCTCCGGCATGGGGTCCTCCATGGGCTGCAGGTGGAATCTCTACACCCCCTCATCCTTCCTCCATGGGCGGCTGCAGGGGGACAGCCTGCTTCACCATGGTCTTCACCATGGGCTGCAGGGGGATCTCTGCTCCAACACCTGGAGCACCTCCTCCCCCTCCTTCTGCACTGACCTTGGTGTCTGCAGAGTTTCTTACATCTTCTCACTCCTCTCTCTGGCTGCAAAAGCTCTCTCTAACTGTTTTTCTCTTTCTTAAATATGTTATCACAGAGGTGCTGACTGGCTCGGCCTTGGCCAGCAGCGGGTCTGTCTTGGAGCCAGCTGGCATTGGCTCTGTCAGACACAGGGGAAGCTTCTAGCAGCTTCTCACAGAAGCCACCCCTGTAGCCCCTCCTGCTACCAAAACCTTGCCATGCAAACCCAAAACATTTCACCCTTCGCCTCTGTGAATCACATATTTAAGAATTATCATTAAAATATACATTCAACACAAAAAATTCACAAACACTAATCACATCAACAAGGAAAAAGAAAAAAGAATTCCCCATACCAAAATCAAAACACTATCACAACACCAAACAAGAGTGGACAATCTACACACAAAATCTACCTCTTGTCCCTTCACCACTATATCACTCTCAAGTTACGTTCAGTCAATGTTTTGCCCGTTACCTCTTCCAATTACTATCCTTATCTCGATTTTCTTGAGCCCCACGTTGGGTGCCCAAAAAGGACTGTGATGGGTTGACCCTGGCTGGGGGCCAGGTGCCCACCAGAGCCGCTCTATCACTCCCCTCTTCAGTAAGGCAGGGAGGGGAGAAAGGAAGATGGAAAAACAACCCCAAACTCGTGGGTCAATGTGTTGGGTTTGCGTGACAAGGTTTTGGTAGCGGGTGGGAGCTATAGGGGTGGCTCCTGTGAGGAGCTTCTAGAAGCTTCCCCTGTGTCTGACAGAGCCAATGCGAGCCAGCTCCAAGATGGGCCCGCCCCTGGCCAAGGCCAAGCCAATCAGCGCCTCTGTGATAACATATTTAAGAAGGGGGGAAGTTTTTTTACAGCCGGAGAGAGAAGTGTGAAGATGTAACACCAAGGTCAGTGCAGGAGGAGGGGGGAGGAGGTGTTCCAGGCACCGGAGCAAAGATCCCCCTGCAGCCTGTGGTGAAGACCATGGTGAGGCAGGCTGTCCCTCTGCAGCCCATGGACGAAGGATGAGGGGGTGTAGAGATTCCACCTGCAGCCCCTGGAGGACCCCACACCGGAGCAGGTGGAGGCACCTGAAGGAGGCTGTGGCCCTGTGGGAAGCCCATGCTGGAGCAAGCTCCTGGCAGGACCTGTGGATCCGTGGAGAGAGGAGCCCACGCCAGGGCAGGTTTGCTGGCAGGACTTGTGACCCCATGGGGGACCCACGCTGGAGCAGTTTGCTCCTGAAGGTCTGCACCCCATGGAGGAGACTCACGTTGGAGAAGGTCGTGAAGGACTGTCTCCCATGAGAGGGACCCCACGCTGGAGCAGGGGAACGATGAGAGGAGTCCTTCCCCTGAGGACAAAGAAGCGGCAGAAACACCGCGTGATGAACTGACCGTAACCCCCATTCCCCTTCCTCCTCTGCCGCTGAGGGGGGGCGGAGGTTGAAGCCGGGAGTGAAGTTGAGCCCGGGAAGTTGGGAGGGGTGGGGGGAGGTGTTTTAAAATTTGATTTTATTTCTCATTCCTCTACTCTGTTTTGCTCATTATGATAATTAGTGAGTGATCTCTCCCTGTCCTTATCTTGACCCACAAGCTTTTCGTTGCACTTTTTCTCCCCTGTCTAGTGAAGGAGGGGAGTGACAGAGCGGCTCTGGTGGTCACCTGGCCCTCAGCCAGGGTCAACCCACCATATAATGAGTTACCAGAAGATGAAATGCGTTATGCTCTGTTTACTGATGGATCCTGTCGTGTTGTAGGAAACCATCGGAAGTGGAAAGCTGCTGTATGGAGTCCCACACAACAAGTCGTCGAGGCCACTGAAGGAGAAGGTGAGTCAAGTCAGTTCGCAGAAGTGAAAGCCATTCAGCTAGCCCTAAAGATTGCTGAACGAGAAAAGTGGTCAGTACTCTATCTCTATACTGACTCCTGGATGGTGGCAAATGCCCTATGAGGGTGGTTGCAGCAGTGGAAGAAGACCAATTGGCAGCGCAGGGGTAAACCCATCTGGGCTGCTGCATTGTGGCAGGACATCGCTGCCCAGGTAGAAAACATGGCTGTGAAGGTACGTCATGTAGATGCTCACATGCCCAAAAGCTGCGTCACTGAAGAACATCAAAACAATGAACAGGTAGACAAGGCTGCCAAAACTGAAGTAGCTCAAGTGGACCTGGACTGGGAGCGTAAGGGTGAGCTATTTGTAGCTTGATGGGCCCATGAAACATCAGGACATCTAGGGAGAGATGCAACATACAGGTGGGCTCGTGATCGAGGGGTGGACCTGACCATGGAGGCCATCACACAAGTCACTCATGAATGTGAAATATGTGCTGCAATCAAGCGAGCGACACGAGTAAAATCTCCCTGGAATAGAGGGCGGTGGCTGGGTTTTCGATATGGCGAGGCCTGGCAGATTGACTATATTGGGCCACTGCCACGAACACGCCAAGGCAAGCGCTACATACTCACCATGGTGGAAGCAACTACTGGCTGGCTAGAGACATTTCCTGTAAACCATGCCACTGCCCGAAACACCATCCTAGGCCTTGAAAGGCAAATTTTATGGCGACATGGTACCCCAGAAAGAATTGAATCAGACAATGGGATTCATTTTCTAAATAATGTCATAAGCTCCTGGGCAAAGAAACATGGCATTGAGGGGGTGTATCACATCCCCTATCACCCACAAGCCTCTGGAAAGATGGAGAGATATAATGGACTGTTAAAGACTATGTTGAGGGCATTAGGTAATGGGGCATGGAAGCACTGGGATACAAATTTAGCAGAAGCCACTTGGCTGATTAATACCAGAGGATCTGCTAACCGTCCTGGTCCTGCCCAAACAAAACCCCTGCATACTGTGGGAGGAGACAAGGTCCCTGTAGTACACATGGGAAAGTGGCTGGGGAAGGCAGTGTGGATTGCTCCTCCCATGGGGCAAACCCATTCCTGGGATTGTCTTTGCTCAAGGACCTGGGTGTACTTGGTGGGTAATGCGGAAGGATGGGGAGACCCGGTGTGTGCCTCAAGGAGATTTAACCTTGGGGTAAAATAATCTGTAATGTGAGCTGTACGTTCTAGGAAGTAATGTAGAAGGAATGACCCAAACCAACGAAGAGCAGGTTTCGCAAGGAGCCAGATGAATGCAACAACAGCCCAAAGCAAGCCGGTGTTGGTGCCCAACAACTGAACCTGAACACCCATCCTGACAGATTGGGCCCAAGTCATAGCCGGTTCATGAACATCTGGAGGAGCAGAGGAAGCTCATGGAATGGGAGAATAACATCTATCTGTTAAAGGACTGGAAACAGTAGTTAATAAGAAATAAATACAATGAAACGGTTATATAATATATATATGTATTAAAGTGTGTGGAGCGTGAGCACGACACAAATGGTATGGAATAAGGGGTGGAGATTGTATTGGGTCTGGCTGAGATGGAGTTAATTCTCCCCACAGCAGCCCTCATGGTGCTGTGCTGTGTATTGGTAGCTAGCAAACTGTTGATAACACACCAGGGTTTTGGCTACTACTGAGCAGTGCCAGCACACATCAAGGCTGTCTTTCCAACATTTCTTTTCCCCCCTGCCCAGCAGCAGGCTGGGGGTGGGCAAGATCTTGGGAGGGGACACAGCTAGGACAGCTGACCCAAACTGACCAAAGGGATATTCCATACCATATGACGTCTGCTCAGCAATAATAAGCTGAGAGATAGGGGGAGGAACAGGGTGGGGGCATTCATTGGTTTTTTTTACAACGTTTGTCTTCCAGAGTAAGGGGCACACATACTGAAACCCTACTTCCCAGGAAGTGGCCGGATATCGCCTGCTAATGGGAAGTAGAGAATAATCTTTGCTTTTTGCTTTGCTTCCGCGTGCGGCTTTTTGCTTTAGCTACATTAAACTGCCTTTATCTCGACCCACGAGTTTGGGGTTGTTTTTCCATCTTCCTTTCTCCCCTCCCTGCCTTACTGAAGAGGGGAGTGATAGAGTGGCTCTGGTGGGCACCTGGCCCCCAGCCAGGGTCAACCCACCACAAAGTGAGTAGTGAATACAATGAGAAGGATTAAAAGGGCTCTGCTTCCAGCTGGGTGGAGGAGAGGAAAACCGGGTTTATTGTACTGTGTGGATCCAATGGCTGACTGAAGTGAGTCTAACTGGGAATGAGTGGCAAAAGCACCCCACTGTGACTGGGCCAGAGGCTCCGTACATCCTGGGCATAGACTACCTCAGGAGAGGGTATTTCAAAGACTCAAAAGGGTACAAGTGGGATTTTGGAATAGCTGCCTTGGAGATGGAGGAAATTAAACCATTGTCTATGTTGCCTGGTCTCTCGGAGGACCCTTCTGTTGTGGGGTTGCTGAGGGTCGTAGAACAACAGGTGCCATTCACTACCACAGTGGTGCACCTGCAGCAATACTGCACCAACCAAGACTCCCTGATTCCCATCTATAAGCTGATTCGTCAACTGGAGGGTCAGGGATTGATCAGCAGAACTTGCTCACCCTTTAACAATCCCATATGGCCAGTGCAGAATTCCAATGGAGAGTGGAGGCTGACAATAGACTATCGTGGCCTGACTGAAGTCACACCGCCAATGAGTGCTGCCGTGCCAGACATGCTGGAACTTCAATATGAACTGGAGTCAAAGGTAGCCAAGTGGTATACCACAATTGATATTGCTAATGCATTTTTTTCAATCCCTTTGGCAGCAGAGTGCAGGCCACAGTTTGCCCTCACTTGGAGGGGCGTCCAGTACACCTGGAACCGACTACCCCTGGGGTGGAAACACAGCCCCACCATTTCCCATGGACTGATCCAGGCTGCACTGGAACAGAGTGAAGCTCCAGAACACCTGCAATATAATGATGACATAATTGTATGGGGCAGCACAGCAGCAGCAGTTTTTGAGAAAGGGAAGAAAATAATCCACATTCTTCTGAAAGCAGGTTTTGCTATAAAACAAAGCAAGGTCAAGGGACCTGCACAGGAGATGCAGTTTTTAGGAATAAAATTGCAAGATGGATGCTGTCAGGTCCCAATGGATGTGATCAACAAAATCCTCTAAGTCTAATCACAGTCTAATGCCTCTTTGTCTATCACAGGCCTATGTTATCTAAACAAACACAGAGGTTCTACTCATCCAGCACAAGGCTAAACAACAATTAGTATGATGTATGTGTTTTTCTACATCCCAGCTGCAAGTCACTTCAGTGTGTTTACAATCCTCCTTGCCAATCTTCCGTTATTTTCCCACATATATGTATATGTATGATATATATACATATATATGAAGTGAATATATATAAAATAAATATTTATACATATTTTTACACTCCTTTATATGTTTTTATAGAGATAAATTTATAAATAGAAATTAACATATTTTTATATATGTGCACTTTCTTGTCAAAGAAAATGAGCAGCCACTCAGAGGGTTCTCTGAGATTATGTGGGTATGATGTTTTCAAAAAATTGCAACCAGGTAATCACAGGTTTATGAAAACACATGGGGTATGACACTGTCAGAAATAGCAGCCTCTGTATATGTGGTGGGACGGAGCTTCCTGTTCTGACATACTTCCTGGTAAACTGGAAGGGACAACTTGTCCTGCCAGCCAATCACAGTACAGCCTCTGATGACATGGGGTAAAACATTTCACAAAATGACTCTTCGCCCCTCAAGGGCCAAAAAGAGGTGGAATGAACAGATAAAAAGACCATAAGAGGAGAGGGGCTTCTGGGGCAAGTGGGACATGTGACAGCCACTAGGGATGGGGCTTCTGCCAGAAGTTGGGGGATGGTGTGGTTCTGTCACTGCTTATCTTGGATAAACATTGTCCTACTACTGTGCTAGTAGGGTACTTCCCTTTTCCTTGCTGTCAGGAACAGCAGTTGTCAGTAGTCAGGAGTAGGATGCTGAGCATAGTGATTCTGATGCAAGCTTGGCCCCAGGTGTCCCTGGAGGTCTTCTCTGGTCAGGCATCCCCAAAGGTAGAATCATGTCTCCCCCCTTCGGGCTGAGGTGGATGAAATTTATGAGGCAGAGAGCATTTTCCAGATTCTTTGATCTTTACTGGTTGGTGGACTGCTCCAAGCTTTTCTTGTTGATTGGTGTAGTCACTAGGCAAATATTCTTGTATAAGTTTAGTTCTGCCATTTCTACCAATTATGTGTTTTTTTCATAACACCTGCTTAATTGTGCTTTGTTTAACAGAAGTTACATCCCTACCAACTGCAGAGCAACATAGTGAAAGTCAAACTGTGAGCCTCTGACATCACTCTAATTATTTGAGTAATGTCAGCTGAGTAGGCCAAGACACATTCCACTCCTTGCTCTACACCTCCATAACACCCACTTGTCTAATGATATGTAGTGGGAGGTTACTTGCATCATCAATAACACTCTCTGACAGTCTCCAGATCTTTAACTACATGACTACAACAATGATGGTTAATCCTTTGGAGGATTATATTTGAGTACCCCCAAAAACCCAATAGATGGGTATTGTCCATCAAATACTTTCTTTAGAAAGGTTTTTTTTACATCTTTCAGTGTAATTACTGGGACATGATAGGTGTGATTACCAATTATAGTCACAGTAGTGGTTTTGCATTCTTGCACAGACAATGTTCCATCATTGTGCCTTGCTCACAAGGTACAATAAAAATTCCCAAAAAAATACTACCCCTTGGATGTATGTAGTCCATACAGGTCAGTCTGCCCACCTAATTCTCAGAAGTGCGCTGGCATCTTGGGTATGTAGCTTGCAGCTAAGTCTCCTATTATAAGGAAAATGTAATATATGAGCTACACTATCCCAATGTTTTCCTTCGCAGATTAACCATCTGTCTTGGTTTCAGCTGAGAGGGTTAATTTTCTTCATAGCAGCTAGTATGGGGCTATGTTTTGGATTTGTGCGGGAAACAGTGTTGATGATAATATAGAGATGTTTTTGTTATATAGACCTGCTGTTGTTGAGCAGTGCTTACACAGAGTCAAGGCCTTTTCTGCTTCTCGCACCACCCTGCCAGCAGTATGGCTGGGGGTGCACAAGAAGTTGGGAGGAGACACAGCCAGGACAGCTGACCCCAATTGACCAAAGGGATATTCCATACCATATGACGTCATGCTCAGCATATAAGGGGCTTGGGGAAGAGGAGGGGGGGGTGTGGCATTCGGAGTGATGGCATTTGTCTTCCCAAGTAACTGTTACACATGATGGAGCCCTGCTTTCCTGGAGATGGCTGAACACCTGCCTGCCCATGGGAAGTGGTGAATGAATTCCTTGTTTTGCTTTGCTTGTGCGCGTGGCTTTTGCTTTACCTATTAAACTGTCTTTATCTCAACCAATGAGTTTTCTCACTTTTACTCTTCTGATTCTCTCTCCCGTCCCGATCCGGGGGGAGTGAGTGAGCAGCTGCGTGGTGCTCAGCTGCTGGCTGGGGTAAAACCACGACACCATCCTTGTTTCTTTACAAGTAAAGTGGCCAGTTCCATACTTGGGCAGGTAGCATTTCTACTGGTGTTGGCAGGACACCAGTGGAAATAGCCTTAGACCAGTTTTTCACTAATTCCCAGGTCTTTCTTTCTATTGAGTCCAATTGGAGGTCAGACATTTCTAATCAGATAGCAGCTTTGCCTAACCCCTCAAGGTGCTGAGAGGTTAGTTGTCCAACCAGTTGCAGGCGGGATTGAAGGGTTTGGATATCCATGGCGTTTAGAGAAGCACTTGCAAGTCCTACAATTCCTGATATGCCTCTCAATCCCTTTGTGAATGTCATGTTCAGGGAACGTGGCATGTTGAATTCCTATAATAAAATGAATAGAAGTGGTACCATGTCAACATACATTCCTATCTGTTATGGATCTCACTGGGAGGGAGTTAATTTTCTTTACAGCAGCCTGTATGGTGCTGTGTTTTGGATTTGTGGCTAAAACAGTGTTGATAACACAGCAATGTTTTGTCTATTGATGAACAGTGCTTGCAAAGCATCAAGGCTTTCTCTTTTTGCCACTCTGCTCTACCCCAGCAAGTAGGCTGGGAGTGGGCAAGAAGTTGGGAGGGGACATAACTGGGACAGCTGACCTGAAATGGCCAAAGGAATATTCCATACCAATAACGTCTGCTCAACAACAACAAAAAAACCTGGGGTGGGGGTGAGGATTGCCTTCCAAGGAAGTCGTTGCTTGGAGACTGGCTGGGCATTGGTTTGCTTGTGGGATGTGGTGAGTGATGGCCTTTGCATCACTTGTTTTTTTCCTCTTTCCTTCATTTATTAAACTGTCTTTATCTTGACCGATGAGTTTTCTCACTTTTGCTCTTCTGATTCTCTCTCCCACCCTGCTGGGGCAGCGGGGAGTGAGCAAGTGCCTGGGTGGGGGCTTAGTTGCTGGCCAGGGTCAACCCACCACACACTGGAATGCTGCTTGTATAATATCTACTTGAGATTAAATCTGTGACAGTTCAGAAATATTTGCCCAGTACAAAACAATGATTTTAGCTTTATAGATATATCTCTGATCAAATCAAGGTCTTCCCTAACAGATGGCTTGGTATACCATCTTCACTGTTCACAAGTGAAATAAGTGTCCAGCAAAATATTAAGATGGGAGTAGAAGACATTTTGCAGAGAGCACTCTACAGAGAACTCCAGTGAGAGAACCATAGAAATGACTCAGTTTGTTATGAAAACTCTCCCATGATCCACATTTTAATTTTGTGGAAGGTGATATTTTTATAGATTTTTTTCTAGCTAGTCATCAGCTTATCACAATGCAAAAGTAATCTTCTGCTCATAACAGATGACAGGTGAGGACTGAACAGGCCCATTGTTTACAATGGATTATCTTGAAAGATTATGATAAAGTCCTTTAAATTGTGGATGAAGTCTGCACTGATTAAAATGTCAATATACTTAATGACCTTTTGCAAATTGTTTTGCAGTCCTTGGAAGAAGAAGATTCTGAAATCACCAGTAGCTATTTTATTAATGTCCTGGTTCTGATAGGATAGAGTTAATTTTCACAAGGAGCCAGGACAGGTGAGCCAAGCTGGCCGGGGGGCTATTCCATACCATGTGACATCATGCTCACCGTAAAAAGGGGGCTAGTCGGGGAGGGCTGGGTTCAACGCGGCTCCAGGATGGTCTGAGTGTGGGCTGAGCATCCGGCTGGTTGTCGGATCAGTAAACTTCTTTCTGTTATCACCCATTGTGAACATTCCATTATTGGTACTGTTGTTGTTTCCCTCTCCCTTGCTGTCCCAGTAAACTGTCCTTATCCCAACCCATGAGGTTTTGCCTTTGTCAGGCATGAAGTTGATCAGAGGGCTGGAGCACCTCTCCTATGAGGACAGGCTGAGAGAGTTGGGATTGTTCAGCCTGGAGAAAAGAAGGCTCCGGGGAGATCTAATTGCGGCTTTCCAGTACCTGAAGGGGGCCTACAGGAGAGATGGTGAGGGACTGTTTATCAGGGAGTGTAGTGACAGGACAAGGGGTAATGGGTTTAAGCTGAAGGAGGGTCGATTTAGATGAGATGTTAGAAAGAAATTCTTTACTGTGAGGGTGGTGAGGCGCTGGAACAGGTTGCCCAGAGAGGTTGTGGAGGCCCCCTCCCTGGAAGTGTTTAAGGCCAGGTTGGATGAGGCTTTGGGCAATGTGGTCTAGTGGAGGGTGTCCCTGCCCATGGCAGGGGGGTTGGACCTAGATGATCTTTGAGGTCCCTTCCAACCCAAACCATTCTATGATTCTATGATTCTATAATCACCTTCTGTGACTTCACGTACTCTATGTCATGAACAGGATGAGGAAAGTTTGCAGAACTGGATCCCTAATTTAGAAAATGCCCCCAACCTTTATAAAACAGCCATTGTTGTATTTTGTAGTGCTCATGCATTGGTTAATATTTTTTAAAGTTACCTTAAAAGAACTCAACATTTCTAGGAAAAAACATGATAAACAGTACAGCAGGTACTTTGTGAGAATTTATTGAGATATTTGCTTCTGAATGTAAAGCATCTACTAGTAGATGTAGATAACTGGTAGTTAATCTTTGTGATGGCTGCTATGAGGGACTGAGAGATTAATTTCTTCAGATAAAAACTGCAGTCTCTATAGCCAACACTGGCCAGTCTCCAAAGTACAGGACACATATCCCCATTTGATCAGTGGGCTACACTAGAGAGCTTTTCTACTTTTTCTCAACTGAGTAGCTGCTAAGTTGATTTGACCTGCTGTCCTCGGCAGACCTCCCAGCCTGTTAAATCAGCAGAGCCCCAAATTTGTCTGGTTTTATTACCACTGCAGTGGGTATGGCCCCACGCATGGGACTGTTTACTACAGAGCATAGAATGCACTCTAAGAATATTCCCTAGTTTTTCTCAGGATCCTGTTTGCTTACATGTCTTTGGGGAAAAAAACCCACACAGTGGGAAAGACTTAAGGGCAAGAGGGAGGACCCAGGGAACTAGGTGAGTCAGCCTCACCTTGATCCCTGGGAAGGCAATGAAGCAAATAATCTTGGAAACCATCTCCAGGCACATGAAGGACAACAGAATCATCAGGAGTACTCAGTCGGCAAGGAACGAAGCGATGGCAACAGTAAGTTCTGTGGCCGAGCACTAGATTAAAGCGAATAGGGGGTTCCCAGAGCCAGGGAAACCCAAGGAAGAGCGGAGAGACCCTCCAGGGGCCGGCAGCTCTTGTGAGCGAGGCTGACATGGCCTGAGCGAGGCTGACATGGCTTGGGTGTTGCCAGGAGGAACTGCGGGAGATTTAAATGGCCCTAGGGAGCGCTAGCGACGCTGGGTGCAGCAGTTTGCACAGGAGGGTGTGCAGGGAGGGCCCTGTAACCTGCTTGTAGGTCCACAGCCCAGGGAAGTGCTCTAGGTGGGCACCCGCCTCAGAGCTAAAACCAGTGTTCCTATAGAGATCATCTCCCCTGAGATATCTGACACATCCACCCAGATGGAAGTGGTAAGGAATGAGACTTCAGTACAGGCAGTAGGTTGCAGCAAGTACCCAGACCCTTCTCCTGGTGAAAAGGTAAGTACCTGCACAAGGTGTGCACAGGTTGATGATCTGTTGCGTCAGGTGGCCAAGTTGCAGGAAACAGTGTGGCAGATGCACCTGCCCTGACAAAGCCTGCGGGAAAACCTTCCTGACGCAGTTTCAATTATGCCCACAGAGCAGTGGCAGTTTCAGTTGATGGGAGACAAATCTGAGGTCTTCGGCCAATGGGAGACCTACATGACCATGTATGACCACAGGTCAGATTCGAATTGGGTATAAACATAGTCCCACGAGAGAGTAATTTTGAGTTCGTCTCCCTCAGAGCAGCAGGTCTGCGGTTGGAGGCTCTCCCTGTGGGTTGGGACGCCACCTACAGCTCATCTTCTGTACAAATTGAGCGACCTCATCTTACAAGGGTGAGTGATTTTGTGCATTTTGGGTCATCAACCATAAACCTTAGGAGCTCTTAAGTCAGCGGTGTAGTACTAATATCCCAACCGACATCCTGAACCTGTGGATTGCTAATGTCTGTTGGAGCCAGAGTGGTTTCAATTAGAACAAAACTTAGTTTTTCCCCTTCCATCTTGTAAAATAAATATCTTTGATTGATTGTTTGTTAACTGGACTGGCCTAGTTTGTGTGGTTCCGTGAGAAACAGTTAAAAGGCTGTGCAGTATTACAGGGAACAAGACAGAGATAGATAGGTGGTTTCATAACCAAGTACCTGTAGTGGGCACCACAAAGAATGAGGCACCTTGGACTCTGGTGACCCACAAAAGCAAGGCTCTGCTTTAGTCTCCACCCTCCAGCTTCACAACCAAAACCAGATATGAAGCTTTAACAGCTGTAGACACCCACGAGCAAGGTCTGCAAGGAGAAACTGTACCAGCAGCACACAGTGGACACTGTAAAAAGAAACGAGTGCTCCTAGTGGGTGACTCTCTGTTAAAGAGTACTGAGGTGCCCATCTGCAGACCTGACAGGGAGTCACGACAGGTATGCTACCTTCTGGGAGCCAAGATCCAAGATGTTGCTGAGAGGGTACCACAAACTGTCAAGAGCACAGACTACTATCCACTGCTAGTCTTTCATGTGAGCATGAATGACACCACAAGCTGGAACAGATTCACAGATTGGTAGGGGCTGGAATGGACCTCTGGAGATCATCTAGTCCAAGCCCCCTGCTAAAGCAGGATCACCTAGAGCATGTTGCACAGGATTGCGTCCAGGCAGGTTTTGAATATCTCCAGAGAAGGAGACTCCACAACCTCTCTGGGCAGCCTGTTCCAGTGCTCGGTCACCCTCAGAGTAAAGAAGTTTTTTTCTCGTGTTCAGATAGAACTTCCTGTGTTCCAGTTTGTGCCCATTGCCCCTTGTCCTGTCACTGGGCACGATTAAGAAGAGTCTAGCCCCATCCTCTAGACATCCACCCTTTAGATTTTTATAAGCATTGATAAGATTCCCTCTCAGTCTTCTCTCCTCCAGACTAAACAGCTTATTCTGGGGGTTATCAATAAGCACATGGAGGAGAAGAAGGTTATTGGGAGTAGTCAACATGGATTCACTAGGGGGAAATCATGCCTGACCAATCTGATAGCCTTCTATGATGGTATGACCAGTTGGGTGGATGAAGGGAGAGCAGTGGATGTTGTCTACCTTGAACTTCAGCAAGGCTTTTGACACCATCTCTCATAGCATCCTCGTAAGCAAGCTCAGGAAGTGTAGGTTGGATGAGTGGACAGTGAGCTGGGTTGAGAACTGGCTGAATGGCAGAGCCCAGAGGGTTGTGATAAATGGCAGAGAGACTATTTGGAGGCCTGTACCTAGTGGTGTGCCCCAAGGGTCAGTGCTTGGTCTGGTCTTATTCAACATATTCATCAGTGACTTGGATGAGGGGATAGAGTATACAGATGAGGGGACAGAGCAAATTTGCTGATGATACAAAACTGGGAGCAGTGGCTGATACACCAGAAGGCTGTGCTGCCATTCAGCAAGATCTTGACAGACTAGAGAATTGGGCAGAGAGGAACCATATGAAATTCAACAAGGGCAAGCATAGGGTCCTGCACCCAGGGAGGAATAACCCGCAGCACCACTACAGGATAGGGGTTGACCTGCTGGGAAGCACTGCTGTGGAGGAGGACCTGGGAGTCCTGGTGGACAACAAGCTCTCCATGAGCCAGCAGTGTGCCCTCATGGCCAAGAAGGCCAATGGCATCCTAGGATGCATTAAGAAGAGCATGGCCAGCAGTTCGAGGGAGGTTATCCTCCCCCTCTACTCTGCCCTGGTGAGGCCACATCTGGAGTACTGTGTCCAGTTCTGGGCTCCCCAGTTCAAGAAAGACAGGGAATTACTGGAGAGTCCAGCGGAGGGCTACAAAGATGATTAAGAGGACTGGAGCATCTCTCATATGAGGAAAGGCTGAGAGAGAGCTGGGTCTGTTTAGCCTGGAGAAGACTGAGAGGGGATCTTATCAACGCTTATAAATATCTAAAGGGTGGATGTCAAGAGGATGGGGCCAGACTCTCTTCAGTGGTGCCCAGTGACAGGACAAGGGGCAATGGGCACAAACTGGAACACAGGAAGTTCCATCTGCGTATGAGAAAAAACTTCTTTACTCTGAGGGTAACCGAGCACTGGAACAGGCTGCCCAGAGGGGTTGTGGAGTCTCCTTCTCTGGAGATATTCAAAACCCGCCTGGACGCAATCCTGTGCAACATGCCCTAGGTGATCCTGCTTTAGCAGGGGGCTTGGACTAGATGATCTCCAGAGGTCTCTTCCAACCAACTCCTATCATTCTGTGATTCTGAGTAGTCAGCATGGATTCACCAAGGTTGACCAAGTTGATAACCTACAAAGAAAAGACTAGCCTGGCAGATGAGAGGATAGCAGTGGATGTCTATCTCGACTTCAGTAAGGCTTTTGATATTGTCTTCCATAAGATCCTCATAGAGAAGCTGATGAAGTATGGGTTGGATGATCAGATAGTGAGGTGTATTGAAAACTGGCTGAATGGCTGAGTCCAGAGGGTGTTGATCAGTGGCACAAAGTCTAGTTGGAAGCCAGTCAATAGCAGTGTACCCCAGGTGTCAATACTGGGTCCAATCTTGTTCAACGTTATCATCGATGATCTGGATGATGGGGCAGAGTGATCAGTGAGATGAAAGATGACAAAACTGGGAGGAGTGTATGATGCACCAGAGGGTTATGCTACTATTCCGAGGGACCTCAACAGGCTGGAGAGATGGGCTGACAGGAACCTCATGCAGTTCAACAAGGAGAAATGCAAGTCCTGCACCTGGGAAGGAACAACGAAAGGCATGATTATATGCTGGGGGCCACCCACCTGGAAAGCAGCTTGGCAGAAAAGGATCTAGGGGTCCTTTTGGACACCAAGTTGAACATGAGCCAGCAGCATGGTCTTGACTCAAAGGAAGGCTAATGGCATCCTGGGCTGCATTAGAATGAGTGTTGCCAGCAGGTCGAGGGAGGCACAAACTGAAACACATGAGGTTTACCTTTGTCTTCCCATTCTTCTACCCTTCCCGCTGGGGTGGAGGAGTGAGCGAGCAGCCACATGGTGCTCAGTTGCTGGCTAGGGCTAAATCATGACAGCCCTTTTTGGCACCCAACATGGGGCACGAAGGGTTGAGATAATGACAGCTCTGATCAGAGCACGTTAAAAAAAAAAAAGGTTGTTATAAGTATTTATAATATTATTTAAACAGTCGCTGGTCACAATGATGTTTTGTTTCGTCAAATGGCTGTGGTATGTAAACCCTTACTTGCTATATGTATTCCCTGTGGCACTGTTTGTCACCTCTGGAAGAGGGGTCCGGATTCTCATTTTGCTGTACTGTGTGATAGCGACTTATGATAACATCATTTGCCATGAGGTTAAGGTGGTATTTCTATGTGGCATTCCTGTCATGTCTGTACCTCGGAGGACATCTCTTTGATTAATAATTGCACCCAATCTCTGGGGAAGGCGGAGAGGATACTTTCTCCCACTCTTTCACCAACTCACTGGCAGTAATGGACTGGAAAGGCGAAGAGGCACCAACAGCGGATGAAGTGGCTGGCTGACTCCGGCAATATGAAGAAAGTCTCTCTTCCTCCCTTGTCTCGACTTTGGAGAAACTGTTCCGGGAGTTCAGCAATTCAGAGAGGATATGTCCAATTCCCTACCTGTACGGACCAGTATCTTAGCTATTAGGAGTAAGGGTTCCTCTGCTTAAGAGAGAGGATATAGAGGGAACACACCACAAGGCAACCTGTGGTTTTACCTGCGTGACCACGGAGAGGACATGAGGAAGTGGGATGGAAAACCTTCCTCGAACATAGAGGCACAAGTATGTAAGCTTCAAGGCAAAACAATCACAAAAGGGGATTCTTCCAGGAGAAATACTGCTCCAGTTTCCAGCAGGCAGTTACCCAGATTGAGTGGAAGGCCCGATTGCACTTCTGATCCTCTTGAAGGGACTTCTAAGTCCTTTTTGCAAGAAGTGAGTAGCGAAAACAATGAGCAGGATTAAAGGGGCTCTGCTTCCAGCCAGGTGGAGGAGAGGGACAATAGGGTTTATTGGACTGTGTGGATCCGATGGCCTGGCACATCAGATCCACAAAAGTACAAGGCTCTAGCGGACGCTGGTGCACAGTGTACCCTAATACCATCAAACTATGAAGGGGAAGAATCCATCACTATTTCTGGTGTGACAGCGGGATCCCAACAGTTGATTCTGCTGGAGGCTGAAGTAAGTCTAACTGGGAATGAGTGGCAAAAGCACCCCACTGTGACTGGGCCAGAGGCTCCATGCATCCTGGACATAGACTACCTCAGGAGAGGGTATTTCAAAGACTCAAAAGGGTACAAGTGGGATTTTGGAATAGCTGCCTTGGAGATGGAGGAAATTAAACCATTGTCTGTGTTGCCTGGTCTCTCGGAGGACCCTTCTGTTGTGGGGTTGCTGAGGGTCGTAGAACAACAGGTGCCATTCACTACCACAGTGGTGCACCTGCAGCAATACTGCATCAACCAAGACTCCCTGATTCCCATCCATAAGCTGATTTGTCAACTGGAGGGTCAGGGATTGATCAGCAGAACTTGCTCACCCTTTAACAATCCCATATGGCCAGTGCAGAATTCCAATGGAGAGTGGAGGCTGACAATAGACTATCATGGCCTGAATGAAGTCACGCCACCACTGTGTGCTGCCATGCCGGACATGCTGGAACTTCAATATGAACTGGAGTCAAAGGCAGCCAAATGGTATGCCACAACTGATATTGCTAATGCATTTTTTTCAATCCCTTTGGCAGCAGAGTGCAGGCCACAGTTTGCCCTCACTTGGAGGGGCGTCCAGTACACCTGGACTTGGCTGCCCTAGGGGTGGAAACCCAGCCCCACCAGACTGCACTGGAAAAGGGTGAAGCCCTGGAGCACCTGCAATACATTGATGACATTGTTGTGTAAAAAATATAGAAGCTTAGTTATAAGAAAACTTATGTTAACTAGAAAGCTGCTTAAGGCCTAGAACTGTTTTAAAGCCCATAATCGTGGGAAAGGGGTTTCTAATCAAGGTAATAGGTAATGAAGCTAACTGACCATGGCAATGTACAATGCTGCTCTGTTCCTTGTACAGTCCCTACCCAACCGGACAATAGGCCTGGGAATATTAATCTTATGAAGTAAGTTGTTATGGACAAGTGTATCCACAGCAAGGATACTGCGCATGCCCACAAGAAGAGGGTCATCCAGCAGACACGGGTGCGAGACCACTGACGACCACCAGAGACCCCTGAGGACCACCGACTCAAATCACTGAGCATGCGTGACGGGGAGGAGAATATGGAAATGGATTCTAAGAAATGATTATCATAGGACTGCCTTTTCTCGGAAAAATAATGAACGTGTATATTTTGATTCTATATAACCTGTATGTTGGTAATCACCTGGCATGCACGTTTGGTGGAGCTGTTTCCCCTGTGCATCCAGTGCTGCAATAAAGCAAACCTAGGGTAACTCACGTCTGGTAGATTTTCTTTAACAGTGGTATGGGGCAGCACAGCAGAAGAAGTTTTTGAGAAAGGGAAGAACATAGTCCAAACCCTTCTGAAAGCTGGTTTTGCCATAAAAGAAAGTAAGGTCAAGGGACCTACACAGGAGATCCAGTTTTAAGGAATAAAATGGCAAGACAGGTGTCATCAGATCCCTATGGATATTATCAACAAAATAGCAGCCGTGTCCCCACCAACCAACAAAAAGGAAACACAAGCTTTCTTAGGCATTGTGGGTTTCTGGAGAATGCACGTTCCAAATTACAGTCTCATTGTAAGCCCTCTCTACCATGTAACCCGGAAGAAGAATGATTTCAAATGGGGCCCTGAGCAATGACAAGGTTTTGAACAAATTACAGAGCAAATAGTTCATGCAGTGGCCCTTGGGCCAGTCCAGGCAGGACCAGATGTAAAGAATGTGCTCTACACTGCAGCCAGGGAGAATGACCCTACCTGGAGTCTCTGGCAGAAAGCACCAGGGGACACTCGAGGTCGACCCCTGGGGTTTTGGAGTCGGGGATACAGAGGATCCGAGGCCCACTACACTCCTACTGAAAAGGAGATATTGGCAGCCTATGAAGGGGTTCGAGCTGCTTCAGAGGTGATTGGCACTGAAGCACAGCTCCTCTTAGCACCGCAACTGCAGTGCTGGGCTGGATGTTCAAAGAGAGGGCCCCTTCCACACATCATGCAACTGATGCTGCATTGAGTGAGTCACACTGATCAGACAGCAGGCCCAAATAGGAAGCCCCAATCATCCAGGAATTCTGGAAGTGATCACAGACTGGCCAGAAGGCAAAGATTTCGGAATGTCGCCAGAGGAGGAGGTGACACTTGCTTAAGAAGCCCCACCGTATAATCAACTAACAGAAGATGAGAAACCATATGCCTTGTTCAATGATAGGTCCTGTTGCATCGTAGGAACACATTGGAGGTGGAAGGCTGCTGTATGGAGTCCTACATGGCAAGTCACAGAAGCTGCTGAAGGAGAACTGAGTCATTCTGCAGAGGTGAAAGCCATCCAGCTGGCTCTAGACATTGCTGAAGGAGAAAAGTGGCCAATGCTCTACCTCTATACTGACTCATGGATGGTGAGAAATTGTCCTGGTTCTGGCAAGGATAGAGTTAATTTCCCAAGGAGCCAGGACAGGTGAGCCAAGCTGGCCGGGGGCTATTCCATACCATGTGACATCATGCTCACCATAAAAGGGGGCTAGTTGGGCAGGGGCGGGTTCGGCGTGTCGGCATGGCTCCGGGACGGGTCGAGCGTCCGGTCGGTCGGTCGTCGGATCGGTAAAATCATTCTCTGTTATCACCCATTGTTACTATCTGTTATCAGCACTGTTGTTGATTGTTTTCCCTCTCCCTTGCTGTCCCAGTAAACTGCCCTTATCCCAACCCTCGAGGCTTTGCCGTTGTTTTTCCTTTCTCCTCCTCATCCCGCCGGGGGAGGGGTGAGCGAGCGGCGCGTGGCACTTAGCTACCGGCTGGGGCTAAACCACGTCAGTCCTTTTTGGTGCCCAACGTGGGGCCCGAGGGGTTGTGATAACGACAAGTCTGACCCAAGTGTGTTAAAACAAAGTTGTTATAAGCATTTATAATGTTACTGAAACAGTCACTGGTCATAATGATGTTCTGTTTGATTACATGGCTCTGTTTTGTAAACCCGTGTTTACTCTATGTAATCCCTGTGGTGCTGTTTATCACCTCTGGGAGAGGGGTTTGTGTTCTCATGTTGTTGTATTGTGTGATAATGACTTATGATAAGATATCGACAGTCATGGGTCTGAGCTGGTATGTGTATGTAGCATTTCGGTCAGGCCCGTACCTCGGTCAATACCTTTCAGAATTGATTAATAATTGCACCCAATCTATGGGGAAGACGGGGGGGGATACCTTCTCCCATTCTTTCACCTCCTCTTTTCCCTTTTGGTTGGTTACAACAATTTTGGAGTATTTTGAATACCCTTGGAACGTTCATGCCAGTATATTCCTATTGCTAGGTCTCCTGAATGCTTTCCCACTCCTGTTCAGGGTTAGCAAAAATCTTTTCAAGAGTACCACCCAGGGATGTTCCCCAAGGCTGAATGGTCAGGGCTGGCATGGCATTTGGGAGAGTATGGGCAGGTATCTAGAGACCTTTTCACCCCCAATGGTTTGGAGCTTCACTCCTGAACAACTGCAAGACCCTGATAAAATGGTAGAATATTTGAAAGGAAAATGCTGTGGGGATTCTAAGGAGACACAACTTACTGCGCTGTGCTGGGCCCTGGCCACAATCTATCAAACACTGCTTGAGAGTAGACAGCACCATCCAGAGGGAGAGAGCGGACCCACAGGCACTGCAGCTGCCCAGGCCCCCGCAACAGGCACTGCAGCTGCCCAAACCCCTGCGACAGGCACTGCAGCTACCCAAGCCCCCGCAACAGGCACTGTAGTCGAGCCAAAAGATCAACCCACACCAGTATCAGTTGCCCCTATACACAAAAAGAAATACACAAGGAAATCGGTTCGCTTAGTGAAAGATGATGATGAACCGGGACCATCACGAGAACAAGAAGAAGAGCCAGAACCAGAAATGATCACCTGATCCCTGTCCCTGAGTGAGCTGCGAGATATGTGGAAAGATTTCAGCCGCCTTCCAGGGGAGCACATTATTACCTGGCTGCTCCGCTGCTGGGATAATGGGGCCAGTAGCCTGGAACAGGAGGGCAGGGAGGCCAAGCAGCTAGGATCCTTGTCTAGGGAAGGGGGCATTGACAAGGCAATTGGGAAGAAGGCACAGGCCCTTAGCCTCTGGAGGCGCCTCCTGTCAAGTGTGAGGGAAAGGTATCCTTTCAGCGAAGATGTTGTATGTCGGCCAGGCAAGTGGACCACTATGGAGAGAGGTATTCAATATCTGAGGGAATTAGCTGTGTGGGAGATGGTTTATTATGATCCGGACAACGCACAGTTGCCCACAGACCCCGATGAAGTCCACTGTACCCGACCCATGTGGCGAAAATTTGTGCGAAGTGCACCATCATCGTACACCAACTCACTGGCAGTAATCGACTGGAAAAGTGAAGAGGCACCCACGGTGGACGAAGTGGCGGGCCGACTCTGGCAGTATGAAGAGAGCCTTTCCTCCTCCCTAGTCTCGGCTGTGGAGAAACTGTCCCAGGATGTCCGGCAACTCAAAGAGGATATATCTTACTCCCCACCTGTACAGACCCGCATTTCAGCTGTTAGGAGTAAGCGTTTTTCTGCTCCAGAGAGGGGATACAGAGCATACACACCACGAGGTATCCTGTGGTTTTTCCTGCGTGACCACGGAGAAGACATGAGGAAATGGGATGGGAAGCCCACCTCAACCCTGCGGGCACGCGTACATGAGCTACAGGGCAAGACAGCTGTACAAAGGGACTCTTCCAGAAAGAATGCTGCTCCAGTTTCCACTGGGCAGCCCCCCAGACCAAGTGAAAGGCCAGATCGCACTTCTGATCCTCTTGAAGGGACTTCTAAGTCCTTTTTGCAAGACGTGAGTAGTGACTATGACGAGCAGGATTAGAGGGGCCCTGCCTCCAGCCAGGTGGAGGAAAGGGACAATAGGGTTTATGGGACTGTGTGGATCCGATGGCCTGGCACATCAAACCCACAAGAGTACAAGGCCCTAGTGGATACGGGTGCACAGTGTAACCTAATGCCATCGAACTATGAAGGGGTGGAACCAATATCTATTTCTGGTGTGACGGGGGGATCCCAACAGTTGACTCTGTTGGAGGCTGAAGTAAGTCTAACTGGGAATGAGTGGGAAAAGCACCCCATTGTGACTGGGCCGGAGGCTCCGTGCATCCTGGGCATAGACTACCTCCGGAAAGGGTATTTCAAAGACCCAAAAGGTTACAGGTGGGCTTTTGGAATAGCTGCCTTAGAAGCGGAGGAAATTGAACCATTGTCTAGTTTGCCTGGTCTCTCGGAGGACCCTTCTGTTGTAGGGTTGCTGAAGGTTGAAGAGCAACAGGTGCCGATTGCTACTACAACTGTGCACCGGCGGCAATACCGCACCAACAGAGACTCCCTGGTTCCCATCCACAAGCTAATTCATCAACTGGAGGGTCAGGGAGTGATCAGCAGAACCCACTCACCCTTTAACAGTCCCATATGGCCAGTGCGGAAGTCAAATGGCGAGTGGAGGCTGACGGTAGACTATCGTGGCCTGAATGAAGTCACACCGCCCATGAGTGCTGCCGTGCCGGATATGCTGGAACTTCAATATGAACTGGAGTCAAAGGCAGCCAAATGGTATGCCACAATTGATATTGCTAATGCATTTTTCTCGATCCCTTTGGCAGCAGAGTGCAGGCCACAGTTTGCCTTCACTTGGAGGGGCGTCCGGTACACCTGGAATCGACTGCCCCAGGGGTGGAAACACAGCCCCACCATTTGCCATGGACTGATCCAGACTGCACTGGAAAAGGGTGAAGCCCCAGAGCACCTGCAATACATTGATGACATCATTGTATGGGGCAACTCAGCAGAGGAAGTTTCTGAGAAAGGGAAGAAAATAATCCAAATCCTGCTGCAGGCTGGCTTTGCCATAAAACGATGTAAGGTGAAGGGGCCTGCGCAGGAAATCCAATTTTTAGGCATAAGGTGGCATGATGGGCGGCATCAGATCCCTATGGATATTATCAACAAAATAGCAGCCATGTCCCCACCAAACAACAAAAAGGAGACACAGGCCTTCTTAGGTGTTGTGGGTTTCTGGCGAATGCACATTCCAAATTACAGTTTGATAGTAAGCCCTCTCTACCATGTAACCCGGAAGAAGAATGATTTCAAATGGGGCCCTGAGGAACGACAAGCTTTCGAACAAATTAAACAAGAAATAGTTCATGCCGTAGCTCTTGGGCCAGTCCGGGCAGGACCAGATGTAAAAAATGTGCTGTACACCGCAGCCGGGGAGAATGGCCCTACCTGGAGTCTCTGGCAGAAAGCACCAGGGGAGACTCGAGGTCGACCCCTGGGGTTTTGGAGTCGGGGATATAGAGGATCTGAGGCCCGCTACACTCCAACAGAAAAGGAGATATTGGCAGCCTACGAAGGGGTTCGAGCTGCTTCAGAGGTGATTGGCACTGAAGCACAGCTCCTCTTGGCACCCCGACTGCCAGTGCTGGGCTGGATGTTCAAAGAGAGGGCTCCTTCTACACATCATGCAACCGATGCTCCGTGGAGTAAGTGGGTTGTGCTGATCACACAACGGGCTAGAATAGGAAGCCCCAATCATCCAGGAATTCTGGAAGTGATCACAGACTGGCCAGAAGGCAAAGATTTCGGAATGTCACCAGAGGAGGAGGTGACACGTGCTGAAGAAGCCCCACTGTCTAATAAACTAACAGAAGATGAGAAACCATATGCCCTGTTCACTGATGGGTCCTGTCGCATTGTGGGAAAGCATCGAAGGTGGAAGGCCGCTGTATGGAGTCCTACACAGCGAGTTGCAGAAGCTGCTGAAGGAGAAGGTGAATCGAGCCAGTTTGCAGAGGTAAAAGCCATCCAGCTGGCTTCAGATATTGCTGAAAGAGAAAAGTGGCCAACGCTGTACCTCTACACTGACTCATGGATGGTGGCCAATGCCCTGTGGGGGTGGTTACAGCAGTGGAAGCGGAGCAACTGGCAGCGTAGAGGAAAACCCATCTGGGCTGCCCCACTCTGGCAAGATATTGCTGCCCGGCTAGAGAAGCTGGTTGTAAAGGTACGTCATGTAGATGCCCACGTACCCAAGAGTCTGGCCACTGAGGAACATCAGAACAACAGTCAGGAGGTGGATCAGGCTGCCAAGATTGAAGTGGCTCAGGTGGATTTGGACTGGCAGCGTAAGGGTGAATTATTTCTAGCTCGGTGGGCCCATGACACTTCAGGTCATCAAGGAAGAGATGCGACATATAGATGGGCCTGTGATCGAGGGGTGGACTTGAGCATGGACGCCATCTCACAGATCATCCATCAGTGTGAAACATGCGCTGCAGTCAAGCAAGCCAAGCGGTTAAAGCCTATCTGTTTTGGAGGACGATGGCTGAAATATAAATATGGGGAAGCATGGCAAATCGACTACATCACGCTCCCACGAACCCGCCAAGGCAAGCGCTATATACTTACAATGGTGGAAACAACCACCAGATGGCTGGAAAAATACCCTGTGCCTCATGACACTGCCCAGAACACTATCCTGGGTCTTGAGAAGTAAGTCCTGTGGTAACACGGCATCCCAGGAAGAATTGAGTCAAACAACAGGACTCATTTTCGGAACACCCTCATAGACACCTGGGCCAAAGAGCATGGCATTGAGTGGGTGTATCACATCCCCTATCATGCACCAGCCTCTGGGAAAAATTGAAAGGTACAATGGACTGCTAAAGACTACACTGAGAGCAACGGGTGGTGGGACCTTCAAACATTGGGACGCACATTTAGCAAAGGCCACTTGGTTAGTTAAATCTAGGGGGTCTACCAATTGAGCTGGCCCTGCCCAATCAAAATTTCCACGCACTGTAGAAGGAGATAAAGTCCCTGTAGTACTGTGGTGGGTTGACCCTGGCTGGGGGCCAGGTGCCCACCAGAGCCACTCTATCACTCCCCTCCTTCTCTAGACAGGGGAGAAAAGGTATAACTAAAAGCTTGTGGGTCGAGATAAGGACAGGGAGAGATCACTCACTAATTATCATCACGAACAAAACAGAATGAACTTAGAGAGGGAATTCATCTTATTTATTACTAAGCAAAACAGAGTAGAGGAATGAGAAATAAAACCAAATCTTAAAACACCTCCCCCCATCCCTCCCATCTTCCCGGGCTCAACTTCACTCCCGGCTTCAACCTCCGCCCCCCCTCAGCGGCACAGGGGGACAGGGAATGGGGGTTACGGTCAGTTCATCACGCGGTGTTTCTGCCGCTTCTTCATCCTCAGGGGGAGGACTCCTCTCATCGTTCCCCTGCTCCAGCGTGGGGTCCCTCTCACGGGAGACAGTCCTTCATGACCTTCTCCAACGTGAGTCTCCTCCACGGGGTGCAGACCTTCAGGAGCAAACTGCTCCAGCGTGGGTCCCCCACGGGGTCACAAGTCCTGCCAGCAAACCTGCTCTGGCATGGGCTCCTCTCTCCACGGATCCACAGGTCCTGCCAGGAGCTTGCTCCAGCGTGGGCTTCCCACGGGGTCACGGCCTCCTTCAGGTGCCTCCACCTGCTCCGGTGTGGGGTCCTCCACGGGCTGCAGGTGGAATCTCTACACCCCCTCATCCTTCCTCCATGGGCTGCAGGGGGACAGCCTGCTTCACCATGGTCTTCACCACGGGCTGCAGGGGAATCTTGCTCCGGCGCCTGGAGCACCTCCTCCCCCTCCTTCTGCACTGACCTTGGTGTCTGCAGATGTTCTTACATCTTCTCACTCCTCTCTCTGGCTGCAAAAGCTCTCTCTCTAACTGTTTTTCTCTTTCTTAAATATGTTATCACAGAGGCGCTGATTGGCTTGGCCTTGGCCAGCGGCGGGTCCGTCTTGGAGCCGGCTGGCATTGGCTCTATCAGACACAGGGGAAGCTTCTAGCAGCTTCTCACAGAAGCCACCCCTGTAGCCCCCCCCGCTACCAAAACCTTGCCACGCAAAACCAACACAAGTACGTATGAAGAATATGTTGGGGAAGACAGTCTGGCTTAGCCCTGCTTCAGGCAAAAGCAAACCCATCCATGGGATTGCTTTTGCTCAAGGACCTGGGTGCATTTGGTGGGTGATGTGGGAGGTTGGGCAAGTCCAATGTGTACCTCAAGGGGATCTGATTTTAGGTGAGAATAGCCAATAAATTAAAATGTATGTTGTTAATTGCTAAATAATACTGTCATTGTATGTTATCATTGCTGCAATTGCTATATGCTGTAGCAATGGTATTACAGTAAGAATCACCCAAATTAATGAAGGACAAATGCTGTGATGATGGAACTAGAACTGGCCTTATCAACTGGTGCCCACCAACTTCCTTGAAAATCAACATCTTCAACACGCAGACTGCGAGCATGGACCAGGCCAGATATGCCAGCCGCAAGTACTGGATGCAGCATGTAGCAATCCAACAGTACACATCATCACTCCTGCCCTGAGAAATTGTTGTGATAAATGGAGCCCGAGGCTTTGGGCTGAGTGAACCCAATGGATATTTTGTGGACATTTATGGACATTCTAAAAGGGTGGTCCATAGACTAAGGGAATGATATCAGCATATTTTATTATATCAAGGGATGAGAAGGGTGGTGGTGGTTAACGAGGATGTATTGGATTGTGTGGGACCTGAGCATGATGTAAATAGTATGGAATAAGGGGTGGATAATGTCCTGGTTTCAGCTGAGAGGGTTAATTTTCTTCATAGCAGCTAGTATGGGGCTATGTTTTGGATTTGTGCTGGAAGCAGTGTTGATATTATAGAGATGTTTTTGTTACATAGACATGTTGTTGTTGAGCAGTGCTTACACAGAGTCAAGGCCTTTTCTGCTTCTTGCACTGCCCTGCCAGTGGGATGGCTGGGGGTGCACAAGAAGTTGGGAGGAGACACAGACAGGACAGCTGACCCAAACTAGCCAAAGGGATCATGTGTGGAGGAAGCAGCTATTACCTTGCTTTGGTAGGTCTCTGACTGCATTGGGGTTGTTACTGGAAAATTTCAGCAGTAAAATTATGACTGAAATGTTGCATGACATCTGGATTTAGCAAGCAGAATGATTAAATGCCCTCTGTTCCCATACTGCCTGGTATGTTGCCACAGTGTGTTGGTTTTGCGTGGCAAGGTTTTGGTAGCGGGGGGGGGGGGGGGGGGGGGGGGGGGGGGGGGGGCTACAGGGGTGGCTTCTGTAAGAAGCTGCTAGAAGCTACCCCTGTGTCTGATGGAGCCAATGCCAGCCGGCTCCAAGACGGACCCGCCGCTGGCCAAGGCCAAGCCAATCAGCGCCTCTGTGATAACATATTTCAGAAAGAGAAAAACAGTTAGAGAGAGCTTTTGCAGCCAGAGAGAGGAGTGAGAAGATGTAAGAACATCTGCAGACACCAAGGTCAGTGAAGAAGGAGGGGGAGGAGGTGCTCCAGGCGCCGGAGCAAGATTCCCCTGCAGCCCGTGGTGAAGACCATGGTGAAGCAGGCTGTCCCCCTGCAGCCCATGGAGGAAGGATGAGGGGGTGTAGAGATTCCACCTGCAGCCCATGGAGGACCCCACACCAGAGCAGGTGGAGGCACCTGAAGGAGCCTGTGGCCCCATGGGAAGCCCGCGCTGGAGCAAGCTCCTGACAGGACCTGTGGACCCGTGGAGAGAGGAGCCCATGCCAGGGCAGGTTTGCTGGCAGGACTTGTGACCCCGTGGGGGACCCACGCTGGAGCAGTTTGCTCCTGAAGGTCTGCACCCCGTGGAGGAGACTCACGTTGGAGAAGGTCGTGAAGGACTGTCTCCCGTGAGAGGGACTCCACGCTGGAGCAGGGGAACGATGAGAGGAGTCCTCCCCCTGAGGATGAAGAAGCAGCAGAAACACCGCGTGATGAACTGACCGTAACCCCCACTCCCTGTCCCCCTGTGCCGCTGAGGGGGGCGCGGAGGTTGAAGCCGGGAGTGAAGTTGAGCCCGGGAAGATGGGAGGGGTGGGGGGAGGTGTTTTAAGATTTGGTTTTATTTCTCATTCCTCTACTCTGTTTTGCTTAGTAATAAATAAGATGAATTCCCTCTCTAAGTTCGGTCTGTTTTGCTCGTGATGATAATTAGAGAATGATCTCTCCCTGTCCTTATCTCGACCCGTAAGTTTTCTTTCATTGTACCTTTTCTCCCCTGTCTAATGAAAGAGGGGAGTGATAGAGTGGCTCTGGTGGGCACCTGGCCCTCAGCCAGGGTCAACCCACCACACACATGTTGTGGAACAATATTATTAGAAAGGAAATAACTTAAAACCCTCTGATACTTATCTAGTTCTGGCTTTTATTTTAGAGGACAGCCTTTAAGTTATTGACAGCTTTCAGAGGCTGATGATCAGAACAGCACACACCAGCTGCAATATCCTTTTGGATAATCTGCTGCAGTACCCCTGCAGCAAAGCTCCCTCAACAGCCCCACTGCTGCAAGCTGAGAGCACCCTCAAGACAGGCACTGTGAAATGATCCTGGTGATACACTAGGGAGAAGACCCACAGGAATGCCTGACTTTATAGCACTATCCAGAACATGTCCATACCCACTCTGGACATGTGTACCTCTGGGCCTTGTGAACTAGATGTATTTTTAGCAATCTAATGCTGAAGGGGGAGTTTTGCAATTCCCCTCTGCTCAGTGACTCAGAGGCATGAAGATCTAGTTCTGCTGTGTGGCCTGTTCCAGCATTTATAGTAATAACAGAGTTCCCTACCTCACTTTTACTTCAATTCACAGCCCTTCTCCAAATGCAATGTGCGCTGCTTCATTCCCCAACAAAATGCATCCACCTCTAGGTTGAAACGGAGGAAGTAATTTAACAGCAGAGAACAATGCTGTACAAGAGGATAGCTGAGAATAGGAAATATCTGAAGTACAAGAGCAAAACAATCTGAATGTGTGAGGGTAGCTCACAACTTGCATATCAGCAGTTTGCAAACAGTGGCCACAGCCAGGACCAATAATGACTCAATGGCAACTAATTAAAAGCAGTTAGTCTTACCTGATCTTTCCTTTGATGAAACCCCTGAACACTAAGCCAACTCCATAAGAGCAAGCACTCTCAATATCTAACTCCTCAACAACCCATAAGCAAAGGAGCACCTCTGCTGTTTTCTGGGAAGAACTTGGAAAGACCAAAGAAGCTAAAAAGCCAGAATTAGTTCCATGAAGGCAGATACTTGTATCAGGTACCTTATGCATAGCTACATGTTAGAAAATCAATGGGGACCATTACAGAAGTGTTGACTAGTTGAGCCACTGCAGACTTGCCAAATACAACTTATGACCTTGGAGATGCAGGCAATTAAATAAAAGGGAGATTGGGTGAAGAAAAGACAAGAGTGAGAGGGGAGGCTATAGCTTCCCTCAAGTAAGAGTGGTTTTGAATTTCATTTCATAGGCTAAGAGGGAGAAATGGTTGCAAGAAGATGCTACTATAATAGTAACACTGTATACAAGTATGGTATGAGATTATAGCCCCCTCTTCATGGCTGCTACACATACAAGAGAGACTAATTTGTAGGAACCTATCATAAGCACATGTGGCTGTATTGGGTCTGGCTGAGATGGAGTTAATTCTCCCCACAGCAGCCCTCATGGTGCTGTGCTGTGTATTGGTAGCTAGCAAGGTGTTGATAACACACCAGTGTTTTGGCTACTACTGAGCAGTGCCAGCACACATCAAGGCTGTCTCTCCAACATTTTTTTTTCCCCAGCAGCAGGCTGGGGGTGGGCAAGATCTTGGGAGGGGACACAGCTAGGACAGCTGACCCAAACTGACCAAAGGGATATTCCATACTATATGACGTCATGCTCAGCAGTAAGAAACTGAGAATAGGGGGAGGAACAGGGCGGGGGCATTCATTGTTTTTTTTTACAATGTTTGTCTTCCAGAGTAAGGGGCACACATACTGAAGCCTTACTTCCCAGGAAGTGGCCGGACATCGCCTGCTGATGGGAAGAAGAGAATAATCTTTGCTTTTTGCTTTGCTTCCGCGTGCGGCTTTTTGCTTTAGCTACATTAAACTGCCTTTATCTCGACCCACGAGTTTGGGGTTGTTTTTCCATCTTCCTTTCTCCCCTCCCTGCCTTGCTGAAGAGGGGAGTGATAGAGCAGCTCTGGTGGGCACCTTGCCCCCAGCCAGGGTCAACCCACCACAGTGGCAGATGCATGACTCACTGACATTTTGCTACAGAATTAGTTCTCTGCCTGTCTTGTGTCACATTGTTCTGTGAAACCACTTTCTTAATTTACTTTGTCAAGATGTCATGTCCCAATCATTTGATGTTGAAACCAATCTGGGGTTACAGTAAATCACTGACCTTAAGTTTGAGAAGAGTAAATGAAGGGCAAATTTTCAGCCTAAAATCCATATGACTTCAAGAATCATGTGCTGTACAGGAAAACACATTTACAATATCTAGGTGTTGTGATTTAACCCCAGTAGACAACTAAGCACCACACAGCTGCTCGCTCACTCCCCCATAGTGGGATGAGGCGGAGAATCAGAAGGGTAAAAGTGAGAAAACTCATGGGCTGAGATAAAGACGGTTTAATAGGTAAAGTAAAAGCTACGTGCGCAAACAAAGCAAACTAAGGAATTCATTCACTACTTCCAATCAGCAGGTAGATGTTTAGCCATGTCCAGGAAAGCAGAGCCTCATCACATGTAACAGTTACTTGGAAAGACAAAAGCCATAACTCCAAACATCCCCCCTTTCTCCTTCTTTCCCTCCAGCTTTTATTGCTGAGCATAATATCATATAGTATGGAATATCCCTTTGGTCAGTTGTCTTGGCTGTGTCCCCTCCCAACTTCTTGTGCACCCTCAGCCTACTCACTGGCAGGGCAACATGAGAAACAGAGAAAGTCTTGATGCGTGTAAGCACTGTTCAGTAATAACTAAAACATGGGTGTGTTATCATCAACACTGTTTTCATCACAAATCCAAAACATATCACCTTGCAAGCTACTATGAAGAAAATTAACTCTATCCCATCCAGAACCAGTACACTAGGACAGATTTGTTTAACAGCTCATCACCAGAAAGCTCCAGAGAAATGAAGTGGCTAAATTTCACATATAGCCCCATCCCCACTGAGCAATAGCCAGCCACAAGGTTTGAGGGATATGAAATGAACACCACCCTCTCCTCTGCTTCCTTCTCTTCTCATGATGCAGAAAGCAAAGCTCAACAAGGTATGAGGATCTAGGTCTTTCTCTCTTCTCAAATCCAGAACTTCTAAACTGTTAGATAAAAACTGAGCCCCTTATATTAGGTACTCTTTTGTGCACTTTCCTCTCTCCTACTTTTGCAAATACTGTCTTGTGATTGTCTGGCTCTCTTGTCAGTATGAAGGACTCCATCTGGTCCTCGTTTCTCAATACTTGTGCAAAGCAACTAGCCTGTAACAGTGAAAGATGTCATAACAGGAAGGATTCTTCAGACATTTGTATCTAGGATTAGTTAGGATGTGTGGCATGGTGCTACCAAGCGGGAGCTGGAGCCATTATTCTCGATCAGATGAGGCTAGACAAATATTTTCGAGAAAAGGGATAATTCTTCAAAACCCCAGGGCAGGGGCCAGACAGCACACCTTTTCTCTATTACCTTCAATAATATATGCTGTTAAACAACTGCAAGGATCACAGGGATATAACCCTCCCCCTCCTTGGAATACTCCCGATGAGTTAGCTGAGTACTACTGAGCCAGTACTGCCAATGAATTGGCATACGACGATGGTGCGCTCCATACAAACTTCCGCCACATGGGTCATGTGCATTGGACTTCATCTGGATCTGTGGGTAACTGCATGTTGTCTGGGTCATAATAAACCATCTCCCACACAGCTAATTCCCTCAGGTACTGGATACCTCTCTCCATGGTGGTCCACTTGTTGTCCCACAAGAGGTCTGGTACCCAGTGTGCAATAAGCCAATCTTACACACAGAGCTGAGATATTTATTCATTTCATGTGTGCGCAAAGGTGGGTGCTAGGTGGTAATTCCACAGAGCTAGCACACTACACAAGGTAACTACAATGTATTTATTCTGTTACATGATTAGAAAAACCCACCGAAATTTACACTCATTGGTTTGTAATTACTATATCATCTGCTATTGGTTAAACATATTTAAATTAGCACACACACTCCTGGAGGGAGTAATGTGGGTAATTTGCATAGTCCTTTAATTGAGTTGGTGGTAGAGATCTTCCCCTGCTGCCTTTACCTTCCCCCCAGTTACGACAGATTTTTGTTGACTTCATGCTTCCTTATCAATCATCCAGTTTTTGGTACCTTCTGGGGCAGGATGTTCCCCTTTTATCAATCTTTTAGTTTCTCTTCAAGGATAGTCATTAGCAAGGCATCATTGTTTATACAAAGTAGTCGGGCTTACACAATAAAGCTAATAATCAATGGTCCTCCTTAGAAGATTAATGCAGTATATTTAACCCTAAATTAAACAGTGTCACTATAACCTAAGCATTAACCCAAACATATGGTTTTACTTAGTCTACAGCACTGCAATTGATTGTTAATTGTTCCCTTTGAAGATTGTCTCTTTCCCTCAGGATCGTTCCCTCCTCCCCTCTATGCTCCTTCCCAACTGCAAGGATCACAGGGATATAACCCTCACCCTCCTTGGAATACTCCCAATCAGTAAGTTAGCTGAGTACTACTGAGCCAGTACTGCCAATGAATTGGCATATGATGGTGCGCTCCATACAAACTTCCACCGCATGGGTCATGTGCATTGGACTTCATCTGGATCTGTGGGTAACTGCGTGTTGTCTGGGTCATAATAAACCATCTCCCACACAGCTAATTCCCTCAGATATTGGATACCTCTCTCCATGGTGGTCCACTTGCCTGGATAACATATAACATCTTCCTTGAAGGGATACCTTTCCTTCATGCCTCACAGGAGTCACCTCAAGAGGCTGAGGACTTGTGGCCCTTTTCCAATTGCCTTGTCAATGCCCCCTTCCCTAGACAAGGATCCCAACTACTTAGCTTCCCTACCCTCTAATTCCAGGCTACTGGCCCCATTATCCCCGCATTGGAGCAGCCAGGTAACAATGTGCTTGCCTGGATGGCGACTGAAATCCTTTCGCATATCTTGCGGCTCACTCAGGGACAGGGTTCAGGTGGTTACCTCTGGTTCTGCCTCTTCCTCCTGTTCCTGTGATGGCTCTGCTTTGTCATCCTTTACTAAACGAGTTGACCTTAGTGTCCATTTCTTCTTGTGTATAGGAGCGACTGATATCAGCACAGGTTGGTTCTCAGGTTCAGCTGTAACACCTGTCCTGGGGGTTGGAGTAGCCGCAGTGTCTGTTGCCAGGGTTTGAGTAGCCACAGTGCCTGTCGGGTTGTTTTCCTTTTCTTCTCCCCGAGGGTGCTGCCTACTGTCAAGCAGTGTTTGGTAGATACTGGCCAAGACCCAGCAAAGTGAGGTGAGTTTAGCCTCTTTGGAATAGCCACAGCATATTTTTTTTCAAATATTCTTTCACTTTATCAGAGTGTTGTTCGGGAGTGAAGTTCCAAACCATTGGAGGTGAGAAGTTCTCTAGATCCCTGCCCATATTCTCTCACATGTCGTGCCACCCATGACTATCCAGCCTTGGGGCAGATCTCTGGGTGGTATTCTTAAATAGTTATTTAACCCTGTGGTGGTTTACCCTCTGCTGGATGCCAAGTGTCCACCAAGCCGCTCTATCATTCCCCTCCTCAGCAGGACAGGGAGGGGAGAAAGGAAGATGGAAAAACAACCCCAAACTCGTGGGTCAAGATAAAGGCAGTTTAATGTAGCTAAAGCAAAAAGCCACATGCGGAAGCAAAGCAAAAAGCAAAAGATTATTCTCTACTTCCCATCAGCAGGCGATGTCCGGCCACTTCCTGGGAAGTAGGGCTTCAGTATGCCTACCCCTTACTCTGGAAGACAAACATTGTAAAAAAAAAAAAACCACGAATGCCCCCGCCCTGTTCCTCCCCCTATTCTCAGTTTCTTACTGCTGAGCATGACGTCATATGGTATGGAATATCCCTTTGGTCAGTTTGGGTCAGCTGTCCTAGCTGTGTCCCCTCCCAAGATCTTGCCCACCCCCAGCCTGCTGCTGGGCAGGGGGGAAAAGAAATGTTGGAAAGACAGCCTTGATGTGTGCTGGCACTGCTCAGTAGTAGCCAAAACCCTGGTGTGTTATTAACACCTTGCTAGCTACCAATACACAGCACAGCACCATGAGGGCTGCTGTGGGGAGAATTAACTCCATCTCAGCCAGACACAATACAAACCCCAAACAAGACTTGAAACACATTCAGGAGACATAGCATTAGGAACATGCTGCTTTGAACATCCCAAATGTTGGAATTCTCAAAAGCTATTGTAACTAGCCTGAAGGAGAAGGGGAAGGTGAAGGAGTGGGGGAAGTGTCCCCCCATGTCTCCCCCATAGATTGGCTCTCCGAGAGAAGGTAAAGAGTGTAATTATTAGTGGTTTTCGCTAGATGGCGCCCGTAGTACGGAGATGACAGCAATGCTGAGTGCAAACACCGGATATCTCACGATCAGTATTACACATTACAGCCGAATGATAACCTTGATTCAGACTCCAGAGGTGATAATCAGCACAACAGGGAGCAAGTAAGGTGTTACACAACACAGCTCTGATAACAAGCACAACTCTGAGAGTAAATATATCAACATTGTGACCAGCGACTATTGAACTAATATAATGAATACTTATAACAAATTTGTTTTAACATGCTCTGATCAGATCTGTTGTTATATCAGCCCTTCGGGTCCCACGTTGGGTGCCAAAATGGACTGCTGTGGTTTAACACAGCAGGCAGCCAAACACCATGCAGCCACTCACTCACTCCCCTCCTCAGTGGGATGGGGGAGAGAATCAGGAAAAAAAAAGTAAAATTTGTGGGTTGAGATAAAAACAGTTTAATAGGACAGCCAAGGAAGAGATAATAATAACAATAATAATAGAATATACAAAACAAGTGATGCACAATGCAACTGCTTACCACCCGCTCACCAATATGCCCAGCCCGTTCCTGAGCAGCAATCACTGCTCCCCACCTGGCTCCCCTACTTTATGTACTGAGCATGATGTCACATGGTCTGCAATATACCCTTGGCCAGTTTAGGTCAGCTGTCCTGGCTATGCTCCCGCCTAGCTTCTTATGCACCTCCTCACTGGCAGAACATGGGAAGCTCCCCCTCCTTAACTAGACAGGGGAGAAAAGGTATAATGAAACACTTGTGGATCGAGATAAGGACAGGGAGAGATCACTCACTAATTATCATCATGAGCAAAACAGACTGAACTGAGAGAGGGAATTCATCTAATTTAGTACCAAGCAAAACAGAGTAGAGGAATGAGAAATAAAACCAAATCTTAAAACACCTCCCCCCACCCCTCCCAACTTCCCGGGCTCAACTTCATTCCCGGCTTCAACCTCCGCCCCCCCTCAGCGGCACAGGGGGACAGGGAATGGGGGTTACGGTCAGTTGATCACGCGGTGTTTCTGCCGCTTCTTCATCCTCAGGGGGAGGACTCCTCTCATCGTTCCCCTGCTCCAGCGTGGGGTCCCTCTCACGGGAGACAGTCCTTCATGAACTTCTCCAATGTGAGTCCTTCCTATGGGCTGCAGTCCTTCACGAACTGCTCCAGCGTGGGTCTCTCCCATGGGGTGCAGACCTTCAGGAGCAAACTGCTCCAGCGTGGGTCCCCCACGGGGTCACAAGTCCTGCCAGCAAACCTGCTCTGGCATGGGCTCCTCTCTCCACGGATCCACAGGTCCTGCCAGGAGCTTGCTCCAGCGCGGGCTTCCCACGGGGTCACGGCCCCCTTCAGGTGTCTCCACCTGCTCTGGTGTGGGGTCCTCCACAGGCTGCAGGTGGAATCTCTACACCCCCTCATCCTCCCTCCATGGGCTGCAGGGGGACAGCCTGCTTCACCATGGTCTTGACCACAGGCTGCAGGGGGATCTCTGCTCCGGCGCCTGGAGCACCTCCTCCCCCTCCTTCTGCACTGACCTTGGTGTCTGCAGAGTTTCTTACATCTTCTCACTCCTCTCTCTGGCTGCAAAAGCTTCCTCCAACTTGTTTTTTCCCCTTCTTAAATATGTTATCACAGAGGCGCTGATTGGCTTGGCCTTGGCCAGTGGCGGGTCCGTCTTGGAGCCGGCTGGCATTGGCTCTATCAGACACAGGGGAAGCTTCTAGCAGCTTCTCGCAGAAGCCACCCCCGTAGCCCCCCTCCATCAAAACCTTGCCATGCAAACCCAATACACTATGATAAATATCCACTGTAAATTAATGATTATTATATGACCTTAAGTAAATGAATCAAGTAAATGAAGGAAGCTTTGCTACCACACAAAAGTTTTCACTAAGGTTATCAAGAAACATCTTGACTCTAACCATATATTTTTTCCCTCAAAATTTGCCACCTGTATGAGTGATGTAGTTGTATTAATGGGGTTTTAGTTCAGGCAGTTTTCAAAGATTTTTCCAAAATACTTGTGCTGGTTTTAGCTGGGATAGAGTTAATTTTCTTCACAGTAGCTAGTATGGGGCTATGTTTTGGATTTGTGCGGGAAACAGTGTTGATAATAGAAAGATGTTTTCATTGTTGTTGAACAGTGCTTACAGATTCAAGGCATTTTCTGCTTCTCGCACCATCCTGCCAACAAGATGGCTGGGGGTGCACAAGAAGTTGGGAGGAGACACAGACAGGACAGCTGACCCCAATTGACCAAAGGGATATTCCATACTATATGACGTCATGTTCAGCATATAAGGGGCTTGGGGAAGAGGAAGATGGGGGCAGTGGCCTTTGGAGTGATGGCATTTGTCTTCCCAAGTAACTGTTACACATGATGGAGCCCTGCTTTCCTGGAGATGGCTGAACACCTGTCTGCCCATGGGAAGTGGTGAATGAATTCCTTGTTTTGCTTTGCTTGCACGTGCGGCTTTTGCTTTACCTGTTAAACTGTCTTACCTCAACCCATGAGTTTTCTCACATTTACCCTTCTGATTCTCTCCCCCATTCTGCCAGGGGGGAGTGAGCGAGCGGCTGTGTGGTGCTTAGTTGCCGGCTGGGGCTAAACCACGACAGTTGGTCCATCTGGACTGCCTTTTAAATTAGTGGAAAAAAACAGGTAACTCTAAAGGGTAATTTATCTTAAATGTCTAAAATAAGTTAGATGAATTACCCCATGGGGTATCTTTGATGTGACTTCAGATGCCTGAAATGAATCTTATCTAGGGTGTCCAAAACCATGTCCTATCCAAACAGCAAACTGTATTATCTCCTATATTTATGTGAATTTCACATATATTAAGGCTTAACATGGATGCAATTATTACAAAATGTACTGGAGTATAAGCATGCAAACACTGAAAAGTATTAGCCCCATTCCTCTCTTCTCGCTGACCTGCAGGATTGACTGCTAGGGGAGGGATGCAATATGCAGAGAAAGGGGATACACTATGATAAATCTCAGTTTAGGCACATTTTGGCTTTCATACATCATTGCACGTGTGTACGTATCTCTTTCCGCCACAGCGAAATGGCTTTCTGTAGCCTGTCTTCCACCTGACAGTACTTCATTATTCATAAATAAGTCATAGAATCATAGAATGGTTTGGGTTGGAAGGGACCTCAAAGATCATCTAGGTCCAACCCCCCCTGCCATGGGCAGGGACACCCTCCACTAGACAAGGTAGCCCAAAGCCTCATCCAACCTGGCCTTAAACACTTCCAGGAATGGGGCCTCCACAACCTCTCTGGGCAACCTGTTCCAGTACCTCACCACCCTCACAGTAAAGAATTTGTTTCTAACATCTAATCTAAATCGACCCTCCTTCAGCTTAAACCCATTACCCCTTGTCCTGTCACTACATGGCCTTGTAAACAGTCCCTCTCCATCTTTCCTGTAGGCTCCCTTCAGGTACTGGTAAGCTGCAATTAAGTCTCCCCGGAGCCTTCTTTCCTCCAGGCTGAACAATCCCAACTCTCTCAGCCTGTCCTCATAGGAGAGGTGCTCCAGCCCTCCGATCAGCTTCGTGGCCCTCCTCTGGACTCGGTCCAACAGCTCCATGTCTCTCCTGTACTGGGGCCCCCAGAGCTGGATGCAGTACTCCAGGTGGGGTCTCACAAGAGCAGAGTAGAGGGGCAGGATCACCTCCCTCGACCTGCTGGTCACGCCTCTTTTGATGCAGCCCAGCACACGGTTGGCTTTCTGGGCTGCAAGCACACGCTGCCGGCTCATGTTCAGCTTCTCATCAATCAATACCCCCAAGTCCTTCTCCTCAGGGCTGCTTTCAATCCATTCCTCGCCCAGCCTATAGTCGTGCTTGGGACTGCCCTGACCCACGTGCAGGACCTTGCACTTGGCCTTGTTGAACTTCATGCGGTTCGCACGGGCCCACCTCTCCAGCCTCTCAAGGTCCCTCTGGAGGGCATCCCTTCCCTCCAGGGTGTCGACCCCACCACACAGCTTGGTGTCGTCAGCAAACTTGCTGAGGGTGCACTCGATCCCACTGTCCATGTCGCCGACAAAGATGTTGAACAGTGCTGGTCCCAGGACCGACCCCTGAGGAACGCCACTCATCACTGTTCTCCACTTGGACATTGAGCCGTTGACCACAACTCTTTGAGTGCAACCATCCAGCCAATTCCTTATCCACCGCCTGGTCCATCCATTGAATCCATGTCTCTCCAATTTAGAGACAAGGATGTCGTGCAGGACAGTGTCAAATGCCTTGCACAAGTCCAGGTAGATGATGTCAGTTGCCCTTCCCTTGTCCACCAATGCTGTCACCCCATCATAGAAGGCCACCAAATCGTGTGAGGCACGATTTGTCCTTAGTGAAGCCATGTTGGCTGTCACCAGTCACCTCCTTATTTTCCATGTGCCTGAGCATAGTCTCCAGGAGGGTCTGCTCCATAATCTTGCCAGGCACGGAGGGGAGACTGACCGGCCTGTAGTTCCCTGGGTCTTCCTTTTTACCCTTCTTAAAAATGGAGGTTATGTTCCCCCTCTTCCAGTCAGGGGGAACTTCACCAGACTGCCACGACCTCTCAAATATGATGGAGAGCGGCCTGGCCACTTCATCCGCCAGTTCCCTCAAGACCCGCGGATGCATCTCATAAGGTCCCATGGACTTGTGCACCTTCAGGTTCCTTAGATATTCTCGAACCTGATCTTCTCCTACAGTGGGCGGTTCTGCATTCTCCCAGTCCCTGCCTTCTGTGACCTGGGCAGTGTGGCAGCTCAAGCACTAGCCAGTGAAGACTGAGGCAAAGAAGTCGTTGAGTACCTCAGCCTTCTCCATATCCTGGGTAACCAGGTCACCTGTTTCATTCCGGAGGGGACCCACATTTTCCCTCGTCCTCCTCTTATCACTGACATACCTATAGAAGCTTTTCTTGTTGTCCTTGACATCCCTGGCCAGGCTAATTTCTATCAGGGCTTTGGCTTTCCTAACCTGATCCCTGGCTACTCAGACAGTTTCTCTGTATTCCTCCCAGGCTACCTGCCCTTGCTTCCACCCTCTAAAGGCTTCCTTTTTTGTGTTTGACTTTGCCCAGGAGCTCCTTGTTCCTCCACAGGGGCCTCCAGGTTGTTTTGCCTGACTTCCTCTTTGTTGGGATGCATCGCTCCTGAGCTTGGAGGAGGTGACCCTTGAATATTAGCCAGCTGTCTTGGGCCCTCTGTCGTGGTTTTACCCCAGCCGGCAGCTGAGTACCACGCAGCCGCTCGTTCACTCCCCCCATCGGGATGGGAAAGAGAATTGGAAGAGTTAAAGTGAGAAAACTCGTGGGTTGAGATAAAGACAGTTTAATAGGGAAAGCAAAAGCCGCGTGCACAAGCAAAGCAAAGCAAAGCAAGGAATTCATTCACCACTTCCCATGGGCAGGCAGGTGTTCAGCCATCTCCAGGAAAGCAGGGCTCTATCACGCGTAACGGTTACTTGGCAAGACAAATGCCATTGCTCCGAACGCCGCCGCCCCCCCTCTCTCTTCCCCCAAGCTCCTTATAAACTGAGCATGACGTCATATAGTATGGAATATCCCTTTGGTCAGTTTGGGTCACCTGTCCTGTCTGTGTCTCCTCCCAACTTCTTGTGCACCCCCAGCCATCCCGCTGGCAGGGCAGTGCAAGAAGCAGAAAAGGCCTTGGCCCCGTGTAAACACTGCTCAACAATAAGTCCATAGAACAAAAACGTATCTATATTATCAATGCTGTCTCCAGCACAAATCCAAAACGTATCCCCACACTAGCTACTATGAAGAAAAATCAATCCTCTTAGCTGAAACTAGGATACCCTTCTTCCTTCCAGGGCTTTGTCCCATGGTATTCTACCAAGCAGGTCCCTGAAGAGGCCAAATTCTGCCCTCCTGAAGTCCAGGGTAGTGAGCTTGCTGAGTGCTCTCCTCGCTGCCCTGAGGATCTTGAACTCCACCATTTCACGGTCACTGCAGCCAAGGCCACCCTTGAGCTTCACAACCCCTACCAGCCCCTCCTTGTTGGTGAGAATAAAGTCCAGTATGGCACCTCTCCTCGTGGGCTCCAGTCAGGCAACCCTTCAGGGATTACTTATGTTTTGCTGTGTGGTGGGTTGATCCTGGCCAGCAACTAAACACCCACCAGCTACTCATTCCTGCAGCAGGATGGGGGTGTAAAAGTCAGTTCTTGGCTGGCCGAGGAAAGAGGCAAGGATGCTTAGCATAGAATTACCAAGGGCATTTATTCTTTTATATTTAAGCTATGTACATAGCATTGCCCTAGCCTAATGCATGGGGAACCATGATACAGAGGAAAGCAGTGTTTATACATGCTACAATACAGTTGTGTAGACCAATCAAATTACACATGGTAAGGGTTGGTCTAATCAGTTACTATTGTTTGCGTAATCAGTATGTACTTTTCCCATGTGGGATCAGTACATGCTTGTCCCATGCAGGTGGTACAGACCTATGGTCAGTGGTATGTTAATCCTCATTGTTCTAAACTGATGTCCCATGCAGGTGTGGGGGGGTTTATCCTGGATTCTGGTCAATATCAGTTCTGGCTGTGGTTGTATGCCTGGTTCCATTGAAAGGTTAATCTTCTATTGTTTTGTCATTGGTATGGGGTGTTCTCAGCTAGGAAGAGCTGGCTTAGGTTGCATCTTCTGGTCATATCAACCCTGAGGTAAAAGCTCATAATCCCAGGTGGTATTCATTCTTCTAAGCATGTTGTATTGCAGTTAGCATCTTGTCTTCTAATTCTCTCCCCTGGGAAAGACAATCACTCACAACCTCCCACAGGCAGGCTGATGCCCAGCCAATCTCTGACAGCTACCTTAGGATACACTACCATCACCTCCCTCCCTCCCTCCCTCCCTCCTCCCCCCCCCATTGTTTTGTTGCTGTTGTGGTTCACTTGTTTGATTGGGTTTTTTTAGTTGAGCTTGAGGTTATTGGCATGGAATATCCCTTTGGCCAATTCAGGTGAGCTGTCACAGTCATGCCCCCTCCTAACCTCTTGCCCACCCCCAGCCCACTCACTGGGGCAGGGGAGCAGGGTGAGTAAAGTGAGAAACAGAAAGCTTTGATGCTGTGCAAGAACTATTCGGTAACAGCCAAAACACTGTGTGTTATCAATGCTGTTTTAGCCACAAATCCAAAACACAGCACCATACAGACTGCTATTAAGAAAGTTAACTCCATCCCAGCCAGACTCAGTACATACTGTTCCTACCAGCACAGCCCATGTACCTTCAGGTCTGTCCCTGTGAGAAAAGGAGCTCGCCACACAGCGCCTGCTCCAGTCCAAAGCCACAGCCAGGAGTCGCGAAAACAACTAGTAGCGGGTGGCGGATAGCAGATAACAGCCACCCTACCATACCCTTCACCCCACCTCCGCTGCAACGTAGCTCTCGCAGCTGGTGTGTGCTAACAGAAAGGAGCAGTGTTAAGGCCCTCGCGCATGCGTGCCTCCGCTGCAGAAGCTGGGGTTCCCTCGGTTGCGCCTGCGTGCGCATCGTGGGCAAGATGGTGCTGGTGGGGACAGCGTTTCGAGGAAGTGAGTGAGGGATGTGTTTGGGGCGTTGGGCTTGCTGGTCGTGGTGTGCTTGAGGGGTGTTATTGTCGAGTAGGGGTTGAGTTCACGTGGAAGCTGGTGTAGTGGTCGGGGTTGCCTGGAGCCTGCTGGAGGGATGAGGAGCTGGGGAGGCGGGTCAGGGACCTGCCCTCGCCGATGAGGAAGTGGCTGTTGGGCTTCCGCTCCTCGTGCGCGCCCGGGCCCTCAAGCTGCTACTTTACGCTGTTCTGAGGGGCGCCGTCTTTGGCTTTGTGGGTTCGTGGCGGTGGGAGGAGTCGGGGAATCGTGGTGGCTGCGCTGCTGCTGGGTGGGGAGAGTGCCTGTCGGTGGAAGAGCTGACCCCTGATGGACACTGCTCGCTTCCCCGGGCAGCAGTTCTTTCCTTCTCCCGGGCAATGCCCGCCAGTGGCAGCTCCTCCTCCTCCTCCCCCCTCCCCCCCCCCGTTTCGGCCGGCTGTCGCTTTGGACTTATACTGTGACTGTTCTTCCTGGGTGCGCTGGCTGACAGCGCAGTATTTCTTCGCTAAATGGCCCCTTCAGAAAGTGGGTTAGTGAGCTAGTCTCCGCGGTAGCAGTCTTGGGGATGCTGAACTGCGAGGCAGGGCGGAGGAAGGATGGATGAACCAGGCATCAGTCTGGCAAAGACTTGTGTGTGCTATTTCTTGAAGCTACTTGCTTCTGTCCCTTGCCTTCTGTTTTTCTGCGGTCTGACTAGATTGTCACTCATTTGGGATAGGGCTGTCTCCTGTTGGCACTGCCCCTCATGCAATAGGAGTCTGATTTTTGTAGGTGTTAAATAATAAAGCTGTTGCTAGCTTTTTAGCTGTAAAATGTGAGTTGACTTTGCTTTTATACTTTAAAATTGGACCAAAAGTTTGCAGATATTTGATAGCTAAGATACTGCTGGAATAGAGGCAATATTAGTAAGGCACACAAGCTAGCTTCTTTCTTCTGTGAAAAGATATTTATATTTAAAGTCCTTGTCCTGCAAAACCTTTCTGTAACTGTTAGATTAGTCTTTGACTTAAAAGCTCTCTATTAGTAGGGGTTATTTCTTCTGTTATGTTTTCTCTCTAATCTCTGTGAATCTGTACAGGTGTGTCTGACTACACTCTCAGTTTCTGAAGTTGTTCTTGTCTCAAGTGCCATTTATAGCTTCAGAAGTGATTGAATGTAAAAAAAAATTCAGAATTTTATAAAAGTAATTTTCATTGTGGAGCTACAGGGGAAGGGAGGAGTGAAGATGCAAGTGTACTAAACTACATAACTGACTTGTTCTCCTGCCCCTAATAATAATTATGACCTCTATGATAGTAGTGGCTTGTAAAACTGGGAAGACAGGTCTATTGGTAGAACTGTGACAAAAACTTTTAACTTTCCTAAAAATTTCTGCAGAAATTTTGATTTCATGTATTGGCTCTACCAACTACTACTAATCAACAAGAGAAGACTTCTGTGTACTAGTGGAAAAGCATATATTTGAAAGCTTTGCTTCAGGAGGTTATGTCTGAATTGATATCACTACTAGAAATAATGCTTTGGTAAGTTAGAACTACTGAAAGGGTTGATTAAGATTGTCACTAATTGAAATTATAAAGAAACAGAACTTTTTCTCCTGTTGTCTTCAGATGCTGTAATCTTATTTTTAAACTGTTTGACAAGAATTGTACGTCAAATGGTTTAATCCGATCCTAAGCACTCAAGAAATATTAGTCTTGTTAAAGTGAATGTCATGAAGTTGTAATGCTTCAGCTTCAACTTCCTTGTTATGATGAAGGCTATTTATAGAATATTTCTGCTCAATGCAAAGGACTTTGCAATTACAAGTATTTACTCTCCTTGGATGTTTTAGGTTCCAAAATATAAATGGGTTACTTGGTAAAAAGTATTTATACTTAGTGGTACAGTGGGGGAGGGGGGGAAATGAACTAAACTCAGGAAATCCAAATGGTGGCATAGATGATGAATTTCTTTTTTTTTTTTTTTTTCCTAAACAGTGCAGTAGCAAACACTATGGAGCATAAGAATGTGTCTTAGCAAATGTAATGAAATATATGCTCGTGTATGTGAAGTTTTGATACCTAGATATGTTACACAATGCTTGTTAAGTAACTAAGATAAAGTTTCTTTAGAATATCGAACTAATGCCCTCAAGGATGTGCTGTGCTACCATGTGCACAAAACTTTAGATACTGTTTTGGTCAGTACTAGTACTAAACTAATAGCTGTTAGTCCAAGTGAACACCTGTATCTTACACTTGCAGTACCTTGTGGATACTTTCAAAAGATTTTTTTTTTTTTTACATACATATACACACATATGCGTGTATATACTTTTTTTTTTTACTGTTGTAAAAACTTTTCGATTACTTCTAGAGCCTTCTTATATCTACTTAATCTTTTGGGTGAGGGAGTTGTGTCCTTCCATGATCATATCAATACTAAATAAAACTTTTTTTTTTTTTTTTTAAAATCCTATAATGATCAAGAGGGGAAAAACTAGATCTGGCTAACTTTATTTTGGCTAGCCTCTGAAAATTCTTCGAGTAAAACCAAAATAGTTTGGATTGTTTTACTAGTTAACTTGTCCTGTTTGTTTCAGGCAGCTCAGTAACAATAGAATTATTCATGCAGGTTGTATACATGTCTTTTGAAATACTTTATGGTAGCAAGCTTTTATGAAGTATCATGATTGGCATGCAAGAGCATACAAATGGTTTAGTACAGTGTGCAAGTTACTATTTTTCACCATTATGCTATAGAATTTTTCATAGCATTATATGGTAGAAATTAATGAATTCCAGGAAACGCTTTCACCCCATCTGAAACTGAGGTCTCACCGTTCTCCTTTGAGCTGTCTCAATTTAATTTGGACAATAGAAAGCAATGTCTCTCTTCTGTTTCAAGCTAGAAATACACTGTGAAAACACGGTAGTAGCTTGTATGACAATGACTGAATGAGTAATGAATGAACAGACTGAAATTAGATAGCTAACCAACTTGGCAAGTAAAACACATCACTAATCTCATTTTAATGAGGATATCAGTATTTTGGTTGGTAAAATAAAATCCTGTGATGTACCTGAATTTAGCTTTTAATGAAGTCTCTATTGTAGGTTTAAAAAAAGCAATCTGACCTTACTAAATGAACGTAGGAGTTCTCAGCTTGGAAATGGCAATCCAGTAGTTGTAACTGATCTTTAAATGGATCTTCTAGTAGTTTGCTGTTTTAATTCATATTATCTTCATTTATTACCAATAATAGGAAAGCAAAAGCACTGTATAAACTTAGCTTTGACCCCTGATTCACATACTCAACTTCTAGTGTTTTGCTATTTAATACCCCACACTACTGTGTTGGTTGGTTTTTTTTTTTGTTTGTCCTAATTAATTTGGGTTGTGATTATAAATACCAGATTGCTAAAATAGTGTTAAAAACCTGTGAGAGTGACTTCAACAGCAACTGATGCTGTGCTCTTGTAGAATTCTATTTTAATTGTTGGATAATAATAATTCAGTTTTAGTTGAAAGCTTGCACCAGGTGTAGCTGGAGGATGAAGCTACTAGGCAATAAACATTCACTCAGTGTCAGAGACTTATAATGAGTGGGGGTGCTATTTTCTGTTAAAGCTTGTGGGAGAGGTAGGCAGTTGGAAAATCTTAAGAACAGTACTTGTTTTGTCTTATCTGCATGTGGTACTATAATAGTACCTCTGATACTATTTGCTGTACATAGTCACAAGGCTAGTCTATGCTAATTTGACTTTACAGTCAAAGATTAATAGGGTTCCATGAGTATGTTTGTCTTCATTAGAGGATGATTGTTTTAATTATTGCTAGTGGAAGTAAAAAATTTCAAAAGTATGAACACTTTGAGACTAGAGATAATTTATTTTTGCCTTTGTCATGTGAATTTTCAGAAGGTGAGGAGTATAATTCAGTATATAAGAACATCTTTTTGAACTGGTTAATGTAGTTGTATTAGAGCATGAATAGTTTGACTCTTATTGAAACGGTAAGCTTAAACGCTAAAGTTTGAAGCTAAATAGTATTTTGAAGTATTGTTCATAAGTGTAATGCTATTTTCTTAGGGATGCATTTTAATCTCAAACTGATAGAACTATTAATCTCTAATAGAAGAATAGACCTTACTTAGGTGGACTTGATAATTCAGCTTAAAAAATATTTAGGTTTATGTGAAATAGGACAACAGTGCTTTTGTTAATGCTGTGAGGTTGTTGGTTTTTTTTCTTAAGATATGATCTCTTTATTCTTATCCTGTAGTAGAATGCCAGCACAATAAAACATCACTCAAGGCTTAGTTCACAAGATTAAATTGTGTGAAAGTTGCACACTTTCTGGAAAACAGAGATCAATAAAATCTTTATTTGTGCAGTTAATGCTATGAGTGTTGTTTCCTTCAAATAGATTCTGAAAGGCACTGAGTTTCACAAAACTGAATTTGGCTGTTAGTAGATTGGCCTTTTTGTAGTAACTGGTGTGTGGGGCAAACTGGAAGGAAACTAGAAATTCTCATTGTTGTATGACAGGAATGCAAAGAAATCATGAAAGCATAAATTATGAGTTAACTATCCCTTTATTAATGGCAAAGATTCTCTGGGTCACAAAAGCTTTTTTTCTCTCCAAAATCTCTGCTGTGGTGATCACACATAGTTGATGCCCTTTAAGTGGAAGAACAGCAGTTCAGTCTGTTTAAACTAAGCAATGTTTTTCTTGGTCATTTATATAAATAAAATTATACATGAGAGCTTGGTGTGTTTGTATAGAAATTTAGTACCTTGCACGTGTTTTCATCACCTCTCCCCTTTAAGCCATGTTGGTCATATAAAGAGTTTTATGACTTCATCATGTTTGGCTTCTATTTCTTGAAGAGTTTTCAGCTATTTTTGTTATACTGTAAATTAAATTGATCAATAATAAGCATTTCCTTCAAGTGTGTTGTTGTGTTTGTCCCCGTCCCCCCGTCCATCCCCCCCCCCCCCCCCCCCCCCCGATTTGTTTTGTTACAGACTCTACTGGAGTTTGCATTTGTATTGCAAACTTACTGTTTAGGTAGTGGGATGACTTTTATCAAATAATTTTATTTGAATGCCTGAGTAAGTGTGTCAGGATGGGACTTCAATCTAATAGCTGTAAATGGATTCATCTTCCGTGTCTTGGTTTGTCTCTTCATTTATGAGTTTCTCTTTTTGTTAAACAGGAGTGTGTTTATCAACTGATTTTTGGGAATATGGGAAGATAAGTATTAGAGCAAATAACCAGAAAGCCTCAGTCCGCAACATATTTAAGTAAACAAGAACTGAGGTTCAAGCATGGTGGTGAAAATCAAAAGTACTGTAATATTAAACATATCCCTATAGTTTTAGTAGAAACCTGTTTGGTCACAGACTTCATATTCTGGTATATATACCTGAACAGGTCTCAACCCATATTGCTACTTCTGTTATCTTTGGAGAAATAGTAACCTTGAGTTATAGGAACAAATTGTTGCTATGTGACAACTATTACTAGGAGTCTGCATATCTTAGTAGTTTTATGTAAAATGGCTTTGTATTGTAATTATTTCCACAAAACTATAGGGTATTAATAAAAACAAGGAAATATGGCACATAGTGAGTAGAGATTTTTGTGTCAAAGAGGGTTTCTTGTTTGTGGTTTTTATGAGGCTTTTCATAACTAGTCCTCATAATAAATTTGCAGCCTCCTCTCTTTAGGAGAACTGATAGTTTTCTTCTCTATAATAATTATAATTATGGTTCTTTGTTAAAAGTAGCTGTTATTACACTGTGGGTATGAAGCTCTTGCTCACAATGTCTTATCTTGCAGTTGTTATCTGCTCTCAGAGAACAGATTGATTTATCAACCTTGTGCTGTTTGATATGAACGATGTTACCTTTCATGCTAGTTGTGCTTGGATTTGAAGGAGAATATAAGGAAAGCTGTTGATGGCTAAAGGAGTAGTTATATACTGTATGTAATTAACAGAAACAGAGGAGTGTGCTGCAGAACAAGATATATTGAAAAGTTGAGGGGAGTGAATATCTGTGACTTATATCAGTGATTTCTTGGTTTTGGGGGTTTTAGTTATTCCTTCTTCAAGGTAGACACACAGGCCAAACTTACTACTGCTCCTTTACAAACTGTATGAGTATATGCTATTATAAGAGGACTATATATTGAAATGACTGTTCACATATGCAAGTTCTGTGTTGCAGAATTGGATAATCTTTTTCTATGGATGTTCTGTACTTTTTATATATGTATAAACTACTTGCATATTAAATGCAAATTCTAGGAAGTCCTTATTGTGTAGTTAACGCTAATATACCTTTCTTTGTTTGGACATGTGAGAGCGTATGAATGGTGTCTTGGGAAATAAATTTACTGTGTTGATCCCCACTTAGTTGCCTTGGAACTCAGTAGTTCAGACAAGACTCATAGTTCTTAACTTTTAAAAGAAATTTTATTTGGACATAATAACAGTACTGTCCTGGACTGCAGTAACTTCCTTATTCTAGGGATGAAGCTTTCTGAGGGCTATGGTATAAGAATTTGAACAGGTTATGTTCACGTTGCACAAGAATCAATCACGTGACTTATCCTGATAAATACTTGAATGATTAAAGTTTCCTCAAATAATGTGGAATAACAGCTTTTATTTGAATGATAACTGCTGTTAGACTGCTTGAAATACAAAAATGGTTTTTGCATTTAAGAATGCATCTAGAATAAAAAAAGCCATATTTCTGATTTATTAAGTAATGCAGTTATTCCTTGCTGACTTGAACCATCTGAAAAGAGAATATTAGAAAGCATATTTTTTAACTGTAGCAGTGTTAATTGGCACTTCTATCAGCAACAGTTACCTCGATTGCTTTGTGTATGTATAACATCCCTTGGAATAGGGTAAGACTTAGTCAACTGTGAAACAAGACGTACCTTCTGAAAATGGAGCAAAATAGTTTGATCAAACAAGTTAAACATCTTATGTTTAGCATGTACAGTATCTGAATAAAAACAGAGTTAATCAGTGGCTCCTTCTTGGAGACTGGTCATAGCAGGGGTCTCTTAAAGGATTTAAATTCTGATATGAGTCTTGCACAGAATTTCCCCTTTGCCTCAAGTTGCTAACATCTCAATATAATACTGTAGATGTTTATTTGTCTTGGTTTATGCTAATAAGAATAAATATATCTTCTGTAGTTTTCAAAACCCCATATCAATATCAGATGTATTTTGAAAAAACAAGAAATGTTTAATTTGCAAAATTTTTTGGTCCTCACCTTGGTGTTGATGGCTGCAAAGGTGTAGTGGAAGTCACAAATTTGAATCACTAGCAGTTATAAACTATTCAGTAAAATTTCATAGAATCATTTAGGTTGGAAAAGACCTTAAGATCATAGTCCAACCGTTAACCTAACACTACCCAGTTCATCACTTAATCATGTCTCTAAGCGCCACGTCTGCACATCTAAATACCTCCAGGGATGGTGACTCAAACACTTCCCTGGGCAGCCTGTCCCAATGCTTGACCACTCTTTTGGTGAAGAATTTTTTCCTAATATCCAATCTAAACCTCCCCTGGTGCAACTTGAGGCCATTTCCTCTCATCCTATCACTTGTTACTTGGGAGAAGACTGACACCTCACTACAACCTCCTTTCAGGTAGTTGTAGAGAGCAATAAGGTCTCCCCTCAGCTGCCTCTTCTCTAGACTAAACAGCCCCAGTTCCTTCAGCTGCTCCTCATAAAACTTGTGCTCAAGACCCTTCACAGATGGCATGCGGTTAGCATGCAATTTTCCTGATAAAAGATGTATTAATCATTAAATGTAGCGAATAATGACATATTTTTGGATTAACTTTTGTTTTAGAAGTGTTCTTGCTTCCTTAAGCTTATTTCTTTACTGTGAAATGGTTCCTTGGATGATCTGGGTCTCATTCCATTGGACCCAGTATAGACCCCTGGGGTACACCACTAATTACTGGCCTCCAACTAGACTTTATGCCACTGACTGCCACTCTCTGGGCCCAGCCATTCAGTCAGTTTTGAACCCACCTGCTCATCCAGCCCATACATCAGCAACCTGTCTATAAGAATGTTATGGGAGACAGTGTCAAACACCTTACATGTGTCAAGGTAGATGATACTGCTCTCTCTTGATCTACCAAGTCAGTCATCTCATCATAGAAGCTTGTGAATCCTTGGAGACTATTCCCAATTACCTTCTTGTCCTTCATGTGCCTGGAAATGTTTCCCAGGATTAGCTGCTCGATTACCTTCCCAGGGATTGAGGTAAGGCTGACTGGACTGTAGTTTCCCAGGTCCTCCTTGAAGATAGGAGGGACACTTGTTTTCCTCCAGTCTTTGGGCGTTTCTCCCAATTGCCATGATTGAGCAAAGATTATCCAGAGTGGCCTTGCAATGACATCAGCCAGCTCCCCCAGCACTTGTGGGTGCATCCCATCAGGGCCCATGGACTGGACTATGGACTAATTGGACTACATCCAATTTTCTTAAGTATTCACTGACCTGATCCTCTTCCACCAAGGGTACATCTTCCTTGCTCCATACTTTCCCCTGGTCTCTGGGACCTGGGATTTCTGAAGGCCAGTCTTGCTAGTAAAGACTGAGGGAAAGAAGGCATTTAGTACCTCAGCCTTTTCCATGTCCTGTGTAACCAGGTGGCCCATCTCATTCAGCAGTGGGCCCACACTTTCCCTAGCCTTCCTTTTGTCACCTATGTACTTACAGGAGTCCTTCTTGTTGCTCTTGATGCCCCTCATCAGATTCAACTTCAAGTGGGCTTTGGCTTTCTTAGCTGTCTCTCTGCATGCTCAGAGGTGGCAAGGTTTTGGTAGTGTGGGGGGATGGCAGGTACGGCCTCTGCAAGAAGAAATCACGGGCTGCCCCTGTGCCAGACAGAGCTAGAACAGACCCACTGCTGGCCAAAACTCAGCCAATCAACGAAGCTGATGGCACCTCTGTGCTAACCTATTTAACAGAGGATAAAAAACATTGCACAGCAGTTGTGAGAAAAGTGTGTAAAACAAAAATAATCTTGCAGACACTAAGGTCAGTAAAAAATGCTGGGAGGAAGAGATATCAACAATGCAGCCCATGGAAGACTCCAGCCAGAGCATGTGGATATGCCCTGAAAGAAGCTACAGCCAATGGGAGGGATTCCATGCTGGAGCAGAGGAAAGGTGAGGAGGAAGGAGCAGCAGAGAGGAACTGTTATGAACTGACCACAATCCCCATTTCCCCCCTGTGCTGCTTGGGGTGGTGGGGACAGGGAGGAATTGGAGTCATCAGGAATGAAGCTGAGCCTGGGAAGGAGGAGGTAGGTGGGAGGAAGGTGTTCTTAGTTTTTGTCTTTGTTTCTCACTGTCCTACTCAAATGTAACTTATTGGCAATTAAAAATAATCTTCCCAAAGTCAAGTCTGTTTTGTCCGTGATGATAATTGGTAAGTGATCTTCCTGTCTTTATCTCGACCCACAAGCTCTTCCATCTTATTTTCTCCTTTCATCCTGTTGAGGGGGAATGAGAGTGCAGCTGGGTTGAGGGTATAGCAGCCAGCCAAGGTCAACTCATCACATCCTCCCACGTTCCCTGTTCCTGCTTCTATCTTCTGTATACTTCCTTTTCATGTTTGAGTTTTGCCAGAAGCTCCTTGTTCATCCATGCAGGCCTCCTGGCATTTTTGCCTAACTCTGTATTCATTGGGATGGAACACTCTTGAGCTTGGAGGAGGTGATCCTTGAATATTAACCAGCTTTCTTGGGCCCCCTATTCCCTTCAGGGCCTTATCCCACGGGACTCTTCCAAGCAAATCCTTGGAGAGACCAAAGTCTGCTCTCCTCAAGTCCAGGGTTGTGAGCTTGCTTTTCACCCTCCTCCCTGCCCTTAGGATCCTGAACTCCACCATCTCGTGGTCAGTGCACCCAAGGCTGCCTTTGACCTTCACATTCCCAACAAGCCCCTCATTGCTGGTGAGCGAGGTCCAGCATAGCAACTCTCCTCACTGGCTCCTCTATCACTTGGAGGAGGAAGCTGTCATCAATGCACTCCAGGAACCTCCTGGATTGCTTATGCCCTGCTGTGTTTTCCCTCCAGCAGATAGCAGGGTGGTTGAAGTCCCCCATGAGGACCAGGGCTTGTGAATGTGAGGCTGTTCCTATCTGTCTGTAGAGGGCTTCATCCATTTGTTCTTCCTGAGAAGGTAGCCCATAGCAGACACCCACTATAATGTCACCCATATTGGTCTGCTCTTTAATCCTTACCAATAAGCTCTCAAGTGGCTCCTCATCCATCCCTAGGCAAAGCTTGATGCATACCAGCTGTTGTCTCACAAAGGACAACTCCTCTTCCTCATCTTCCCATCCTGTCCTTCCTAAAAAGCTTGTATCCCTTCATTGCAGCACTCCAGTCATGGTAGTAGACCACTAAGCATCCGTGAGGGTGCTTTGTCTTACTGGGAGTACCAGTCCATTCTCCAGGAGTGCTGTCCTGTACTGGCTTATATCTACTAGCACAGAAGACAACTAATAATTAGAAAGCGTGTTTATAGGTTTACCAAAAGGATGAATAGGTCTTTACTTTGCTAGAGGTTTTGAATGAGTGGATAGACAAATGCATGAATCTGTGGAGTCAAATAAACAGAGAGCTGACTTTCAAGTTAAGTTTATCTTATCACTGGACTCTTTCAGTGTGTAGACAAATAACAGCTTTCTTGCTCATATCTTGTACAAAAATTTGGAAAACTTTTTTTTAAAAGTCCACCCTTTTTGTGGCCTTGTTTCTTACTTTGCCATAATATTATAGGGAGATGGAACAAAACATAAAGGAAGCTGGAAATGTAACATGCAGCTGGTTAGGAGGGAAAGAGAACAAGGTATGGCTGGATGTGGTGGGTTGACCCTGGCTGAGGGCCAGGTGCCCACCAGAGCCACTCTATCACTCCCCTCCTTCTCTAGACAGGGGAGAAAAGGTGCAATGAAAAGCTTATGGGTCGAGATAAGGACAGGGAGAGATCACTCACTAATTATCGTCACGAGCAAAACAGACTGAACTGAGAGAGGGAATTCATCTAATTTATTACCAAGCAAAACAGAGTAGAGGAATGAGAAATAAAATCAAATCTTAAAACACCTCCCCCCACCCCTCCCATCTTCCCAGGCTCAACTTCACTCCTGGCTTCAACCTCCTCCCCCCTCAGCGGCACAGGGGGACAGGGCATGGGGGTTATGGTCAGTTCATCATGCGGTGTTTCTGCCACTTCTTCATCCTCAGGGGGAGGACTCCTCTTAATTGTTCCCCTGCTCCAGCATAGAGTCCCTCTCACAGGAGACAGTCCTTCACAACCTTCTCCAACCTGAGTCTCTCCCATGGGCTACAGTCCTTCACGAACTGCTCCAGCGTGGGTCTCTCCCACGGGGTACAGACCTTCAGGAGCAAACTGCTCCAGCGTGGGGTCCCCCACGGGGTCACAAGTCCTGCCAGCAAACCTGCTCTGGCATGGGCTCCTCTCTCCACGGATCCACAGGTCCTGCCAGGAGCTTGCTCCAGCGCGGGCTTCCCACGGGGTCACAGCCTCCTTCAGGTGTCTCCACCTGCTCTGGCATGGGGTCCTCCACAGGCTGCAGGTGGAATCTCTACACCCCCTCATCCTTCCTCCATGGGCTGCAGGGGGACAGCCTGCTTCACCATGGTCTTCACCAGGGGCTGCAGGGGGATCTCTGCTCTGGCGCCTGGAGCACCTCCTCCCCCTCCTTCTGCACTGACCTTGGTGTCTGCAGATGTTCTTACATCTTCTCACTCCTCTCTCTGGCTGCAAAAGCTCTCTCTAACTGTTTTTCTCTTTCTTAAATATGTTATCACAGAGGCGCTGATTGGCTTGGCCTTGGCCAGTGGCAGGTCTGTCTTGGAGCCGGCTGGCATTGGCCCTGTCAGACACAGGGGAAGCTTCTAGCAGCTTCTCACAGAAGCCACCCCTGTAGCCCCCCGCTACCAAAACCTTGCCACGCAAACCCAACGCACTGGATTAAGAAGTGGTAATTGATACAACACATACAGTAAACTACTTCCGTGCCTGAAAAGAGCTGCAGTAGAGGAAACAAAGCAGTATAAGGCTACTGTGCTGCTCTTAATTAGAGGATGAGGAAGCTATGTAATGTAATACAAAGTTAGTGTCAGAGGGGGTTCATTATATAGTTGAGATAGATCTAGTACGGTGTTATGGACCAATTTGCAATTAGCTATATGATTTCTGAAAACAGTAAAAGAGCAATAGGAGTTTGTATAGCAATCCAGTAAACTTCACCATCCATTTACCCATTATTCTAACTGATGCGAGGAGGAAAGTAATCCTTTTTGAATATTCATTTAAGTGGCAGCAAGATAACTGCATGGTGAAAAAAATTAAAGTGAAGAAAGAGCGGGAGATGCCCCAGAGTATAGTACTTGCAGACAAAGCTGTAAACAGGGTGCATTACATAATAATGGATTTAAAGAGCAATGATAGCATTCTGTGAATCTGACTTGTATATGAAATAACTAAACACCATACATTTCTCTGCTTTTCTCATTCAGATCATTACAGGACTTTTCTGTAACTAATTGACCCTGTGAAAGACAAATCTTTTCATTGTTTATGGAAAGATCTGAAATTTAGAAACTTGTAGCGTTCTGAAAGAAAAAAAATATGGAAATTTAGTATATTAGTGTCCTGGTTCTGGCTAGGATAGAGTTAATTTCACAAGGAGCCAGGATGGGTGACCCAAGCTGGCCGGGGGCTATTCCATACCATGTGACATCATGCTCACCATAAAAGGGGGCTAGTGGGGCAGGGGCGGGCTCGGTGTGGCTTCGGGATGGGCTGAGCATCAGTCAGTCCTGGGATCGGTCAATTGTTCTCTGTTATCACCCATTGTGAATATCTGTTATCAGGACTGTTGTTGATTGTTTCCCTCTCCCTTGCTGTCCCAGTAAACTGCCCTTATCCCAACCCACAAGGTGTTGCCTTTGTTTTTCCCATTCTCTTCCCCATCCTGCCGGGGGAGGGGTGAGCAAGCAGCCGTGTGGTGCTCAGCTGCCAGCTGGGCCTAAACCATGTCATTAGTATAATGGAAAAATCTTAAAAGAAAAATTTCATTTCTGATTCTCGATTCCCAGTATGGAATTTTTTGATTTATTTCTGTAGGACTAGTATCTAAGACAAGTTGTATGCCTGTTTTCTGGATGATGCTTTCAAAAACAGTAGCAGTGTTCCCTTTCTCTATTCTCTCTCCATCTTCATGACAGAGGTGATGCTTTAGTTTCTTGATCCTCAGGAAACCTCTTTTTCTGACAGCCTTTTTAATGCTGGTAGTTAGAGATCATCCGTATGGAGAAATAATATGCAATGTTTTTTAGAGAATCCTGACTCACAAAGTAGGAATACAGCATTACATAGTCAAAACACTGACATGAATGCTGATGATAGGTTATGAGTATAACTGTGCGTATATGATCCTAGGCACAAGGATAAGGCTCAGAGGGAACAACAAGCAGTCTGTGTGTGGTGGTGAGAGATGAAAGAAACTTTACTTCACAACTTCCAAGGAAATGAGAAGCAAGAGAAGATGTTTAACAACTTATTTTTAAAATAAAGTTGAAGAAAGGAGAGGAGGTGATCTTTCAGTTGTAGCAACAGGTAAAATATGTTACCAAGTTTTGTAGGAAGATGAAATTTGCATCTAGGTAAAATAAATATGAAAATTTTTTTTTCTGTTAATAAAATTTGTTAATGCAGCTTTTTTCCAAGATGCAGCTTGATGTAAATAAATGTGTAAAACTTGCATTTTTGTATTAGTAAAAAAAGTTCTGAAGACAAATATCTTAAGTTGTCAATACTACACCTCACATTTGTGAATAATACCAAGCATAGTGCCTGGCAACAGAGACTTTAACACATTATCCAACCCACTAACTGTGCCTAGAGTCTGAGTGAGTTAGTACTGTGCATATGTGATGACTAGTTATGAAATCATAGAACCATAGAATATCCTGAGTTGGAAGGTCCCTATAAGTATCATTGAGTCCAACTCCTGGCTCCACACAGGACCAGCCAAATCAGAGCATGTGACTGAGAGCATTATCCAGATGCTTCTTGAACTCAGTCAAGCTCGGTGCTGTGACCACTTCCCTGGGGGAGCCTGTTCCAGTGCCCGACCACCCTCTCGGTGAAGAACCTTTTCCTGATATCCAACCTAAACCTCCCCCATCGCAGCTTTGTTCTGTTCCCTCAGGTTCTATCACTGGTCACCAGAGGGAGGAGATCAGCACCTGCCCCTTTGCTCCCCCTCGTGAGGAAGTTGTAGGCCACGATGAGGTCTCCCCTCAGTCTCCTCTTCTGTAGGCTGAACAATCCAAGGGACTTCAGCCTCTCCTCATACGTCTTCCCCTCTAGACCCTTCACCATCTTTGTTGCCCTCCTCTGGACACTCTCCAATAGTTTTATGTCCTTTTTGTACTGTGGCGCCCAAAACTGCACGCAGTACTCGAGGTGAGGCCGCACCAGCGCAGTGTAGAGTGGGACAATCACTTCCCTAGACCGGCTAGCAATGCCGTGCTTGATGCACCCCAGGATACGGTTGGCCTTCCTGGCAGCCTGGGCACACTGTTGACTCATGTTCAACTTGCTGTTGACCAAGACCCCCAAATATCAATTTCTTTAAGTATATAAAGTGGGGAAGGCCTCTGGGGAGAAGGGTAATACTGCAGAAGACACGTGAAACTGTCCCATTTACGATCAAGCTATCAAAAAACCACCATATCTTACATTTCCTGTTGTAAGACTTCTGATTTTTATGAAGTAAATGTTTGTGGGATGTCCTTTGTTCTTCTAAAACACGTGGACAATCTGCTGAGAGCTTCTGTTTAACAGTGTTTTGTAGATGAGGGAGACAAGTGTCCTGGTTTTGGCAGGGGATAGAGTTAATTTTCTTCCTAGTAGTGGGTATAGTGCTGTGTTTTGGTTTTAGGGTGAGAATAATGTTGACAACACACTGATGGTTTTAGTTGTTGCTAGGCAATGTTTACACTGTCAAGGACTTTTCAGCTGCTTATATTGCCCTGCCAGCAAGGAGGCTGGGGGTGCACAAGCAGCTGGGAGGGGACCTGGCCCGGACAGCTGATCCAAACTGGCCAAAGGGATATTCCATACCATGAGCAATTGTGCTGTGCATCACTTATTTTGTATATTCTATTATTATCTTCCTTTTCTGTCAAATTAAACTGTCTTTATCTCAACCCATGAGTTTTACCTCCCCCCCCCCCCCCCCCCCCCCCCCCCGTTCTCTCCCCCATCCCACTGGGTGGGGCAGAAGTGAGCAAAGCCTGTGTGGTTTTCAGCTGCTGGCCGGGTTAAACCATGACAAGAAATATGGGAGTAAAAAAACCCGACAACAAGCAGGGTTATGCCTTAATTTTATTTGATCTCAAACTGGATTTTTATAAATACAGTAAGAGGTTGGGAAATATTTAGTGCCTGAATTACACGAAGTATATGAAAAAATTGTAAATTCCTCTTCTGGAGCAGAATTCTCATTTAGCTGTTTGAGAACACTGCTGGGCAGACTTACAGGGATCTGGTCCAAAATAATGCAAATAATTGGATTGCGTATATTGAAACTGAGCTGATGATTTTTAGATCATGAAATTGTATCTCTGGGAATTGATAGCTTACATGCAAATATTTAGTTATTTTAATAGTCTTCAAAGCTTTTGAATAATACACAGTAGATATTCCTAGATCTGTCTTGGGTTTTGGTAATGGTATCTTTCAAAGAATGAAAAGCCAGCTCATTTCTGCCACATGGTTTTATTTTCAGTTAGTTATTTTCTAAGTCTAAAACAAGACTTTCTTCTCTGAAATTGCTTTCCCCCCCCCTCACTGGAGTCTGACCTTTTTTAATCTAATGTAGTTTCATTGATATCAGTATCATTAGCAGATGCCAATATTTTGCATAGAAAGGTTTTGAAAGAAGTAAATAGAATATATATCACAATACCATTGACCTGTTTGGCTACATGTCAGTGTGTTAACACCTCTGGAATATACAGTATAGGAAAGGTAATCTCTTAACATACTGTATGTTAAACTGAATTGCAATTAAAATTGGATTTTGCTTTAGAGGCAAGTGCATATGACAGACAAAACATAAGGTGTTGTTATGCAAACACAAAAAGGAAGCCTACAGAGGGTGGAAGCAAGGGCAGGTAGCCTGGGAGGAATACAGAGAAACTGTCTGAGCAGCCAGGGATCAGGTTAGGAAACCCAAAGCCCTGATAGAAATTAGCCTGGCCAGGGATGTCAAGGACAACAAGAAAAGCTTCTATAGGTATGTCAGTGATAAGAGGAGGACAAGGGAAAATGTGGGTCCCCTCCGGAATGAAACGGGTGACCTGGTTACCCAGGATATGGAGAAGGCTGAGGTACTCAACGACTTCTTTGCCTCAGTCTTCACTGGCTAGTGCTTGAGCTGCCACACTGCCCAGGTCACAGAAGGCAGGGACTGGGAGAATGCAGAACCGCCCACTGTAGGAGAAGATCAGGTTCGAGAATATCTAAGGAACCTGAAGGTGCACAAGTCCATGGGACCTTATGAGATGCATCCGCGGGTCTTGAGGGAACTGGCGGATGAAGTGGCCAGGCCGCTCTCCATCATATTTGAGAAGTCCTGGCAGTCTGTTGAAGTTCCCCCTGACTGGAAGAGGGGGAACATAACCTCCATTTTTAAGAAGGGGAAAAAGGAAGACCCAGGGAACTACAGGCCGGTCAGTCTCCCCTCCGTGCCTGGCAAGATTATGGAGCAGACCCTCCTGGAGACTATGCTCAGTCACATGGAAAATAAGGAGGTGACTGGTGACAGCCAACATGGCTTCACTAAGGACAAATCGTGCCTCACACGATTTGGTGGCCTTCTATGATGGGGTGACAGCATTGGTGGACAAGGGAAGGGCAACTGACATCATCTACCTGGACTTGTGCAAGGCATTTGACACTGTCCTGCACGACATCCTTGTCTCTAAATTGGAGAGACATGGATTCGATGGATGGACCACTCGGTGGATAAGGAATTGGCTGGATGGTCGCACTCAAAGAGTTGTGGTCAACGGCTCAATGTCCAAGTGGAGAACAGTGATGAGTGGTGTTCCTCAGGGGTCAGTACTGGGACCAGCACTGTTCAACATCTTTGTCGGCGACATGAACAGTGGGATCAAGTGCACCCTCAGCAAGTTTGCTGACGACACCAAGCTGTGTGGTGTGGTCGACACCCTGGAGGGAAGGGATGCCCTCCAGAGGGACCTTGAGAGGCTGGAGAGGTGGGCCCGTGCGAACCGCATGAAGTTCAACAAGGCCAAGTGCAAGGTCCTGCACGTGGGTTGGCACAATGGCAAGCACGACTATAGGCTGGGCGAGGAATGGATTGAAAGCAGCCCTGAGGAGAAGGACTTGGGGGTATTGATTGATGAGAAGCTGAACATGAGCCGGCAGCGTGTGCTTGCAGCCCAGAAAGCCAACCGTGTGCTGGGCTGCATCAAAAGAGGCGTGACCAGCAGGTCGAGGGAGGTGATCCTGCCCCTCTACTCCGCTCTCGTGAGACCCCACCTGGAGTACTGCATCCAGCTCTGGGGGCCCCAGTACAGGAGAGACATGGAGCTGTTGGAGCGAGTCCAGAGGAGGGCCACGAAGCTGATCAGAGGGCTGGAGCACCTCTCCTATGAGGACAGGCTGAGAGATTTAGGGTTGTTCAGCCTGGAGAAAAGGTGGCTCCGGGGAGATCTAATTGCGGCTTTCCAGTACCTGAAGGGGGCCTACAGGAAAGATGGTGAGGGACTGTTTATGAGGGAGTGTAGTGACAGGACAAGGGGTAATGGGTTTAAGCTGAAGGAGGGTCGATTTAGATTAGATGTTAGGAAGAAATTCTTTACTGTGAGGGTGGTGAGGCACTGGAACAGGTTGCCCAGAGAGGTTGTGGAGGCCCCCTCCCTGGAAGTGTTTAAGACCAGGTTGGATGAGGCTTTGGGCAACGTGGTCTAGTGGAGGGTGTCCCTGCCCATGGCAGGGGGGGTTGGACCTAGATGATCTTTGAGGTCCCTTCCAACCCAAACCATTCTATGATTCTGTGTTTTATAGACATAACAGAATGGGCATTACTATGAGCAAGGAAGAGAAACCTTTCTGCTTCCCACTCAGCTGTCGTATTATCAGAATATATGAGAGAATCTGTGTTGCTGCTTTTGCTCTGCTTGTTCTGTGAATAAATGCAGAACTTAAGGTTATAAAATTGTTAATCTACCATCTTCCATCAGCACTGAATTTACTTAAATCTGTGCTAGCTTTTGAGTAGCAGGTTCATAAAGCTATAGGTCAGGATTAACAGGAATCTTTTCACAGACTATGAACTATAGTTTATAGCTCTTCATAGTTTCAGGAAATACAGTATAACGTGTGTAAAATGAATGGAATATATTAGGAAACCTTTGATATTCCCATTTTGAATTCTAGAAGGGTATATGAGAAATACTTAAATGTGCACTTTAGTTTTAGAGGGTATCAGTTTCTCTGTCATTTAGTATGTCTTTGCACACTTAAAGTCATTCTAGACTCTCTTGCACTTCTAAGTTATGAACATGATTTAAAACCATCACTTGACTAACCTCATTGGGGTATAAGCCACAGTTCATATTATAGCAACTTGCCAACTAGTTAACATGAGTTATTTGAGGTATGTTAACTTGATTTTAAAATAGAGCTGTGCAGGAACAACTGGAAGTACTTTGTCTCTCTTTTTTGAGGGCAGGAATGGTAGCATACATCAAAGTGAGATGGCTTTAGGTCTAATGCAAAATTAGGTTCTAAACTATAACTGTTAGGAGTAATGTGATAGTTCGTTACAGCTGAAGGATTATTAACTCACTAATACAGTCTCTGTATATTTGAGTTTAAAATGAAACAGGGGATCAAAAATTAGGAGGCTGTCAAATATTCCTCTAATTAATGGAAGCTTTGTAAGAAAAAAAAATGTATCAGGAGACACTTTTCTTTTTCCTCATCCTAGAGAGCCACTCTGTGAATACTGGCCCAGTTAACTTTGTTTATGGTTTACCATAACAGCTTATGTGATGGGAGTTCTATAGTTAGCTATAGTGATGAAATCAAATAGGACTTAGTGTGATATCCTGTTGAAGGTAGCAGACAACGTAGTCTAACATTATCTTCTCATTCTTGAAGACCTTTGAAAGTTTAACTAGCAAAGAGCATCTTGAGAGTGAACTACTGTCTTCTGTAACTCTGGTAAAATGAGGCATGAAAAAACAGCTGAAATGGAAGTAGTAATATTTAAATTTCTGTGGTACAGTTGCTTACATTTCCTATACGAGCCTGTAGTGCCTTTCATTTCACTTGGTTCCAACCATGAGGTATTATGAGCCTACTAGTTTCATATGAATCAAATGATTATAGGAAGAATGAAATTTCCTCTAGCATCTTAATATATTTTTAATGAGTGTGGTGGGTTGACCCTAGCTGGAGGCCAGGTACCCATCAAAGCCACTCTATCACTCCTCCTCCTCAACTGGAAAGGAGAGAGAAAATATAATGAAAGGCTCATGGGTCAAGATAAGGACAGGGAGAGATTGTTCACCAATTACCATCATGGGCAAAACAGACTCAACTTAGAAAAAATTAATCTAATTTATTACCAAGCAAAACAGAGTAGAGGAATGAGAAATAAAACCAAGTCTTAAAACACCTTCCCCCCACCCCTCTCTTCTTCCCAGGCTCAATTTTACTTCTCAATTCTCTACCTACTCCCCCCAAGTGGCACAGGGGAATGGGAGTTGCAGTCAGCTCATCACATGTCTCTGCTGCTCCTTCCTCCTCAGAGGGAGGACTCCTCACACTCTTCTTCTTCTCCAGCATAGAGTCCCTCTCATGGGAGACGGTCCTCCATGAACTTCTCCAGCGTGAGTCCTTCCCATGGGCTACAGGCCTTCACAAACTGCTCCAGCATGGGTCACTTCCATGGGGTGCAGACCTTCAGGAACAGACTGCTCCAGCATGGGTCCCCCATGGGGTCACAAGTCCTGCCAGCAAACCTGCTCCAGTATGGGCTCCTCTCTCCACAGGTTGTGCCAGGAGCTTGTTCCAGCGCAGGCTTCCTACAGGGTCACAGCCTCCTTCAGGTGCCTCCACCTGCTTTGGTGTAGGCACAAGCTGCAGGTGGATATTTGCTCTACCATCAACCTCTCTGGGCTGCAGGGGGACAACCTGCCTCACCGTGGTCTTCTTGATGGGCTGCAGGGGAATCTCTGCTCTGGCGCCTAGAGCTCCTCCTCCTCCTCCTTCTTCACTGACCTTGGTATCTGCAAAGTTTCTCACATCTTCTCACTCCTCTCTCTGGCTGCAATAGCTGCTGCTCCTTTTTTTTTTTTCCATAAGTTTGTTATCACAGATGTGCTATCACAGAGGTGTTGATTGACTTGGCCTTGGTCAATGGCAGGTCTATCTTGGAGCTGGGTGGCATCGGCTCTGTCGGACATAGGGGAAGCTTCTAGCAACTTCTCACAGAAGCCACCTATATTGGGTTTGCTTGGCAAGGTTTTGGTAGCAGGGGGGGCTACAGGGGTGGCTTCTGTGAGGATGAACAGGAGTGAGAAAGCTTGTGGATCAAGATAAAGACAGGGAGATTGCTTACCAATTACTGCTAAAACAGACTCAAATTAAAGAAAAATAATTTATTGCCAATTAAAATAGGTATTCATTTGGGTAGTGAGAAACAAGGTGACAAACATTAAAACAAGACCTTTCTTCCCCCCCCAACTTCACTCTACTCCAGACTCCTCTAATCCCCCTCCCAGTGGTGCAGGGGTGTGGGGAATGGGTGTGGGTGTGTGTTTACAGTCAGTGCATAACAATTTCTCTCTGCTGCTCCTTCGTTCTCTCTTTTCCCCTGCTCTGGCATGGATTCTCCACAGGCAGCAGTTCCTTCAGGAATATCCATCTGCTTCAGCATAGGTTCTCCATGGGCTGCAGGGAATATCTGCTCTGCCCTGGAGCTCTTCCTCCTCCTTTCTCTGGCCTTGGTGTTCCCTCTGTTTCTAACTCTTTTTATTTCCTTTCTCCTCTCTGGTGTTTTCTACCCTTTTTAAAGTATGTTTTCACAGAGGTGCTACCAGCTTCACTGATTGGCTCAGCTTTGGCTGTTCTAGTACATGTAGAACCTTCTTTTTATATACCCAAATATTATCAGTGCTGTGTCCTTTTATTGAAAGGAGAAATAGAATGATAATCTTCACAACCTGAGTGATGCAGATACTTGTTAGATTTTCTACAAGGAGAATTTAAATGTCTTACCCATGACTATAGAGTAAGTATTAATGCTGAAATACAGAATTGGAGATACTTTTGCATTTATGATAACATCTGGCCTGCCCTCTCACTGTTTCAAAACCTATTCAAAAGTTGGAATATGAGCGTACGTTGTCACTTAACATAACAGGGACAGGCAGGTTCTTCTAGGGATTATTAGTTTATTGTTACACAAAATTTATAGCAATTAGCATAGCTTTCAGTTAAACAGAATTTCTAGTAATCAGTGTAGCTTTTTTACTATCTAGAGTTTTTAGTTACCTAGACTTTTAAGTCACCAGATTGGGTCAAATCCTTAATAATTACCATGTGATACAGTAATCATAATCTAGATTCAGACTTTACCTAAAAGAACATGAGTCACTCAATCCTTGGAGGAAGATGACAATAGTGGAGGCATCCCTGACCACTGGAGGATCATGGATTTTGCCATCCAGTAGCAGTTCTGGTCTGAGTCCCACTTAGGACTTGCAGCTGCTTGATTTTATAGTCAATATCTCATGTGCTGTTACGCTTCCCTGTTCCATATCGGGTGGTACCACATCCTGACAACAATGCTTGATGGGCAAATAGTCTTGTCCTAATGCTGACTGGGTTTATCTGTTTTATAACTGGGGTCATTGCATCCTGGTGACAACCACAGTGTTGAAAAGGAGAAGAGAGAAGGGGGTGATTTTCTAAGCCTTAGAAAATGGCATTGGTTATAGGAACCATGCTACCAGGGCTCAGGAGCAGGGGGTACCAGTCACATGTGCATTAACAGAAATCATATTCTATATTCTGTAATGTGTGCATAGTAGGTGTATTCAGACTGGCAACAGATTTTAGATGGCTTAAGTAGTTAGTGGTGTGTCCTTTCCATAGCATTGTAATATTGGCTGAGATTAACACAGCCTTGTTATTCTGGAATGAAAGTGTCTTTGCACAGTTATTCAGATGCAACCAGTGCTTTAACTTGTCTAGCCTCGTTTGCATTAACTTTCAGGTAGAGGTATATACCCTTGGGTCCTGCTTTTCACTGTTGGTGGCTGAGTGGTGTGGGTTTACTTTTTTTTTTTTTTTTTTTTTTTTTGCACCTTAACGCTGTGGATGAATCCACGTTAAAGAGGAATGCGGTAGCCACTCAGGGGAAGAAGCGCCCCCCTCCCCCGTGACAGTGCTGTCCAGTCTGCATGGCTGCTCGTTAGCCCCTCTGAAGCATTTAATGTCGGCGACGCGTGCTGTGTTTGGCAGGGCTGCTCCCGATGCCGAGAACAGTATCTCGCCATCATTTCAGCAAGTGCTAAATGCGGCGAAACGTACGTTTTCAGGAAGTGGCTCTCGCCGGAGCCCTCCCGCCTAGGGCGACAGCCCGAAGTACGCAACTGTTTTCCGGCGGGGGCGGGGGGGAAGAAGGACGGGACGGACGACAATCTCCGGGGCGCACCGCCCCATTGGCTGTGCGGCGGCGCCGGGCGCACGTGACTGGGGGTGGTGTGGTGTGTGTGTGTGTCGCGGCACTAGCGGAGCCTCTGGGCGCGGGTGGGGCCGTCGGTAGCGGGATTGAAGCACAAGCGGTTGCGGAGATGGGGTGAGTGCGCGAGGCGGCGCAGGGCCGACGGATCTTGGTGGCCTTGCTGCGGGGGGGAACCGAGGGCGGCTCCCTGCGGTGCTCAACCGCGCTGTGACGGAGGCAGCGACGCCGGAAAGGGAGAAAAAAACCCGCTGTTGTGGTTAAAATGGTGGTGGTGGGGGAAGCTTGTTGACATAAAAAGGGGAGGGAGGGAACCGTATCTAAGGAAAGGAGCATCAGATAACGAAGAATGGAAGGGATATATGGCGAGCATGGCTGAGGTCGTTTTGCCCCCTCCCGCTGCCACAGCGGCAGCTGCCGGTGAGGGTCACAAAGCCTCTACTTCTGTGTCCTGGCGTGGCTGTGCCGCTCTGCAGCGATGGGGACAAGGGGAGGCAGGTATTTCAGGATGCGCAACCCTTGCCTGTGGGGTTGGAACAGTTCTCTGACTTTAAAAAAAAATATTTAACATTGCAAAGATATGTTTAGATCTGTGATTTAACCTGAATGCTCTGGGAAATGTTAATGGGTGAATCCTTTCTCTTTGTCAGATATGCAGCTTTTATTCTAGTAGTTAGGTCATTGCCGTCAAAATACACCATGGTTTTGGAAAAACAAGATTTTTGGAAGACATAGTGCTGAATTATTTGATTGTATTTACTTTTTGAGTCAAAGCTTAAGATCTTTTCTGTTGACTTAGGTGTAGGACTTTGACTATGAACTGTAGGGAGCATTTTTCATTTGATAGTTTTCTTTAATGGATCAGCAACATTCAGTTTAGACTGGTTTAGATAGTCATGGAATCATAGAATCATAGAATGGTTTGGGCTGGAAGGGACCTTAAAGATCATCTAGTTCCAACCCCCCTGCCATGGGCAGGGACACCCTCCACTAGACAAGGTAGCCCAAAGCCTCATCCAACCTGGCCTTAAACACTTCCAGGAATGGGGCCTCCACAACCTCTCTGGGCAACCTGTTCCAGTGCCTCACCACCCTCACAGTAAAGAATTTCTTTCTAACATCTAATCTAAATCGACCCTCCTTCAGCTTAAACCCATTGCCCCTTGTCCTGTCACTACATGGCCTTGTAAACAGTCCCTCACCATCTTTCCTGTAGGCCCCCTTCAGGTACTGGAAAGCCGCAATTAGATCTCCCCGGAGCCTTCTTTTCTCCAGGCTGAACAATCCCAAATCTCTCAGCCTGTCCTCACAGGAGAGGTGCTCCAGCCCTCTGATCAGCTTCGTGGCCCTCCTCTGGACTCGGTCCAACAGCTCCATGTCTCTCCTGTACTGGGGCCCCCAGAGCTGGATGCAGTACTCCAGGTGGGGTCTCACAAGAGCGGAGTAGAGGGGCAGGATCAACTCCCTCAACCTGCTGGTCACACCTCTTTTGATGCAGCCCAGGACACGGTTGGCTTTCTGGGCTGCAAGCGCACACTGCCGGCTCATGTTGAGCTTCTCATCAATCAATACCCCCAAGTCCTTCTCCTCAGGGCTGCTTTCAAGCCATTCCTCGCCCAGCCTATAGTTATGCTTGAAATTGTGCCGACCCACATGCAGGACCTTGCACTTGGCATTGTTGAACTTCATGTGGTTTGCACGGGCCCACCTCTCCAGGGTGTCGACCACACCACACAGCTTGGTGTCGTTGGCAAACTTGCTGAGGGTGCACTCGATCCCACCGTCCATGTTGCCGACAAAGATGTTGAACAGTGCCAGTCCCAGTACCGACCCCTGAGGAACACCACTCATCACCGTTCTCCACTTGGACATTGAGCCATTGACCACAACTCTTTGAGTGTGACCATCCAAATAATTCCTTATCCACCGAGTGGTCCATCCATCGAATTCATGTCTCTCCAATTTAGAGACAAGGATGTCGTGCGGGACAGTGTCAAATGCCTTGCACAAGTCCAGGTAGATGATGTCAGTTGCCCTTCCCTTGTCCACCAATGCTGTCACCCCATCATAGAAGGTGTCATGGTTTTACCCCAGCTGGCAGCTGAGCACCACGCAGCCGCTCGTTCACTCCCCCCCATCGGGATGGGGGAGAGAATTGGAAAAGTAAAAGTGAGAAAACTCGTGGGTTGAGATAAAGACAATTTAATAGGTAAAGCAAAAGCCGCGCACAAGCAAAGCAAAACAAGGAATTCATTCACCACTTCCCATGGGCAGGCAGGTGTTCAGCCATCTCCAGGAAAGCAGGGCTCTGTCACGCGTAACGGTTACTTGGGAAGACAAACGCCATCACTCCGAACGCCGCTGCCCCCCCTCTCTCTTCCCCCAAGCTCCTTATAAACTGAGCATGACGTCATATAGTATGGAATATCCCTTTGGTCAGTTTGGGTCACCTGTCCTGTCTGTGTCTCCTCCCACCTTCTTGTGCACCCCCAGCCATCCCGCTGGCAGGGCAGTGCAAGAAGCAGAAAAGGCCTTGGTCGCGTGTAAACACTGCTCAACAATAAGTCCATAGAACAAAAACATCTCTATATTATCAATGCTGTCTCCACCACAAATCCAAAACATATCCCCACACTAGCTACTATGAAGAAAATTAACCCTCTCAGCTGAAACCAGGACAATATCCACCCCTTAGTCCATACTATTTACGTCATGCTCAGGTCCCACACTATTCAATACATCCTCATTAACCACTACCACCTTTCTCATCCCTTAACAGTATATTAATATCATTCCCTTAGTCTGTGGACTACCCTCTTAAAATGTCAATAAATGTCCACAAAATGTCCATTAGGTTCACTTGGTCCACAACCTTGGGCTCCATCCACCATGGTGGTCACTCGGGACAGGAGAGGTGGTTGACATGTGGAGTTACTGGGCACCAAAACCAGCTCAGGTCAGGTCCACTGCTGCACTTGCACTGCTTCCTGTAAGGTTTGTCCTCCATTGGTTCAGGTGTTTCCTGCTATAGTAATTCCTGTAACATGCAACTCAAATCATGGGTTACAACAATTTAAAGGTATTTCCATTACAATCTCCACCCCTGGTCCCTTCGAGTCAGACCATCAGATTTAACATTGCAATGAACTCCTCCCCTTGCCCCTGCTCCGGCTTGGAGTTATCCTCAGACTGCAGTCCCTTAGGGGAGTACCTGCTCCAAGTGGAGCCTTATCCATGAGCCACAGTCTCCTCAGGGGTACACCTGCTGTGGCATAGACTTATCCACAGCCACAGTCACTTCGAGGTGCACCTGTTCCAGCACGGCCTTCTCCATGGGCCACAATGCCTTCATAGATATACTTGCTCCAGTGTGGCCTTTACCCACAGTCACAGTTGCTTCAGTCCTCTCAGAAATAAACCTGCCCTATCGTGGGCTCGTCCATGGCCACACACTTTGAAATGTTCCAGCATGACCCCATGCACAGCCACTGATGCTTCAAGGTGTACCTGCTGCAGCATGGACTTATCCTTGCCACAGATGCTCCGAGGTGTACCTTCTCCAGCGTGGACTTATCCTTGGCCCACAATCCTTCCAGAGGTATACCTGCTGCGGCACAGACACAACCACAGCCCCAGACACTTCGAGATATACCTGCTGCGGCACAGATACAACCACGGCCACAGACACTTTGGGGTGTCCTGCTCCGACGTGGAATCATCCACAGGTCACAGTCCCTTCGACTCGCGTGCACACAGGAGTTCCAGCCTGTCCAGTACAGCAGCACAAAACCAGCAGTGATGCCCTGGCCATCTGCCAGGCCAGGCTCATCGCCACTGCTGTTATCAAAATGTTCCCAGGCACAGCACAGTAAGATGATAAGCAGTACGGCAGTACAGCAAGCAGCGAAAGCACAAAGCAGCCACTCACAAGCACTAGACTCTAATAGATAGTAAGGCAAGCAAGCCCCATGGCAAGCACAGGAGCCTGCCAATTAATAGCTCAACAGCTAATACTAAATAGCTAATAGCAGCTATAAATCCAATCTAGCACATTCCAATCAAATCTGGCATTATCTCGAACCCTTCGTGCCCCACACTGGGCGCCAAAAAGGATTGTCATGGTTTTACCCCAGCTGGCAGCTGAGCACCACGCAGCCGCTCGTTCACTCCCTCCCCATCGGGATGGGGGAGAGAATTAGAAAAGTTAAAGTGAGAAAACTCGTGGGTTGAGATAAAGACAGTTTAATAGGGAAAGCAAAAGCCACATGCACAAGCAAAGCAAAGCAAGGAATTCATTCACCACTTCCCATGGGCAGGCAGGTGTTCAGCCATCTCCAGGAAAGCAGGGCTCTATCACGCGTAACAGTTACTTGGGAAGACAAATGCCATCGCTCCGAACGCCGCTGCCCCCCCCCCGTCTCTTCCCCCAAGCTCCTTATAAACTGAGCATGATGTCATATGGTATGGAATATCCCTTTGGTCAGTTTGGGTCACCTGTCCTGTCTGTGTCTCCTCCCAACTTCTTGTGCACCCCCAGCCATCCCGCTGGCAGGGCAGTGCAAGAAGCAGAAAAGGCCTTGGCCCCATGTAAGCACTACTCAACAATAAGTCCATAGAACAAAAACATCTCTATATTATCAATGCTGTTTCCAGCACAAATCCAAAACATATCCCCACACTAGCTACTATGAAGAAAATCAATCCTCTCAGCTGAAACCAGGACAGAAGGCCACCAAATTTGTCAGGCACGATTTGCCCTTAGGGAAGCTGTGTTGGCTGTCACCAGTCACCTCCTTATTTTCCATGTGCCTGAGCATAGTCTCCAGGAGGGTCTGCTCCATAATCTTGCCAGGCACGGAGGGGAGACTGACCGGCCTGTAGTTCCCTGGGTCTTCCTTTTTACCCTTCTTAAAAATGGGGGTTATGTTCCCCCTCTTCCAGTCAGGGGGAACTTCAACAGACTGCCAGGACTTCTCGAATATGATGGCGAGTGGCCTGGCCACTTCATCCGCCAGTTCCCTCAAGACCCGCGGATGCATCTCATCAGGTCCCATGGACTTGTGCACCTTCAGGTTCCTTAGATATTCTCGAACCTGATCTTCTCCTACAGTGGGCGGTTCTGCATTCTCCCAGTCCCTGCCTTCTGTGACCTGGGCAGTGTGGCGGCTCAAGCACTAGCCAGTGAGGACTGAGGCAAAGAAGTCGTTGAGTACCTCAGCCTTCTCCATATCCTGGGTAACCAGGTCGCCCGTTTCATTCTGGAGGGGACCCACATTTTCCCTTGTCCTCCTCTTATCACTGACATACCTATAGAAGCTTTTCTTGTTGTCCTTGACATCCCTTGCCAGACTAATTTCTATCAGGGCTTTAGCTTTCCTAACCTGATCCCTGGCTGCTGTCATATGTTTAAAGATGACTTTTAAAGTTGTAGCAGGAAATGTACAACTTTTTAGTTTGTATGGAAGTTTTTTTATTAAATTGCTGTGAATATATGAATAATACAATATAGATTAATTCCAACTTAAAGCTTTTTCCTTCCTCTGTTGTTTGTTCTGTTGAAAGTGAACCTTAATATTTTTATACTTTATTTTTACTATTTAGTTCACTTTTTTGTTATTTCTCATGCACTTAATTTCTGGATATTTTATCAAAATTACAGTTCTTTGAAAATACACAAATATATGCACTGAAACTAGTTTCCTGGAACCAGACTTCTGCATTTTTAAGGAGACTCCAAGAAACTGGTAAAACATTTTTTTTCCTCCTCCTTTTCTGTTAAATGCAATGATGCCCAAAAAAGGTTTGACAAAGACAGCTCTAACTTACTGAGTTTGCAACGAAGTCCTTGTTACTAAAACAAGCTCGTGAACAACCAAAGAACAGTTTTCAGTGATGGCTGTTTTCTACTCCTTCCCACATCTCTCTGAGTGATGACCTGGGCACACTTAATACAAAATGAATGAGAATAGGAACTGAAGGTATGAGATTGGTAACATTGCTGTTCCATTCACGGACACTCTTATTCCATAGTGTTTTCTTAATTCTGTTTAACTATACTCAAAGCCTTAGAGCCCTTTTAGTGTCCTCATTATGTATGTGTATGTGCCCACATAGCCCAGATGAGGGAAACAAACAAACAAAATAACCTCCCTTCTACTGAGCAGGCATTTTTGTGTTTGGTCTTCGATGCATATAGGGATAGGAAGATTAAATAGGTTCACAACAAAAGCCATTTTAGTAAGGCTTAGGCATGCCACCAGGTGGAAATATTGTGATTTTTCAGTGTGATACTGGAAAAGGCATGAATATTTTTGTGCTCTATCTGGAAAGAGTCAGGATAACGGGCTTTTATGACCTGAGGAGGATGGAGTATTTTTCAGTGAGTATACAAGGAGAGTATTAAAACCTGTAGAAGGATAAGTATTTTTAAATTAGCAGGCTTGGAAAACTTGCCCCAAACTGAACTGGATAAGACAGTCTCTGTCCCACTGATACTTTGATAAATTCTTAAATGTCAAAAAAGATTTGGAAGACTGCTGATATTTTGCCAGATTTGAAAAAGGACAAGCAGAAGGATATCTATAAATCATTTAACCTGAAGTCAAGTTTCAGACAGAAGAGTGGAGAAGCTGATAAAAGATTCGGGCAACAGAGAAATTGAATTAATGCAAATCAGCATGGTTTGACATATTAAAAAATTATGGTGAAATAAACCTTAATTGATTTTCTTGATGTTTTAAGTGTATTGATAAAAGTAACTATATAAAAATTGTATATTTATGGCTGAAATTAATGGGTGGAGCTGGCTTACCTTAGAACAGCTGTGTAGGTTTTTGCCCCTCTCTGTCAGCCCTGCTTGTCTTTTGGAAATACTTGTATAATAGCTGTTGAACCATTGTGGTTAATGGCCCATCATATATATTAAGTTAAACACATGCTTATTTCAGATTACATTAGTAGTTGGGCAGTAATTTGCAGTGGTTCAGTAGCTGCTATGTGAGCAGCTGAGCCCTTCTCTCTTCCCTGAGTGGGAACCTTGCAGAGATGGGTAGGGCAGGCACTGTTCCAGCCATCCCAGCATTAGCAGTAATCTCTTGCAAGTCAGAATCCTTTGACTTAGTACTTCAAAAATGTTTTGAAAGGTGTTAAAAAGATTAATAAGAAACTAATTTGAAAATGTCAAAAATATGCTTTAATGACAGTATGTTCTACCACTGAATAAGTTTAGTTTTTTTCCTGAATGCAGTGTGATATGCCCTTGAAGAAACAATTCCCCATTAGTCACCTGGGAGTGAATTACAAAAAACTAACAGAATAGTAAAGAGTAATGAGGATGAGATATTTGGCTTAGTACAGGATAGTTGGGTAAAATTTGTGACTGTAGAAAGGAATCAGAGTTGATAGTCCTTTCTGACAGTACTAAATTATAATCTAGATGTTAATGAACTGTAGGCACAATGATCATAATTTGTTATCTTAAGAATAGTAACTACATTGTGAAAAAATCTTTGGTCATTAGCACAACTGCTTACCAATAGCAGTAGTGGTAGAATGTTAAATTCTGTTTCCTTATTAGTCAGACATCTGTTTTATTGTTCTTTCAACAAAGTTCATAATCAAAAATCAGTGTAATGAACTGGAGCCCCAGTTGACTTCAGTATTGTTTGGATTGGGCCTTACTGGAGAAAATAGTTTTGTTTTTTTCCACTGATTTTTTTGTTCTCTGAAGTAGCTATACAACTTATTCAGTAACAAAACAAAAAAATCAACCTCAGTTACCACGTGTGACTGAATAATTATTCAGTTGAAGATTTTTAAAGTTGAAACAAATAGGTTGTAGTGAAAATATTGTCTATATGTATAGACAGTGCTACTACTCTGTATTGTTGAGGAAAAAGACATGTTACGGTTTTATGTTATTCTTTAACCTCTGATCTGAAAAGGCTAATTTGTTCTACAAGAAGTTGTTTAGTAGTAGCATTTATGACTACAAACAAACACCTAGTAATGGAAGCTGAAATATTTCCATAAGAATATTTAATTAATATATCATAAATCGTTGAGCTTGGGGTTCTTAAGCAGAACCTTTTCAGGCTATGTTGAGTATACTGTTTATTGATTTCAAGTAAAAAAGAACACCGATCAATATAAAATTTTAAGTGTTCAGAGAATAGTGGTGGTTTTGCCTATCTCTATGGGGATTTCAGACTAAAAAGAGCACATCTAAATTCCTGTTTCCTGCGCGGTTATAACTAATAACATTTTCTTAAGATTTAGACATGCCTTTTTCTACATTAACAGTACATTTGCATAAATTTAGGCTGCTGATTAATTTTGGTTTTAGTGTCTGAGTTATATCTAACTTGAAATTCTGCTTTGATATATCTATGCAAACTGCTGATTCAGTACAGCATAGTGAAATTTCTTGTCATAATTTCATTTTACTTTGATAAGAGATGACTTCTCCATCTACTAAGAATGAGAAAATGGGTTAGGGAACTAGGAGACCTAGATTTTAAGTGTTTCTTTTATTGATGGAGTTAAAGCCTGAAGTTCCTACATCCTCAGATTTATTTCTCAGAGTAAATCTACCACTAGGGATATTTCCATTCTTCCATTTGAATCTGGACCACTCTGCAGAAAGAAACTCAGATTTAGAGTGCAAAAGGGAGTGTGTTGGTTTTGCGTGGCAAGGTTTTGGTAGCGGGGGGGCTACAGGGGTGGCTTCTGTGAGAAGCTGCTAGAAGCTTCCCCTGTGTCTGATAGAGCCAATGCCAGCCGGCTCCAAGACGGACCCGCCGCTGGCCAAGGCCAAGCCAATCAGCGCCTCTGTGATAACATATTTAAGAAAGACAAAAACAGTTAGAGAGCGCTTTTGCAGCCAGAGAGAGGAGTGAGAAGATGTAAGAACATCTGCAGACACCAAGGTCAGTGAAGAAGGAGGGGGAGGAGGTGCTCCAGGCGCCGGAGCAAGATTCCCCTGCAGCCCATGGTGAAGACCATGGTGAAGCAGGCTGTCCCCCTGCAGCCCATGGAGGGAGGATGAGGGGGTGTAGAGATTCCACCTGCAGCCCCTGGAGGACCCTACGCTGGAGCAGGTGGAGGCACCTGAAGGAGCCTGTGGCCCCGTGGGAAGCCCGCGCTGGAGCAAGCTCCTGGCAGGACCTGTGGATCCGTGGAGAGAGGACCCCACGCCAGAGCAGGTTTGCTGACAGGACTTGTGACCCCGTGGGGGACCCACGCTGGAGCAGTTTGCACCCGAAGGTCTGCACCCCGTGGAGGAGACTCACGTTGGAGAAGGCCGTGAAGGACTGTCTCCCGTGAGAGGGACCCCACGCTGGAGCGGGGGAACAATGAGTCCTCCCCCTGAGGATGAAGAAGCGGCAGGAACACCGCGTGATGAACTGACCGTAACCCCCACTCCCCGTCCCCCTGTGCCGCTGAGGGGGGCGCGGAGGTTGAAGCCGGGAGTGAAGTTGAGCCCGGGAAGATGGGAGGGGTGGGGGGAGGTGTTTTAAGATTTGGTTTTATTTCTCATTCCTCTACTCTGTTTTGCTTAGTAATAAATAAGATGAATTCCCTCTCTAAGTTCGGTCTGTTTTGCTCGTGATGATAATTAGAGAATGATCTCTCCCTGTCCTTATCTCGACCCGTAAGTTTTTTTTTCATTGTACCTTTTCTCCCCTGTCTAATGAAAGAGGGGAGTGATAGAGCAGCTCTGGTGGGCACCTGGCCCTCAGCCAGGGTCAACCCACCACAGGGAGCTTGACTCTCAATCGTAATAGTGAACTTAGTGAAGGTGGGTTGTGTTCTGTGTGTTGTGTATTTCCCTTTGGGTTGGATAAAGTATGAAATTGCTATTAGAACAAACAATTCTTCCTCTCTCCTTTCCCCTTGACTCCCCAGTATAGTGACTTCATACCTGGAGTGAAGAGTCGTATTTATTCTTGATTAAACTTATTTTGGCATCGTGGATCTTGAATATGTTTCTATTTATGTGTCTGTGGTGGGTTGACCCTGGCTGAGGGCCAGGTGCCCACCAGAGCCGCTCTATCACTCCCCTCTTTCATTAGACAGGGGAGAAAAGGTATAATGAAAAAAAAACTTACGGGTCGAGATAAGGACAGGGAGAGATCATTCTCTAATTATCATCACGAGCAAAACAGACCGAACTTAGAGAGGGAATTCATCTAATTTATTACTAAGCAAAACAGAGTAGAGGAATGAGAAATAAAACCAAATCTTAAAACACCTCCCCCCACCCCTCCCATCTTCCCGGGCTCAACTTCACTCCCGGCTTCAACCTCCGCCCCCCCTCAGCAGCACAGGGGGACGGGGAGTGGGGGTTACGGTCAGTTCATCACACGGTGTTTCTGCCGCTTCTTCATCCTCAGGGGGAGGACTCATTGTTCCCCTGCTCCAGCGTGGGGTCCCTCTCACGGGAGACAGTCCTTCACGGCCTTCTCCAACGTGAGTCTCCTCCACGGGGTGCAGACCTTCGGGTGCAAACTGCTCCAGCGTGGGTCCCCCACGGGGTCACAAGTCCTGTCAGCAAACCTGCTCTGGCGTGGGGTCCTCTCTCCACGGATCCACAGGTCCTGCCAGGAGCTTGCTCCAGCGCGGGCTTCCCACGGGGCCACAGCCTCCTTCAGGTGTCTCCACCTGCTCTGGTGTGGGGTCCTCCACGGGCTGCAGGTGGAATCGCTACACCCCCTCATCCTCCCTCCATGGGCTGCAGGGGGACAGCCTGCTTCACCATGGTCTTCACCATGGGCTGCAGGGGAATCTTGCTCCGGCACGTGGAGCACCTCCTCCCCCTCCTTCTTCACTGACCTTGGTGTCTGCAGATGTTCTTACATCTTCTCACTCCTCTCTCTGGCTGCAAAAGCGCTCTCTAACTGTTTTTGTCTTTCTTAAATATGTTATCACAGAGGCGCTGATTGGCTTGGCCTTGGCCAGCGGCGGGTCCGTCTTGGAGCCGGCTGGCATTGGCTCTATCAGACACAGGGGAAGCTTCTAGCAGCTTCTCACAGAAGCCACCCCTGTAGCCCCCCCGCTACCAAAACCTTGCCACGCAAAACCAACACAGTGTCCTAGTTTCAGCTGAGAGGGTTAATTTTCTTCATAGTAGCTAGTATGGGGCTATGTTTTGGATTTGTGCTGGAAACAGTGTTGATAATATAGACATTTGTGGTTCGTTGACCCTGGCTGGGGGCCAGGTGCCCACCAGAGCTGCTCTATCACTCCCTTCCTTCTCTAGACAGGGGAGAAAAAGTATAACGAAAAGCTTATGAGTCGAGATAAGGACAGGGAGAGATCACTCACTAATTATCGTCACGAGCAAAACAGACTGAACTTAGAGAAGAAATTCATCTAATTTATTACTAAGCAAAACAGAGTAGAGGAATGAGAAATAAAATAAAATTTTAAAACACCTCCCCCCACCCCTCCCTTCTTCCCAGGCTCAACTTCACTCCCGGCTTCAACCTCCTCCCCCCTCAGCAGCACAGGGGGATGGGGAATGGGGGTTACGGTCAGTTGATCACGCGGTGTTTCTGCTGCTCCTTCATCCTCAGGGGGAGGACTCCTCGCATTGTTCCCCTGCTCCAGCATGGAGTCCCTCTCACGGGAGACAGTCCTTCATGACCTTCTCCAACGTGAGTCCTTCCCACAGGGTGCAGACCTTCAGGAACAGACTGTTCCAGGATGGGTCCCCCACAAGGTCACAAGTCCTGCCAGCAAACCTGCTCTGGCATGGGCTCCTCTCTCCATGGGTCCTGCCAGGAGCTTGCTCCAGCACAGGCTTCCCACAGGGCCACAGCCTCCTTCAGGTGTCTCCACCTGCTCTGGTGTGGGGTCCTCCACAGGCTGCAGATGGAATCTCTACACCCCCTCATCCTCCCTCCATGGGCTGCAGGGGGACAGCCTGCTTCACCATGGTCTTCACCATGGGCTGCAGGGGGATCTCTGCTCCAGCACCTGGAGCCCCTCCTCCCCCTCCTTCTGCACTGACCTTGGTGTCTGCAGAGTTTCTTACATCTTCTCCCTCCTCTCTCTGGCTGCAAAAGCTCTCTCTAACTGTTTTTCTCTTTCTTAAATGTGTTATCACAGAGGTGCTGATTGGCTTGGCCTTGGCCAGTGGCGGGTCTGTCTTGGAGCCGGCTGGCATTGGCTCTATCAGACACAGGGGAAGCTTCTAGCAGCTTCTCACAGAAGCCACCCCTGTAGCCTCCCCCGCTACCAAAACCTTGTCATGCAAACCCAACACACCATTATATGTGATGGAGCCCTGCTTTCCTGTAGATGGCTGAACACCTGCCTACTGATGGGAAATGGTATTTGTTATTTGAAAGCATTTAATAGTGTTTCAGCTAAGAGAATTTTGGTGGATTTTATTTGGAACTCATTTCTTTAAAGGAAAAAGCCCCACTTTATTGTTGGGTATGTAGTAAGTAAAACTTTTTTCTTTGTCAAATAGCCTTAAAGTTGGTTTTGTAGGGAGTTGACAACCACTTCATTTAAGATGCATTACTTGCCCCCCTTCAGTAACTGGATCCTTAGTCATTTAATATAAGTATGTTTAAGCTTATTTTTCATATAAAAGAGTTATCCAATTGCTATTCTTCTACTGTAGCTCCTCCCTTCATTCATTTTTCTACATTTTCTTCTTTTGTGTTTATACATCTTGTTAATGTGGCTAATTATTTTAATTTTGAAATGCATGAGTGAGCATTTCTCAGTTGACGGAAGGATAAAAGTATCAGGTTCTTCATTTTATCTGACCTTTCATACTGTTGCGGTTTAACCCTGGTAGGCAGCTAAGCCCCACACAGTGGGATGGGGGAGAGAATTGTAAGTTGCAACAGTGTGAAAACTCGTGGGTTGAGATAAAGACAGTTTAATAGGTAAAGCAAAAGCTGCATGTGCAAGCAAAGCAAAACAAGGAATTCATTCACTACTTCATATTGGCAGGCAGATGTTTAGACATTTCCAGGAAAGCAGGGCTTCTTCATCTGAATGACCCCCCCCCTTACTCCTCCTTTCCCCCAGCTTTTATTGCTGAGCATGACATCATATGGTAGGGAATATCCCTTTGGTCAGTTGGGGTCAGCTGTCCTGGCTGTGTCCCCTTCCAACTTCTTGTGCACCCCCAGCCATCCTGCCGGTGGGGTGGTGTGAGAAGCAGAAAAGGCCTTGACTCTCTGTGTAAACACTGCTCGACAAGAACAAAAACATGTCTATATAATGAAAAAATCTCTATATTATCAACACTGTTTCCAGCACAAATCCAAAATATAGCCCCATACTAGCTACTATGAAGAAAATTAACTCTATCATCCCAGACAAAACCAGCACATTCTCCACCCCTTATTCCATACCATTTACGTCATGCTCAGGTCCCACACAATCCAATACATCCTCATTAAACACCACCACCCTTCTCATCCCTTGATATAATATAATATGCTGATATCATTCCCTTAGTCTGTGGGCCACCTTTTTAAAATGTCCACAAAATGCCCATTGAGTTCACTCAGCCTATAACCTTGGGCTCCATCTGCCATGATGGTCACTCGGGACAGGAGAGGTGGTGTGATGCATGGAGTTACTGGGCACCAAAACCAGCTCAGGTTGAGTCACTGCTGCACTTGCGCTGCTTCCTGTAAGGCTTGTCCTCCATTGGTTCAGGTGTTTCCTGCTATAGTAATTCCTATAACATGCAACTCAAATCATGGGTTACAACAATTTAAAGGTATTTCCATTACAGTCTCCACCCCTGGTCCCTTCGAGTCAGACCATCAGATTTAACATTGCAATGAACACCTCCCCTTGCCCCTGCTCCGGCTTGGACTTATCCACAGACTGCAGTCCCTTAGGGGAGTACCTGCTCCAAGTGGAGCCTTATCCACGAGCCACAGTCTCTCCAGGGGTACACCTGCTGCAGCATAGACTTATCCACAGCCACAGTCGCTTCGAGGTGTACCTGTTCCAGCATGGCCTTCTCCATGGGCCACAATGCCTTCATAGATATACTTGCTCCAGCGTGGCCTTGCCCACAGTCACTTCAGTCCTCTCAGAAGTAAACCTGCCCTATCGTGGGCTCATCCATGGCCACACACTTTGAAATGTTCCAGCATGACCCCATGCACAGCCACTGATGCTTCAAGGTGTATCTGCTGCAGCGTGGACTTATGCTTGGCTCACAATCCTTCCAGAGGTATACCTGCTGCAGCACAGACACAACCACGGCCACAGATGCTTCGAGATATACCTGCTGCAGCACAGATACAACCACGGCCACAGACGCTTTGAGGTGTCCCGCTCCCACATGGACTCATCCACAGGTCACAGCCCCTTCAACTTGAGTTCACACAGGAGTTCCAGCCTGTCCAGTACAGCAGCACAGAAACAGCAGTGATGCCCTGGCCATCTGCCAGCCCAGGCACATCACCATTGCTGTTATCAAAATGTTCCCAGGCACAGCACAGTAAGATGATAAGCAGTACGGCAGTACAGCAAGCAGCGAAAGCAAAAAGCAGCCACTCACGAGCACTAGACTCTAATAGATAGTAAGGCAAGCAAGCCCCATGGCAAGCACAGGAGCCTGCCAATTAATAGCTCAACAGCTAATACTAAATAGCTAATAGCAGCTATAAATCCAATCTAGCACATTCCAATCAAATCTGTCATTATCTAAAACCCTCCAAGCCCCATGTTGGGTGCCAAAAAAGGACTGTCGTGGTTTTACCCCAGCTGGCAGCTGAGCACCACGCAGCCGCTCGCTCACTTCCCACCATCAGGATGGGGGATAGAATTGGAAGAGCTGAACTCATGGGTTGAGATAAAGACAGTTTAATAGGGAAAGCAAAAGCCACGTGCACAAGTAAAGCAAAGCAAGGAATTCATTCACCACTTCCCATGGGCAGGCAGGTGTTCAGCCATCTCCAGGAAAGCAGGGCTCCATCACACATAATGGTTACTTGGGAAGACAAACGCCATCACTCCGAATGCCGCCGCCCCTCCTCTTCCCCAAGCCCCTTACATGTTGAGCATGACATCATATGGTATGGAATATCCCTTTGGTCAGTTGGGGTCACCTGTCCTGGCTGTGTCCCCTCCCAACTTCTTGTACACCCCCAGCCATCCCACTGGCAGGGCAGTGTGAGAAGCAGAAAAGGCCTTGACTCTGTGTAAGCACTGCTCAACAACAGCAGGTCTATATAACAAAAACATCTCTATATGATCAACACTGTTTCCAGCACAAATCCAAAACATAGCCCCATACTAGCTACTATGAAGAAAATTAACCTCAGCTGAAACCAGGACAGTTGACTTGCATGTAAATTATGGCACACAGCGGCTTCTGTCAATTAGATGTAAATGAACATGTGAGATACTCGAGTTAATTTCTAACACGTCAGGTGCAACAACTGAAAAATTAAGTTTATTATTTATGCAATGTAGTCATAGAGCCTCATATAAACTAACAGATTCTATCAGTATTACAATATAATGTCATTTTATAGCACTTAAAAGTGAAAAACTTTTGAAGTTATCCACCTTTGCTTGGGCAGGATTGGCCATGTAGTATATGTTCTGAAAAAAAATGTGAACTATAGTTGTTGGTTTTATTAATTAGAATGGCAAACTAGTACTTATCAAATGAATGCATGCATGAAATGGACCACATACAATTTGCATTTCTGGATATTTTTTTTTGTTACAGCTCTGACAGCTGTCTGCCTTTTAGATGGAACTGCCTGATTATACAAAGTACAGAATCCATGGAATAGAATATTTTGGATTGTCTTCATTTTTCTATAAGTAAGGTCTACTGCCTAGTATGACCACATTAGGAAAAAGAAATTTATTAAGGTGTGGTGTCATGTATGCCCCCCTCCCCCTTTTTTACTGTCATTGAAGTCACAATTCCACAAATGGCAGATTTCTTTATTGGCCCTTCTTTAATGATGAGATATGTTTAGGACATGAAGTTTTGTTGCTTGAAAATGAAATAAACTTTCCATATCAAATGCAGTGAAGCTTTTGTTAGTGTTCCTATCTTTAATAATATATATTCTTGTTTATATTTTCATTGAGTATAAATTTTGAAAGATAAAAAAATTTTCAAAATTTATCTTGGAGAACTAATTCCAACCTCTTTGGATAATTTTACCTATTTTTTAATTAGCTTGATCTATTGGGTTTGCATGGCTAGGTTTTAGCAGGGGGGCTACAGGGGTGGCTTCTGTGAGAAGCTGCTAGAAGCTTCCCTTATGCCCAGTAGGAGACAGCTAGCATTGGCTCAAGATGGACCTGCCACTGGTCAAGGCTGAGCCAATCAGCAATGGTGGTAGTGCCTTTGTGATAACATATTTAAGAAGGAGGGGGGAAACCTGCATACCTCTAGCTAGAGAGAGGAGTGAGAATATGTGAGAGAAACAACTTTGCAGACACCAAGGTCAGTGAAGAAGGAGGGGAAGGAGGTGCTCCAGGCACCAGAGCAGAGATTCCCCTGTAGTCTATGATGAAGACCATGGTGAAACAGGTTGTCCCCCTTGCAGCCCATGGAGGTTAATGGTGGAGCAGATATCTACCTGCAGCCCATGGAGGACCCCACACCAGAGCAGGTGGATGCACCTGAAAGAGGCTGTGACCCCGTGGTAAGTGTGTTTTGGAGTGTGCTCTTGGCAAGACCTGTGGAGAAAGAGGAGGCAACACTGGAGCAGGTTTGCTGGCAGGAGCTGTGATCCCATGGGGGACCTATGCTGGAGTCGTTTGTGAAGAACTGCAGCCTGTGGGAAGGACTCATGTTGGAGAAGTTTGTGGAGGACTGTCTCCTGTGAGAGGGACCTCACGCTGGAGCAGAGGAAGAGTGTGAGGAGTCTTCCTCTGTGGAAGAAGGAGCGGCAGAGACAATGTGTGATGAACTGACCGTAACCCCAGTGCCCTGTCCTACTGCCCTGCTTGGGGTGAGGAGGTAGAGAACTTGGGCGTGAAGTTGAGCCCAGGAAGAAGAGAGGATTGGGGGGGAGGTGTTTTTAAGATTTGGTTTTATTTCTCATTATCCTACTCTGATTTGATTGGTAATAAATTAAACTAATTTCCCCAAGTTGAGTCTGTTCTACCTGTGACAGTAATTGGTGAGTGATCTCTCCCTGTCTTTATCTCTACCCGTGAGCCTTTTGTTAAATTTTCTCTCCCTTGTCCAGCTGCGGAAGAGGAGTGATAGAGTAGCTTTTGTGGGCACCTGGTGTCTAGCCAGAGTCAACCCACCACATTTGATAATTCAGTTAAGAATTGTCTGGAAGAGCAAAGCTGATTACACAAGCATTTGCTTGACCTTGTAATTACAAAAGTTAAAGACTTAGTGAGGGGGTACACCAATTACTCTTCTGTTAGCATAATTTTCAAGATAGCTTGCAAACTGTATTTGCAGTATGTTCTATAATAAAATAAAGTATGAGCTTTTAGATGTTTGATATTTCCAAAGTACTACAGTAGCAATGGCAAAGGAATGTTGTCCTGTAAGCTTTTTATATTTTTCTCTTTTGTGTTACAGGTGCCATATTTACTTAGGAAATTATTGCTGTGAAATTGGCAGGGTAACTTGTACATGTAAGAAATGCTATGCTTCCTGTTACTCTGCTGAATGATTTATTTTCAAATAAGAAATTGATAGCTTCACATGTAAAGAGCTTCAAATGTGGTTACTCGGATGTTAATTATGTTATTTGTTTATTGAATAACTTTGGGTTTTGGATTTGGAAAACAGGAAACAATTTGAATTTTATCATTTAAGTTAGCGTGTGTGCTTCTTGTTTCTTTGTAATGGCTGAATAATTGTGGTAATGTTTTAGGACTGTGTGACAATATTACCCAAAATAAAGATTGCTGAAAATGCATGTATGACTTATTAACACATTTACTATAATATTTTATGATTTATATACTGTATCTTTCCTACTCTTCATCTTTGTATTTATAATATAGGGTATCTTGATATCAAGAATGTCCTTTCATCTGTTTCTTTAGCTGTGCAGTATTTCCACTTCTTGTGTTAGAAATATAGAGGTATTTATTTTAGTCTTTATGCCTTGGAGTTTTTTGCAAGAGACTTGTTTACTATTACATTTGATGCTTTGTTTCTGTTAATTTCTCAGTATTTACTGTTCTTTTACATATTTTCATTAGTTTGTGTTATTCTAAGGAATGCTGAGCATCTGTGTCTATATTTCACTTCCTAGAATATGTGGGCAGTCAACATCTTTTACATATGGTTGACAGTGCTTGTTGACTACTCAAAAATGTTTAAATATGATTTATTATCTCCTTAGTTTCTTATTGTTATAGTTAAAGTACTTAAAAGTAAGGATGCTTTTGTATAATGGTATGATTTCTCATTGTGTATTCTGGCTTCCCCTAATACCTAAAGGAATTGTTATCATCTTTCATTTGCTGGATCGTATATTAAATGGAAGCCTATTGAAGAAAAAAAAAAAGCACCATTGAACTGATGTTAGTTCTAGGCATTAATAGTTTGGTTTAATGGATTTAAATGAACTGCTTAGGAAGTTGAATGGTAAATGGGAAAGATTGAGATGTAATTTTATGTTTAGATATGTTTTTTTTCTAAAATGTTTAAATCTAGTATCTTCTCTTATTTTTCCAGGGCTGAGGGTAGCCCAGGATGGCTGCAGCTTCATATGACCAGTTGTTAAAGCAAGTTGAGGCATTAAAGATGGAGAACTCCAACCTTCGACAAGAGCTAGAGGACAACTCAAATCACCTAACAAAGCTGGAAACTGAGGCATCCAATATGAAGGTATTGTAACTTATATGTCTGTGTGTATCACCATTTCTGTTATTGCCTTTTGGTTTTAAATATATCTGAGTGCTTTAATGGACTGGTAGTTGCTCAGGAAACTTTATGCACTTTTAGATTCTTACAGAAATCCCTTTCCAGGCTGTGTAAGGGAAAACTATTAATCAAATCTACTTGACTATGAAAACTGTTTTTTGAAATTTGAAAACTAAACTGACATTTCAAAACAGTTTTTAGACATACCTTTCCATTTTCATATCTTCTTTTCTGGTCTGTCATGATAAGCCCTACCATTTTACCACTGTTGACTTCCTGCTGGGATGTACCAATCTGTTGACATAGTTCATTGCAAAGCAGGCATTGCTTAGCTTTTGAAAACAGCAGAGGGACTGGAGACTTTGTGTTTTAAGGTAAGTTTAAAAAAACATTAGTTTTATTACAATATTTACTTAACATCCCCAAAAGAAAAGCTCATTTTAAAATAATACTGCAAGTCTCCAGTCTTTCCCAAGGCCTAAATTTATACTTACTAATTTTACCCAAATGTGTCTGTTCAGTGTTTATTGGCTAGGTGTAGGCTTTCGGAGCCACCTATTCAAGAGGAAGCATTAAGCTCAGATGGAATTTATCTTCCTACTTTTTGGTATCTCTGCATATGCTACTGTACAGTGTAAGCATACTCTAAACATTAAACAACATTTGTATGCCTGTCTCCCTTGCTTTACTGTGTTCATATGGTAGATTTATTGTTACTGTCTTTATTTTGAGTAGATATTTCATATTTTCTTTTTCTGAAATGCTTTCCTGGCCCTGATGAATGTATCCTAAAAAACCTCCACCAAAATCAGTATGTTTTTCTTCATTTGCGGTGGAGGGGTGTTGCGTGAAAGGGTACAAGTCTGATGTGTGGCTGAGGGAGGCCCTCCCGTTGAGTCACAAGGTTCAGAAAGGACCCCCTTGCTTTCTAAACTCCTTCTCAGAGAGGAGCCTAGGTGCGGCTAGGTCCAGTCTTAGTCCCAGACTTGGTCAACGGTTTATGTCTAAAGGGTTATGTGTGTAGCCACTTATCAGAGTCAACGTTTGCCTGTCAGAGCCCCACTAAGGACTTTCACTGAAACAGTTTCGCAAAGTTGAAAAGAAAAATAGGTAATTTATTGAAGCGACAGATATAAAAGTTCGGAATTGCCGTTGATAAATGCACTAACTGCAACAATTTTGAGCTCAAGTTAATAGTTCAGCGCTTTTGTTAATGATAGTCTTCCTGGGGTAACATCCAAAATAATCGGAGGCGCAAGTCTTACCAAAGAGGCGTCCCTGCTTGGGGAGGAGAGAGGTCCAGGCCCATTGACCCGTCCGGATAGTTGGAGTTCTTGTCCTCAGAAAAAAGGATTCTAAATGCCAGATTTATACTTTTGGCGAGGTGGGACTAAGTCAGGTCTTGTGTGCTGATTGGCCCTCAACAAGGCTTGTTGTGCAGTTGATCGGGGCTGGCGGGGGGAAGTGGCAGAGAACAAAGGCGTTCAGTATAGAGGTGCGGTGGTCTGTTTAGTTTTACCAAAGTAACGTCAAGCTGTGAAGGCTCCCCCTCACCCCAGGCGTCACTTAGTTGATTAAGGAACAGACCCGTCAGGCGCCGCATCTTGTTAAGATGAACAAATTGCTCATCTCCTGCCCCTGTTCAGGTCCAGTGCTTATCAGTGCAAGATAAGCAAGTTGCTCAATCCCTGCTCTCGCCCAAGCTGGACTCCCCCAGGGCCCCTTCTGCTGGGTCATAATGGCCCTGTATTCGGCACCAACAAACCTGGACAAGTCCAGCATCCCACAAGGGGGGAGAGGATTGTTTAGATTAATTTGATTTCTCTTTTTTTAATCCCTATTCTAACAAAAAGGGAGTTGGTAGTGTGGGAGACGAGCTCTGGTTCTCTGATGTATTTATAGCAACATTGTCTTTCTTATACTTATATTCTTATATATATTTATTTTGTTTTGTGGGCTAGGGTAGAAACATCTCACAGTGATTCTTTGGACTGTTGATATGTTTACTTTTATCTCCTTTTCTGCCTTATTTCCATCCACAACTAATTAAATAATATACATGGGAAGGGCATTTTTGAAGACGATATTGAATATTTTTAAAGAAAGAGATTTTTGTGAGCAGTAGTGTTAAAAATGTTGTGCAAGTGTGCCTCATTTTAATAGTTTTTTCCATCTCAGAAATGTAAGATAATCATACTAGAATTAAAAGCTTAACATGAACTCTTCTTTTAGATTATAAACTACTACTGACCTATAGAAGAATAATGTCTGAACACTTCATGTTTAAAACTAAATCTCATATTTAAAAGTGAAAACTGTCCATTTGCAGACCAGAAAAAAATGTTGGGGTAAATGAAGATGGATGCAATATCAGGGGTGCCAAAATTATTAATAAAACAATGTCCATTTTGTTTTTTCACTTGTGTTTTCTTGGGGATTGACTGTTCAAACAAAAGAAATCCCTCAGAATAGTATGACAAACTTGGGAAATGCAGCTGTTATTATTAGCTTACTGTAAGATGAAATACTTTGGAAAAAATGTTCTCTTTAAATAAACAGATATGCTATTTTATAGTCAGTGCAACAATGATGCTGACCAATAAATATAGGAGAATTATTAAAGTCTCTAGATGTGTAGGTAATGAGAGTAACTTCATGAAACACAGACTATGGACAAATTTAGGAAAAAGATGGAGATAGCAATTTTATTTTTGTTCAAAACCTGTAAAATTCAAAGAAATGATAAACTGGTCCAGTGCTAGTTATATCTAATTTCTCTCTATAAATGTAGAACTCCTGTCAGAAAAAAACCCTCAGTTTTAATATATATATTGCAAATGAACACTCTTCTGCTTAGTTTGTATAATTGACAACTATTTTTTTCTGTCAGAGTGTATGTTTCTTTACGTAATATATTAATATGAATTAGCTTTTTTCACATGTAAGATCTTGGTGGGAATAAGTACATGTAATTTACCTTCAGGTATTCAAGAAGCAGCAAAAGAATAACTTATGTCATGCTTGATTTCCACATTCACTCTTGTCTCTGCTTGGATTTTACAGTAAAATGAGTAATGTGTTGTCTTGTAAGAAAACAATCTTTACTGTACACAGTGTTCTGTGATTAAAAAGCTTTCCCTTTCACCTTTTATATAATACATGTAAAATTATATTTTGTATAATATTTTCCAACTCATTTAATTGCCTCTATATTGTGTCCACATGTATCAATAATAAAATAGGAAGAATGTCACTTGAACTGATTCTGATTTCTTAAATTATTTGAGAAGCATTCTAACATATGTCCTATAGGGAATAAAATAATGCAAGTACAAGTTGCATTTTCTGCTTCCTACAGAAGAGGTTTATGCATTTAACTCTTTCTGTTCCTTCTTTTTTCTCTGCTATAAGAGCAAAGATAAACCTTATATTTAGCTCTTTTATGCTGAAGTATGCTTGAATAACTCTCAAAGTATTGACCAGTTTATTTCTATGATTATATTTTTTACAGTGTATCCTAAGCCTCACTAATTTATTTTTTTTAGTGTAGTTTTCAAGAAGACATGTTAAAAGTGCCTTATCACTATTGCTCTTTGGACAATTTTAAACTAATGTTTTGGAGAACACTCCTGGAGAAAATACTTTTTTATTTTTTCTTTTCTGCCAGCTACAAACCAACTTTTTCAATTTTTTCATTATTTTAAATATGAATCATTATCCAGTGATAAATAAAACCAGTTGAGATTAAGTACTTTTGTTATCCCATTGTGTTAGATAACAACAAAAATATTTTATGCAGCTATATAAATTCCTCCTGGAAATTTAGGAAAGTCAAACTTTACCAGGAAAAGGTTGTCAGGTTTTTCACCATCACTGATGAATACACTTTTTGAAGAAAAAAAATACATAAATTTATGACTAATAAAACAGTCATTGAATAAAAGTCAGTAGTTGAGATGAAAGAATCTGGGGAGGGACTGTTTATCAGGGAGTGTAGTGATAGGACAAGGGGTAATGGGTTTAAGCTGAAGGAGGGTCGATTTAGACTAGATGTTAGAAAGAAATTCTTTACTGTGAGGGTGGTGAGGCACTGGAACAGGTTGCCCAGAGAGGTTGTGGGGGCCCCCTCCCTGGAAGTGTTTAAGGCCAGGTTGGATGGGGCTTTGGGCAAGGTGGTCTAGTGGAGGGTGTCCCTGTCCATGGCAGGGGGGTTGGAACTAGATGGGCTTTAAGGTCCCTTCCAACCCAAATCATTCTATGACTCTATTATATCTCTGCAGTGATTCAGCTTTGCTGGTCATGTTAATTCAGTTAAAAAGCAAAAAAAAAAATTTCAGATACTTATCTGTGGTGGGTCTGGCTGCCAAACCCCCACCCAGCTGTGCTCTCACTCCCTCTCCTCAGCAAGATGGAGGGAGGAAATAAGATGGAAAAAAAGCTCATGGGTTGAGATACTGACAGGTAAAACAGACTAAACTTTGGGAAAATTACTTTTTTTGCCATTTAATAATAGAGTAGGCTGGTGAGAAACAAAGACTAAAAGGGTTTTGCCCCCACCCCTTTTTTCCCAGACTCAACTTCATTCCTTTATTCCCACCTCCTTTATCCCCACTTGCAGCATATGGCTGTGGTCAGTTCATAATAGTTCTTCTCTGCTGCTCCTTCCTCCTCATGCTTTCCCCTGCTCCAGCGTGGGCCCTATCGGCTGCAGCTTCTCTCAGGGCATATCCACCTACTCTGGCTGGGGTCCTCCACTAGCTGCAGGGGAATCTCTGCTCTGGTACCTGGAGTGCCTCCTCTCCCTCTTTTTTCACTGACCTTGGTCTCTGCAGGATTGTTTCTTACAGTTTTGTTTGGGTTTTTTTTCCTCCTTCTCCCCCCACCTTCCTCACTCCTCTCTTGCATGCTACCACACCAGTTTTTTACCCTTTCTTAAATATGTTTTCACAGAGGCACTACCAGCATTGCTGATTAGTCTAGTTTTGGGCAGTGATGGGTTTGTTGCAGAGCTGTCTGGAACTGGTTCTGTCCCTGGTGTCCTCTCACAGCAGCCCCCCTGCTACCAAACCCTTGCCATGTAAACCTAATACATTATCACAAAGTAGCATTTTAATTTCAAACTCAAAGAGGAAAGGAAGATAGATTTTAATATAACATACAGGTGTGGAGGTTTTTGTGGCAGCTTTTTAAAAGTAAATCTTATTTTGTGCAATTTTGAAGCTGATTTGCACTTTGCAATTTCTTCATTTGATAAGGTAAATTCAGCATGAACTGGCTAATTGTCTAGTTTATTTCTTCTTTAGAATACTTGAGATTGCAAAATTTAAATATGGATTTTTTTTAAAGACAAGATTGGTCATCTGTAGTCTTAAATACACAGTCTAAAACCTCCTATTTCAGTGTTTATTTAACTGATCATTGTATTAATGTTTTCAGTAGTGTTTTCAATTTGTCATATTAAAGGTTCATTTTAGTCCATAAAATATGTCAAAATATGTGAGTTGTCTCTTTCTAGTCAAAACACTTTGGGAACCAGTGAAGTAACTTGTGTATTTAGCTTTTTACTCTTTCAGATGCAATTTGTTATTGTCTTGTACAGGATGAATAGATGGAGAATATCAACAAAAAAGATGCAAAACCAGCAAATACTTTAAATACACACTGAAATGAAAGCAATGTTTAAACTTTTGTAGTAGGGAAATCACGAGCTGCTTGTTTGTATTTTTATAGTTATTTGGTTTTTAGAGTGGGTTTTTTTTTTTAGCAATTCATTGCCCTCATAGAGGTTTTAGTTTTCATAATTTTCTGTAGGATGTGGGGTTTTCTTGGTTTGTGGGGTTTTTTTGATGTTTGGGGTTTTTTTTTAATTTCCTTTATCCAGGAATGGTTTATTTTTGGTGTGGATAATGTTTGTGGGGTTTTTTCTGCTAATTAGATGGTAGAGTAATAAATCTTGTGATGCTTTGTTATCTTGGATTGGAATGGATTTTGACTAAATACAAAAACAAATGCTAAGTTTCTCTGAAGATTGTGAATACGTTTGTGCAATCTTAAGCAAAGATAAGATAATGTGGTTGGAAAAGAAATTAAGGTGGTAGAATATAATCTCCTAGATTTATTGCAGTGTTGCATATGTTTCCTGTGGTTGATTAATTAGTAATTAAATTAGTAGTATTAGAGGTAAAAAGTGTGTTAAAGATGATGTTATGGTGCCTTTCATCTTGTTTCTGTCATGCTGGATTTGTGAGAATGAGAAACCTTATTTCTTATTAGAACTGAGTCTGATTTTTATCATAAATTGTAATTAAATTTTATTTTCTATGCAAATATAACTTCCTATAATATCTTTTTATGACTGTTTAAGGGGATGAACATACAAATTATAACAGGAATAACAGGTTGACTAGCAATTTAGCAACTTAACAGAGTAGCTTCATTGTTTCATTAAAAAGAAAATCTTAAAAATTGTAATACTTCTAGTTTATGAATATTTTAGCATAAGTTTGTTTATGAAACCAAAAATTTATATTCAGAACGTTTCAGGAACAAACTGACTTGCAATGTTTATATACTCTGTCATACTTTTTGGACATGAGATCTTTCTTAGCCTTGTATGAAAGTAGGAGTTAATGGTCTATTTGCCTGTCGTGGTTTAACCCCAGCCGGTGACTAAGCACCACACAGCTGCTCACTCACTCCCCCTGCAGTCGGATGGGGGAGAGAAGGGTAAAAGTGAGAAAACTCGTGGGTTGAGGTACAGTTTAATAGGTAAAACAAAAGCCACGTGCACAAGCAAAGTAAAACAAGGAATTCATTCACCACTTCCATGGGCAGGCAGGTGTTCAGCCATCTCCAGGAAAGCAGGGCTCTATCACACATAATGGTTACTTGGGAAGACAAATGCCATCACTCCGAACGCCGCTGCCCCTCCTCTTCCCCAAGCCCCTTATATGCTGAGCATGACATCATATGGTATGGAATATCCCTTTGGTCAGTTGGGGTCAGCTGTCCCAGCTGTGTCCCCTCCCACCTTCTTGTGCACCCCCAGCCATCCCGCTGGCAGGGCAGTGCAAGAAGCAGAAAAGGCCTTGACTCTGTGTAAGCACTGCTCAACAAGAACAAAAACATCTCTATAATATCAACACTGTTTTAAGCACAAATCCAAAACATAGCCCCATACTAGCTACTATGAAGAAAATTAACTCTGTCCCAGCCAAAACCAGAATATTGCCTTAAGAGAACAGTTGAACACTGATCCTTTATACCAGGTTTTTGCAGTGGCTGAATTGCATTCTTTTTTTAGAATTTTACTGTTGTAGATACATAAGGTTTCAGATACTATTGGTACCCTTTATTCTTCTTGCCCAAACTTTAAAGTTTACTTTAACATGACTGCAGAGAAGAGTCTCTCTTTCAAAACTTGTGACTCCTTTTATCCAATATATCCTTGATTAGGTAGGCAGGTGATCAGATTTTTTTATCTCACATTCCCCATTTTATCGCCAATCTCCTGCTTAGCCTGTTCAGTGGTTAAAAAACCCTGCTTTATTCTGATCAGCTGTCTGTTTCTCTGATCGTCATGGTCCTCACAATGTACAGAAAAATGATGGGAGATATTTTTGTATCTGGTACAAAACTTAGTTCATTATGTCATGATAAAATACAGCATATAATAATCTATGTGCATGCAAATCAGAATTTGAAGCCTAACATTTTCAGAGAACCCTGATACATGACAAAATTCATAAGCTATATATATATGCGTATATATGCAGTGTATATTTATATATGAGATTCCTCAAGTAGATGATAGATGCGTGCATTTAAAGGAGACTTTAAGGTACCAGAAACTTGAATAGTTTGCTGGGGCTACTTACTGTGTCAAACAGGACTTTCCAATTTGTTTCCAAAGGAAGAGTGTTTTTAGCTTTGTCTTGCCTTTTCCCTTTTATCTTTGGAGATAAGATTTGTAGTTGACATTACACACAGTAGAATGTTTCAGCAAGGCATACAGAAATAATGTTGGGTTTTTTTTGAAGAATGATGTTAAGATGTTGTAATATGAAAATAAAGCATTCAAGACACAAAAGAAATATTTGTTAAATTAGATATTTTTGATCTGGAATTGCTATTATTGAATAGGCTACAGGTACTAAGCAAACTGTGGTGTAACTGAAATGTTTGTATTTGAATCTTGAATTTAGTATGCTAGGTATTTCTGTGTGCGTTCTGTTACACATTAGAATATTAGTGTTGTTTCAAAACTGTTACTGGAAATCTGATTTGCAGGTGATCCGAGGTATCTAATATAACTTTTGCTAAGAAATCAAGTCAGATATAGCACAGTGGATTATAGTTTCTTGATGGACCAAAAAACAATATTGTAAAATCTCTACAGTAATTGCAAACTCTGAGCTTAGGGATATTTCCGTACTATAGAGGGAATATGTCTGTGGCCCTGTCTCAAATTTAAGTGTTAACAATAGAAATTTTATAATAAAGGGATAAAATATAGTGAAATGTCAGAAATAATATTCATCAAAGTGTTCTAAAGTAACTAGAGTATGAAATTGCTGGTTTTTTTAATTGTAATGTATAACCTGTTCCACCATCTTCTCTTCAGCAATTGGGAAAATCTAGGTATGACCCCTGTGGCTTTAAGAAAAAGCAGATTACAGCCTAAGAAAGATAATTCCTTTACTGGAGTAATCATGAGATTTGGATAATGAAAATCATAGTCACCCAGATGATTTCCTTTATGTCAACAGTCTCCTCAATTTTTCAGCCAGTCACATCTTGTTTGTGGATCATTAAGTTCCTCTGAGATAGGCTCCCTCCTTGCAGCAATTCAAGCAAATATGACTTGTTAGCCAATGCTTCTTTTCTATATAATCCCTACTATTTCAATTTATTGCTTGAGAGATGAGAAATCTTCTAACTCTTTGGTACCCCCATTCCTGAACTTCTCTGACAAGTTTTCACTTGCTTCCTTATATATTTTCCTTTGTTACCTGTTAAGGATAATATACTGTCAAAATATATAATTTAAACTGAATAAAGTTTAGCATTCACTTTCTTATTTTTCCCATTTCACCAAACAGATGTCTACATTACCCAATTTATGCATATGTAATTTTTCTGCAGGAACTTTTACATATTTAAGTTCTTCTGGTTAAAACAACCACTTGTACTTGTCAGACAATGGTAAAGCTCTAAACCAGAACACATAGCCTAATAATGGCATTGTTATCTAAACAGTGTTTCTATGGAAAAGAAATAATGGAGAGTTTTAAGTATTGACTAAAAATAAAAAAGCATATGCAGTTGAAAAAAAAAAGTGGAAAATTTAAAAAATAAAAGTTAAAAACCTCAGTTAATGAATTGTAGCAGAGAAAACTGAGAAGTGTTATCTGGTATGCTGATGTTTAGTACTTTACATTTATCTGAGTTGACAGGTCTTTCAGAAGCTTGAAATACTCCAAAGACCACTCTATATATCAACATTGCCCTTTTAGGCTTTTAAGCTAAGACTGCTGTCTGCAAATGCTATCTGACCTTGTCAGATAATGTAGGAGCCCTTCAGGTTATTTGTTTGTCTGACAGGGCATATGTTACATATAGAGATGGTTGGGTCCTATGGCTAATGAGAATGCCCTTGAACGTACTTAAAGGCACATGCACAGCTGAGATTTTCTGAGTAGTGATTTTTATCATACTAGACTTGATCCTAAAGGCTGTCTGTTTCAACAGGTAGTGTGCAGTGTGGTGGGTTGACCATGGCTAGTTGCCAGATGCCCACCCAGCTGCTCTTTCACTCTCCTTCCTCAATAAGACAGGGGAATAAAATAGAATGAAAAAGCTTGTGAGTCAAGATCGCTTACCAGTTACTGTCATGGGTAAAACAAATTTGACTTGGGAAAATTAATTCATTGCCAATTAAGAATAGATAGAGTAGGCTGGTGAGTGTATTTGGTTTACATGGCAAGGTTTGGGGGGGGGGACTACAAGGGTGGCTTCTGTGAGAAGATGCCAGAAGCTTCTGCCATGTCTGACAGAGCCAGTTCCAGCCAGCTCCAAGATGGACCCACTGCTGGCCAAAGCCGAACTAGTCGGTGATGGTGGTAGTGCCTCTGTGATACCGTATTTAAGAAGGGGGAAAAAACTCCTCTGCAACAGCAGCTGGGAGAGGAGTGAGAATATGTGAGAGAAACAACTTTGCAGACACCAAGGTCAGTGAAGAAGGAGGGGGAGGAGGTGCTCCAGGTGCTGGAGCAGAGATTCCCTTGCAGCCTGTGGTGAAGACCATGGTGAAGCAGGTTGTTCCCATAGAGGTCCGCAGTGGAACAGATATCTACCCTGCAGCCTGTTGGAAGGACCCAAGTTGGAGAAGTTCATGAAGGACTATCCTGTGGGTAGTGGAACCCCATGCTGGAGCAGGGGAAAAGTGTGAGGAGGAAGGAGCAGCAGAGGCAATGCGTAATGGACTGACTGCAACCCCTGTCCCCCTGCACTACTTGGGGAGAGGAGGTAGAGAAATCGTGAGTGAAGTTGAGTCTGGAAAGAAGGGAGGGTAGGGAGAAGGTGTTTTAAGATTTGGTTTTTATTTCTCATCATCCTACTCTGATTTAGATTGGCAATAAATTAAATTAATTTCCCCAAGTCGAGTGTGTTTTGCCCATGACAGTAATTGCTGAGTGATCTCTCCCTGTCCTTGTCTCGACCCACAAGCTCTTTGTTCTATTTTTCTCCCCCTGTCTAGTTTAGGAGGGGGAGTGATAGAGTGGCTTGGTGGGCACCTGGCAGCCAGCCAAGGTGAATCCGCCACAGTGAGAAACTAAAACACCTTTCACCCACCCCAGCCTTTTTCGCAGGCTTAGGTTCATTCCCAACTCCTCTATTTCCCCCTCCCAATGGTGCAGGGGGAATGGGAAATGGGAGGTTGCAGTCAGTTCATAGCAGTTCTCTGCTGCTCCTTCCTCCTCATGCTTTTCCCTTGCTCCAGCATGGGTCTTCCCCATGGGCTGCAGTCCTTCAGGATAAACCTGCTCCAGTGTGGGCCCTCCATGGTCTGTAGTTCCTATCAGGAGAGCCTCCTCTAGTGTGGTTCCTTCTCATGGGCTGCAGTTTCCTTCAGGGAATATCCATCCACCTGTTCTGACATGGGGTTCTCCATGGGCTTTAGTGTGGATATCTGTTCTGGTGTGGTTCTCTCCACAGGCTGCAGGGACAATCTCTGCTCCAGTGCCTAGAGCACCTCCTTCACTGAATTTGGTGTTCTCAGGATTGTTTCTCACTTTATTTTTTTTCCCCACTTTTCATGCTCACACACTGCCTGTGCAGCATTTTACCCTTTATTAAATAGGTTTTTCACAGAGGTGCCACCAACTTCACTGGTTGGCTCAGCTTTGACCAGTGGAGCTGGCTGGAATCACCCTTGTCCAGCCCCTGATCTGTTCTCACAGAAGCTACCCCTGCAGCCTTCCTCTGCTACCAAAACCTTGCTATGTAAACCCGATATGTTCTGTTGTGCAGCTGGTTGTAGATGAACAGATCTGTAGTTGAGTTATGTTGAGGACCCAGTATCCATATTATGTGTTTTGGAGAGGTTTACTTTTGATCTAGCTCCAGCCTGGTCCCATGGAGTGAATGCCCATTAATGGTCTGAGCGTAATTGTTCACTTAGTTTGATCTGAAAGGAGTTTAGTTTACACTCTGAAATAATTCAGTAATCTGAACCAAAGTACAGTTAGTGGGGGCAGTTGAGACTGGCTTCAAACCAAACTGATCCAAACTAAGACACTAATGTAGGCATACCCTTGCAGTACTCTGAGTCAGGCAACATCTAAGTCAGGAAACTTGACCTCAGCTTAACCTTCAGAATTATTTCTGCAAAACAGTGTAGATGTAGTTAATGTATCTGTACTCCAGTTTTCTTCTTCCTGGAGTACTAGCATGAAATTAAATAATGGGTGATTACAGAGTGACTGTGCAACTAGCGTTTGATTCTAGTGCTTGGAGATCATATTTTCAGAACCCTCTGGACTTCTTTACTCAAAGTCCTTTTACCTCTGTTTTGTACTTTTTACCTCTGTTTTGTACTTTTTTGCGCTTTGAGTACAGAAAGGCGCAATATTATATCTGTTAAAAATGAAGAATATCTTGATTTTGTGTAGATGCTGGTCTTCTCTTCAAGCAGAGCAAAATGCATATAAAGTGTATCTTCTGTACAAGTTGCAAAAATTAATAACATTGATAATAAGGCATGCTAGTTTCCTAAAAGAGCAAAACAGTGTTGTGGAGGTTTTTATAATTATCTAAAACTTGTTAGATTTAAGGTCTGAACAGATGATGTGTAAATCTAGGTGTAGAGTCTGTGTATGACAAGTATGGAGTATCATTACTTAGAATTTTTTCTTGACTACTGCTAAAAATATTTTTTCTATAATATGAAAAATCATATTTTAGATTATAATAAGGTCTCTTTGCCTTGTGGCCAATCTTTTCAATTTATTCTTGCTATTGATGTATCTGTTGTTATGATATGGAAAAGACATTCACTATAACTTGCATTTAGTTTTCCACCTCAGTTTAGGCTACTGAGCATTAGGACCTGGGGGCTTACAGGCCTCTTTTAATCTAGTATTCATTATTTACTATGAATCTTTTTATGCGTTAGAAGTATTTTCCTTTAGCTGTATAATTTGATCATATGTAGTTTTGATAGCATGCAGGGATATTCTTAGCTTTGAAGCTTTGGCTGCATGGAGGAGTCCTAAATCTTTGCCTCATAGGCATTATGGTAGTAGTAGTAAACAGAATAATATGACTCCATGAAGGAGCCCTAAATCTTTTCCTCATAGGTATGATAGTAGCAGTGAGAAAAATATGACTCTCTGGTGGCTTACAGTGGTGATAAGGCCTCACAGGAAGAAAAAAAAACAACAAACAAAACAAACCCAAAAACCTACAACAAAAAAAACCCCTAGACAGTGTTTCTTCTGATATCTTTGAGGTTCAAAAAATGTACTATTCAAGACTTTAGTAACTTTTAGGTATGTATCCAAATTTTATATTTACAAGACTAACTTTAGAAACACAGATTGAAAAATGTGACTGTACTTTGTGCTTCCATTTTTCCATCTGTAAATTAGAGATAAGTGATATTCACTTTGAGAAGAACTAAATAAGCTGATAAATTGTATTATCAGAGAAGATGAATTATTCAGTATAGACTTTACATTGTGACAGTGTTTGGGGAAGTATTATAGAATATATTTGATGGAAATTAGTTATGACACGATCACTGCTCACATTAAATATAGTTTACATCAGTGTCACAGTAGCTGTTGCATAAATGTGTACTTGAGGGCAGGATAAGATGTATTTACCTTGGCTTATTATTGTAAAGATTTCTTAATTATGTTTAATTTCTTATAGGAGGTGCTGAAACAGCTACAAGGAAATATTGAAGATGAGACAATGGCATCTTCTGGACAAATTGACTTAATGGAACGACTTAAAGGTAAATTTAGAATTATGCTTTAAGTAGGTTCATTTGTTTCTTAGTTGTTGTTGCTTTAGGATAAAATTTTCCAATTCAGCTGCATCTTCTTTCCAGTACTAACTTTGGAAATTAGGCATAATCTCAGTGTCTGTTATTATTTGCCAATTATTTTAAGACACATTTTCAAAAAAGAATGTGTTCTTATGTTGCTTTTGTGCTTTTGATACTGTTACCCCAAGGCTTCATATGAATTGCATTTGATATATCTTACACTTTATTCACTTCTTCATGAAAAAACTGGTTTTAATTGTTTAAATTAGTGGTGGATTAGTTCCACCAATTTTCTGAACTCGTTTACATGCCCTGCCCTTTTCCTGTCACATTACTAGAACTGTATCTGTCATGCTGAAAATTGATGCTCCCTTCCCTAGAGCATGTGGTAGAACGTGTACCTATCCCGTTATGTGGGATGTGCAGAACAAGCCCAGATCAGTGACTCTCTGCATACATCTGTTATCCCTATCACAGAACCGGAAATATTGTAGAGGATGTCTACATTTAGGCCCCTATAGTGGAAACACTTATCATTTACATGATGGCAGAGCATCTGTGGGATCCCTGAGAAAGAGACTATTAGGAAGCGGGACACGAGCAATTCATATGACATTTATGTCACACTCTGCCTGTTTTTTTAAGACAGACAGACATACTGGTGTCATGATACTGTTCTGGTTGGCAGGATTGTAGTCTGTTTCCATCAAAAAAGTCATAGATTTGTTCATGAAGTATGAAATTAAGATAGAAATTATCTTTTAGATTTGTGCTGCTCAATTTCAGCTCTGAAAATGTTTGCTCTTTATTACCCAGAACTGAACTTGGAAAGTAGTGACTTCCATGGAGTGAAATTAAAGCCAAAGGTGTCTATGTGTTCATATGGGAGCTGGGAAGGGTCTGTGTCAAGCCCTCCAGGAGAGTGCAGTCCTGTTCCCATAGGATCATTTCCAAGAAGAGAATTTATGAATGGAAGCAGAGAAAGCACTGGTTATTTAGAAGAGCTAGAAAGAGAGAGGTAAAGTTCTTCATTTATTCATTCAGTATGCATTGACTTCTAATTTTAACATGAAAATTTACTAACATATATGATATTTAACTATCATGCATATGATTTTGATCAGTGGTGTACTTATCCTACCAGGGAAGGAAACCAGGAATATGCATTAGATTTAAATACACAAAACCATCAGAAATCCTAAACCACATAATATAGTTTCTGCATATATGTATTTAATTGTTACTGTTTGTTTGCTGAAGGTTATTTTATTTTGATTAGCAGATTTTCAGCACCTTAAATATATTTTTTGGAGGTGGGGGGTGGAGCATCCCAAACACCTCCATATCGCCTCGCCACTGTTGATAAGTGCTGAAACTGTAGCAATGTGATGGTGCAGTCTTTCTCTTTTTTGCAAATGGTTATAGTTACTGTAGGTGGTTGATTGGTTACTTAATATTAGGAGTAGTTTACCTAGTGATTCTTTTCTCTAATAAAAATGACTGCTAAACAAAAGTATCTTGAACATGTCATCCCCATATGATGTTTTGACTGTTGGCAAAACCATAGACAAGTTTTTTTTTTTTCTTGGAAGGTAATATGAAGAACATACATCTAGGGCATATTGCAAAGTTGTCCCACAGTATCAATCAATTGTGAAGGAAACGCAAAGTAAAAGACATGCAGCTGTTTCCATTGAAGGCTGCTTTATATCCTAAAATGAATCTGACTGAAATTCCAGATGTTTTCAGAGGCCTCTCTGTAAGACAAGGGTTTCTAAAGATTTGGGCATTGAAAGCTACTTGTTGGATGGGATGTGTGGTGGGTTGAACTTGGCTGGCCACCAGGTGCCCACCCAGCCACTCTCTCACTCCCCTTCCTCAACAGGACAGGGGGAGAAAATACGATGAAAAAGCTCATGGGTCAAGATCAGGACAGGGAGATCACTCACCCATTATAGTCATGGGCAAACAGGACTTGACTTGGGGAAAATCAATTTATTTTACTGCTAATTAATAACAGAGTAGGATAGTGACAAATAAAAACAAATCTAAAAACACCTTCCCCCCACCCCTCCCTTCTTCCCAGGCTCAACTTCACTCCCGACTTCTCTATCTCTTCCCCCCACTTGGAGTGGCGCAGGGGGATAGGGAATGAGAGTGGTGATCAGATCATAACACTTCATCTCTGCTGCTCCTTCTTCCTCATTCTGTTCCCCTCCTCCAGCATGGGGTCCCTCCCATGGGACACAGTCCTTCATGAACTTCTCCAATGTGGGTCCATTCCATGGGCTGCAGTTCTTCATGAACTGCTCCAGCATGGGTCCTTTTCCAAGGGATACAGTCCTTCAGGAACAGACTGCTCCAGCGTGGGTTCCCTGCAGGCTCACAGGTCCTGCCAGAAAACCTGCTTCTACATGGGTTCCTTTCCACAGGCTGCAGTTCACAGGCTGTGTGTGAATTTGGTAAATTCACTAGATGTTTAGCTTGGCCAAAATGATCTTCTGAAGGGGGGGGGAGAAGAAAAGAATTCAGTTACCAGAACAAATGATGAAATTGTCTGCATATTTCTCTGTTGCTCATCTCCCTTCTAGTGTTTAAAGGGGGGAGGAGGGTGTATGTGTTTAGGTTACCAGTTTAGAATAGAATTCCTATTAGATGCACCCTGCTTTCTCTCTGGCTAGTTCCAGATGTACTTGGTTTTATTGAATTACTAAAGCACGTACCTAAAAAATTTTAATAGTATCTTCTGTAAAAACAGCTACCATATCCTAAAAATTTGCTGTCTCAATAATTATTTTTTTATGCAGACAATTCTGTTTCATTTTCCTATTTTATGTATTGCTTGCTTGAAAGAGAATTGTACCTGTTTTGCCTCTGATGTTGAGCAAAAGCCACTGTTTGAAATATCAGTAGCTTTGAGAGTAATTTTCAGGAATTGTATCAATTAGTCTTTACAGTATGAAATTGTATGAACTTTCTTAAGATATATAGTTTACATTGTATACTGCATAGTCGTGGTTAAGTCAGCATGACTAAAGGACCCCAGCTCATTAAGGGCTGTTGTCATCTCCTTGCACCCCAAAGAATAAAGGATATCCCTGAACTACTGAGATAATGCCAGCATCCTAGCCCTTCTAACACCTCTGTAAAGCCCTCCCATTATCTGGCATCATAGATAAGTTACTGTAGCAAGACCAACTCCAGGGAAATCTAGATCAAGAAAGAAGCAGGTGGGTGATGACGGCATAGAATTATAGTTGCTTTGCAAAACAGTAGTATATGTGTGTTAAGTAGCGATTGGTCAAATCATGTTGTATCTGAATGCTTGAACGGTATAAGAACCCTGTGTAAAACTTCATTTGGTGTGCCCCAATTTGAATGGGACATCGCAGGCACATGAATAAAAGAATTACTCCTGTAATTCTATACTTTGCATCCTAGCCTCTCTCCTCAGTCGACACAGGCCAGTTGTGAAATTTTCATGACACTGTGCAGAATGCCTGTATGTACAGAAATCAGGCAACCGGGGTATGTGTTAGAGGTTTGGGAAGTTGAGGGCAAAACCAGGGACTCTCACAAACATTCCCTGAGGAGAATCTATTAGCATTTCATTCAGTCTGACTAATTTGTCCCAATAACAGGGTTACAGCCCTTGACTTAGGGAATTCCTGCCCAGACCCATCCTTGTGACTGAGGAACTCAAGTTACCCTGTAATTCTGCTATAGTACCTGCAACAGTAGGGTAATTGTTGTTTGTTTCTTTTCAGTGATTTTTGATTGTAAACCCATCTGGTATAATAGCTGTCCAAGTAAATTACTTAATGTGTGGTCTTCACATTCTTTATTTAAAAACCAAGCAAACAAAACAAAACAACTCCACAGTTCTGTTTCAACATAACTGTTGAATCAAATCTCAAAAGTTATGTTACTCTGTGTTTAAAAACATTCAACACTTAGGTTTGCATAGTTTTTCTTAGATGTGTATAGTTTTTCAGTCTTTTGCAACTAAAGTGAGGGAGAACCACTTGACAACTGAATTGGTAGTTGGAAAGGAACGATGGTTTTCCTTAACCTCTTTCATAGGTAATTTAGATGTCACTAAGAATGTGATTCAATAGAACAGACAATGCCAGTTACTTCTTTATATGTCTGAATTTTTACAAGTATTCTTTTTTTTTTTCCTTTCCAAGACATATCAAATCCTGTCAGTTTTATTCCCAGTTCTGTTCATGTGTCCTTGTCCACCCCTCAATCACGAGCCCATCTAGATGTCATATCTCTTCCTTGGTGACCTGAGGTGTCATGGGCTCACCGAGCTATAAATAATTCACCCTTATGTTGCCAGTCCAAATCCACCTGAGCCACTTCAATCTTGGCAGCCTGATCCACCTGCTGGGTGTTCTGATGTTCCTCAGTGGCCCTACTTGTAAGTAAATGGGCATCTACGTGACATACTTTTAAAACCAGCTTCTCTAACCGGGCAGCAATATCTTGCCAGAGTGGGGCAGCCCAGATGGGTTTGCCTCTGCCGTTACCAGTTGCTCCGCTTCCACTGCTGTAACCACCCCCACAGGGCATTGGCCACCATCCATGAGCCAGCGTAGAGGTACAGCATTGGCCACTTTTCTCTTTCAGCAATATCTAAAGCCAGCTGGATGGCTTTCACCTCTGCAAACTGGCTCGATTCACCTTCTCCTTCAGCAGCTTCTGCAACTCGTCACGTAGGACTCCATACAGCGGCCTTCTACCCTGGATGTTTTCCCACGATGCGACAGGACCCATCAGTGAAGAGGGCATATGGTTTCTCATCTTCTGTTAGTTTATTATATGGTGGGGCTTCTTCAGCAAGTGTCACCTCCTCCTCTGGTGACATTCCGAAATCTCTGTCTTCTGGCCAGTCTGTGATCACTTCCAGAATTCCTGGACGATTGGGGTTTCCTATTCGAGCCTGTTGTGTGATCAGTGCAACCCACTTACTCCATGTGGCATCAGTTGCATGGTGTGTAGAAGGGGCCCTCTCTTTGAACATCCAGCCCAGCACTGGCAGTCAGGGTGCCAAGAGGAGCTGTGCTTCAGTGCCAATCACCTCTGAAGCAGCTCGAACCCCTTCATAGGCTGCCAATATCTCCTTTTCCATTGGAGTGTAGCGGGCCTCAGATCCTCTGTATCCCCGACTCCAAAACCCCAGGGGTCGACCTCGAGGCTCCCCTGGTGCTTTCTGCCAGAGACTCCAGGTAGGGCCATTCTCCCTGGCTGCGGTGTACAGCACCTTTTTTACATCTGGTCCTGCCTGGACTGGCCCAAGAGCTACAGCATGAACTATTTCTTGTTTAATTTGTTCAAAACCTTGTCGTTGCTCAGGGCCTCATTTGAAATCATTCTTCTTCCGGGTTACGTGGTAGAGAGGGCTTACAATGAGACTGTAATTTGGAATATGCATTCTCCAGAAACCCACAACACCTAAGAAGGCCTGTGTCTCCTTTTTGTTGGTTGGTGGGGACATGGCTGCTATTTTGTTGATCTCATCCATTGGGATCTGATGACACCTGTCTTGCCATTTTATTCCTAAAAACTGGATCCTCTGTGCAGGTCCCTTGACCTTACTTTCTTTTATGGCAAAACCTGTTTTTAGAAGGATTTGGATTATTTTCTTCCCTTTCTCAGAGACGACTTCTGCTGTGTTTCCCCATTTGATGACATCATCAATGTATTGCAGGTGCTCCAGAGCTCCACCCTTTTCCAGTGCAGTCTGGATCAGTCCATGGCAGATGGTGGGGCTGTGTTTCCACCCCTGGGGCAGTCGATTCCAGGTGTACTGGATGCCCCTCCAAGTGAAGGCAAACTGTGGCCTGCACTCTGCTGTCAAATGGATTAAGAAAAATGCCCGAGGTACAGAAGTGACAGCAATGCTGATTACACAGACCAAATCATTCTCATGGCCAAAAATTATTATTAATAGAATATACAAAACAAGTGATAGACAGCATAGTTTCTCACTACCCAAAGCTGATGCTCAGCTAGTTCCCGAGCTGCCCTGCCTCCTGGCCCATTCCCTAGTTATATATGGGACATGACATCATGTGTTATGGAATATCCCTTTGGTCAGTTTGGGTCAGCTGTCCTGGCTGTGTCCCCTCCCAGCTTCTTGGGGGCCCCCTGCCTTCTTGTTGGCAGGCCAGGATGAGAAGCTGAAAAGTCCTTGACTGCTTGGCAACAACTAAAAACATCAGTGTGTTATCAACATGATTCTCATCCTAAATCCAAAACACAGGACTATGCCAGCTGCTAGGAAGAAAATTAACTCTATCCCTGCCAAACCAGGACAGTCCTTGAAAAAAAATTAGGGCTATTAGTTTAGCAGTAACTAATATAAATTATATCCTGGAAATTTTAATTTTCCATTTGAACAATGTTCAGGTTGCTTGCTTTGGGTATGGAATAGTAACCTTAAGTCATTACAACTAATTTGAAATATTTTAAAAACAGGAACTAATATATTTTAAAATATGCATTTTTAAATTCTTTATCCTACATAAAGTTCCTTCATATGAAAGCATGTTTTTTTCCAAATCATGATTGAGATGCATTAAGAAGTAGTCAAGGGTAATTTTTATATCTGTTGTATGTTGGTTTTGTTCTTTAATATATTTACAGTAATTATCCATGACTTGTTTGTGTGTTTTACAAAGGTTCTTATGGCTCATGCTCAGAAAGACTACAACCTGAGTTTAGAGGGAGAAGGATGTAGAAGTTAAGGGATGGGAAATAATACTGGGCAAACTTGTATGCAGCTTTCTGTCCTCTAGGTTAGTGATTGATTTCAGTCTTAAGCATTATCAGTCCAGCTTTGTTTATGAATGCTATGCTTATTTAAGTTTTTAAGTACCTCTATCTTTATAGTGGCTGTAAACTAATAGGATTTTAGCATTTGCTTTTATGTTAATGAGCAATATGAAAATATCAGAAGGAAGAAGAGTGCTTGCAGAAAGCACTTACAAGAAACTAAAACTTTTATTTAAAGAAAAAAAAAAGCTTGCCTGTATACCCCTACTAGCAGGATTTGGGCTTTAAAATTTTAAAATGTATTTTTAAAAAGTGTAATAACAATAAACAATATGTAACTATATTGATAAGTTATGCAACTATATAAATATTTTTTATAAAGGATCAATAAAATAGTATGTAAAACTTTTAATATTTTTTCATAGTTTGCATATAAATGTCTTCAATTCCTTATAGTGGTATTCTGATATCTTTATAATTCTAAATGGGTTAAGCAACTGTAAATGTATCCTGTATATAACATATGACAGAAAAATACTCTTTGAAAGTGTTTTTAATAATCATGGTTTTGTGTGCTTTAACACTGTTTTGTCATGGATGACAGAGTGAGGAGGCACTACAAAGGCAGAAAAGATAACTGAATTTAGTAATGGGATTCTGAGGTGTATACACTTTTGCAATATTCAAGCCTTTTCTTAAATAGCAGTTGTAGTTTGCTGCATTGTATAAAGCATATTGTCATAAAGAAGCAGGATGCAAGTTAGCATGTGACTAGTAACTGCTTAGATTTCACAAAACGCATCTCAGCTATAGATTTCAAACTGGTTTTCTAAAGTGACTTGCTTAGCACAGCATAATTTCAGAGTTTGATTAGCTAGGGACAGGGAACAGAACTGACCTTCTCAACTTATTGATAGAGTTGTCTTCATCAAACATCATTTCTTATTTCACCTTTTATATAGGTATCAATGCTTATTGCTGTAACTGTATTTGATAATGAAGACTTACTAGTGAGCCATTTTTGGCTTTTGTTTTTGATAGATCTCTGTTGCTTGCGGAGCTTGAGAAGGAAGAGAAAGAAAAGGACTGGTATTATGCTCAGCTTCAGGACCTTACTAAAAGGATTGATAGTATCCCCCTTACTGAAAATGTAAGTTACTACAGCATGCTCATTTATGTATCTGGTGCTATGATGTCTGTTTAGATGTTGTGTATATTTAATGAATTTAGGGACATTCTCTACTATTGTTTTCATTTAAAGCATTTTTTGTTCACTATGCAGAGTTAATTCAGACTAAATAATGTATTTTTTCCTTTGCAATTCCCTGGTTTTCAGATGTTATTTTATCTGTTAAAATTCATACTCATCAGTATCAATGTCAGTGTTAGAGAGGAGCAATGAAAAGTTATGACAAATAAGTTATATGTCAGTAGGTTTCTTTAACTGTATCTCCCAAAGGCCTTTTTTTCTGTCAGTTTTGTTATTTTATCATAGAATCATAGAATAGTTTGGGTTGACAGGGACCTCAAAGATCATCTAGGTCCAACACTCCTGCTGCAGACAGGGACACCTTCCACTAGACCACATTGCCTAAAACCTCATTCAACCTGGTCTTAAACGCTTCCAGGGATGGGGCCTCCACAACCTCTCTGGGCAACCTGTTCCAGTGCCTCACCACCCTCACAGTAAAGAATTTCTTCCTAATATCTAATCTAAATCGACCCTCCTTCAGCTTAAACCCATTACCCCTTGTCCTGTCACTACACTCCCTGATAAACAGTCCCTCACCATCTTTCCTGTAGGCCCCCTTCAGAAACTGGAAGGCCGCAATAAGGTCTCCCCGGAGCCGCCTTTTCTCCAGGCTGAACAATCCCAACTCTCTCAGCCTGTCCTCATAGGAGAGGTGCTCCAGCCCTCCGATCAGCTTTAGTGGCCCTCCTCTGGACTCGCTCCAACAGCTCCGTGTCTCTCTCCTGTACTGGGGCCCCCAGAGCTGGATGCAGTACTCCCCACTCCAGGTGGGGTCTCACAAGAGTGGAGTAGAGGGGCAGGATCAACTCCCTCGACCTGCTGGTCATACTTCTTTTGATGCAGCCCAGCACACGGTTGGCTTTCTGGGCTGCAAGCGCACACTGCCGGCTCATGTTGAGCTTCTCATCAATCAATACCCCCAAGTCCTTCTCCTCGGGGCTGCTTTCAATCCATGCCTCGCCCAGCCTATAGTCGTGCTTGGGACTGCCCTGACCCACGTGCAGGACCTTGCACTTGGCCTTGTTGAACTTCATATGTGGAATGGATTCCTTTATGTTTGAGAGAAATATTAGCCTAAGAGACCATTTACACAGGAGCTCTTAATTCAGAACAGTGAGTCAAGTGGTGCTATAGCCTTTGCAGATATTAATGCCCCTGCAAACTTCTGTCTTGGTATCTCCAAAGTGTCGTCAAGTCACTCTTTTCTGGGATAATGAAGATCTCTAATATCCCAGATAATACAGGTTTTCCTGCTGTCAGACCTCAGCAGCTTGGGTATATTTGCAGTGCATTCTTTAGTGCATACACTTATGGGAAGACTTGGTTGCCCATCTTTACAGAGCCATATCCGTTCAGGAATCAGTTTAAGCTGTATTTATGCAGTATGGTCAGAACTAGTCAGCTTCCTGGAAGTAGAAATAGAATATGGAAACACTTTAGTGACTGGGGTGAAACAACTAGACTTCAGCAAATCTAATATTAAGTCACAGCCAAGTTAATCAGAAAACCAGGGACAAGGGGAGAAAGAAGGAGAAAGGACCTTGAGAAAATGTAATCCATTTCCCAAAGGCATTGTCAGTTATATCTGTGTCACTCTAAATGTGTCATAGGTTTTAAGATGAATTTTCCTCAACTTCATAGGTAATCAATTGTTAACTTAACTCTTCATCTTATTAGAATGTTTTACTTAACATCTACACCAAATTGCTTTTGTGGCAATTTATGTCCATCACTACTTATTCCATTCACCATGGAAGGATAGATCCCATTCTTTCTTAGCAGTGTTTTACATATTTGTAGACTGTTATCTCTTGTTGGCTTTCTGAATTGACCTTGGTGAAGTCTTCTGGGAGACCTGCTGTTGGTGACTTGTTTATATGCAAACTGAAAAATTGTCAGAAAACAGTGAAGAGTTGACTTGTAGCAATAATGAAAAAATACATCAGCCATAATTGAATTTTCTAAGAATAAATAAAACTTTTAAACTTTATCATAGTTTCCTCAAAGTTTCACATTTCTGTCTCTCAGTTCATCTCATGTTTTATCTCATGCTTTGAAATGTACAACCTTCTCATTTCTGTGCATCTGCCAGAATACAGTTGGGCACTAGGATTGTGCTTCAAGCTTTACCTTTCTTTTCATATGTCTGTAGCTGAAGGCTTCCTTCTGACCTTCTTTTAAGACCCTTTTCCAGAAAAAAAAGGATAATGAATTCTGCCTTCATAAGATCTCTGCATATTATTGGTGGAACAGAATGACTAATGTATACTGGCTTTGATTTTTCCTTTTTCCATACCAGGAGAACCTCTAGAACAAAGAAGCAAAGGTGATTTCTGTCTTCTGTTAGTGACCATCAATAATGTGGTTTTATGGTAATGCCAAAAGGTCTGCCGTATCCCTGTAATACATAGCACTGTTTTAAGACAGATGGTGAAATACAGTAGTGTATTCAGTTTATATGTGGCAAGGTTTTTGGGAGGGGGACACTGAAGGGGTGGTTTCTGCGAGAAGACACCAGACGCTGCCCCCATGTCGGACAGAGCCAGTTCCAGCCAGCTCTAAGACAGACCCACCGCTGGCCAAAGCTGAACCAGTCAGCAAAACTGGTGGTGCCTCTGTGATAACATATTTAAGAAAGGGTAAAAACTGCTATGCAACAGCAACTGGGAGAGAGAGGAGTGAGAATATGTGAGAGAAACAACTATGCAGACACCAAGGTCAGCGACACTGGTTGAGAGAGTCCCTTGGGAGACAGTCCTGAAGGGCAAAGGAGTCCAGGAAGGCTGGGCATTCTTCAAGAAGGAAGCCTTAAAGGCACAGGAGCAGGCCATCCCCACGTGCCATAAGACGAACCGGCAGGGAAGACGACCGGCCTGACTGACCAGGGAGCTTTGGCTGGGACTCAGGGGAAAAAAGGAGAGTCTACCACTCTTGGAAGAAGGGGCAGGCAACTCAAGAAGAATACAGGGATCTTGTTGGGTCATGCAGAGATAAAATTAGAAAGGCAAAAGCCCAGCTAGAACTCAATCTGGCCACTGTTGTAAGGAATAACAAAAAATGTTTTTACAAATAAATTAACAATAAGAGGGCCAAGGGGAATCTCCATCCTTTATTGGATGCAGAGGGGAACATGGCCACCAAGGATGGGGAAAAGGCTGAGGTACTTAATGCCTTCTTTGCCTCAGTCTTTAATAGACAGACCAGCTGCCCCCAGGGCATTCAGCCCCCTGAGCTGGAAGACAGGGACAGAGAGCAGAATAAACCTCCCATAATCCAGGAGGAAGCAGTTAAGGACCTGCTATGCCACCTAGACACTCACAAGTCTATGGGGCCGGATAGGATCCACCTGAGAGTACTGAGGGAGCTGGCAGAGGAGCTTGCCAAGCCACTCTCCATCATTTATCAACAGTCCTGGTTAACAGGGGAGGTCCCAGATGACTGGAGGCTTGCCAATGTGACGCCCATCTACAAGAAGGGCTGGAAGGAGGATCCAGGGAACTACAGGCCTGTCAGCCTGACCTCAGTACTGGGGAAGATTATGGAGCCATTCATCTCGAGTGTGCTCACCAGGCATGTGCAGGACAACCAGGGGATCAGGCCCAGCCAGCACGGGTTCATGAAAGGCAGGTCCTGCTTGACCAACCCGATCTCCTTCTATGACCAGGTGACGCGCCTAGTGGATGAGGGAAAGGCTGTGGATGTTATCTACCTGGACTTCAGTAAAGCCTTTGACACAGTCTCCCACAGCATTCTCCTAGAGAAGCTGGCGGCTCATGGCTTAGACAGGTGCACTCTGCTGGGTAAAAAACTGGCTGGAAGGCCGAGCCCAGAGAGTAGCATTGAACGGAGTTAAATCCAGTTGGCGGCCAGTCACAAGCGGTGTTCCCCAGGGCTCAGTCTTGGGGCCAGTCTTGTTTAATATCTTTATCAATGATCTGGATGAGGGGATTGAGTGCGCCCTCAGCAAGTTTGCAGATGACACTAAGGTGGGAGGGAGTGTCGATCTGCTTGAGGGTAGGAAGGCTCTGGGACCTGGACAGGCTGGATCGATGGGCCAAGGCCAACTGTATGAGGTTTATCAAGGCCAAGTGCCAGGTCTTGCACTTGGGTCACAACAACCCCAGGCAATGCTACAGGCTTGGGGAAGAGTGGCTGGAAAGCTGCCTGGCAGAAAAGGACCTGGGGGTGTTGGTTGACAGCTTTCTGAATGTGAGCCAGCAGTGTGCCCAGGTGGCCAAGGTGGCCAACAGCATCCTGGCTTGTATTAGAAATAGTGTGGCCAGCAGGAGTAGGGATGTGATCATCCCCCTGTACTTGGCACTGGTGAGGCCGCACCTCGAGTACTGTGTTCAGATTTGGGCCCCTCACTACAAGAAGGACATTGAGGTGCTGCAGCGTGTCCAGAGAAGGGCAACGAAGCTGGTGAAGGGTCTAGAGAACAGGTCTTATGAGGAGCGGCTGAGGGAACTGGGGTTGTTTGGCCTGGAGAAAAGGAGGCTGGGGGGAGACCTTATTGCTCTCTACAACTACCTGAAAGGAGGATGTAGCGAGGTGGGTGTTGGTCTCTTCTCCCAAGTAACTAGCGAAAGGACAAGAGGAAATGGTCTCAAGTTGCATCAGGGGAGGTTTAGATTGCATATTAGGAGAAATTTCTTCACCAAAAGAGTGGTCAGGCATTGGAACAGGCTGCCCAGAGAGGTGGTGGAGTCACCATCCCTGGAGGTGTTCAAAAAACGTGTAGACATGGCACTTTGGGACATGGTTTAGTAGACATGGTAGTGTTGGGTCGACGGTTGGACTTGATGATCTTAGAGGTCTTAACCTTAAAGATTCTATGATTCTATGAAGAAGGAGGGGGAGGAGGTGCTCCAGGTGCTGGAACAGAGATTCCCCTGCAGCCTGTGGAGAAGACCATGGTGACACAGGTTGCCCACCTGCAGGAGCAGGTATACTGGCAGGAACTGTGGTCCATGGGAGACCCATGCTGGAGCAGTCCATTCCTGATGGACTGTACCCCATAGAAAGGACCCATGCTGGAGCAGTTCTTGAAGAACTGCAGCCCATGAGAAGGACCCATGTTGGAGAAGTTCCTGAAGGACTGTATCCTGTGGGTGGGACCCCACACTGGAGCAGGGGAAGAGTGTGAGGAGGAAGGAGCAGCAGAGACAAAGCATTATGAACTGACTGCAACCCCCATTCCCCCTACACTGCTTAGGGGGAGGAGGTAGAGAAGCCAGGAGTGAAGTTGAATCTGGGAAGAAGGGAGGGGTGGGGGAAGGTGTTTTTAGATCTGTTCTTATTTTCTCACTATCCTACTCTGTTATTAATTGGCAATAAATTAGATTTCCCCAAGTTGAGTCTGTTTTGCCTGTGATGGTAATTGGTAAGTAATCTCCCTGTCCTTATTTCAACCCATGAGCTTTTCATCATATTTTCTTCTCTTTTCCTGTTGAGAAGGGGGAGTGATAGAGCAGCTTGGTGGGCACCTGGCAACTAGTCAGGGTCAACCCACCACAAGTAGTTAGGTGCTTTGTAAAACTTCATGAAAGATTTAAAATTTTATCAGTCATCTTATACTTGTGTATAATTGTTCCTAATACTGAAGAATGACTATCCCTTCTAGTTTTGCTTTTCATACATTCATGCAGTCATTGGTTTTGGTTTGTGGTCTATTTTGTTACTAGTCTCTTTTTGCTGGAGAGTAGACTAGAGAAAAGTCTTCATGAAATTAATTACAGCTGCCATATTTGCTCATCACCTCCCTTTTTTCAAAGAGTTCATGTTGTTCTCTTCCAGAAAGACAGTTCTCTCTGATATTTAAATTATGTATCTTCTAATCTTCCATGGCATTAATTTCATTTTATGTTCCACTCCCACATAGCTATATATTTGAAACCACTGACCTGACAAGAAATTAAATAAATTCATATTGATCTAGCAAGAACAGTTAGAGTGAAAGATAATCATGTGTATCAAAAGATTGTATCAACTAATTCACTTTTTGAGCAAACATGTTTACTGGACCTGTTAATATTTTCTGCCTTGCTGGAAATTTTCAAAACTTGTCTTGACTTGGGCCTGGATAACCTAATCTAAGGCCCTGCTTTCAACACAAGGTGGGACCAGGTGATCTCCAGAAGTCCTGTCAGTCTAGACTGTTCTATGTTTCTACAGTCTTTTAAAATAAAGCTTGAGGGAGTTGAACATAAATCATTTTTCTTGCTAATTTTTAGTATTTTCCCTTAGTTGCAAAGACCTGGGTTTTTTTTTAAAAAAAAAATTGAAATTATAAACTGCCTTTACTGATGCCTTGAAAAATATATTGGTTGGAGTACCTTTCCTTAAGCAATGTTGTAGGTCATGAATTCAACAGCTATTGTAAAAAAACCAACAGGTTAGTTAAAAAATGTTAATGAATTATATTGTCCCAATGTTTATATATTGCTTTTAGTTATTTGACAAGACTTGCAGGTAGCCTATTGGTTTATCAATATTATGTCTTCTTGCTTTTAACAATGTAGTAATATTTTAAGGGTCTATTTTCATGTTTTGTTTATGAAGTTTGGTGTGGAAATGTAATTGTTTTGCTTTTGTTCAGAGAAATACATAGTTTATATCAACCTTATTTAAAATGCCTTCTTTGTACTTCAATTTCAGTTCTCCTTGCAAACAGATATGACCAGAAGGCAGTTAGAGTATGAGGCAAGGCAAATCAGAGCTGCAATGGAAGAACAACTAGGTACTTGTCAGGACATGGAGAAGAGAGCACAGGTATAGTTTTTCTTTCATTAGTAGAAGGAATTGGAAAAGATTTTCCTGTGTTTTCATTAAGTTATTGGTGGTTTATATCTTTAAACTGTGTGTAAACCCAGTGAATACCTTAGAACATTTGCCTAGCCTTTTAAATACAAAAATAAGAATTGAAAGTTGGAGAGGGACTTTGAAAACTGGAGAGGGACTTTTTACAAGGGCATAGATAGAACAAGGGGTAATGGCTTTAAGCTGAAGGAGAGTAGATTTAGTTTAGATATTAGGAAGAAATTCTTTACTGTGAGGGTGGTGAGGAACAGGTTGCCCAGAGAGGTTGTGGAGGCCCCATCCCTGGAAGTGTTTAAGGCCAGGTTGGATGGGGCTTTGAGCAACTTGGTCTAGTGGAGGGTGTCCCTGCCCGCAGCAGGGGGGTTGGAACTAGATGGGCTTTAAGGTCCCTTCCAACCCAAACCATTCTATGATTCTATGAAACATAGAAAATGCCTACTCAGCAAAAAGGACCTTTCTCTGCCTCTTTAAAGAAAGCTTGTGAGTAGGTGGGAGCAGTAGACAATGTCTTGAAAATAAAGTAATTTTTGATCATTTGGTTGTAATTTATTTCAATTTTAGCTTTGAACAAATGTGTAATTGCAACTGCTTTATTTTGTTTGTCATGTTGGTATTGAAGTTTGTGCTTTTAAGTGTAGAGTAAATTCCAGTTGCTGTTGTTAAGTTTCCTTGACCAGAAAGCATGTATCAAGGAATAATCTTTGAAAATGAGATATGCATCCTCTAATTGTAGAGCTCACTCTATGAGGTATGTACATTAAGGCCATGTAAGGATCTATATTGACATATTCAGACAGACCAAAGTTCACTCTTCCTTTTTTAAGCTGCTTGGATAACTGGCTCTGATCTGGAAGCCGTATGGCTATGTTCTAGAGGTTTATCAGCTATGGTGCTGCCCTGTACTAATACAGCTGTGCTACTTGTGTGCAACCAGCTCCAAATGAAGGCAGAACAGACTCAGAATTGTCTGTGTATGTCTGGTTAGCACTGTTGTAAAAGAAAATAATACTGAATCAACATTAGAACTTCTTAGGAAGATATCCTCTCATTAAAAGCTGGCCAAACTTTAAGTGCACTCAGAGAATAACTCAAGTATTTCTAAGATTTAACTGTAGTTATATCACTATGAAAATAATTAAGTTGTCCCTAAATGTGTACTTCCCTACACATTCTGTTTTAATTCTGAGGGGGACACTGCCAAGAGGATGTTGATTTTTTTTTATGGTTTTCTGAATTAATGTTTGCACATGGGTTTATCACAACTATTTTATTCCCTATACATATGTATAAAACCTATATACTTATGGAAATTAGTGTCTATTAGGATTATATAAAGGTTATAAAATAGGAAATAACTAATCTGCATTGGTTTTATTATACTAAGGACAGGTGTTAAAACTGTGTAGAAGTTAATTGTTGTATAAATACATAAAAGCAAATTCCAGATTATTCCACTGTAATGTTCAAATGTGAAAACTGAACTTTTCATATTTGGCAAGTATAGTGAACTTGCTAGCTTTTCAACTTTCATTTTGCTCTATATTTTTGTTCCTCCATGATTGTGATACAGAATACAATGCCAAATGTAAGTTGGAGGAAGAGAAAAGTTGAGCTTTATAAAGACTGGCATTTCAGACTATTCTGTATTAATAGTCCCCAAATACTTATTCTGTGAGAGAGCTGATAACCTGCTGCTGGCCAAGAAATTCATGTACTAACTGCCCTTTCTCCTGGACCGTAAATTAATAGTAAAATAATAGCCTTCTCCCTCTCTCATCTGTCATCATTGGGACTTGCTTCCTTTAACCTCCTTTTTCTGAAACACTGTGTACATTAGTTAGCTCACAGCAACTTATTATTTATGCATTATCCTTTATGAAGTTTGTATACAAACTAATGCCCAACAGTTATTAAAAAAGATGCATTAGTAGTGTTAGCAATTTATTTTAGCTTATCCCTTTAAACTTCACATGGTAGTTCTTGTTTGAAAAAAGAAAAAGACGTAGTTAATCACATTTTATTTTGACTATTAAAATGTTGTGGTCCAGTACTTATAAGCAGAAATAAAATTTCATTTCTGCAAATGTGGTGAGTTGACCTCAGCCAGCTGCCAAATGCCCACCCAGCCTCTCATTAACTTCCCTCTCCCACAGGATGGGAACAAAATAGAAGGAAGTTGAAAAGAACAAAATAATGACAGTTTAACAGGGGAAGCAAAAGCTGCATGTGCAAGCAAAGCAAAAAGAAGAATTCATTCACTATTTCCCATCAGTAGGCAGATATCCAGCCACTTCCTGAAAAGCAGAGCCTTAGCACACATAATGGTTGCTTGGGAAAACAAATGCCATAAGCATGAATGTCTCCCCCTTTCTTCTCTTTTCCCTGAACTTTTATTGCTGAGCACAATGTCTCATGGTATGGAATATCCCTTTGGTCGGTTTTGAGTCAGCTGTCCTGGCTGTGTTCCCTCCCAATCTCTTGTCCACCCTCAGCCTACTCTGTTGGGGGACGGAAGAGAGAGAAAGCCTTGATGCTGTGCAAGCACTGTTCAGTAGTAGTCAAAACATTGGTGTGTTAACACTGCTTTAGCCACAAATACAAAGCACAGCACCATAGGGGCTGCTATGAAGAAAGTTAACTCCATCCCAGCCAGATCCAGTACAGTAAAATCTAAAAAAAAATAAAAGACAAATTCTAATTCCAAGACTTGAAATCATGTTCACATAGAATGTATTTTTCCTTCATGCCAGAACAAAAGTTATGTCATTAGGTTTAGAGTTTCTTAAAATATCTCTCTCAAAAAAAAGATCATTCTTTTATGAATTTATTCCAAGAGCTTTTAAAATTGGTGTCCCATCCCACTCAGTGGGTAAATGCTCTGCATAGGCGGGGGTCTGTCATCACTGAGCAGGCGCAGTATATGCTCAGGAATGTTCCAGAAATGAGTCAGTGGGTTGTGGGGGTCTTGGGGGTCTCACTGTCGTCCCCCCCTTCAGGGTTGACTGAGTGATGGCCTTTCACAGGCACGCATGCACAGGACACAGATGGTCTTTTGTCTACGTGTTTCAGGAATAGGGGAAGGGGCTCGCAGGACAGTATCCTGCCTCTGCAGGTTCTGTTCTTGGCTGAGATGGATGTCTGCGACATTCCCTTAACATTCCCTCAACATTCCCTCGTTATCAGTTTATCCCTGCTTGGGTCAAGATGGATGTTTGCAACATTCACTTGTTATCAGGGCCTTACAATTGGCTAAAACAGCAGACCACTAAAGGTTTCAGAAAACTTGCATTGTGGTGTGGGTTGACACCGACTAGCAACTGAGCACCTACCAGCTGCTTGCTGATTCCCCACACACAGTGAGATGGAGAAGAGAATTGGAAGAGCAGAAGCAAGAAAAACTTGTGGGTCAAGATAAAGACAGTTTAAGTGAAGGGAAAAAAAAAAGAAAAAGGGAAAAAAGCAAATGATGCAAAGGCAATCACTCACGACCTCCCACAAGCAGACTGATGCCCAGCCATTCTCCCAGCAACAGCTACTGTGAAAAGACTACCCCCTACCCACCCCCAAGCTTTATTGCTGAGTATGATGTTATATGGCATGGAATATCTCTTTGGTAATTGAGGTCAGCTGTTCAGGCTGTGTCCCTTCTCAATCTCTTGCCTACCCCCCAGCTACTCACTGGGGAGGGGTAGAGTGAAAAAGAGAAGGCCTTGATGCTGCGCAAGCACTGTTCAGGAATAGCTTAAACACTGGTGTGTTATCAACACTGTTTTGGTCACAAATCTAAAACACAGCACCATATGGGCTGCTGGGAAAAAAAGTAACTCCATCCCAGGCACACTTGGTACAGTTCAGATGGGATCACTGCTGCACTTGATCCTGATGAGGATCATTCTCCATTGATTTGGGTGGCTCCTGCTGGAGCATCGTACAGCAATGGCATATCATTCAACTCACATCATGGCTAATTTCCCCCGAGGTTAAATCTCCTTGAAGGTACATACCAGATTTCCCCATCTTGATGTATTACCCACCAAGTACACCCAGGTCCTTGTGTGAAAGCAACTCTATGAATGGGTTTGCCTTTCCCCAAGGAAGGAATAACCCACACTGTCTTTACAAACCAGTTCCCTATGCACACTACGGAGACCTTATCTCTTTCCACAGTATGCAGGGTTTGTTTTTGGGTGGGCCCAGGATGGTGAGCAGATCTTCTAGTGTTAACTAGCCAAGTGGCTTCTGCTAGTGTTACCGCTCAAATGGCAATAAAAACTTTCCAAACAGAAATGCAGTTTAGAGAGCCAACGTTGGTTTATTCAGTGCTGGGTGCATGGGGGATCTCTCCTCCTAACATGCACACTTAGCCTTCAATCTCTTATACATTTATACCCTTAGGTTACAAAATTACACTTACATCACTACAAAATTACATTTACATCACATAGTTACCTTATTGTGATTGGTAAAAAGTTTTCTCGCTTTGATTTAAAGCTATATACTTAGAGAAATTCAAAGAGCATGCCCAGTGAGGGGTGGTTGTAAAAGAAATCTACCAGACGTGAGTTACCCTAGGTTTGCTTTATTGCAGCGCTGGATGCACGGGGGAAACAGCTCCACCAGATGTGCATGCCAGGTGATCACCAACACACAGGTTATACAGAATCAAAATATACATATTCATTATTTTTCTAAGAAGAGGCAGTCCTATGATAATAATTTCTTGGAATCCATTTCCATATTCTCCTCCCCATCACGCATGCTCAGTGATTTGAGTCGGTGGTCTTTAAGGGGTCTCTGGTGGTCGTCAGTGGTTGCACACCCATGTCCGCTGGATGACCCTCTTCTTGCAGGCATGCGCAGTATCCTCGCTGTGGATGCACCTGTCCATAACAACTTCATAAGATTAATATTCCCGGGCCTATTGTCCGGTTGGGTAGGGACTGTACATGGAACATAGCAGCATTGTACATCGCCATGGTCAGTTAGCTTCATTACCTATTACCTTGGTTAGAAACCCCTTTCCCACGATTATAGGCTTTGAAACAGTTCTAGGCCTTAAGCAGCTTTCTAGTTAACATAAGTTTTCTTATAGCTAAGCTTCTATATTTTCTACAGTGGTCATACCTCAAAGGTGGATAGCTTTTAGAACGGAGGTGTGTTTTGGTATTATAATTAGATTATAATGAACAAAGTTCAGTCAAAGGACATGATTTGGACAGAAAATAAAATATTACTTGCATCCACTGCCAACTATATGCTTTATCTATTCTGTCGTTCACATCAGGTTAGGACTATACAATGGACATAATTAGCAGCCACAAATTGGTTAGCAACATCAAACAAAACACAATCACCCAACCATCGCCATACTGTTCTGCTCAGAATGTTCCCTTCCCATCACCATGATTAATCATTCAGTTACACTAGGGTTGGCATGGCATCACCTGAGGGTGGCAATGCTAATGGGAACACTTACACAGCACGGAGGGCTCAGGAGCGTATCTGAAATGCTTGTACACCAATGCACACAGTATATGAAACAAACAAGATGATCTGGAAGCATTGGCCAGTTCCCAGATCTATGATATCACTGAGACTTGGTGGAATGAGTCCCAGTCTCCAATTCTGGCAATCTGGTCTACCTGCTCATTCTTTTGATATTCTTAGGTGGCGCAGCTATTGGGCATGTGAGTATCTTCATGACATACCTTTAGAGCAATGTTTTCTACCTGGGCAGCAATGTCTTGCCACAATGCAGCAGCCCAGATAGATTTATCTCTGTGCTGCCTGTTGGTCGTCTTCCACTTCTGTAGCCAAACCCATAGGGCATTTCCCACCATCCATGAGTCAGTATAGAGATAGAGTGCTGGCCACTTTTCCTGTTTGGGAAATATCTAGGGCCAGCTGGATGGCTTTCACTTCTGCAAACTGACTTGACTTCCCTTCTCCTTCGACAATTTCTGAGGCTTGTTGCATGAGACTCCACAGAGCAGCATTCCACCTGCGATTCTTTAGGGAGATCTCCTAATTAGCACGCTCATTATTCACAAAGGGGTGTACATTTTAGTATTAAAATCAATACAGGTGAGTTGAGGATACACTATATCTTGATACTCTCTCAAGGCTAGATATATTTTATATACACGTACAATAGGGAAAGAATACTTTGAAGGGTCCTGTTCTAAATCCTTGGTCCATTGAGAGATCCTATCCTGGTTACTGTAGTTTCAGAACATACTGTTAAGGATACTCGAGGTGGCGTATACTTTGCACAGTCTTAACCCTTATTTTTCCTACATCAGATCCCCCCTTTGAGACTTATGGACATATTTTACATGTCCCATATGTCTCACCCTATATCTTTCCAAAAAGTTTGTTGTCCAATTCTTTTTGATCAATTTGCTTGGAGAATGAGTTGTCTTCCAATTTTGTCATCACAATTTGTTGGAGTTTTCTAGTTCTTAATATAGTCTTACCTAAATCCGTACATATTGGCAGGCAGTGGATCATACAACAACTTAACAGTAATATAATCAGTATGAGTATAGCCATCAAGAATAGTTGTTTTAGCCAATTCAGATTAGGTAACCAAGACGTTAACCACGAAAAATCCAGTCCTTCTCGTTCCTTAAAATTTGAGGCCAAATCTTTTCATTTTTGTATATCTTTTTCTATTATTTGTGAATTATCTGTGAAATTGAAACAACACATTCCTTTAAACTCCTCACATCCATGATTGTGTCTTAAGAGCAGATAATCGATGGCAGCTCTGTTTTCTAATGTAGCTTCTCTATTCTGTGCTATATCTTTGCCCAAAACTGCTAGAGCCTGGGAAGTATAGTTTGGTTTTGATCAATGCACAGGCAATTTTCTTTATTGTATGATAGTTCATGGCTACTCCTATTCCCAGTGTTGAGACTGCTGCAGCTATCGTTTCACTTGGGCTCCAAAGAGTTACTTGTGAGTCACAATTTGAGGGCAAAGTTTGAGCTTGTCTTTTCTGTCTTTTCTCTATATTTTCTTACTAGGAAGCCAGGCTTATCAGTCTTCCTATAGAACATTGTCCTCCAGTCACGTTAGCAGGGATATATGTGTAAGCTCTCTTCCCACAAAGGAGGAACCATCCTAAGGGGAGTATAGTATGGATCAAAGTGTAGCTTGCTAGCTCAGTTCTACTACACTTCAAAGGAGGTTCAAAGCAAGATAAATTTTCACATTTTGTAGGCACAATTTATGAACCATATGCAGCTTTCTGCAGAGAGCATACCTCTCACTTCTACTCTAAGCATTCCCTTATCATGTATTTTTGTAAGTTTCCTTCAACTATACATGCTGCTATAGGTTACATTAATGTCAAAGGATTTCAGCATTGTATAGCTTTTCAAAAGACAGGGAGGTGTTGGTATTCCTAGCAAACAGGAGGTAAAGACCTCTTCAACAGAAACCCCACCCGCTAAGCAAAAGGAAGTGGTATTTATAATGTTCTTAGCTAAATTTTCCCAAATATTCTCTGATTGATCCCATTTCTGGAAAAACATAGTTGATCCTGCAACTTGGAAAGAGAACAAGAATATGTATCCTCTCATTTTACAAAACAATTGCACGACAGTACAGTTTTTAATGGTCCCTCCGGGATGACACTCCACTCATCTTCAGATTCTGGCAGAGGGGCTGGTTTGACTCGTGTGTAGTGGGCCCAAGAACTGATTCCTTCCACTTTTATGCTGGTATAGGTGGTCAACAGGAATATGTAAGGTCCTTTCCACTTCTCCCTCAGCGGCTCATCTTTCCAGATTCGAATAGAAACCAAGTCTCCAGGTTGAAAGTTGTGTACTGGCGTATCCAGGGGCAAAGGAGATTGAGATACCTGTGTAAAGATGATAAAACACGCGAAAGAGACAGCAAATAATTCCTTAACATTCCTTCTCCTTTGACATGCATTTGGTCACTTTGAGTTTCTATACTTTTAACTGGACATGGTTTCCCATATAATATTTCAAAAGGACTCACTCCTTCCCTTACTCGCAGGGTGATTCTAACTCTCATCAAGGCAATTGGTAAAACATCTATTCACTTGAGCTGGGTTTCCTGACACAACTTTGAGATCTGCCTCTTAAGGGTCTGGTTCATTTTTTCCACCTTTCCACTAGACTGTGGTCTCCAGGGAGTGTGTAAATCCCATTTAAATTGAAGAAACTGTGACACTCCCTGGACTACTTCTGAAATAAAATGAGGCCCATTATCTGAAGATAGCCCCTCAGGAATTCCAAAATCTAGGGATTATTTCCTTTAATAGTGCTTTAACAACCTCTCTGGCCTGATTGGTGTGGCAAGGGAAAGCTTCTGGCCATCCTGAAAAGGTATCTACCAAAGTAGATATTTATATTGTCTATACTTTGGCAACTGAGAGAAATCTATTTGCCAGTGCTTCCTGGGGGTTATTCGCACAACAAGTTCAGCATCTTCTTACTATTGCATCTGCATTTTTCTGCATTTTTGGTCCTATGGCATGTCTTTTAACACTGCTTATCATAGCATCAGCTCCTATGTGAGTTTTCTTCATGTAGCTTCTTAAGGAGGGTTTCCATCATTTTGGGTGCAGTCAGAACCTGCTGATTTGGAGTTATCCACCATCCTTCTGCATTCTTTGAACAGTTTAACATTTCTGCCAACCAGTCTTCCTTCTCGGAGTACTGGGGAGGTTTTAAGTCGATTTCTCTACCAGGTATCAGGGCTCTGATTACATGGTCATGTAAAGCAGCAGCAGCAGCTACAGCTCGAAGGCATGCAGGCCATCCTTTTCTTACTTCATTGAGTTGTTTTGAAAAGTAAGCCACTGGTCTCTTCCAGCTTCCACGTCTTTGGGTCATTACTCCTAAGGCCACATGCTGTCTTTCGTGGACATATAATTGGAAAGCATTTGTCATGTCGGGTAGGCCTAAAACCAGAGCTTCCATTAGTTTCTTTTTTATCTCCTCAAAGCTCCTTTGGCACTCTGGAGTCCATTCCAATAGTTCTCCTGGTCCTTTAATAGCATTGTATAGCGATTTAGCTATCAGTCCAAAATTTGGGATCCAAATGCAACAAAACCCAGCCATTCCCAGGAACCCTCTTAGTTGTCTTTTAGTTTTTGGCACTGCAATTCGGCATATAGCCTCTTTTCTTTCTATTCCCAGCTCCCTTTGTCCTTTTGATATCTCAAAGCCCAGATATCAAACTTTTTCTTTTGCTATCTGAGCCTTTTTCTGGGAGACTCTGTATCCTGCCAATCCCAGATAATTTAGCAGACTAACTGTTGCCTCCAGACAGTTTTTTTCAGTGTTGGCTCCTATTAATATGTCATCTATGTATTGCAACAGAGTCACATTATTATTATCACTTTGCCATTGTTCCAGCTCTCTCGCCAATACGTTACCAAACAGGGTAGGGCTGTTTTTGAATCCTTGGGGGAGTACAGTCCAACACAGCTGCTCTTTTCTTCCCATTGTGGGATTCTCCCATTCAAAGGCAAAGATTGTTTGGCTTTGTTCATCCACTGGGATACAAAAGAAAGCATCTTTTAAGTCCAAAACAGTACAATAAGCATTTTTTTCAGGTACCGAGGCTAGCAGAGTGTAAGGGTTTGGTACAGTAGGATGTATGTCCATGGTTATTTATCACTCTTAAATCTTGTACCAATCTATATCCTAGAGAGCGAGGCGTCCTTACTGGTAAAATTGGAGTATTAAATTCAGACTGACATTCTCTAAGAAATCCATATTGCATGAAAGTATTTATCAAGGGTTCTAATCCTTTGTGTGCTTCCAATCGAATAGGGTATTGATTTACCCTCACCGGGCTTACCCCAGGTTTGAGTTGTATTTTAATTGGGATCACGTTTTTTGCTTTACCTAGTTTCATCGAGGCCCACACCAAAGGAATTATCATGTTTAATACCATGTTTGGGATGCTGTCTTCAGGTTCTTCCAAGGTCTTATCCATTAGTAAGCAGATTCGAGCCTTCCATGCTGTTTCTTGAGGGATGTGCAACTGTACAGAGTTCTCAGAGAAGGTTACTCAAGCATTTAATTTACATAGTAAATCTCATCCTAACAGCAGAAGGGGGACATTCTGGCATGTATAGAAACTCATGAGTCAATTTAGTATCTCCAATCGTATGTTCCGTAGGTTGTAAGAATGGCTGCAAAGTTCTCTTTCCCCTTGTCCCAACAACTGGTATTGTGGTTTTACTTAAAGATCCCTTACAGCTAGTCACTACTGAGTGGGTAGCTCAGATTTATTTATCAAAAAATCTATAATCTCATTCCCCAGCTTTACTGGAACCAGAGGATCTGCTGGGGATGCCTTAATGTCTTCCCCCCGTCCCCTTCATTTGGTTTCTGAATCTTCCAGCATCATAACATTAATTTCCTCTGACCTATTCTTTCCTTCCCTGTCGGGACATTCATTTCTCCAATGTCCTTCCTGTCTGCAAATGGCACATTGATTTAGGCCCAGAGGAGGGCCCCTTCGAGCTCCTGCACCTCTACCTCATTCTCCACGACCACCCCTTTCTCCACAATCTCCTCTTCCCTTTCTTCTCGGCCCACCTTTTCTATCTACTATTGCTGTTCCTCTTTTTTTCCCTTCTCTTCTTCTCTGTTGTTATATACTTTATAAGCAATCTCAATTAACTGAGAAATAGACATTCCCCCTGCTCCATCTACTTTCTGCAACTTTTTCCTTATATCCTGCGATGACTGACCTATGAACAACATATTGAATATTTTCTGATTTACCTCTTCCTAATCCACATTTCTTCTGAGTATTAGGATCCCTATACAAAGTCATAAAGGCATCAACATAAGGCATTTCATCCCATTTCCCCAGTCAGTGACAAAACAACATCAATTGTAATAGTGTATTAAACTGTAAAGAGCCATTTTCTGGCCACTATTTACCGTCATCTAGCTTGTAATTTGGCCCCTGTTGATTACAATAGCTTTTCATTTTATCTTTAGTCATTGGATCACCCCCAAATTTATTCTAATTTTTCAGGATGCATCCTAGAGATACAGGGAGGGATCGTGGATTGGCTTGTTCCCATAACTCGTACCTCTGGTGCACGCTTGGCTCTGACTTTATTTCCTCACTTTGTCAGCAAAGGTAACTTTTACCCCTGTTAACAAGCATCTACGTGTGACTTTATTCCGCAGAAAATAATTAAATACTCTCCAAACCAGGAGTTGGCCCCCCTTTCACCCTTGCACAAATATCTTTCTTGGACATTGCACCTTTGAGTTGCTCACTGTCCCAGCACCTGAGGGGACCCGGAGGAGTCCCCGATCAAATTGGTTGGTGCACACTTGCAGTCCTGTCTGATCCTTTCTCTGCCAGCAGGGTAGGCAAGATGATCCGGGCAAGGCCTTATGGCTGTCCCATCTGGGTTTCCAAAAATGTTGTCCCAAACCTGGGTTCTTCACTCGGTGTGCAAAAAGCCAATCACACACAGAGTCAAGATATTTGTTTATTTGAATTCTGGCCAGAATAGGGTGCCAGGCATCTAACACCAGCTGGCACACCGAGTACATCAAGTGTGCCTTTTTTATAATAACAAGATGTAGCTGATTGGTGTTCTTACACTTCCTTAACCACCTTTCACCCGCCTTCACCATACATATGCATTTTACTTCATGTTTCAAACATTTGGGAAGGTCTTCTAATTAGCATGCTCATTATTCACAAAGGGGTGTACATTTTGGTATTAAAATCAATACAGGTGAGTTGAGGATACACTATTTCTTGATACTCTTCCAAGACTAGATATATTTTATATACACGTACAATAGGGAAAGAATACTTTGAAGGGTCCTATTGTTCTAAATCCTTGGTCCATTGAGAGATCCTATCCTGGTTACTGTAGTTTCAGAACATACTGTTAAGGATACTTGAGGTGGCGTATACTTTGCACAGTCTTAACCCTTATTTTTCCTACATCACAATAGCTTCCCACAATACGACAGGATTTGTCAGTAAACAGAACATATTGCCTTTCATTTTCTGGTAATGTATTACACAGTGGGGCCTCTTGGGCACAAGTCATCTCCTCAGGTGATGCTCTGAAATCTCTGCCTTCTGGCCAGTTGTCGTGAACGAGATTTTGTTACATGTCTTTGGTTTAGCAGCAATTTAGGATTTATTAATATTTTGAGATAGAACACAATATTAGCTTGTATAATTATTAACATTTACATTATTAAAATTTCCCTTTTCGTGAGTTTCATGATCACACCAGTTCATGATCTCTTCCAGGATTCCTGGGTGTTTAGGATTACCCATTCAAGCCCATAGGGTGATCAATGCCACCAGCTTACTCCAGGTAGTTTCGGTCACATGCTGTGTAGAGGGGACTCTTCCTTTGAACATCCAGTGTAGCATAGGCAGTCATGGTGCCAAGAGGATCTGTACTTCTGTACTGACTACTAATGAAGTGGCCTGATAAAGAGCTTGTACCCTTCCATCCCAACACTCCAGTCATAGGAGCCATCCCACCATGTCTCCATCATGCCAATAAGATCATAGCCCTGCAGGCGTGCACACATCTCCAACTCCTCTTGTTTATTCCCCATGCTACGTGCATTTGCATAGAGGTATTTCAGTTGGGCCCCTGATGAGGCTGACTGACTGCCTGGAGTGGTTGGAATTCCTTTGATGTACTTTACCAGTGTTTCCCTGTTGTTTACTATTACCTCAGGAGCCCCTGGCTCATTTCTGCTAGACAAGTGTGCTGCAGTGTGTCCAGCACATCTCCGAGCAACAGGCTGAGGGCTCTCGCTAGCACCCTGTCCCTCCAACCTTGGCATGTTATCCCACAGCTTGTTGCAGGTAAGCCTGATATTATCCCCCTCCTCCTTCGAGCCTAGTTTAAAGCTCTGTCAATGAGTCTTGCTAGCTCCTGGGCAAAGACTCTTTTTCCCCTTTGAGAAAGGTGAGTCCCATCTAACTTCAGCAAGCCTGGTGCTGTGTAGGCCATCCCATTGTCAAAAACCCCAAAATTGTGGCAGTGACACCAGGCACAGAGCCATATATTAATGGACTGTGTCCATCTGTTCCTCCCAGTGTTGCTGTCCGCAACTGGAAGGAGGGAGAAAAAAGTAACTTGTGCTCCAGATTCCCTCAGTAACTGTCCCAAGACCCTGAAGTCTCTTTTGATGGCTTTTGCACTATGCATTGCAGCTTCGTCCCCACCCACATGGAAGAGCAGTAATGGGTAATAGTCTGAGGGCTGTACCGGACTAGGAAGTTTCCTAGTGATGTCCTTAACCCAGGCCCCAGGGAGGCAACAGACTTCCCTCAGAGGAGGGTCTTTCCAGCATATCAGACCTCTGTACGCCTCAGAAGGGAGTCCCCTACAACTATAACATGCCTTTTCTTCCTCATGGAGGTGGTCACGATACAGGGTGTGGGCCTCTCTGGCCTTGGCGATACCTCTGGCGTAGATGGACTGTCATCCATGTCATCCATTGACTGGCCTTCCACATCCAGAGCCTCATATCTGTTGTACAGAGGCACCTGGGAGGGTGAGGTGGGCAAGGAGGAGGATCGCCTGCCCCCCCGAGTGTGGACTTTCTTCCATTCACTCCTTCTTTTTAAGCTACTGCCTTCATCCTGTCAGGGGGCAGATACAGGGTCCCCTTCATCTTGGGTTTTGTCTAGTGTCTGTTTCTGTCTCAGGGAAGGCAGAGCATGGCTCCACCAGTCTATCTCCTTCTCAGCCTCCCTGATGCTCCTTAACCTTTCCACTTCCTCTCGTAGCTCTGCCACCAGGCTGAGCAGATCGTCCACCTGGTCACACTTCACACAGCCATTCTCACTACTGCCATCCATTCCCAGTGACAGGCTCTGGCACTCCCTGCAGCCTGAGACCTGGGTGGCTGCATGTTTTTATGGGAGCTCTGTCTGGGTTGCCACATCCATTCTGGTGAGTGCAGAGGTCAGAGCTTTCCGCCAGGTGGATAACATGGCTAAGCTCCTTCCGAGGGGGTGATGACCACCCATGGAACTCACCTCTTGAGCTGGTAGGGTGACTAGACCCTCCCTGAGCGCACTCCCGCGTGAACTGCCATGCAAACTGCTGTGCCACGCCCTGGCTGATGTGCCACACTCTGTTCCCCTGCTCTGTTTGCAGCTATCTGGGTTGCTAGCACTCCCTAGGCTGCTTTTTATAGGCGTGGGGGTGGGTGCCGTTGCTCTGGCAACGCCCAGGCCTCATCAGCGGGTCCTGTGAGAATTGTCTAGAGGTCGACATCAAGACTTTCTGGGTGCTTTCTGCCAGAGTCTCCAGGTGAGGCCATGCTCCCCGGCTGCAGTGTAGAGCACATTTCTCACATCTGGTCCTGTCCAGACTGTCCCAAGGGCTACTGCACAAGCCATCTCCTGCTTGATCTATTTGAAGGCCTGTTGCTGCTTGGGGCCCCAGTCAAAAGTTATTCTTTTGGGTCACTCAGAGAGGGCTCACAAGCTGACTGCATTCTCCAGAATTCCACGAGGCCTAGGAAAGCATGAGTTTCTTTTTTATTAGCTGGTGGAGATATGGCTGTTATCTTATTGATCACATCCACTAGGATGTGATGATGCCCATCTTACTGTTTTATTCCCAAGAAGTGGATCTCTTGTGCAGGTCCTTTGACCTTACTTTTTTATATGGAAAAAACAGCTTTCAAAAGGATCGGGATTATTCTTTTTTTCCTTCTCAGACACTTCTTCTTTGTTGCCCCCCACAATGATATTATCGATATATTGCAGATGTGCAGGACCATCACTCTGTTCCAGTGCACCTTGGATTAGTCCATGACAAAGGGTAGGACTATGCTTCCACCCCTGGGAAAGTCAATTCCAGGTGTATTGGACACCACATGAAAGCAAACTGTGGCCTGCACTCTACTGACAAAGGAACTGAGAAAAATGCATTGGCATTATCATCTGTAGCATACCACTTGGCTTCCTTTGACTCCAGTTCGTATTGGAGCTCTACCATGTCCGGTACAGCAGCACTCGGTGGTGGCATGACTTCATCCAGGCCACAATACTCCACCCTCCATCAGACTTTCCTACTGGCCATATGGGACTATTAAAGAGTGAGCAAGTCTTGCTGATCACTCCTTGGCTCTCCAACTGATGAATAAACTTATGGATGGGAGCCAGAGGGTCTTGGTTTGTGCTATATTGCTGCCAGTGCACCATCATGGTAGCAATCAGCACCTGCTTTTCTTCAATCCCCAGCAACCCCACAATGGAGGGATCTTCCAAGATGCCAGGTAAGGTAGAAAGCTGTTTAATCTTTGTATCCATGGTGGCTACACCAAAGGTCCACTGGTACCCCTTTAGGTGCTTGAAGTACCTTCTCCTGAGGTAGCCTATGCCAAGGATACACGGGGCTCCTGGGCCAGTCACAATAGGGTGCTTTTGCCACTTGTCCCCTGTTAAGCTCACCTCGGCCTCCACACAGATGTGGTGGGTTGACCTTGGCTGGCCACTAGGTGCCTACCAAGTCGCTCTGTCACTCCCCCTCCTCATCTAGACAGGGAGAAAATACGACAAAAGGCTCATGGGTCGAGATGAGGACAGGGAGATCACTCAGCAATTACTGTCATGGACAAAACAGACTCATCTTGGGGAAATTAATTTAATTTATTGCCAATCAAAATCAGTGTAGGATAATGAAAAATAAGAACAGATCTAAAAACACCTTCCCCTCACACTTCTCTTCTTCCTGCACTCAACTTCATACCTGACTTCTCTACCTCCTCCCTCCGAGAGGCACAGGGGGATGGGGAATAGGGGTTGCAGTTAGTTCATCACACATCATCTCTGTCGCTCCTTCCTCCTCACACTCTTCCCCTGCTTCAGTGTGGGGTCCCATCCATGGGAGACAGTCCTTCATGAACTGCTCCAACACAGGTCCTTTCCACAGGGTCTAGTCATTCACGAATAGACTGTTCCAACATTGGTCCCCCGAGAGGCCACAGTTCCTGCCAGAAAAACTGCTCCAGTGTGGGCTCCTCTCCACAGAGGCCACAGTTCCTGCCAGGAACCTGCTCCAGCACAGGCTCTCCATGGGGTCATAGCTTCCCTCAGGGTACATCCACCTGCTCCAGTGTGGAGTCCTTCATGAGTTGCAGGGTGGATATCTGCTCCACCATGGACCTCCGTGGGCTGCAGGGGGACAACCTTTGTCGCTATGGTCTTCTACATGGGCTGCAGGGGAATCTTTGCTCTGCGCCTCGAGCACCTCCTCCCCCTCCTTCTTCACTGACCTTGGTGTATGTAGAATTGTTTCTCTCTCACACATTCTCACTCCTCTCTCCCAACTGCTGTTGCGCAGCATGTTTTACCCTACCTTAAATGATATCACAAAGGCACCAACAGCTTCACTGACTGGTTCAGCTTTGGCCAGTGGCAGGTCCGTCTTGGAGCTGTTATGGAATTGGCTCCATCCAACATGGGCGAAGCTTCTGGCATCTTCTCACAGAAGCCACCCCTGTAGCCTCCCCCGACTACCAAAACCTTGCCACACAAAACCAATACAAGACAACTGTTGGGATCATCCTGTCACTCCAGAAATCCAGATGAGTTCCGTACCCTTATACCCTGGTGGCATTAGGATATACTGTGCACCAGTGTCCACCAAAGACTTGTACTCATTTGGGTCTGATGTGCCAGGCCATTGAATCCATATAGTGGAGTAAACCCAGTTCTCCCTTTCCGCTTCCTGGCCAGAGTCAGGGCCTCTCTATTCCTGGTCAGAGCATTCCTTACCACACTCTAACTGCAAAGCAGAAGTCCATTCATCAGGAGCAGAAGTAGGATCAGCCTTTCTACTCTGTCTGTGGAATTGCTCAATATCAACCTGAACAATCATCTTCCTGGATGGACTTTTTTTGGATGCTGTTTTTTCTCACAATTCACGTGCACAAGCTTCTAGGTTTGAGGTAGGTGCACCGTCCCAATTCCTCATGTCCTCCCTGTGGTCACGCAGATAGAACCACAGGGTGGCCCACAGTTCCCTTTCCCTTGAGCAGAAAAAGGCTGGTTCCATATGGCTGAGACACCACCCTGTAGGGACAAGGAGGAAGACATTCACTTTGAATTGCTGGACCTGTCGGGACAGTTGTTACATAGCTGAGATGCAAGCCCATAGTGTCGGGGAGGATGAGACTTTATCTTTAAATTGCCAGAGCTAGCAGGCCAGTTTATCCACAGTCAGTGCCTCATCAATGTCTGTCCACTTCCTGGGAAACAGGGCTTCAGTAAGCATAGCGGTTGCTGTGGAAGACAAATGTCGTCAATAACGAATGCCCCCACTTCCTCCTCCTTTCTCTTAGCTTCTTATTGCTGAGCAGACATCATATGGTATGGAATATCCCTTTGGTCAGTTTGGGTCAGCTGTCCTGGCTGTGTCCCCTCCCAAGACCTTGCCCACCCCAAACCTACTAGTGAAGGGGGAGAAATGTCGGAGAGACAGCCTTGATGTGTGCTGGCACTGCTCAGTAGTAGCCAAAACCCTGGTGTGTTATCAACACCTTGCTAGCTACCACTACACAGCACAGCACTATGAGGGCTGCTGTGGGGAAAATTAACTCTGTCTCAGCCAGACCCAATATAGCTGTCAATATCTCTTTTTCAGTGGGAGTTTACTGGGCCTCGAATCTTCTGTATCCCCGACTCCAAAACCCCAGGAATTGACCTCAAGTCTCCCCTGGTGCTTTCTGCCAGAGACTCCATGTCGGGCCATTCTCCCTGGCTGCGGTGTAGAGCACAATTTTTACATCTGGTCCTTCCTGGACTGGCCCAAGGGCTACTGCATTAACTATTTCCTGTTTAATTTGTTCAAAGGCCTGTCGTTGCTCAGGGCCCCATTTGAAATAATTTTTCTTCTGGGTCACCTGATAGAGAGGCCTTTCAATGAGACTGTAATTTGGAATATGCATCCTCCAGAAACCCACAACACCTAAGAAAGCTTGTGTTTCCTTTTTTTTGGTCAGTGGAGACATAGCTGTTATTTTGTTGATCACATCCATTGGGATCTGACGCCGCCCATCATGCCACCTTATACCTAAAAGTTGGATTTCCTGCGCAGGCCCCTTCGCCTTACTTCGTTTTATGGCAAAGCCAGCCTGCAGCAGGATTTGGATTATTTTCTTCCCTTTCTCAGAAACTTCCTCTGCTGCTGTGCTGCCCCATACAATGATGTCAACAATGTATTGCAGGTGCTCCAGAGCTCCACCCTTTTCCAGTGCAGTCTGGATCAGTCCATGGCAAATGGTGGGGCTGTGTTTCCACCCCTGGGGCAGTCGATTCCAGGTGTACTGGACACCCCTCCAAGTGAAGGCAAACTGTGGCCTGCACTCTGCTGTCAAATGGATTGAAACACATTCGCGATATGAATTGTGGCATACCACTTGGCTGCCTTTGACTCCAGTTCATATTGAAGTTCTAGCATGTCGAATACAGCAGCACTCAGTGGCAGTGTGACTGGCATATGGCACTGGCCATATGGGATTGTTAAAGGGTGAGCAAGTTCTGCTGATCACTCCCTGACCCTCCAGTTGACGAATCAGCTTATGGATGGGAATCAGGGAGTCTCTGTTGGTGCGGTATTGCCGCCGGTGCACAGTTGTAGTAGCAATCGGCACCTGTTGTTCTACGACCCTCAGCAACCCCACAACAGAAGGGTCCTCTGAGAGACAGGGCAAGGTAAACAGTAGTTCAATTTCCTCCGTCTCCAAGGCAGCTATTCCAAAATCCCACTTGTACCCTTTTGGGTCTTTGAAATACCCTCTCCTGAGGTAGTCTATGCCCAGGATGTACGGAGCCTTTGGGCCAGTCACAATGGGGTGCTTTTGCCACTCATTCCCAGTTAGGCTCACTTCAGCCTCCAACGCAGTTAGCTGTTGGGATCCCGCTGTCACACCAGAAATAGAGATGGATTCTTCCCCTTCATAGTTCGATGGCATTAGGGTACACTGTGCACCAGTGTCCAGTAGAGCCTTATACTCTTGTGGATCTGACATGCCAGGCCATCGGATCCACACAGTCCAATACACCCAATTGTCCCTTTCCTCCACCTGGCTGGAGGCAGGGCCCCTCTAATCCTGCTCATCATATTCGCTACTCACGTCTTGCAAAAAGGACTTAGTGGTCCCTTCAAGAGGATCATACATACAAGTAGGCCTTTCACTCCATCTGGGGAACTGCCTGCTGGAAACTGGAGTGGCATTTTTCCTGGAAGAATCCCCTTTTGTGATTGTTTTTCCTTGCAACTCACGTACTCGTGCCTCTATTGTCGAGGTAGGTGTTCCATCCCACTTCCTCATGTCCTCTCCGTGGTCACGCAGGTAAAACCACAGGGTGCCTCATGGTGTGTACCCTCTATATCCTCTCTCTGGAGTAGAGGAACCCTTACTCCTAATAGCTGAGATACTGGTCCCTATAGGTTGGGAATAGGACATAATCTCTTCGAGTTGCTGAACCAGTTTCTCCACAGCAGAGACGAGGGAGGGAGAGAGATTTTCTTCATATTGCCAGAGTCGGCCAGCCAATTTATCCACTTTTGGCCCCTCTTTGTCTTCTCAAGCCATCACTGCCAATGAATTGGCATACGACAATGGTGCGTCCCATACAAACTTCCACCACATGGGTCATGTGCATTGTACTTCATCGGGGTCTGTGGGTAACTGTGTGTTGTCTGGGTCATAATAAACCATCTCCCACACAACTAATTCCCTCAGGTACTGGATACCTCACTCCATGGTGGTCCACTTGCCTGGGTGACATATAATATATTCCTTTCCTTCACACCTGACAGAAGTTGCCTCCAGAGGCTGAGGGCTTGTGGTTTTTTCCATTTGCCTCATCAATGCCCCCTTCCCTAGACAGGGATCCCAGCTGCTTGTCTTCCCTACCTTCTAATTCCAGGCTACTATCTCTGTTATCCCAGCATCGGAGCAGCTAGGTAACAATGTGCTCACCTTGACAACAGCTGAAATCTTTTTGCATATATGGCAGCTCACTCAGGGATAGGGATTGGGTGTTACTTCTGGTTCTGCGTCTTCCTCCTGTTCTCATTATAACCATGGTTTATCTTCATCCCTTACTAAGCGAACTGATTTTTTTGTGTATTTCTTCTTCTGTATAGGGGCAACTGATATTGACACAGGTTGGTTTTTTTGGTTCAGCTGCAGTGCCTGTCACCGGGGTTTGAGTGGCTACGGTGCCTGTCGTGGGGGTTGGAGTAGCTGCAGTGCCTGTCATTTTATCTTCAGTTCCAGAGACCTTCTTTTCTTTTTGAGCTTTCTGAATAGTGTTGAACAGAGCTCAGTAGGCATGGGCCAAGCCCCAGTACATTGCAGTGATTTATGGCTCTCTGGAATTGCCAGGGTGACAGCATACTTTTTGCAAATATTTTAGTAGTTTTTCAGGATTCTGCACTTGTTCAGGGGTGATGTTGCAAAACACTGGAGGTGCCCACCGTCCTAGGCATTTGCCCATGCTATCCCACATACCCTGCCACTCATAACTGTCAGGCCTCGGGGCAGATCTCTGGGTGATATTTTTAAATAGTTGTTTAACCCTGAACAGGACTTGAAACACATTCAGAAGACATAGTAATAGGAACATGCTGGTCTGAACATCCCAAGGATATTAAAATTTCTCAAGAGCTGTTGTAACTAGCCTGAAGGAGAAAGGGAAGGTGAAGGTGAAGGTGAAAGTATTCCTCCCTGTCTCCCCCATAGATTGGTTCTCCACAGAAAAAAGGTTGAGAGTTTTATTTTTAATAATTCCCGGGAGATAGCACCCAAGGTATGGAAATGAAAGTGATGCTGAATACACAGACCAAATCCTTCTCATGGCCAATAATGTTATCTTATTATAAGTGAGTAGTACACAATGCAACAAAAGGAACATTCTCATCCAGCTCTCAGAGGTGATAAACAACAGCCCTGTAGGGAAGACGTAATAGAAGTAAGGACTTACATGACACAGCCATGCGAACAAATAATACAACATAGCGACTATTAAACTAATATAATGAATGTTTACAACAAATTTGTTTTAAGACGCTCTGGTCAGATCTGTCATTATCTCAAACCTTCATGCCCTACATTGGGTGCCAAAAGGACTGCTGTGGTTTAAGCCAGCCTGCATCTAAAACAACCACACAACCGTTCGCTCACTCCTCCCCCACAGTGGATGGGAGAGAGAATCAAAAAGGGAAATAAAGTAAAACTCATGGGTTGAGATAAAGACAGTTTAATAGGACAGAAAAGGATAATAATAATAATGATAATAAATATAATAATAATGATAAAAGAATATACAAAACAAGTGATGAACAGTACAATTTCTCACCAACCAAAGCCGATACTCAGCTAGTTTCTGAGCTGCCCTGCCTCCTAGCCCACTCCCTAGTTATATACAGAGCATGACATCATATGGTATGGAATATCCCTTTGGTTAGTTTGTGTCAGCTATCCTGGCTGTGTCCCCTCCCAGCTTCTTGGGCACCCCCGCCTTCTCGTTGACTGAAGGAGACTGGTTAGCCATCCAGCAAGAGAAAATCCAAACATGTCAAAAACTTTCCCCAGTGAGTTCATTCCTAGTCCAGCAACGATTGCTTCTGAATCTTTGGCTACTTTCTTCATCTTGTTGATTTGGTCTTGAAGTGGTATTGATACATTTGGGATGTGGACACAACAGTCATCCATTGACAGGTTCAGAACTCCACATATGCCTTTCTCCTTTAACAGCATCAGGTCTAAACCAGCTCGGTTTTGAATGGTCATTTTACTGGTATGTTGTAATTGATCATTTAAAAGCTTCAGACTATCAAATGGGGCATTGGCTAAAGCTCATAGTTGTAGGCCTAGACCCAAAATAGCTTGTCGGTTTCGTACTGGGGCAATTCCTACTTGAAATAATGATTCCATCCACCACCCAATTCGTGTTGGGGCTTCTTGCCATCCTTTCCGTAAATCCCTTGGTCTACGGTCCCACCACTGGTGTGGGATTGGCCCTTCCCGATAAATGGGACAGAGGGAGAGCAGAGCCACTGTACAGGCTAGCCCAGGAATAGTTGAATGTAGTCGTGAATATAGGTGACCGTCAGAGCATGCCCATACTAAGTTAGGGGGTGCAAGGATGGTGGATGTTTGGCATGAACCTGGTATGGTAGTAATAGGGGGACAACAGTCTTTCTTACTACAATCTAAGACAGAGGGTCGTGAGTAACTGGTATTACTGCACAAGCAGCCCTGTATTATAGCTCTCTTAATGGGAGGGTATAGCCATAGTAATGGCATCTTGTCGATGTCTTTGCATCCAATTTCTACTTGGCAGTTCCAGAGAGGAGATTTCATCGCTGGGGGTATCTTATCCTTGTTCCCATCCCAACTAGGCATGTAGGTATGTCTAGCCCACATGCAGCTGAGAGGACAGTCAAATGAGTTTTGATTACATGTGCTGGGGCACTCATTACTATCCCTCTCAGGGTGTTTAATACACCATGAGGCATTTAATGGTTTTGCATATTGTAGAAACTGATTGTCAGCACTCCATCGAGTGTTATATTCAGTAGCTCCCCATGAAATATAGGAACATGGTACAGTGCCATTCACACTTCACCACGTGGCGTCAGTAAGGGGTTGGAGAATATAATTGCATCTTGCATCCCATACCGAGCTCGCATTTAACGCACCCGATGACCAACTATAGACAACATAAGTGTAACCTTTGCCTTCAGGCCTTTTGAAATACCAGCTATAATTGTTATATTGCTTCCATGTGAGCTCAAGAGCAAGTGATATGTTAATGTCTTGCACAAAAATCATTCGGGCAAACTCTATCATCATTTTTGCTATCATGTTGTCATCCAGGTCTTCTCTGTCCGCATCAGCCAGTATTACTATTGCTAGTAGGAGCAGCAGCAGGATAGTCCTCTTCTTCATTGTCCTGTAAGAAAGCACAAAAAAATTGAGCCTCGGTCCTTTGAACTGGGTTTCAGGGTTAAAAATCAGGGATTATCCACCGAGTACTAATATGGTGGGTCTTTCCGCTCCTGTCTAGGGCTTTCCAGGCATATAAGCCTCTTGGTTTTGCCAGGGTCATGGGTACAATGCCAATAGAAGGTAGTTTCACCATGACAGGTTGGTCTATGCATGTCCTCAGTGGGAACTGGTCCTTTTGATCATCAGGTATGGGGGCGTTGCCCGTCAATGGTCCCGTGGGACAAAATGCTTGAATCTTTGGGCTTCCATAATTTCCCCATCAGTTATTAACAGTGAAGATTGCTTGTGGCAATCGTATGTCCCAGTTATGGTGTGAGACATCGGCATGTCTTTTAACCAAACCATTGGTTTGCTCAACTATCCCATTGGCCTGGGGATAATAGGGTGTGTGAAACACCCATTTGATACCTTCTCTCCGTGCCCAGTCTTGTACCACTGTGGCTGTGAAATGTGACCCATTGTCGCTCTGAATACATTCAGGAATGGGCAAAATAATACCAAACCATTCTTGCAGCACTTGAACTGTCTGATCTCCCGTGTCTGTGCCAACAGCTGTGGCCATGGTTAATCCCGATACCACCTCTACTCCTATCAAAATATCTGTCTTTCCATGGGATGATCTCAAGGGCCCAACACAATCAATTTGCCAGGTGCTCCAAAGAGCTTTGCCTCATTTGATATGCTGGGCAGGGGCTTGATTTGGGTGGCTGGCCTTGAGCCTTGTTTGGCATTGTGGGCAATGGTAGGAGAGTACTTATATCCTTGAGGCAGTCAGTTAAAGGTATACTGCGCTCCTTCCCAAGTGAAAGCAAATTGGGGTTTATCCTCTTCTCTCAGGGGTATCATAAAGAACATGTCTTTAACATCTAAAGTGGCCATCCATGTGTGAGCGGCTGCCTGGATTGCCATCACCACTGATGTTATGCTCGAGACAGCAGCAGTTAAGGGTGAAGTATTACTATTCAATTTCCTATAATCAATTGTTAGATGCCCCCGTCCGTCAGGCTTACGGACTGGCCAGACTGGAGAATTGTATGGTGAGTGGGTGCGACTTATGATTTGCCTTTTTTCGAGATCATTAATTACATCTCTAGTGCCCTGTTTTGCTGCAGTTGGCAAAGGGTATTGAGAAACACAGGTTACTTTAGACTGTGGTAGTGCAGGTGCAAGCTGCAGGGTTCTAACATGGGCGGCTTTTGCCCATCGACTTCCAAAACTCCATATCTTGCCATTAGGTAGGCACCACCGCCTGCCTGCTAGTACATCAAATCCCAATATATTTTCCTAATGAGGGCTTAGGGCCACTTCCACAGCTGTCATTCTTTTCTCCCCAGGTAGCCAAAGTTGAATCCGAGCTAAAGGACATTTTGCTGCTATACCCGTTATGCCTATTTGTCGTGGTTTTACCCCAGCCGGCAGCTGAGTACCACGCAGCCGCTCGTTCACTCCCCCCCATCGGGATGGGGGAGAGAATTGGAAGAGTTAAAGTGAGAAAACTCGTGGGTTGAGATAAAGACAGTTTAATAGGTAAAGCAAAAGCCGCGCGCACAAGCAAAGCAAAGCAAGGAATTCATTCACCACTTCCCATGGGCAGGCAGGTGTTCAGCCATCTCCAGGAAAGCAGGGCTCTATCACGCGTAACGGTTACTTGGGAAGACAAATGCCATTTCTCCGAATGCCGCCGCCCCCCCTCCTCTTCCTCCAAGCTCCTTATAAACTGAGCATGACGTCATATAGTATAGAATACCCCTTTGGTCAGTTTGGGTCACCTGTCCTGTCTGTGTCTCCTCCCAACTTCTTGTGCACCCCCAGCCATCCCGCTGGCAGGGCAGTGCAAGAAGCAGAAAAGGCCTTGGCCTCGTGTAAACACTGCTCAACAATAGGTCCATAGAACAAAAACGTATCTATATTATCAATGCTGTCTCCAGCACAAATCCAAAACGTATCCCCACACTAGCTACTATGAAGAAAAATCAATCCTCTCAGCTGAAACCAGGACACTATTATATTCATAGCTTTTCTTGAGGGTTTAATTCCCAATTTCTCAGCCTGTTGCTTATTCAAAACGCTAATTTGGGCTCCTGTATCAATTAAAAATTCTAAACTTAGCTGTCTTGGACCCACAGGAATATGGATGTAAGGTTCCCTGTCACTGGCAGGAATTCACCATGCGGAGTGGGCGGCCCGAACCCCAAACCGCGGCTTCTAGTTCTTTAACTCTTGCAGTTCCTCTCACAGAGGCGCGAAAGGGTTCAGGTTCCTTTCCCGGGCGGGCGTGGTTGCCGGCACCTCCTGTTGTTCCTTAATCTTCCCCTCTAGCAATTCCAGTTTCCGGATCTGAGCCGTGGATTGCCCACGCAGCATTGTTCTAGGTACTCCTAGTGCTAATGCCTTTCGCCAAAGGCTATTTCTTTCTAAATCGTAAGTCCGGTCCGACCTGCCCCGAAAAGGCTCCGGTTCCCGACGAGGAGGTCGGTCGGGGTGGGGTTTGCGATCGACTTGTCGGGCCCTCCTGTTCCCCTCGGCGCCACCCCCGGGATCAGTCAGTCCATCCCATCTCGCACCCATGAATCACTATATTGTGTAACGTCTCCGCCCAAGTCAAAACGTGCTCGAGGGGGTTCTGAGGGTTTTGCCGATTTTGCTCAATGGCTGTCTGAATCCTTTCTCTCAGGGACTGAACATGTATTTTCAAAGCATCTGGCAATCCCCTAATAAGAGGTCTCAGGTGGCTACTGGTGCAGCCGTCGGTATCCCTTGCTGCCCTCTTTCATACATTGCCTGAATACAAGGGGCTTTTTGTACTCCTTCGGCTAGCTCTGACAATCCCTTTATTTTAATGGTAATAGGTGTGTGTGTCGCCCCCCCCCCCCCCCCCCCCCCCCCGCTCTTTGGGGTCCACACCCCCAGCCCCTCGGGATGTTAATGGCTGGTTGCCCTGCAGTCCATCAGTCAGAAACACTCCTGGACCCCAAAACCCTCTCGCTTCGTCATCGCTCAATAGTATGCGATGACCCCCCGTTAGAGAGACTCTCCACAAATACTCCATTTCTGTCTCTCCAGGTTTTTGCGAGAACTTTGCTTGCAATTCGCTGAGCTCGGGTCCTGACCAGGGAATGGTGCGGACTGTGGTTCGGGGGTTCCTGCCTTGCGGACCCGTGTGCCTCTCTATTTTAATAAGAGGTCACATGTCCCTTTCCTCCAATTCCTCCGTTTCCTCAGAGCTATTTTCATCAGGGTCTCGCCAGATATCCCCATCCCAATCCTTGGGGTCTGCACTCGCAATTAATTTTCAGATTTGGAAAATACTGGGGGTGGGTTTTTTCACTTGTGCTAGCATTAGTGCAATAGATGTGTCTGCTCTCTTTCTCTTTGTAATCCTCCTTTCAAACAATTTCTAGCTGTTTCTTCAGATTGTCTGTGGCTAATCTTTTGCAATCATTATTTTGTTTCTGTGCTTGAATCAAGCAGGCGCCTAGGATGGCACACATAGTTCCTTTACTTTTGCCATTTTGACTATTTCTGTGGCATTGTTCTATCTTCTCCACAACCGCTACTGGGTTGGACCACTTCTCCTTTGCCCAATCTATACCTGGAGGAGAAGGACTACAGCTGTGCTTCCGTAATAACTCCTCTATAGACATCCTGCCGACTACACCAATTTAAAATGTCATGGAACCACACAAACTAGGCCAGTCCAGTTAACAAACAATCAAAGATAGATATTTATTTTACAAGATGGAAGGGGAAAAACTAAGTTTTGTTCTAATTGAAACCACTCTGGCTCCAACAGACACTAGCAATCCACAGGTTCAGGATGTCGGTTGGGATATTAGTACTACACCGCTGACTTAAGAGCTCCTAAGGTTTATGGTTGATGACCCAAAATGCACAAAATCACTCACCCTTGTAAGATGAGGTCGCTCAATTTGTACAGAAGATGAGCTGTAGGTGGCGTCCCAACCCACAGGGAGAGCCTCCAACCGCAGACCTGCTGCTCTGAGGGAGACGAACTCAAAATTACTCTCTCGTGGGACTATGTTTATACCCAATTCGAATCTGACCTGTGGTCATACATGGTCATGTAGGTCTCCCATTGGCTGAAGACCTCAGCTTTATCTCCCATCAACTGAAACTGCCACTGCCCTGTGGGCATAATTGAAACTGTGTCGGGAAGGTTTTCCCGCAGGCTTTGTCAGGGCAGGTGCATCTGCCACAGGATCCCAGCTGCTGGACTTCCCTACCCTCTAATTCCTGACTATGGGCCCTGGTATCCCAGCATCGGAACAACCAGCTGATAATTCACTCACCTGGCTGGTGGCCCTAATCTTTTTGCATATCTCGCAGCTCACTCAGGGATAGAGACCAGGTGGTCTTATGATTTCTGTCTCTTCCCCCTTCTGTTCTTGTGACTGCTCTGCTGCAGAACAGGCTGCCTCTTCTGATTCTTCCTCATGCTCCCACTCAGGAGGAGCTTCTTCCTCCCTTACTAACTGGGTCAACATCTGCTTCCATTGTTTCCTCTAGACTACAGAAGTGACTGTTACATTTGATGGTTGAGTCTGTGGCTTAGCCACAGCATCTGTTTGTATGTCCGCAGATCCAGAGACCCTCTCGACCCCTTAAGGGTGCTGGACAGAAGCTCAGTAGGTGTAGGCCAGACCCCAACACAGTGTGAGAAGTTATGCCTCTTTGGTATAGACAAGGCATCCTTTCTTCAAGTGGTCTGCCACTTCAACAGGATTCTGCGTTTGTTTGGGTTTGAAGTCTCAAACCATCAGAGGTGAAAACCTTTCTAGGCACTTACCCAAATTCTTCCCTACATTTTGCAGCCCATGAGTCGACTGCCTCAGGGCACATCCCCCTGTGGCATTCCCAACCTCAGGGCACATCCCTTTGTGGTGTTGGCTAACCTCAGGAAAAGCCAGAATCAGATTCATGCTGCACACCAGTACGAGCATTTTGGGATATTCAAGAAAGTGAAGGGCCATTGCAACAAGGGAGGAAACATATACCCTGGAGGAGAAGAGGGGGGAGGTGCCATTCTTCGTTTGCCCTACAAAGTGGCTCCCAGAGGAGAAAAGGAAAAAGGAGTAATTGTTAATTGTCTCCACAAAATGCTTCCTGGAGTACTGGGATAGCAGCAGTGCAGGTCCCAAATACCAGATTAGGCTGAAGGCTAGTGCTTTTATCATAGCTCTCCCAGGAAAAGCAATAAAAAACAAGTGATGAACCACACAGCAAACAGCAAAAGGTGAAAGCAGCCATTAACAGGCACTGGAGTTTGATGTACAGCAAGAGAGGGAGCACACCACAGAGCAGGTGAGGGAACAAATAAATCAGTACTGAGAGCAAACAAGTCAATATTGTGACCAGCAACAGCAAGTAACAGCCTTCCAAGTAACACCTAAACAGCTATAACAGCTATGAATTCAGTCTAACACACTCCAATCAAATCTGTTGTTATCTAGAACCCCTCAAGCCCCACATTGGGTGCTGAAAAGGACTGTTGTGGGTTGACCCTGGACAGCAACTAAGCACCCACACAGCTGCTTGCTCACTCACTCCCCACCACAGCAGGATGGGGGAGAAAATCACAAGAGCAGAAGCGAGAAAAACTTGTTGGTTGAAATAAAGACAGCTGAGTAAGTGAAGAGGGGGAAAATGTGAGGGAAGCAAGTGATGCAAAGTCAATCGCCAGTCTCCAAGCAATGGCAACTTTGGAAAGACTCTTCCCCTTCCCCTCCAATTTTATTGCTGAGCATAACATTATATGGCGTGGAATATCCCTTTGGTCATTGGGATCAACTGTCCTGGCTGCTTCCCCTCCCAATTTCTTGCCTACCTCCAGCCTACTTGCTTTGTGGGGGCAGAGTGAGAAACAGAGAAGGCCTTGACACTGTGTAAGCACTGTTCAGCAATAACTAAAACACTGGTGTGTTATCTACACTGTTTTGGTCACAGATCTAAAACACAGCACCATAAGGGCTGCTACGAACAAAATTAACTCCATCCCAGCCATATCCAGTGCACCTGGAGTCTTGCATAGATCAGGATTTCAGCACTGTTAGATTTGTACATTTTTCTTGATTGTAAATGTAATGCAGACCAACCCATTAATAATTTTCTCTACTTTTTATATTATATTTTTGTTTGAAGAAAAGATTATCCATGTCTTTAAAACAAAGTATTTTAAAGCAAAATTTTGTTCCTTATTTTTATTTATTAGTAAGTGATTATTTTTCTATCACTGTGAAGAGAGGATTTTTTTTGTTAGAATTCTTACTAGGGCAGTGAAATCCAAATAATTTCTACTTTTAAATGTTAAGATACTTTATCCATAGATCTTATGGTGATGATTAAATTTAATAAAATGAATAGGAATACATAACAAATAGGAATAAAAAGTGATGTCTCTTGTATAGATTTTAAAGTTAAAACTATTCCTAAATGCATTCAGGTACTTGAAAGTCCATTCCTTCCTAGTCATGCAAAAGCACAAGTAATCAAATGACATTGTTAATTAATCACAGAATCAGAATCACAGAACAGGCTGGGTTGGAAGGGACCTCAAAGATCACCTAGTTCCAACCCCCCCTGCCATGGGCAGGGACATCATTCACTAGATGAGGTTGCTCAAAGCCCCATCCAACCAGGCCTTGAACACTTCCAGGGATAAGGCATTCACAAGTTCTCTGGGCAACCTCTTCCAGTGCCTCACCACCCTCATAGAGAAGAATTTTTTCCTTATATCTAACCTAAATCTACCCTCCTTCAGCGTAAAGCCATTACCCCTTGTCCTATCATTACATGCCCTTATAAAGAGTCCCTCTCCAGCTTTTTTATAAGCCCCCTTTAGGTACTGGAAGACTACAATAAGGTCTCCCCGGAGCCTTCTCTTTTCCAGGCTGAACAACCCTAATAATGTAAAAATAGACATAGCATTCACATAATGCAGAGCACTGAGATAATGTTTTCTTATTTAATAAGAAAATATTACATAAAATATTTTTATAAAATTATTATAATTAACATTATTATACAATTATTGTTTATTTAATATTTTTCTTATGTAGTTTAGAACCATTTGTCTTCTATATTATAGAGACTGTAAACCCTTTGGGGCAGGTGTGGTGGGTTGACCCTGGCTGGGGGCCAGGTGCCCACCAGAGCTGCTCTATCACTCCCCTCTTCAGTAAGGCAGGGAGGAGAGAAAGGAAGATGGAAAAACAACCCCAAACTCGTGGGTCGAGATAAAGGCAGTTTAATGTAGCTAAAGCAAAAAGCCGTACGCGGAAGCAAAGCAAAAAGCAAAGATTATTCTCTACTTCCCATCAGCAGGCGATGTCCGGCCACTTCCTGGGAAGCAGGGCTTCAGTAAGCGTGCCCCTTACTCTGGAAGACAAACATTGTAAAAAACAACAACGAATGCCCCCGCCCTGTTCCTCCCCCTATTCTCAGTTTCTTATTGCTGAGCATGACGTCATATGGTATGGAATATCCCTTTGGTCAGTTTGGGTCAGCTGTCCTAGCTGTGTCCCCTCCCAAGATCTTGCCCACCCCCAGCCTGCTGCTGGGCAGGGGGGAAAAGAAATGTTGGAGAGACAGCCTTGATGTGTGCTGGCACTGCTCAGTAGTAGCCAAAACACTGGTGTGTTATCAACACCTTGCTAGCTACCAATACACAGCACAGCACCATGAGGGCTGCTGTGGGGAGAATTAACTCCATCTCAGTCAGACCCAATACAGCAGGAAATACATTCTTTTTTTTTGCTTGTACAGTGTTGGATGCAAAATGGTTGATGGATCTCCTCAAGTCCCCTGTTATACAAATAATGAATAAGCTGAGAGAAGAATGTTCTGATTTTTAAATCTCTGGACTAAAATTTGGGAGATATGGACTGAATTGTTGTCCTTTTGAGAACTTCATCATTGATACTGGAGAAATCATGTAATCTTTACTTGTTTTTCTTCTACAAACAAACCACATCCCTGCTATTAGTTGTATATATACATATAGTCAGTTTCTCTCAGTGCCCTTTATGAAATAAATTACTGGTTGAACAGAAATAAACTCAGTTTGGGGAAAATTTAATTCATTCTTAAAGACAAAAAGAAGAGATGTGTTATGTCAGTCGTGCATCACCTCACCTATAGTTATTCCCAGTAATATATTTTTATTATTTTTCTAATACTTAAGAATTTCCTGATCCAGGAGAGAAGCGGAATGAAATATCTGTCTGCTTCATGTTGTGCTGAGGCTTCTGTGTGTGTAGCTTTCAAATTTTATTGGCCTTTTTTTCTGATACTTTGCTTTGCAAATAAATATCTAATTTATAGTTTACTATTTGTAACTCCACTAAGTGCTGGTGTTTAGGATGCTTTGCCCACAGGTTATTATCCTGCATGTTTAAAAAATTCATTCTGTTCTTTGTGATTATATTTTTTTCTGTGTTTCTAAAATGTCTAGATTATATTGTATTTATATTAGAATTTACAGGTGTATTCTCTGGCATTTGCAGCTTTTTAAAAAGTTGTCATTTCCATTTTCAGATTATAAAAATGTTAAATAAGGCTGCTTATAGTGCTGATCCTTGCAGTGTCCACTAGATTCACAAAGCCTTTCCTCTTTTAGTATAGCACTGTAAATGTTATTCAGGTAAAATGATCAGGATTTTTTTTCTAAACTGTGCATTAATTTTTTAAGCTATCCATCATAAAAAAAATCCCATTTAATCAGTTCAGTGTTTTGTTTCTGTCCTGATATTATTGGGCTAATTATTTTCTGCCCACTTTTAAAGTCAAATAATGTCAATTTATTAGCAGGCTGATAGAGGGATATATCACTTATTGTTTCACAGATTCATAATGCATCCCATGCTCCACAGTATAACTTACATGGAGTATATGTATCCTGTAAAGTTTGGTTTTTCAACATTCCATTTACTAAACACAGAATGATTGCAGTGGGAAGTGTCGATATAGCTATAAAAGACTTACATCAGAAATATCTATAAAATCCCGGACAAACCAAAGAAGCAGTATGTAGTTATCTTTTTACTAACCCTGTAAATTCTTTAGAATTTGTAGGAAGAGAAAATATTCAGAGGCTGTGCATAGGCAAATTTCTCAAGTCATCATAGTAACTGAAAATAATCAGAGACATTCAGGATTTTACACCTTCAAAATACTCTGCAAATATAAATCTCTCTCAAATCTCTGTAAGGCAAAAAGAACTCTAACATTTGAGATGAAAACAAAATAATTTGCTAAAAACCTGCACAGAATGTCAGTTTCAGAAATAGGAAAATTGTGCAAGTTTGCTGAAATGTTTATCTATACCTGGGCTTGTACTGTGTGACAATCTAATATTATATCCAAATTAGTGTCAGTTTTATTAAAAATCTAACTACCCATTATATTTTGAATGTTTGCAATCATGCCTGGTTTTTTTATTGTCAAGAACATTTGTGGAATTACCACATGAACTAAGTAGTTCTGTTTTGCAGTCAGCTATATTTGCAATGAACTCTTCTCATTGTCATTCTGTACAGTAAGTATAAGGAGTTGGGTTTTTTTAAAATCAAACATGAAAATACATTCATTTCAGGTAAGGGTGATGAGGATTCAACAAATAGAGAAGGACATTCTTTGTATACGACAGCTCCTGCAATCACAAGCAGCTGAAGCAGAGGTTAGTGAGCAATTTCTTGCCTTCTTTTGATTAGAATATGTATCTTTTTAAAAAAGCAAATCTACTTAAATGAGTATACTGGTGAGCACCATTATTTGTATCAGCAAGTGATGTCATGGTTCATAAATTAGTCATTATTCATAGGCTGTAGCTACCTTGGGAATAAAATTTGGTAGCATGTTACTTGCTCTGTTAGCAATGAGGGTAGAAAACGGAATATTCTTTATGCTGCTGTTGAATTTTAATCAATAATTATATATCAGTTAAAAGTTTAACTAGCAATTTCAAACTAGAAAAATCACTAAACATTTTGGAGAATTAAATTATCAGTCTATTTTCCTAACTTTTTCATTTAATTCTGTCAGCACACTTACTTGTAGTAAAACATGGATTTGATTTTTTGGTGGAAGTGACTTTTACTTTCATAGTAAAACGTTTCCTAGTTTGGTTTGTATAAGTCTCCTAAAATCAGACTAGCAGACTTGCACAGTTGCATTAAGCAATTGAATTAAATTGACAATAGCATTGGACTTTGTGGTCTGAATAGTAATGGAGTCTGAGAAGATGTTATAAAAGAAATTTTATTGAGGCAGTAGGAAAGATGAGCAATAATGCACCCATATGGTGACTCACCCAATCACTGACAGCAAACGCAGGATTGTAAGCGATGCCCTGGCTCTGGTGGACTGCCATGGACTCTTGGTGTCCAGGCCATCTGGCAGCAACAGCTAATTGTGGAAATGCCTTTTGAACATGGGTAAGTGTCGCACTGCCTCTTGGCTCCACCAATGGCAGTGTGATTTGAGAGAATCATACCTTCCTTCAATAACATGGGTGGCATCCTGCCTATGCTGCCAATGTCAGTCAGGGGGCAGGGTGTCAGGCTTCCAGTTTCCTAATAAAACTTTTATGTTATACGGATAAAAATTGTTGCAGACTGTCCTGGTTTCAGCTGAGATAGTTATTTTTCTTCCTAGCAGCTGGTATAGTGCTGTGTTTTGGATTTAGGATGAGAATAATGTTGATAACACACTGATGTTTTTAGTTATTGCTAAGCAGTGAAGGACTTTTCAGCTTCTCATAGTGGCCTGCCAACAAGAAAGCAGGGGGCCCCCAAGAAGCTGGGAGGGGACACAGCCAGGACAGCTGACCCAAACTGGCCAAAGGGATATTCCATACCATATGATATCATGCTCCATATATAACTGGGGGGTGGGCCGGGGACAGTTTAGCTTGAGAACTAGCTGAGTATCTGCTTCGGTTGGTGAGCAATTGTGTTGTTCATCACTTGTTTTGTATATTCTTCTATTAGTATTCACATTCGTATTGTCTTCCTTTTATGTCTTATTAAATTGTCTTTATCTCCACCCACAAATTTTACCTTTTTTTTTTCTTCTCAATTCTCTCCCCCATCCCACTGGGGGCGTGGGTAGTGAGCGAACAGCTTAGTTGTTTTAGCTGCCTGCTGGGTTAAAACACAACAGAGGTGCAACCACAAGGAAGGTGCAATCTGGTAGATATCAAAAATAGGCAATTATAAGATTTAATCTCTAGTTTTGTTATGAAATTAAACTGTGCATTTCATAAGTATTTTTTAGCAAAATTACATATCTTTCCTCCCTTTCTCAAGTAACTTTGAGTGGATACAGTAGATCGCATCTATTAAATATTGTTTCTAAAGTAACGAGCTCCTCTATTAGCTATAAACCTTTTTTGAATTAATATATTCAAATGTCAAGTATGTAATCTGGACTCAAATTTATTCTTCAACCAGAAAAATAAACTAGGATTCTTGTTCTCCAGCAGTCATTTGTCAATCGTTTACAAACAGTTTTAACATCCTTTTTATTAAGCTGTTTTCTCTGTATCTCCAATAATAGCCTCTTCCTATTAGCAGACATTCTTTTAATGCAAATCATGCTGATTAATGCTTTGGATTTTAAAGCTATTTGTTACTGACCTGGCCAGTGACCAGTGCGGATTGATAAGGTTACCTATGATGGTATTTCTGTTTTCCCAGGTGGTGTAAGACATACTTATTTTTAAATAAAGCAAAAATATGTTAAAAATAATAAAATTACTTAGTATTGAAAAGTTAGCAATGTAAAACAAAACAACCTCCTTTAGTGTAAATATGATACACTTGTTAAATACACTTAGTCTTTACTACACAGTATGTAGGACTTGCCTAAATTCAGGGCATTGACTAGAAGGCGAATGGGACAGTGATAAGAAAAGAGAGGATACTCTTCTGTCTTTAAAGCCTAATACTATAGTCTGGGAAGGTCAGGAGTCATGGTTTAGCCCCAGCCGGCAGCTAAGCACCACGCGGCTGCTCATTCACTCTTCCCCCACCACCACCCCAGTGGGATGGGGAGGAGAATTGGAAGAAAAAGGTAAAACTTGTGGATTGGGATAAGGACAGTTTTACTAGGACAACAAAGGAAGAGGACAATATCAACAACAGTACTTATAAAAGAATATATAAAGCCAGTGATACACAATGTAATTTTCTCACCACCCAGAAACCTGATGCACAGCCTGTCCCAGATCATCAACCCTTCCTCCTCCTGCCAGTTCCCCCCTTATATCTGGAGCATTATGTCATGGTATCAAATACCCCTTTGGCTAGTTTGGGTCAGCTATCCTGGCTGTGTCCCCTCCCAGCTTCTTGTGAAAATTAACTCTATCCTAGCCAAAAACCAAGACTGTTTCCATTAGATAGTGTTGCTGCAGATAATTTATTCTGTTCAGAGATTATGCTCAGCAAACTTTAAACTATTTTGATAAAGCACTGTGATGGATAGGAATTCTCTTAATGATTTGACTTACAAGATTTTTTTTCTCCTTTATGACTTAACAGTAACAAAATGTTTTCAATCTTATGGTTTCTTGGGTTTATTCATTGCATTATTCTCTTGATCTTACTACATTATTTTTTACACCTGTATGTATATAGTTTTTATATGCACTATGAAGTTATCGTGAAATAAACATTTTTTTGTATCTAAGAAAATAATGGTTTATCTGCAGTTTTCAACACACAGAAAATAATAAGGCACAAGAATATTGTGAAGAAAAAAAAGTCTTTTGCCTAAAAAAGCCATTATTCCTAATAAATACACAAGGGACTACCTACTTTTGCAATTCATTTTTACAAAGTACTAAGTAAAATTATTTGTAATTGGTTAGCTTAGCAAAAAGAAACAAGGTCTACTATTCTTGCAAATCTCACACCAAGAGATTTGTCCTTTTTTCTACTGGTAAATACAGGGAAATTAACAATTGAGAAGTGATAGTTCCTTTTTACTTTAAAAGCATTTAGAGCATAGTGACAAGATGGGGGGAGCCTATCTTCCTGTAATAGGTACTTGCAGTCTTTCACCATTTTACTAGAAAAGCAAACAAGCATACTCAGTAACTCCAAAATTTTGTTCCTTTTGTAGTGTGATGCTAGAATTCAGGAATGACAGAGGGGGTCTAAACCCAGCTAATGTCTCCTGAGAATGAACACTTTTATAATTTAAATGAACAACTACAGAGAAAGAGGTTTCTTCAGAAAGCAGAGAGAAAGGGAGATTATGATAAGATTTACAGTATTTTCAGTTTCACCAAGCCCTTGCAGATAAATAATGAGAAATAGTTTTCCTCCCTGCATGTAGCAATTTCACTTTGGCTTGAAAGATTCTGTCACCGAAACCCGGGAATAAACCTCGTAACACCAATGTAGTGTTAAAAGGCAGGCATTCTTTATTGCAGCGCTGCATGCACAGGGGATAGCTCCACCCAACATGCATGCCAGGTGATTACCAACACACAGGTTATGTAGGATCAAAACAAACATATTCATTATTTTCCAAGAAAAGGCAGTCCTATGATAATCATTTCTTGGAATCCATTTCCATATTCTCCTCCCTGTCACGCATGCTCAGTGATTTGAGTCGGTGGTCCGCAAGGGGTCTCTGGTGGTCGTCAGTGGTCTTGCACCCGTGTTCGCTGGATGACCCTCTTCTTGCAGGCATGCGCGGTACCCTTGCTGTGGATGCACCTGTCCATAACAACTTACTTCATAAGATTAATATTCCCCAACCTATTGTTCAGTTGGGTAGGGACTGTACATGGAACATAGCAGCATTGTACCTTGCCATGGTCACTTAGCTTCATTACCTATTACCTTGGTTACAAACTAATTATCTCAACCTGATTCTATAGTTTCTGTTTCACGGCCCCTATCCTACAGTTACAATTCCACTTTGGAGCTTTCAAGAGGCAAAGTTAGAAAGAAAAAGCGCATTCATAGAATGACCTTTCTTAGGAGAAAAAAAAGTACACTAAGGTATGAACATGGCCCATAGACTAAGCTCAACACAAGGCTTTTCAGAAACCACTTGCATTAGGTCTGGCTGGGCTTGTCTCGTAACAGGGTATGAGTCTGATGCGTGGCTGAGGGAGACCTTCCTGTTGAGTCAATAGGTTCAGAAAGGACCCCCTTGCTTTCTAAACTCCTTCTCTGAGAGGAGCCCAGGTGCAGCTAGGTCACAGTCTTAGTCCCAGACTTGGTCAATGGTTTATGTCTAAAGGATTATATATATAGCCACATATCAGAGTCAATGTTTGCCTGTCAGAGCCCCCTAAAGGACTTTCACTGAGACAGTTTCACAAAGTTGAAAAGATGGGTAATTTATTGAGGCGACAGATATAAAAAGTTCAGACTTGCTGGTGATAAATACACTTACTGCAGTAGTGCTAATATATGATGATAGTGCTAGCAAAATGCTATCCTGGGCGCAATGCTTACAGAGAAGACGTCCCTATCTTGGGTGGTGGAGGAGCACAGCCTGTCGACTGCCTCTTCTAGGTGTTCAATCTCTTCTCTCCCCCCAGGGGTATTTTCCTCAATATCCTTTATATCCTAACCTCGGTTGTTCTCCTCCCTGGGGTGACGTTTAACATGATTTGGGTGGAGAGTCGAGTACTATAGTCATATATGTTTAGCATGTACTCCTTTTAGCTCATTATCATATTCAAGGGTGTTAACTTTAATATTCATTTCATGGATAATTAAGCAAAAGGTCTCACTCTGGGCACCATGGCATTCAAGATTCTGTGTTGAAACCATTTATCTACTTATTCCGCATTCTTTAGCCAAAACAGGACCGTCCTGCTGCCGTAAGACTCCCTCCTTCAGCTTCTTCTTGTGCCAACCTTGCAGATCTCCGTCCACAATGTTTGCACAAAAGATAAGCGGACACCAGCGTTTTTAACCTCTTATGTTAACTTTCTTCATAGCAGCCCTCATAGTGCTGTGCTTTGTATTTGTAGCTAGAAAGGTGTTGATAACACATCCATGTTTTGGCTACTGCTGAACAGTACTTGCACATCATCAAGGCTATCTCTCCAACCACCACCCTCCCCTCCTCCAAAGGCCAGTAGGTTGGGGATGGGCAAGAGGTTGACAGCGAACATAGCTGGAACAGCTGACCCAAACTGACCAAAAGGATATTCCATACCATATGACATCATGCTCAGCAATAAAAGCTAAGAGAAAGGAGGAGGAGTGGGAGGCATTCATAATGAAGGTGTTTGTCTTCTGAAGCAACTGCTACGTGTACTGATGCTCTACTTCCCAGGAAGTGGCTGGACATCACCTGCAGATGGGAAGTAGAGAATAAATCTTTTTGCTTTGCTTTGCTTCCACACATGGCCTTTGCTTTTCTTATTAAACTGCTTTTATCTCGACCCACAAGTTTTTCATCTTACCTTCTCCCCCAGTCCTGCTGAGGAGGGGGAGTGAGAGAGCAGCATAGTGGGCACCTGGCGGCCATCCAAGGTCAACCCACGACACCAACGTTAATATTTCTTGTGCACTTCACAGTCATCACATTGCATGTATGAGATTTTGTTATTCATCAATTTCAGGGATGATTAAATGAGAACTTCTGTAAGGCCTCTTCACACAAGAGTACACAGCCGGCTTCTGAGATAACAGAATCATAGTTCACTCATTCTGCTTCACAGTTCTTCAAAAATCATGTCCCAGAATTGTTCATTCTGTTTAATGCACTGGACTTGTGTGTGCCATTCTCTATATACTGTACCACATGTAGAGATTACAGTCTGTTATTGTTCACATTCTATGGTTCTTTAAGCTGATGTGGTTGGTAGCCTATTTATTTTCATCCACAACTCCTACCTTCAGTGTTAAAAGATAATGCAAAGAAGGGGCATACTTGCAGTGGTTATAGAATCATAGAATCTTAGAATCATAGAAGGGTTTGGGTTGAAGGGACCTCAAAGATCATCTAGTTCCAACACCCCTGCTACGCACAGGGATACCCTCCACTAGACAAGGTAGCCCAAAGCCTCATCCAACCTGGTCTTAAACACTTCCAGGGATGGGGCCTCCACAACCTCTCTGGGCAACCTGTTCCAGTGCCTACCACCCTCACAGTACAGAATTTCTTCCCAACATCTCATCTAAATCGACCCTCCTTCAGCTTAAACCCATTACCCCTTGTCCTGTCACTACACTCCCTGATAAACAGTCCCTCACCATTTTTCCTGTAGGCCCCCTTCAGGTACTGGTAAGCTGCAATTAGATCTCCCCGGAGCCTTCTTTTCTCCAGGCTGAACAATCCCAACTCTCTCAGCCTGTCCTCACAGGAGAGGTGCTCCAGCCCTCCAATCATCTTCGTGGCCCTCCTCTGGACTCGCTCCAACAGCTCCATGTCTCTCTCCTGTGCTGGGGCCCCCAGAGCTGGACACAGTACTCCAGGTGGGGTCTCACAAGAGCAGAGTAGAGGGGCAGGATCACCTCCCTCAACCTGCTGGTCACGCCTCTTTTGATGCAGCCCAGGACATGGTTGGCTTTCTGGGCTGCAAGCACACACTGCCGGCTTGTGTTGAGCTTCTCATCAATCAATACCCCCAAGTCCTTCTCCTCAGGGCTGCTTTCAATCCATTCCTCGCCCAGCCTATAGTCATGCTTGCCATTGCGCCGACCCATGTGCAGGACCTTGCACTTGGCCTTGTTGAACTTCATGCGGTTCGCACGGGCCCACCTCTCCAGCCTCTCAAGGTCCCTCTGGAGGGCATCCCTTCCCTCCAGCGTGTCGACCACACCACACAGCTTGGTGTCGTCGGCAAACTTGCTGAGGGTGCACTCGATCCCACTGTCCATGTCGCCGACAAAGATGTTGAACAGTGCCGGTCCCAGTACTGACCCCTGAGGAACACCACTCGTCACCATTCTCCACTTGGACATTGAGCCGTTGACCACAACTCTTTGAGTGCGACCATCCAGCCAATTCCTTATCCACCGCCTGGTCCATCCATCGAATCCATGTCTCTCCAATTTAGACACAAGGATGTCGTGCAGGACAGTGTCAAATGCTTTGCAGAAGGCCAGATAGATGACGTCTGTCACTCTTCCCTTGTCCACCAATGCTGTAACCCCATCATAGAAGGCCACCAAATCGTGTGAGGCACGATTTGCCCTTAGTGAAGCCATGTTGGCTGTCACCAGTCACCTCCTTATTTTCCATGTGCCTGAGCATAGTCTCCAGGAGGGTCTGCTCCATGATCTTGCCAGGCACGGAGGTGAGACTGACTGGCCTGTAGTTCCCTGGGTCTTCCTTTTTACCCTTCTTAAAAATGGGGGTTATGTTCCCCCTCTTCCAGTCCGCGGGAACTTCACCAGACTACCAGGACTTCTCAAATATGATGGAGAGTGACCTGGCCACTTCATCCACCAGGTCCCTCAAGACCCGTGGATGCATCTCATCAGGTCCCATGGACTTGTGCACCTTCAGGTTCCTTAGATATTCTCGAACCTGATCTTCTCCTACAGTGGGCGGTTCTGCATTCTCCCAGTCCCTGCCTTCTGTGACCTGGGCAGTGTGGCGGCTCAAGCACTAGCCAGTGAGGACTGAGGCAAAGAAGTCGTTGAGTACCTCAGCCTTCTCCATATCCTGGGTAACCAGGTCACCCGTTTCATTCTGGAGGGGACCCACATTTTCCCTTGTCCTCCTCTTATCACTGACATACCTATAGAAGCTTTTCTTGTTGTCCTTGACATCCCTGGCCAGGCTAATTTCTATCAGGGCTTTGGCTTTCCTAACCTGATCCCTGGCAGCCAGTCTCACTACTGCCTTCCCCTGCCAGTGCCAAGCTCAGACACTCCCTGCAGCCTGAGAGCTGGGTGGCTGCATGCTTCTGTGGCAGCTCTGTGTTTATAACCACTAACTCACAGTCTGACACAGTTGAATATTAATTTATTTACTGTAATGTTATATATATTTTTAAAAAGATATAAAATATATTTGAGTCATCCTTAAGTGTGTGCGTGTGTGTGCATATATATGTGTGTGTGTATATATATATGTAAAAATAGAATAGAATACAATAGTTCCAGTTGGAAGGTACCTACAACTATCATCTAGTCCAACTGCCTGACCACTTCAGGGCTGACCAAATGTTAAAGCATGTTATTAAGGGCATTGTCCAAATGCGTTTTAAACACTGACAGGCTTGGGGCATTGACCACCTCTCTAGGAAGCCTGTTCCAGTGTTTGACCACCCTCTCGGTAAAGAAGTGCTTCCTAATATCTTGTCTAAACCTCCCCAGAAGCAGCTTTGAACTATTCCCACTCGTCCTGTCACTGGATATCAGGGAGAAGAGATCTGCGCCTCCCTCTCCACTTCCTCTCCTCAGGAAGCTGTAGAGAGCAATGAGGTCGCCCCTCAGCCTCCTTTTCTCCAAACTAGAAAACCACCAAGTCCTTAGCTGCTCCTTATAGAAGGTGCCTTCCAGCTCTTTCAGCAGCTTTGTTGCCCTCCTCTGGATGCATTCAAGGACCTTCACAGCCTTCTTAAAATGTGGGGCCCAGAACTGCACACAGTACTAAAGATGAGGCTGCACCAACACTAAATACAGCGGGATAATTGCCTCTTTTGACCAGCTAGTTATGCTGTGTTTAAATGCACCCCAGGATGCGGTTTGCCCTCTTGGATGCCAGGACACACTGCTCACTCATATTGAGCCTACCAGCAACCAGCACTCCCAGATCCCTTTCTGCAGGGCTGCTCTCCAGCCACTCCTCTCCCAATCTGTACTTCTTTCCAGCGTTACTCTGTTCCAGGTGCATTTGTTTTTGTTAAATTTCATGCCACTGGTGATTGCCCAATGCTCCAATCTATCTAGATCCCTCTGCAAGGCCTTTTGTCCCTCGAGAGAGTCAACAGCTTCTCCCAGTTTAGTATCAATGTGTTGGGTTTGCGTGGCAAGGTTTTGGTAGCGGGGGGGCTACAGGGGTGGCTTCTGTGGGAAGCTGCTAGAAGCTTCCCCTCTGTCTGATAGAGCCAATGCCAGCCGGCTCCAAGACAGACCCGCTGCTGGCCAAGGCCAAGCCAATCAGCGCCTCTGTGATAACATATTTAAGAAAGAGAAAAACAGTTAGAGAGAGCTTTTGCAGCCAGAGAGAGGAGTGAGAAGATGTAAGAACATCTGCAGACACCAAGGTCAGTGCAGAAGGAGGGGGAGGAGGTTCTCCAGGCGCTGGAGCAGAGATCCCCCTGCAGCCCGTGGTGAAGACCATGGTGAAGCAGGCTGTCCCCCTGCAGCCCATGGAGGAAGGATGAGGGGGTGTAGAGATTCCACCTGCAGCCTGTGGAGGACCCCATGCCAGAGCAGGTGGAGGCACCTGAAGGAGGCTGTGGCCCTGTGGGAAGCCCGCGCTGGAGCAAGCTCCTGGCAGGACCTGTGGACCTGTGGAGAGAGGAGCCCACGCCAGAGCAGGTTTGCTGGCAGGACTTGTGACCCCATGGGGGACCCACGCTGGAGCAGTTTGCTCCTGAAGGTCTGCACCTGACGTGGTTTAGCCCCAGCCGGTAGCTAAGTGCCACGCGCCGCTCGCTCACCCCTCCCCCGGCGGGATGTGGAGGAGAACAGCAAAACAACGGCAAAGCCTCGAGGGTTGGGATAAGGGCAGTTTACTGGGACAGCAAGGGAGAGGGAAACAATCAACAACAGCGCTGATAACAGATAGTAACAATGGGTGATAACAGAGAACAATTTACCAACCTGGATGCTCGACCCATCCCGGAGCCACACGACATGCCGAACCCACCCCTGCCCGACTAGCCCCCTTTTATGGTGAGCATGATGTCACATGGTATGGAATAGCCCCCAGCCAGCTTGGCTCACCTGTCCTGGCTCCTTGGGAAATTAACTCTATCCTTGCCAGAACCAGGACATTATCCACCCCTTATTCCATACCATCTACGTCATGCCCAGATTATTTTACAGATCTCATTGCCTTACGCTATGGGCTATCGCTCTAAAATGTCTGTCGAGTTCATTTAGTCCATGGTTTTGGGTTCCATCTGCCATTACAGTCTCTCAGAGCAGGAGCAATGGTGCATGCTGCTGGATTGTTGCACGCTGCATCCGGAGTTTTCACAGCCGGTGTATCTGGTATGGTCCATGCTCGCAGTCTGGATGCCAAAGATGTGATTTTTTTGATAAAGTTTCTGGGCACCAGTTGAAGTCAGTTCTAGTTCCATCATCGTGGCACTTTTTGTTCAGTTTCAAAGTCCATCCTTCATTAGTTTTGGGTGATTCTTATGGTCGTACCATTGATACAGTATATCGCTATTAATATCATGCAATTTAATTTATTGGCTATTTTCACCCAAAATCAAATCCCCTTGGGGTACACACCAGACTTCCCCATCCTTTCTCATCACCCACCAAGTGCACCCTGGTCCCTGAGCAAAAGCAATCCCGCAGATGGGCTTGCCTTTGCCTGAAGCAGGGATAACCCAAACTGTTTTACCCAATGTATTTTTCATCCACACTACAGGAACTTTATCCCCTTCTACTTGGGGTGGGAATTTTGATTGGGCAGGGCCAGCTCGATTGGCAGATCCCCTAGTGTTAACTAACCAGGTGGCCTTTGCTAAATGCGTATCCCAGTGTTTGAGGGTCCCACCACCCATTGCCCTCAGGGTGGTTTTTAGCAGTTCATTGCACCTTTCAACTTTCCCAGAGGCTGGTGCATGATAGGGGATGTGATACACCCACTCAATGCCATGCTCTTTGGCCCAGGTGTCTATGAGGTTGTTCAGAAAATGAGTCCCGTTGTCTGACTCAGTTCTCTCTGGGATGCCAAGAGGAGCTGTGCTTCAGTGCCAATCACCTCTGAAGCAGCTCGAACCCCTTCATAGGCTGTCAATATCTCCTTTTCCGTTGGAGTGTAGCGGGCCTCGGATCCTCTATATCCCCGGCTCCAAAACCCCAGGGGTCGACCTCGAGTGTCCCCTGGTGCTTTCTGCCAGAGACTCCAGGTAGGGCCATTCTCCCCGGCTGCGGTGTACAGCACATTTTTTACATCTGGTCCTGCCCGGACTGGCCCAAGAGCTACGGCATGAACTATTTCTTGTTTAATTTGTTCGAAAGCTTGTCGTTGCTCAGGGCCCCATTTGAAATCATTCTTCTTCCGGGTTACGTGGTAGAGAGGGCTTACTATCAAACTGTAATTCGGAATGTGCATTCGCCAGAAACCCACAATGCCTAAGAAAGCCTGTGTCTCCTTTTTGTTGTTTGGTGGGGACATGGCTGCTATTTTGTTGATAATATCCATAGGGATTTGACGCCGCCCATCATGCCACCTTATACCTAAAAGTTGGATTTCCTGCGCAGGCCCCTTCGCCTTACTTCGTTTTATGGCAAAGCCAGCCTGCAGCAGGATTTGGATTATTTTCTTCCCTTTCTCAGAAAATTCCTCTGCTGCTGAGTTGCCCCATACAATGATGTCAGCAATGTATTGCAGGTGCCCTGGGGCTTCACCCTTTTCCAGTGCAGTCTGGATCAGTCCATGGCAGATGGTGGGGCTGTGTTTCCACCCCTGGGGCAGTCGATTCCAGGTGTACCGGACGCCCCTCCAAGTGAAGGCAAACTGTGGCCTGCACTCTGCTGCCAAAGGGATCGAGAAAAATGCATTAGCAATATCAATTGTGGCATACCATTTGGCTGCCTTTGACTCCAGTTCATATTGAAGTTCCAGCATATCTGGCACGGCAGCACTCATGGGCGGTGTGACTTCATTCAGGCCACGATAGTCTACCGTCAGCCTCCACTCTCTATTGGACTTCCGCACTAGCCATATGGGACTGTTAAAGGGTGAGTGGGTTCTGCTGATCACTCCCTGACCCTCCAGTTGATGAATTAGCTTGTGGATGGGAACCAGGGAGTCTCTGTTGGTGCGGTATTGCCGCCGGTGCACAGTTGTAGTAGCAATCGGCACCTGTTGCTCTTCAACCTTCAGCAACCCTACAACAGAAGGGTCCTCCGAGAGACCAGGCAAACTAGACAATGGTTCAATTTCCTCCGCTTCTAAGGCAGCTATTCCAAAAGCCCACCTGTAACCTTTTGGGTCTTTGAAATACCCTTTCCGGAGGTAGTCTATGCCTAGGATGCACGGAGCCTCCGGCCCAGTCACAATGGGGTGCTTTTGCCACTCATTCCCAGTTAGACTTACTTCAGCCTCCAACAGAGTCAACTCTTGGGATCCCCCCGTCACACCAGAAATAGATATTGGTTCCATCCCATTTCCTCATGTCTTCTCCGTGGTCACGCAGGAAAAACCACAGGATACCTCGTGGTGTGTATGCTCTATATCCCCTCTCTGGAGCAGAAAAACGCTTACTCCTAACAGCTGAAATGTGAGTCTGTACAGGTGGGGAGTAAGATATATCCTCTTTGAGTTGCTGGACATCCTGAGACAGTTTCTCCACAGCCGAGACTAGGGAGGAAGAAAGGCTCTCTTCATACTGCCAGAGTCGGCCAGCCACTTCGTCCACCGTGGGTGCCTCTTCACTTTTCCAGTCAATTACTGCCAGTGAGTTGGCGTACAATGATGGTGCACTTCGCACAAATTTTCGCCACATGGGTCAGGTACAGTGGACTTCATCAGGATCTGTGGGTAACTGTGCATTGTCCGGATCATAATAAACCATCTCCCGCACAGCTAATTCCCTCAGATATTGGATACCTCTCTCCATGGTGGTCCACTTGCCTGGCCGACATACGACATCTTCGCTGAAAGGATACCTTTCCCTCACACTTGACAGGAGGCGCCTCCAGAGGCTGAGGGCCTGTGCCTTCTTCCCAGTTGCCGACAAGGCCCCCTTCCCTAGACAGGGATCCCAGCTGCTTGGCCTCCCTGCCCTCCAGTTCCAGGCTACTGGCCCCATTATCCCAGCAGCGAAGCAGCCAGGTAATAATATGCTCCCCTGGAAGGCGGCTGAAATCTTTCCGCATATCTCGCAGCTCACTCAGGGACAGGGATCGAGTAATCACTTCTGGTTCTGGCTCTTCTTCTTGTTCTCGTGATGGCCCCGGTTCATCATCATCTTTCACTAAGCGAACCGATTTCCTTGTGTATTTCTTTTTGTGTATAGGGGCAACTGATACTGGTGTGGGTTGATCTTTTAGCTCGACTACAGTGCCTGTTGCAGGGGCCTGGGCAGCTGCAGTGCCTGTGGGTCCACTCTCTCCCTCTGGATGGTGCTGTCTACTATCAAGCAGTGTTTGATAGATTGTGGCCAGGGCCCAGCACAGCGCAGTAAGTTGTGTCTCCTTAGAATCCCCACAGCATTTTCCTTTCAAATATTCTACCATTTTATCAGGGTCTTGCAGTTGTTCAGGAGTGAAGCTCCAAACCACTGGGGGTGAGAAGTTCTCTAGATACCCACCCATACTCTACCACATGCCATGCCAGCCCTGACCATTCAGCCTTGGGGAAGATCCCTGGGTGGTACTCTTGAAAAGATTTTTGCTAACCCTGAACAGGAGTGGGAAAGCATTCAGGAGACCTAGCAATAGGAATATACTGGCATGAACGTTCCAAGGGTATTCAAAATACTCCAAAATTGTTGTAACCAACCAAAAGGGAAAAGAGGAGGTGAAAGAGTGGGAGAAGGTATCCCCCCCTGTCTTCCCCATAGATTGGGTCCAATTATTAATCAATTCTGAAAGATATTGACCGAGGTACGGGCCTGACCGAAATGCTACATACACATACCAGCTCAGACCCATGACTGTCAATGATATCTTATCATAAGTCATTATCACACAATACAACAACATGAGAACACAAACCCCTCTCCCAGAGGTGATAAACAGCACCACAGGGATTACATGGAGTAAACACGGGTTTACAAACCAGAGCCATGTGACCAAACAGATCATCATTATGACCAGTGACTGTTTCAGTAACATTATAAATGCTTATAACAACTTTGTTTTAACACACTTGGGTCAGACTTGTCGTTATCACAACTCCTCGAGCCCCACGTTGGGCGCCAAAAAGGACTGACGTGGTTTAGCCCCAGCCGGTAGCTAAGTGCCACACGCCGCTCGCTCACCCCTCCCCTGGCGGGATGTGGGGAGAAGAACGGAAAAACAACGGCAAAGCCTCGAGGGTTGGGATAAGGGCAGTTTACTGGGACAGCAAGGGAGAGGGAAAACAATCAACAACAGCGCTGATAACAGATAGTAACAATGGGTGATAACAGAGAACGATTTTACCGATCCGACGACCGACCGACCGGACGCTCGACCCGTCCCGGAGCCACGCTGACACGCCAAACCCGCCCCTGCCCAACTAGCCCCCTTTTATGGTGAGCATGATGTCACATGGTATGGAATAGCCCCCGGCCAGCTTGGCTCACCTGTCCTGGCTCCTTGGGAAATTAACTCTATCCTTGCCAGAACCAGGACATTCAGGAGACCTGTAAGGCCTTTTGTCCCTCGAGAGAGTCAACAGCTTCTCCCAGTTTAGTATCAATGTGTTGGGTTTGCGTGGCAAGGTTTTGGTAGTGGGGGGGCTACAGGGGTGGCTTCTGTGAGAAGCTGCTAGAAGCTTCCCCTGTGTCTGATAGAGCCAATGCCAGCCGGCTCCAAGACAGACCCGCTGCTGGCCAAGGCCCAGCCAATCAGCGCCTCTGTGATAACATATTTAAGAAAGAGAAAAACAGTTAGAGAGCGCTTTTGCAGCCAGAGAGAGGAGTGAGAAGATGTAAGAAACTCTGCAGACACCAAGGTCAGTGCAGAAGGAGGGGGAGGAGGTGCTCCAGGCGCCGGAGCAGAGATTCCCCTGCAGCCCGTGGTGAAGACCATGGTGAGGCAGGCTGTCCCCCTGCAGCCCATGGAAGGAGGATGAGGGGGTGTAGAGATTCCACCTGCAGCCCATGGAGGACCCCACACCAGAGCAGGTGGAGGCACCTGAAGGAGGCTGTGGCCCTGTGGGAAGCCCACGCTGGAGCAAGCTCCTGGCAGGACCTGTGGACCTGTGGAGAGAGGACCCCATGCCAGGGCAGGTTTGCTGACAGGACTTGTGACCTCATGGGGGACCCACGATGGAGCAGTTTGATCCTGAAGGTCTGCACCCCATGGAAGAGACCCACACTGGAGCAGTTCATGAAGGACTGTAGCCTGTGGGAGAGACTCATGTTGGAGAAGGTCGTGAAGGACTTTCTCCCGTGAGAGGGACCCCACGCTGGAGCAGGGGAACGATGAGAGGAGTCCTCCCCCTGAGGACAAAGAAGCGGCAGAAACAATGTGTGATGAACTGACCGTAACCCCCATTCCCCGTCCCCCTGTGCCGCTGAGCGGGGAGGAGGTTTGAAGCCAGGAGTGAAGTTGAGCCTGGGAAGATGGGAGGGGTGGGGGGAGGTGTTTTAAGATTCGATTTTATTTCTCATTCCTCTGCTCTGTTTTGCTTAGTAATAAATTAGATGAATTTCCTCTCTAAGTTCGGTCTGTTTTGCTCGTGACGATAATTAGTGAATGATCTCTCCCTGTCCTTATCTCGACCCACAAGCTTTTCTTTATACTTTTTCTCCCCTGTCTAGTGAAGGAGGGGAGTGATGGAGCGGCTCTGGTGGGCACCTAGCCCAGCAAACTTGCTAATGATGCATTCAACTCCCACATCCAGATCATTGATAAAAATATTGAACAGAACTGGCCCTAGATTTGAACCCTGAGGAACACCGCTGGTGATCAGTCACCAGCCAGATGTCGCCTCATTCTCTACAACACTTTGAGCCCTGCCATCCAGCCAGTTCTTCACCTAGTGCACTGGGAACCTTCTCATCCCACAGTTGGACAACTTGTCCGGAAGGATGCTGTGAGGGACAGTATCAAAAGCTTTACTAAAATGCAGAAAAACTACATCCACTGCCTTCCCTTCATCCACTAGGTGGGTGACCTTATCATCGAAAGATATCAAATTATTTAGGCAGGACTTTCCCTTTGTGAACCCGTGTTGACTGTGCCTAATGAATGCATTGTCTTTTAAATGCCTTTCAGTAGCATCCAGTATGATCTTCTCCATAATTTTTCCAGGAACTGAGGTTAGACTAACAGGTCTGTAATTCCCTGGGTCTTCCTTCATGCCCTTTTTGTAAACTGGAAGACTCCCAAGGGGAATAGAAGTAGAAGAATCAATATTCAATAAATACCAGTTATTTGCTGGCTGTGTGTTATTGTTAACTCCTTTGGGTTGATATGCATAAAGTGAACAGCTTCTCACTTTAAATTACTCCAGTAATGAAAGTGATAAAAAGTCTTTTCTGTGAACTTGAAGGTTTCACAGTCAAGTCCTGCTGATGACTCATGTGAGAGTAAAGTATGTGCTTGTTTATGCATGTTGTGACTGGAAACATGCACTTAAGGTGAGGTGAACCCTGGTAGTAACTGTAAATAATTTCTTTATAAATTAATTTGGGTGTTATGTTGACTACTTTCTGTCATGGCGTACTTTTGAGAGTTTTTTCTGGAAATGGGAAGCCACCTCTTTCATAAATAGCATGTAGTAAAGAAAAAAATTATGTGACTGGAAGACAGGGACAGAGAACGTGGGAGAGAGTTCTGCTTATGTTGTCAGGGAATGAAATAGATCCCTGTTTGTTCTCTCAATGCATCAAAACTATTTAATAAATTACTCCCCCCACACTCCTCAGGCCCCAAACCTGGAACTGTTCTTGGAAGAATAACATATAAATAGCATCACCTGGGCAACACAGTGATTCAGAGCCTTGCTAATGAACAGTTCAACTTTTCACCTCTACTTTGAATGCTACTTTCTTCATGCTATGAAATTATTGTTATCAAATGACTGTTTAAAAAGTTCTGTCCTGTGTTATATTGGATGCTTAGATCTAGATTTTATGTCAAACTCTTCACTTTACTACGCTCAATATTGAAAGTACTTTGGGACAGGGAGAGTCCTTATACTGTATTCAGCCCATAGTACAACAGGACTTATCTTGACTGTGTCCTGCTGTTGTATTGGTGTCTTGGTTTAGCCCCAGCTGGCAGATAAGCACCACTCGGCCGCTCGCTCACTCCTCTCCCCTCGATGGGATGGGGAGGAGAATCAGAAGACAAAGATAAAATTCGTGGGCTGGGATAAGGACAGTTTACTGGGACAACAAAGAGGGAAATAACGACAGTACTTATAACAATATACAAAGCAGGTGATAACACAATGCAATTTCTCACCCGGTGACCTGACCCGATGAGACCGAACACTCAGACCCATCCCAGATCCACACTGCCCCTCCCTGACTAGCCCCCTGGAACTAACTAACTAACTGGGAACCAAAATTTCTTTAGTCATTGTATTAGTAGCAATAATAATATAATTTCATACACACTGATAGAGATGGCAAGTTTTAAAAATACAGATAAAATTTAAAAGAATAACAACACTATATCTCTTAAAATATTTTGAGAGTTTTGGCTTGTAGTTATTCATCTTCCATACGTAAACATATAATATTAATGAAAACTTTACTAATTATAAGTTTCAATTTTTCATGTTATTACTGTGTTTAATGTTCCTGTGTTCTTTGAAGTATCTTCTTCCATTATTTAAACTGTATAGATTTTTTTTAAATGTTTATTTCTAAATTATTATTTCACGTGTATTTAATCAGTTAGTTACTGGCTTCTGAAATCCTGTTGGATGTTAAATATTTTCTGGATTTGAGATTAATGTTTTTATATGAATAAAATAAATTAAGAGTGCATGCCAGTGGTACTGTATGGGTGTGCTCACCATTTTTTCAGGTAATGAAAGAAGTTTTAGTATATGTGCATTGAAGAGAAGTATGTTTCTGCTAGATGTTACAAAGAAATTTGCATAAAGCAAGATGAAGCAGACTATGCTGTCATAGGCTGGACTGCTCATAAAAATTGTAAAGCCCCATAGAAATGGAATTTGATAAACCAATATAGTTATGCAAATGAAATGAGAGGGATAAAAAAGAGTATTGTCTGTTATGGTAGTAGCCTCTGAGCCAGAAAAATGAGGCTTGGCATCAAAACTAATAAGAATAATCCTGCTTTGGAGATAAGGTAATACCTTTTGAATTTCAGACTTCAAGCCAATTCCAAGGACAGAATGGTTTATGTCATTCTGAAAAACTGGAACATTTTAAACAAATTAGTGGATGATGTCGGACACTTTACACAGTGTTCTGCTCAGTTATTCTATTTGCTTTATTAAGGAAATATATAAAGCCCTATTTTTGGTGTTGATCTCGTGATCTCTCTGAGTGGATGTGACAACAGTTTAATTTTCATGTGGTTGTATCAAAAATTGGATTGCCTTAAGAAACTGGAACATGTGTCTATACTAGGTTGCTGTATCATTTGCATTCATTTTGATAAAATATGATTAGGTTGATCAGTAGCAAATTATTTAAATTTTATTTGCATCAAGGTGGTTACTCCTGCATTGTTTGTCATTAAAATGTAGAAAGATTCATACTATATGTGTACCCTTCTGTTCACCCAGAAAGTGTTTGTGTTTTAATGGGAATCTTAATTTAACTGTGCTAGCCTTGTCTCCAAGTAAATACACAGATCACATGACATTGCAGAGAAGACAGTTTTTTGCTCCAGTTCTGTTACATTTCTGATGATAGTGATGTGAGCACAGCTGGTAGAGAATAGTGTTTCTGTGTCTCACAGCAAATCCTTTGTCTTGCAGGACTATAATCCTGAGAGGACATGCTTTACTTTCATCTTGCAATTTTTCTAAGACATTGTCTCAGCTGTTAATTATTGAGGCTAAGAGTTATGAAATACAAAGCACTACTCAATGGCTTTGTGAAGATACAGCATTGATGCATTTATTTTTTAGAGAGCTTTGAATGTTAAAGTGTACTTAATTTCTGTATATAATTTCATACACTCTTGTATTAACAGAGGGCACCTCAAAGCAAGCATGATGCAGGTTCCCATGATACAGAGAGGCACAATGAAGGTCAAGGAACAGCAGAAATCAGCATAGCAACTACTGGTACTGGTCAGGTAAATTGATTATTTTCTATGTTGAGAGTATAATTAAATACTTGAAATGTACAATGCTTATATTGTCTTTGTTCATTTATAAAAGATTTACACTTTTCTTCATTCCATCTGGAAGTGAGAAAATTTCTTATATTTATTAGAAATAAATGTTTTAATAGGATGAAGTGTAAACATTCCATAATGCAAGGAGCCATTTTCTTTTATTTAAATTATTAATGATCCTAATACTAAGAAGCAAATAAAAAGAATGACTATAGAAAATGTATTTTATTCCAGGTGAACTGTAATATTAGAAGTTTAATTATGGAAAATTGCTCAAAATTTCACATGAGAAATTATCACTGAAATATCAGTGATTTTAAAAATGAAAATAATCAAATGGTAGGTTTATTATTAATATTTTCTTAATACTATTTTAGATAAAGCTTTGAAACAGTATTATCAATGAGATAATCTCCTGGAAGTGTGCTGAAGGATTATATAAATGCTTTTAAATAATATTTCATTGTAATTCCTTGTATTAGTGAAATACATTAGCACTGTAGAGGGCTACATTAAATTCTTATATACTTGTCTTTTTATATTAATATTTTTGCAAGTTTGGGATTGCTTTCTTTGGCTAAAAATACTTTAATTATTTATCATGCACTAATTAATGTTCATTCACTTCATAATCTCCAACTGTAGCTGAGACATTCACATTAGTAATTTGGGCTCTTAAAACTTCACGTTCTAAATTTGATCATTGAATTCATGTGTAAAATATTTGTGCTACTTTAAGGAAGTAGAATTATTTAAATCCTTCTGAAAGTATCCTGTACAAGAAGATTTATCAGAAAGAATATAAATTGTTGTTTGGCTTGTGTGTTTAATTTGATTTAACATTAAGCATAGCCCATACTTTTGCTTTTGAAAGATATTTGATCACTATTTTGAATTAAGTTCTCTCTGCTATATCTGAACAGTTGCTTGAGGCTCTCACTCTAATTCTTAAGACAGCTTTATTGCTCAGGAAAAAAAAATAATTCAGCTGTGCTTTGGGACTGAAAGCATAATGTATTTAAATAATTGATGCATTGTGGCTGTATTTTCTTTCTTGATTGTATGAATCAGGAGTTATTTTAGACAACAGATATTTTACAAGGAAGGAAGAAGGGATTCTCATATTCCTTGGTAGACATTATGCAAGTAGACAATTCATTCATTCTTCATTTGAGGCTTTATGTTTAGGATTTGAGCAATTTTGAACTTTGCCTCATTAAAGTATTTAAAACATTTGTATTTTTTTCTCCTGGAGGTTGATAGATCCAGGGCTCTGAATCTGTGTTCTAAGAGACATCTGGGGATTGTTTACTTTTAGGGTAACTCCAGAGACAGAAGGCTTAATAGATTGGGCATAGCATTTATTTCTGATAAACAAGCTCATTATACTTTGTTTCTTTGAGCAATCACTATTAAGTGGAGTGCAAAAAGTTTTAACTGAATAATTTGGGGCTAATTGGTTTTGTAGTCATATGAGCAATGATAATTGAAAAAATTCTGTTTGAAGAAAGGATTTTTCAGGATTCAGGCATGTCCTTTTCTGTACCATCTTACAGCTTTCTTCTCTTCTGTTCCATTATGCTCGCTATTCTGCCACTGTAGTGATATTTATTCAAACATTTAGTTTGCAAATTTTATAAAGGAATTCAATGAGGTATTCTATTTTATTAATAAAACATGCCACAAAATAGGGAACACAATATAGTACAACAAACAGCAAGTAAAAGACAGGAAAGTATAAAAAGAGAAAACAAGATGAAGTAGAAGGATAGGAAAAGATTTGGAAATAATAGAGGGTTCTACACAAGAAGGGTCCTTGTACATCTCTGTCATTTTCCAGTTTCTCAGATGAATGGCTACACATTTCTTATACTACTTCTTTCAGATCAGTCTTTAGGAGCCAGTAAGAAAGGTAATTGCATTTAATTTGGTCCTTCTGGCATCCTCAAAGTAGTAAGGCCAAAAATAATGGCTTTGAAGGAAATAGTTATTTGGATCAAAGTTGATACCGTTTTTTAGAAACAATAGGAAAAGTATGCTATTTCTGTCTACACTACACTGGACTTCAATAGGTAGTGCTCCAAACTTGCATCTTTTTGCTTCTTGGATAAAATGAGCGTATTGAACTTAAGAGTGGAGAATTTTGGCATGTACACATATGAAACCTGTAGTTCTCTGAATGTAGTCTGTGGTCAAGATGATATTAATGGATCAGTCAGTGTAAAAATCTCAGAGTTCTTTCCCATATTCATAGCACTGCAGATTATTAAAGTGAAATAATTTAGGAAGTCTAATATAGTTTTCATTTTAAGCTTTACATTTTTCAAATTTTCCCATCCATAACAGCAAAATGAAGTGCTTGTTTACATAGGAAATATATATTGGAATAAAATAATGTGTGAATTTAAATCATTCTAGTTGTACTTATTTAGTATCCTATGCTAATGGTTATTCTGGAATATGCATGAAATGTTCTGGATACAAATGGAGAATTAAATGAGTCTGTTTAAATATTCCAGTATAACTAGATTTTTTTTTCTGTTGTGTTTTATAATTTCTACCAGAAATTAAAAGTCAGTCGATTAAAAGACCTATGTCTTTAAAATAGTATACATTATTTTGTACATGACTTTTTAAATGTCACTGATATGGTCCAGTAATATTTATGATTTTTGTAGGAGTTTGCTTCTGTGATTCCTTCACAGTTAGTGTTTAACAGTTAGCATATGAAGCAATTTTTCAACTTCCGGAGTTTATTTTTTATTTGGGTTGTTTTGTTAAGAGGACAAACGTATGATTCCAGATAAATATTTATCATATTACCACCTATTTTGATCACATTGGGTAACATATTCACCTAGGTATATATAAAAGGATTAAGAATTCTTAGGAAATTGTGTCTTCCTTCTATTAGAGCTGATACAGGAAAAAGACACGTAATACAGTGATGTAGGCTCAGGACAATGGAATGTCGGGCAAACTTTAATATAAGGCGGCACTCAGCTCAATTCTGAGACAAAATAAAGCTCAGCCAGTACAGCAATGAAACAAACAGAACAATTTTCCCTTAAATTGTATACTATTCAAATGTATTTTTAAGTGCCCCAAACTGAATGTAATCTTGTGAGAGAAGGACATAGTAAAGGAAGCTTCACAGACAGGAAGTAGAGAAAAAGAATGAACTAAACACACACACCCCCCCACAAAAACACCACTCCAAAGAGCGTGAGAAGATAAAAGGGAGGGTGATTAAGTACACAAAATAGATTTTAAAAGGGCAAAGATGTTAATAACTGGGTATTGTTAAAATAGATAGAAACATGCTATCTACCATAGTTTCTAGAGAAATTACAGCAAATAATGTCAGCATTATTTTAGTTTTTCATTAAAACATAAAACAGATTCATCCACCTGTGATTTGCTTTTGATAAAGACAAGTTCAAGTAGGTTACTCCTTGTCAAGATGAATCTCTTTCCTTGTCAATTCCTGCATATCTGATGGTGTTCTGAAGGTAGTACAGGCTTATTCCTACTCACTATATAATCTGACCTAAAAGTAAAGGCTACTTTTTTTCCCATCTGTAAAAATCATAATTCAGTTTGTTGCCAAGTCCAGTTCTACTTTTTCTTGGTGAAAATAATTGGTGAAAAGAGTTTTTGGTGAAAATTGGTGAAAAGAGTTTTGGTGAAAATTGGTGAAAAGAGTTTTTTTCACTACTTTTTTTATTTAACTATTTTTTTCACTACTTTTTCTTGGTGAAAAGAGTTCCACTGAAAATATAACTTCCTTGAGGTTGAATTTAGGGAAAAAATGGATAATAAAACCCAATTTAACAGTGACATCTAAGTTATGTCAGGGTGGGGGGACCTAATTTAAACAAAATACATGCTGACAGTTCATTATTATAAATATGATTTCATCATCCAAGGCTGAAGCTGATTTAGGCAATAGTTGGTATTGCAGTTAGACTTTGTGTTATACTGAGTTGTTGTTTAAATTTTTAGGGTTCTGCTGCTCGAATGGACCATGAGACAGCCAGTGTTATGAACCCTAGTAATAACTATTCTGTTCCTCGCAGACTGACAAATCATCTGGGTACCAAGGTAACCAAAGATTACAAACCACAGGTTGCTAATGCTACATTTTTACTAATACAATAACCTCATTGTTTCTGCCAATAGTGCCAATATTAGCTGAATGATCAATAAGGAAAATTTTATTGCAAGAAATTGAGTACCTAAAAAACTTGTGATGTTGATGCATAATCCATTATGAAAACTAACCCTTTTAAAAGCTGTTCTTGGAATACTTTACTGGAGTCTGAGTCCTCAAAACAGATGGCATTGCTAAGAAATTTAAATAAAAAATTTTAAAAAATTATGTAAGCCTTTGATGCTAATAAACGTCTGTTCATTGTTTCTATAGTAATTCAGATAATATGACGTAGAATAATGGAGAATGGAAAATGCTCATCATGACCAAAATATTTGAAATGAACAATCATTGAAAATAGGAAATGTGAAGGGACTTTGAGGAGACCATTTAATATATCTTCCAGTCATGCATGAATTTTATCAAGACCATTCTTGACAGCAAATGAAAGCTGTCTAACCTATTGGTAAAAGCTTTAATGATAAGCAATCTCTATAATTTTTTCAGCTTTTACTATTAAAATTTTTAATATCTAAACTAAATGTCCTTAGCTGCAATTTCCTTTTTCTCAATGGAAATAGGAGGTACTCCTTCCATCTTTTGAAGCAACCTTTTATATATCTGCAGTGTATTCTAAAAAGTTACTGAAAAATAGAAATGAAGCTTGATATACAATTGAGAGTGTACTCAAGATATACAAGCAGCATGAAGAGAGGAAAAAAGGGCAAATCTGTAACACACAATTGAGTTCCTGAACCACTGAAGTTTATACTATCTCTGGCATCAGCAGCAATATAGATATTATCAATGTGATCCCAGTTTTCTGGGAAGCAGGACCTTGACATAGTATTGAGTTATGTTGGGCCTTAAAACAGTGTTATGTTGTAATTTCTGCCCTTCATTGTATGTGTGCACCAAATGGAGGTGACATTAGTTAGTGTCTGTTTGCTACTTCCCATTATGAAAGTGCAGAATTCCCAAAAGTTGCAGGCAAGGGGAGAGCCCTGAATGCAGAGAAAGGGACTGAGTGTAGAAGGAAAAAGACAAATAAATAGGTCTATCTTAGTGTGCTGTGGGGTAAGAAAAGCTTGAAATTAATGCATGAGAAGAAGGGAAAGCAGTAGAGATTTTAAGCATCTAGAGATACAAAAAAAGATGCCTCTGTGTGTAGTGTATATATAAAGAATATATGTATATATTTTAGAGTTTTTCATGTAATATATGTGTCACAAATCTGGAGGCCAGATTTTGATGGCTTCTATAGCTTTATTCTCTGACAAAAAACTTTATCTTCCAAATCTAAATAACTGTGGAGTAAAGCTGCTGCTTAAAATGTCTGTCAAGAGTCATGCATAAAGCAGACTGAATTCACTCTCATTTAAGAATCCAAGTGGATTGTCTTAATACTGCATTCGATTTTTTTCCCAGACTAGAAAGGATCTACAAACTGGGATGCTAGACTGTCATAAAATTATCTCCAGGAGTACTTCAGCAGATTTTGCATGTGATCATACAATTTTATAAATTTTAAGATTTCTATTGCTTCGGCAATTCTAGTATTTGGAAAATTAATGTTAACATACTTATTGCTTAGTCTACTGTATTGGGTTTGCGTGGCAAGATTTTGGTAGTGGGGGGGGCTACAGGGGTGGCTGCTGCGAGAAGCTGCTAGAAGCTTCCCCTGTGTCTGATAGAGCCAATGCCAGGCGGGTCCGAGACGGACCTGCCGCTGGCCAAGGCCAAGCCAATCAGCGCCTCTGTGATAACATATGTAAGAAAGAGAAAAACAGTTAGAGGGAGCTTTTGCAGCCAGAGAGAGGAGTGAGAAGATGTAAGAAACTCTGCAGACACCAAGGTCAGTGCAGAAGGAGGGGGAGGAGGTGTTTCAGGTACTGGAGCAGAGATTCCCCTGCAGCTCATCGAGAAGACCATGGTGAGGCAGGCTGTCCCCCTGCAGCCCATGGAGGAAGGATGAGGGGGTGTAGAGATTCCACCTATGGTTCATGGAGGACCCCACACTGGAGCAGGTGGAGGCACCTGAAGGAGGCTGTGACCCCGTGGGAAGCCTGTGCTGGAGCAAGCTCCTGGCAGGACCTGTGGACCCGTGGAGAGAGGATCCCATGCCAGGGCAGGTTTGCTGGCAGGACTTGTGACCCTGTGGGGGACCCCACGCTGGAGCAGTCTGTTCCTGAAGGTCTGCACCCCGTGGGAGAGACCCACGCTGGAGCAGTTCGTGAAGGACTGTAGCCCGTGGGAAGGACTCACATTGGAGAAGTTCGTGAAGGACTGTCTCCCGTGGGAGGGACCTCACTCTGGAACAGGGAAAGAATGTGAGGTGTCGTCCTCCTGAGGAGGAAGAAGCGGCAGAAACACCACGTGATGAACTGACCATAACCCCCATTCCCCCTCCCCCTGTGCTGCTGAGGGAGGAGTAGGTAGAAACCAGGACTGAAGTTAAGCCCTGGAAGAAGGGAGGGGTGGGGGGAGGTGTTTTAAGATTTGGTTTTATTTCTCATTCCTCTTCTCTGTTTTGCTTGGTAATAAATTAGATTAATTTTCTCTCTAAGTTCGGTCCGTTTTGCTCGTGACAATAATTAGTGAGTGATCTCTCCCTGTCCTTATCTTGACCCACGAGCCTTTTGTTATATTTTCTCTCCCCTGTCCAGTTGAGGAGAGGGAGTGATCAGTTGAGGAGAGGGAGTGATAGAGTGGCTTTGGTGGACACCTGGCATCCTGCCAGGGTTAACCCACTACATCTACCCACTGCTGTCCATTTTTTTATAACTTGGTATTTGTACTCATCTTCAGATTCAGTCTCTGAAGAAACCAAATAAAATAATTCATTGGTTTCATAACCAGTGCAAAAATGTAGTTATTATTAGAAAACTTTGTATAAAAATCTGCAAGTCTCATTTCTTTCTTAGATGGTATATTTTAAAGAAACACACCCACTGCTACTTTGCAATTCCCTTTGACAGTTGCTTTATGTTGTGCCATGATTTTGAATTTTGCTGTATTCTTGGCTTTAGGAGTTTGGGGTTTCTAGACAGTGTCTAATATTACTTGTACATCATATTGTTCTACTAAAAGAACTAAACACATTTCTCAATCTAAAGATATTACTGAAGAAAACAGAATGCAAAAGACAAAACAAATACTGCATTGACTACTATATTATATGGCAGCCAAAGGAACCTCTCAAAAATTGCTATTTTTTAATTTGAAATTTGGTTGCTCTGAGTTGTCCTGATTTGAGCTGGGATAGAGTTAATTTTCTTCCTAGTAGCTGGTGCTGTGTTTTGGATTTAGTATGAGAATAATGTTCATAATGTACTGATGTTTTTAGTTGTTGCTAAGTAATGCTTATACTAAGTCAAGGACTTTTCAGCTTCCCATGCTCTGCCAGTGAGGAGATGCATAAGAAGCCAGGAGGGAGCATAGCCAGGACAGCTGACCCAAACTGGCCAAAGGGATATTCCAGACCATATGACATCATGCTTAGTATATAAACTGGGGGAGCTGGCCAGGGGGCAGTGATCGCTGCTCGGAAATGGGCTGGGCATATTGGTGAGCGGGTGGTGAGCAATTGCATTGTGCATCACTTGTTTTGTATATTTTTTTATCATCATCATCATTATTATTATTATTTTCTCTTCCTTTTCTGTCCTATTAAACTGTTTTTATCTCAACCCATGGATTTTACCTTTTTTTTCCTGATTCTCTCCCCCATCCCACTGAGGAGGGGAGTGAGCAAGCAGCTGCTTGGTGTTTGGCTGCCTGCTGAGTTAAACCACGACAATGTGTAATGCTGGTTTTTCATGACTTGATTTAGTTGGAGAAATGCTTAGTACTTTATAGTGTATATATTAAATGAGCATGTTTGCTCCATTGATTTTATCCCTGTAAACTTGAAGAAAGTGTTAAATTAGCTCTTCAATTTTGCATTAGCAGTAAATATATGCCATATGCAAATCATTCATCATAACAAAAATTCATTGGTTAATTTGAAATAGTTTTAATGGAAAACATTAAAATATGTGTAAGTTTTTTTAGCACAATGTATATTAAAAATTAATGTAATCAATCTTATCTTGTCTGGAGTAACTATTTAACTATTTTCATGAAAGTATGATTCATACAGAACATACTCTTCTGAGATAAAATTAATTTTAAATATATTCCTGCATTCCCAAAATAAAGCACTTTCATTAGTATGTTTCTTTAATCCTTGTGTGCAATGGAAAGTTACAAGTCTTTGTCATTAGTCTTGTAGATTAATACAGTTAGATATAATTACCACCCAGTTATTCTAGCCATTTAACTACTGACATTTATTAAGATTATAAATGGTGAAGAACTAATAGTGCTTATTTAATTATTTTGAAGTAGTACAAAACTGGTTGATGGATGGATTGAGAGCAGCCCTGCAGAGAAGGACTTGGGGATATGAGATAGATAGATGAAAAATTTGACATCCAATTTTGTGTTTGCATCAATGTGTGTTTGCATCCCAGAAAGCCAATCGTATCCCAGGCTGTGTAAAAAGAAGCATGTTCAGTAGGTTGAGGGAGGTGATTCTCCCCCTCTACTCCACTCTTGTGAGACCCCACCTGGAGTATGGCATCCAGTTCTGGGGCCCCTAGCACAAAAAAGACATGGACCTGTTGGAGTGAGTCCAGAGGAGGGCCACAAAAATGGTCAGAGGACTGGAACACCTCTCCTATGAAGAAAGGCTGAGAGAGTTGGGGTTGTTCAGCCTGGAGAAGGCTCCGGGGTGACCTTATTGCAGCCTTTCAATATATAATAGGGGCTTATGAGAAAGACAAAGAGAGGGGTTTTTTTCTAGGGCCTGTGGTGACAGGACAAAGGGCAAAGGTTTTAAACTGAAAGAGGGCAGATTTAGATTGGATAAAAGGAAGAAATTTTTTATGATGAGAGTGGTGATACACTAGAACAGGTTGCCCAGAGAAGTTGTGGGTACCCCATCGTTGTAAGTGTTCAAGGTCAGGTTGGATGGGGCTTTGAGCAACCTGATCTAGTGAAAGATGTCCCTGCCCATGGCAGGGAGGTTGGAACTAGATGGTCTCTTCCAACTCAAATCATTCTATGGTTCTATGATTCTATGAAATTCTTGCACCATTATATAAATACATTTTCTTTTTTGCTCATGCATGCTATTGAGAACTTTAATTTTATATGTATTTTTTACATGTAATTGTATTTTTTAAATCATTTGACCTGCAGGTGGAAATGGTGTATTCATTACTGTCGATGCTTGGTACTCACGATAAAGATGACATGTCACGAACATTGCTAGCGATGTCTAGCTCCCAAGACAGCTGCATAGCTATGCGTCAGTCTGGATGTCTTCCTCTCCTCATCCAGCTTTTACATGGCAATGATAAAGACTCTGTGTTGTTAGGAAATTCCCGTGGTAGTAAAGAGGCCCGTGTCAGAGCCAGTGCAGCACTGCATAACATCATTCACTCCCAGCCCGATGATAAGCGAGGCAGACGGGAAATCCGTGTGCTTCATCTCTTGGAGCAAATACGTGCTTACTGTGAAACGTGTTGGAAATGGCAGGAGGCACATGAAGAAGGCATGGACCAAGACAAAAACCCAAGTAGGTTCTGTAAACTGTATAAAGATGTTTAAAAGATATTTTGAAAACAGTGAATTTACAAAAAAAAATCAGCTTTAATCTGACTTCTTGTTGAATGTATGTAAGGTTTCTTTTATTTTTATATTTATTCATTTATTTATGTATATTCAAGTTGAGGTAGTATCAGGAAATAGTATCTATTATAGCTATGATATCTCATTTATAAACTTGTTCTTTACATCATAGGCTTTGGTATGTTTTCCAGATATAATTCTAGTGTTTTATATTTATAATCTACAAATTAAACATACATTTCTTCTCATTGCTATTTTACATTTGAATGGATAATTAAATATATCTAATTAAATAATCCCAAACTGCTCTTCATTCAGATGTGTTCAGAAGATAAAAATTTCATCTAGGAATGGGATAGAGGGCACAAATTAAATAATCTCAATCTATTCCGTATAATGTGGACTATTATTTAGAATGTGATACATAAGAAATAGTTCAGTGTTAAAATACCAGAGAAGTGACAATTTAAGTGAATTGGAGTTTTCTCACATAACAGTTGGGGTTTTTTAAAAAAAAAAATGTAACCTTCTGGATTACTCAATAACTGCTTTTCTGAATAAGGGAGGATTAAAGTTGCCATTTTGCAAATATATGCTGTAGACATCTATATCGGAAATACTACTGAAATCAGTAGGCTCTGTTTTGGATGCTGGATTTTTTTGTAGAAATCATTTTGTAGAAGTGGGTCTCTGAATAAGATATACCAATACAATTTGTGCTTTAGGGAAAGTCTAGCTCACAAAATTATGAACTTAAAAAGTTCTGTTATGAAACAAAGGGCTTAATTAACCATTCATAAGGACATAACACCCAAAGAAACAGTTTCACCTTGGGTGGTGTATTATTTAATGCTGCCAGAAAATTTAAACTTACTGATTTGTTTCACTAAGATTATTATTTTCCCAAATTAATTAGATAATTTTTTTGTACTTGGTCATATATTTTACTTAATACATACATTCAGAATTTTCTCTAAATTATTTTCCATAAATAGTCTTTTCAGCTTCAAGTATACTTCTAGTACATATATGTAATCTTAGTTGTATGTGCACGTTCAAGCCTCTGTGTACTCACATTTATTAGTAATGTTCTTAATTAACTGTCTGTTCTTGAGTTACTGCGAAGATACAAACCCTGAAAAGAACCTGTACTTTATTTATTTTAAGATTAGATTCACTTTGGAAAGCTTATGATCTAGACAAAATTATACACCTAAGAAATACTAACAGTTGCCTATTTCCTGATCAGTGCCAGCTCCAGTTGATCATCAAATCTGTCCTGCAGTGTGTGTTTTGATGAAACTTTCATTTGATGAAGAACACAGGCATGCCATGAATGAGCTTGGTAAGACTAAATGTGTTTCTCTAACTTTCTTTGAGATGCTTCCTGAAAATACAGACATTCCTTTCTTGTATACCTCACTGAATATGTGGCTATTTTTTTATTAATGACTATTTAAACTCTGATCGATAAAGTTTAAATGAACTTATAGGTAGACTATTTCCTAGTGGACAGGTTGTTATGCAAGTTATTCTTATATCTGGCATGAGCTGTGATTTTTGGAAGGATACTTGTATCCTGGAAATATTTGCAATTTTAGAAGTATTGGACTTATAATGGAGACTACTTTCTGAGGTTTTTTTGTGTCATGAGTTAAACATATTGATTGGTTCCTGTATAATAGCCTGAATGCTTTAGTCCATCTTCAGTGAATTCTGTGCATGCAAATTTCCTTAATTTGCCAATTTTATTATAAATGAAGAAAATATATGCATTTTTCTGGGATAATAAGATTCAGTAATAATAATTATTAAATTAATAATTATCAGATTTACTGAATAACCTTTTATGTAATTAAAATTAAAATGTGAGTTCATCAGTCAAATGTGATTTTGACTGGGTGGAATTAAAAGATGGGTGTGCTTCTTATGTCTTCATAAATGCTTCTGTTCTCATTTTCCCCCAAAATCTCAACATCATGCTACCATACCTTTCAGCTTGTACTAAGCATGCAGTTCAAGATCCAGAGTCAATATTTAACAGTGTATTTAAGAAATTATCATTCACCTTTCTGAGCCTTTTGGTTTTCAGATGTTTGAGATATATTCTGTACATATGAATGCAATTTACTCCTTGATGTGTGTATACTGTATTCTTGATATTAGGATTGAATTTTAGTAGTCATAGTATTGTTTATTGTTATTCATTTTATTATTTATTTCTTTTTAAAGGAGGTTTGCAGGCCATTGCAGAACTGTTGCAAGTGGATTGTGAAATGTATGGACTTACAAATGACCGCTATAGTGTTACATTAAGGAGGTATGCTGGAATGGCTCTGACAAACTTGACTTTTGGAGATGTGGCAAACAAGGTAAAAATAGAATTTCAAACATAAAATAATTTCAATTCATAGCTGTGGTTTACTTGTAGTTATCAGAAAGGTGATGAAAATCTCTGGGATAGGATATTGCATTTCTGGGATAGAATATTGTATTTCGTCTTGACACAGAAATTCCCCCAAACTTTGCCATTCCATCCTGTTCCTAACACAGAGCACAAACTGAATGTTTTATCATAAAAGTATAGTATCAGCTTTCAAATTAAATTACATTGCTTCTATTTTGTCACTGAAAATAAAGATTTATTTATTGGCTTTATTTTTGTGTAAACAATACACTAGATCTTTCCATAATGTGCCAATGATTATGGACAATAGATTTTTCTGAGGATTTTGAACTAAATCTGTTAATTTAGTCAAATTTTATAAAGTTATCACTTATTTATTAATATTGTTACTGTCTGACAAATTTTTGCAAATCTCTTCAGCCTGGATCCTTTTTTAAATGTTTGGAGCACGTCTGGCTCATAACAGGTGTTATTTCAAATGACTGGAACAAATAGATTCCCTAATTTCTGCCAAGGACTTTACTTTCAAAAGATACAAAGTTTTAATAATTTCTTGCCCCGGAGTTTTCCAAGACATGGATCTTCAAATAACTTCATTCTGACAAGACTTTTATCTTTCTACTCTAATGCAAGACACTTCAAGAGTGAATGAAAATTTCATCCCAACAAGCAGGAAGTCAAGCAAAAATGCCAGGAGGCCTGCATGGATGAACAGAAGACCTCCTGACAAAACTCAGATATGAAAAGGAAGTTTACAGAAGGTGGAAGCAGAGACAGTTAACCTGAGAGAAATATAGACACTGTCTGAGCTTGCAGAGATGTGGTTAGAAAAGCCAAAGCCCACCCGGAGTTGAATCTGGTGAGGGATGTCAAAGGCAACAAGAAGGACTTCTATAAGTACATAGCTGACAAAAAGATGACTAGGGAAAATGTGAGCCTGCTGCTGAAAGAGACAAGGACCTTGTGACACAGATCATCATAGAGAAGATGATGAAGTATGGGCTAGATGAGCAAACAGTGAGGTGGACTGAGAACTGGCTGAACAGTCAGGCCCAGAGGGTGCTGATCAGTGGCACAAAATCTAGTCGCAGGCCAATAACTAGCGGTGTACTCCTGCACCGGGCAGGGGGCTGGGACTGTTTAGCCTGGAGAAGAGAAGGCTCAGGGGGATCTCATCAATATATATAAATACCTGAAGGGAGGGTGCAAAGAAGACAGAGCCAGGCTCTTTTCAGTGGTGCCCAGGGACAGGACAAGAGGCAACAGGCACAAAGTAAAATACAGGAGGTTCTGTCCGAACGTCAGGAAACACTTTTTCACTGTGAGGGTGACCAAGCACTGGAACTTGAACTTCAGAGATGAATAGCTTAAAATATCAATTAATTATGCCCAATCAAGCCACCTAATGTGTCATTTAATACTCTATTTATTTTCTTTTTTCTCCTGACTCCTAACAGGCTACATTATGTTCTATGAAGGACTGCATGAGAGCTCTTGTAGCCCAATTGAAGTCTGAAAGTGAAGACTTGCAGCAGGTACTTCCTTTTGAGATGAAATATTTCCTTGGCTTGCATATTTCCATCATCTTGCATCCCTTCAATTTCATTGAGTTGTATTAAAATGTTGTATTTCTGCTCCTCTTTCTTTCCATTCATTTGGCCTCTCCATGAGTTATTTTTATGCTTAAATTTATATCTTCTTTCATGACACTGGCTGAACATGAGCGCCAACAGTGTGCCCAGGTGGCCAAGAAGGCCAATAGCATCCTGGCTTGTATCAGAAATAGTGTGGCCAGCAGGACTAGGGAAGTGATTGTCCCTTTGTACGTGGCACTGGTGAGACTGCACCTCGAATACTGTGTTCAGTTTTGGGCCCCTCACTACAAGAAAGTTATTGAGGTGTTGGAGCGTGTCCAGAGAAGGGCAACGAAGCTGGTGAAGGGTCCAGAGAACAGGTCTTATGAGGAGCAGCTGAGGGAACTGGGGTTGTTTAGCCTGGAGAAGAGGAGGCTGAGGGGAGACCTTATTGCTCTCTACAACTACCTGAAAGGAGATTGTAGCCAGGTGGGTGTTGGTCTCTTCTCCCAAGTAACAAGTGATAGGATGAGAGGAAACAGCCTCAAGTTGTGCCAGGGGAGGTTTAGAGTGGATATTAGGAAAAATTTCTTCACTGAAAGGGTTGTCAAACATTGGAACAGGCTGCCCAGGGAAGTGGTTGAGTCATCATCCCTGGAGGTATTTAAAAGATGCGTAGATGTGGTGCTTAGGGACATGCTTTAGTGGTTGGACTTGGCAGTGTTAGGTTAATGGTTGGACTCGATGATCTTAGGGTCTTTTCCAACCAAAATGATTCTATGATGCTGTGATTCTATGATTTCTAGTGCTCCGTTTGTAGAGTGCTTTCTCTTTTTTAACTAGGCTATCTCTTTGAAATGTTCCATCCTTCCCAGTCTGATTTTCTTTTTTTCATACTCATTCTTATGTTGTCTTGTCAGCATTAACTTTGATGCAAAGTTTGTACCTGTATTTGTTGTATAAATTATGAAGTACAACTTTGTAGTTATAAAAATGCTTAACTCTGGGTCAAATTCTGTTTTCTCACCAAAGTATATATATAATCAGCTATAAAACTCACTTTTATGACCCTGATCTGTTAGTGGAAGTCCAGTTTTCAAAATAAGTTTGAGCAATCTGAGATTTGCTGATTTAGTTTACTACTGATAGTGCTAATGGACTAGGATTACCCTGAAGGTTAATGCAGTATTGTGACATCTGAGGCTCCTCCTATACTAGCAACCAATAAATAATAGACTAATAACAGTAGAGGAAACTACTTCAAAGGAGAATCTGTATGACACTTGATAAGGTTGTTCTCTTAGTACATATATACCCACTTTTTACACCAGCACCTCCTAGAGAAACTTTGTTCAAGTGTCAGCAAAGTGTTTGGTGTTAAGCCAGCAGTGTCTCATGCTGTGTAAAGAAAAATATCCTGTAAATAAACATTCTTTTCTTAAATCTTATAAAGTGCTTAGGGTGATCCTGAGAGTTGAGAGCACAGAACTGTTCTTCAGTGGTGTGGAAGTTAAATTCATTAAATATGAAATGGTAATCCACTTTGATAAATAGATAATGTAAACAAATCAGAACAGCTTTTGGAAAGGAAAACCCTGTTTTCCTTGCAATTTGCATGAATCATCAGAAAATAAATAAAAGAAAAAAATTAAGTAAAATTTACTTTCTATCTTAAGATACTGTTGACAAAAAGAATTTCCCCACTAGTTGAGAAGCTAAGTAATTATGGCTGAGAAAAAAAAGTTAAAATTACAATAGAGGATACTGGGTACAGTCTCTGATTTGTTATTAAGATAGATATTAAGTATATTTAGTACTCTTGAAAAGGAAGTCAACTGCAGGGTGCCAGTGTTGTATAATTATTTAGATTTATCAAGATTAAAGAGGACAGTGAGGAAGTCCAGAAGTGTATAAAACTTTTTAAAACAAGCAGCACAGGCAATTCATTATTTAAATGGAAAGTACTGTATGTGGGAAGAAGTAATTGCAACTGTTCATATGCATTACTGCTTTGCTGAATGGTTGCAGTTCATTTAAAGCAAGAGCTTGAAATCACTGTAGTGACAAGTCAACAAAAGCATCTGCTCAATATGCAGCATTTAAAAAGCAAAGAATAATTTGCAATAGATGGAATTATTTTTTTTTTTAGTTCTGATCAACTAATGATCAAAACAAATGCAGAAAAAAATTGAGATAAGTAAAATATGTTATTTTAAACATTGAAAGATGTTTATATTGAAAGACTATTATAAGTATTGAAAGACAGACTGTTTTGGTTGTAAACAAATAAGGACGAGAGAGGTAAAATAAATAACATAAGGAATGATGTAACACAAGGAAATTGTGCCACTCATTTTTTACCATTGAAATGAAAACCAACAAATTTAAATTAACCATTAAATGTCAAGACCAATAGTTCAGTAATATTTTTTAAAACTTTGTTAGGGAGGGCTGAATCCGGTATCCCAACAGAGGCGATGCTGTTGCAGCTCCATTGTCCCCAGATCCAACCAGTAGTGAGGCTGAAAATGTATTCCCAGTAGGCACACACACAGAGAGGACACGTATACACTACATATATATGTAGGTACACGGCTGGCCACAAAGATCACAGATGGACACACAAAGCACTCCCACAAGCACAGCAACAGCCTTATTCTGCTCCCCTCTCTGATTGAGCAGGATGGACATCCAGTAGTGAGAATATATATATGTATATGTGCAAGGTGGATCCCTCACACCCAGAGCTGGCTGGGACTCATCTGTTCCCATAGCTGATTCCCTGTGTGCTTGCCCTTAGAGACCCACAGGCGCTCTCACACACAGAACTGGCCCTTAGAGACCCACTCGTCCCCTTGCTCCCAGGCCACTTCAACTATTCACCAGCTAGTCCAGCTTGATATTTGCTAGTGCTCACACACTCACTTGCACACCTGCACTTGCTCCTGTTACTGTCACCACAAACACATGGGCCCCTATGACCCTCACCCAGAGAGTTAAAAAGTTAAAGGAATTTAATAAGAATACAGGACAGATGCAGGAAGAAGATGCATAAGATAGATCAAGTGCAGGGTCTAGCCAGACAAGCATACCGACCAGCAAACTATTTATATGCGACCAGCCCCTCTTATCCCATCATTTCTCTATTTTCCTACACTTGTTTCTCCCTAAATCACCTAGATCGCTCCTTTTCCCCTCCTTTAGTTCCTCCTCTAAACATCCCATAATAAGTCCTGTGCAATCCTGAAATGCTCTTCCCTTGCATCCCTGTGTTGGTTTTGCGTGGCAAGGTTTTGGTAGCGGGGGGGCTACAGGGGTGGCTTCTGTGAGAAGCTGCTAGAAGCTTCCCCTGTGTCTGATAGAACCAATGCCAGCCGGCTCCAAGACGGACCCGCCGCTGGCCAAGGCCAAGCCAATCAGCGCCTCTGTGATAACATATTTAAGAAAGAGAAAAAACAGTTAGAGAGAGCTTTTGCAGCCGGACAGAGGAGTGAGAAGATGTAAGAAACTCTGCAGACACCAAGGTCAGTGCAGAAGGAGGGGGAGGAGGTGCTCCAGGCGCCGGAGCAGAGATCCCCCTGCAGCCCGTGGTGAAGACCATGGTGAAGCAGGCTGTCCCCCTGCAGCCCATGGAGGAAGGATGAGGGGGTGTAGCGATTCCACCTGCAGCCAGTGGAGGACCCCACGCCGGAGCAGGTGGAGACACCTGAAGGAGGCTGTGACCCCATGGGAAGCCCACGCTGGAGCAAGCTCCTGGCAGGACCTGTGGATCCATGGAGAGAGGACCCCATGCCAGAGCAGGTTTGCTGACAGGACTTGTGACCCCGTGGGGGACCCACGCTGGAGCAGTTTGCTCCTGAAGGTCTGCACCCCGTGGAGGAGACTCACGTTGGAGAAGGCCGTGAAGGACTGTCTCCCGTGAGAGGGACCCCACGCTGGAGCAGGGGAACGATGAGAGGAGTCCTCCCCCTGAGGATGAAGAAGCGGCAGAAACATCGCGTGATGAACTGACCGTAACCCCCGTTCCCCGTCCCCCTGTGCCGCTGAGGGGGGGCGGAGGTTGAAGCCGGGAGTGAAGTTGAGCCTGGGAAGATGGGAGGGGTGGGGGGAGGTGTTTTAAGATTTGGTTTTATTTCTCATTCCTCTACTCTCTTTTGCTTAGTAATAAATAAGATGAATTCCCTCTCTAAGTTCGGTCTGTTTTGCTCGTGATGATAATTAGAGAATGATCTCTCCCTGTCCTTATCTCAACCCGTAAGTTTTTTTTTTTTGTTGTTGTACTTTTCTCCCCTGTCTAATGAAAGAGGGGAGTGATAGAGCGGCTCTGGTGGGCACCTGGCCCTCAGCCAGGGTCAACCCACCACAATCCTATAATGTGTCCTTTACCCCAGGGCAGTAACTCCTCTCAGTCTGAAAGGTGCTTTGGAGAGTGCTCACCTTGACGGGTTTCACACCTGGATAACAGAGCTGATGACTCTCCTGTGACAGCCTTGGGAGTGTCCTGGACAGGGGATCCCTTCCTCTGAGTCCTTAATTTGGGTTTCCACCTGCCATTGTGCATCCATGTGCTCCTCTGGGTTTCTGCAGATGGGCCTGTTATGGGATGCTGGCTCCTTTGATGGGCCTGGGAGGAGCTGGGGCAGGGTATTATTTGGGTCCCCCACCTGCCATTGCCTCTCTGAGCTCTTTTGTGGGGGTGCAGATGAGCTTTTATCACATAACCTAACAAGGTTATACACTTTTGTGACAATGGGAACATCCATAGATATGTATGGATTTGATAGTATTCTATCAAATATATTTTTGAGGGATATACATGCTTACAGCTGCCCATAAATGGATGGAGTTAAATATTTAATGACTGTCCACCGTCTTGACAGTTGCACTTTACTTTGAAACATCTGTCTAGCTGCTGCCAAGGACAGGAACCTAGGCTGAATGGCTACCCATCTTCCATGGATAACTATTCTGATTATAAAAGACACAGTGTATTCAAAGATCTTGATAAACATTAATAAAGGTAATCATACAATACCTCTGAGGGACAGGTTAGTATGATTGTCCTATTTTACAAGTGGAAAAGCTGAGGAAAAAGATTATATAAATCTCTCTCCTGAGACTGCATAATAAGTCTACAGCAGACATCAGAGTAGAGCACAAATCTGAGGTTTTGGTCCAATTTTTCAGCCAGTGTGGAAAGTAGGGAACCTGCTTTCAAATCTTTATTTATTTTATACACAAAAGTCAGTACCTTTGATCAAACTTCATACTGAAATCTTAGGACAGTCTAGCTGACAATAGAACAAAAAGTGAATTTCAGCAAAAAAGCTAGTTCAGCAGCTGAACATTGCCACTGTTAATGAATTCTACAGTGTTCCAGAAATCCAGGAGGAAATGCTGATAACCTACTAAAGGAGTAGCTATTTTGAGATATGTTCTTTTTCTTTCATGTTTTTCAGGTCATTGCAAGTGTTTTGAGGAACTTATCCTGGCGAGCAGATGTAAACAGTAAAAAGACTCTACGTGAAGTTGGAAGTGTGAAAGCATTGATGGAATGTGCTTTAGAAGTTAAGAAGGTATCATGTATAAATGATTATGAGATAAATTTTGGAGAGATTGCATTAATTTTACACAAAATACAAATATTATCTTTTTTTGACATCAGCAGTTAGTCAAATATTTGCAGTGTTTCAGGTACTTTCCTTCGAAGAAGAGAATTGCTTTGAGTTAACTGGGCAGCAGATCACAACACAGCAACGACATCTGAGAACTATTAGTGTTTCTGTAATTTTATTTACAAGGGTTGATAGCTTTCACTCTTCAGTTTCATGAGCTGTGCTGTTCCAATAGCCTTTTTTATAATTTTTCAGTTTTAATAAAACCATCTTCTGATTTTATGAATTTGTCATTCTAGAGATGTCTACTTGATATCCCAACAGGATTATATTTCATCCCAGTGTCCCCTGCCAGCTAATCTACAAACTTTTTACTATTATGGCAGCTGACAAGTATTGTGGCACATACTTCTGAAACTTTCTGGGAAGCAATAGCAAATCCATAGCTGAGGGAAGGAGAGCGAAGCAAACTAAAGTAGTTATGTGTGCACTGTGGCTTGCCTCTAGTTTATCAGCACAGAAAGCAGAGCCTGAAATGCAGTTAATTCTCATTTGCAAAGAAAAGCTAGAGAAATAGTGGTATATGCAGTAAAACAGAAAGCAAAACATTTGGTCATCAACATACAACACAGGAGAGATTTCATGCCAATCAAAACTCAAATTCAGCAGTGAACTGGAAAGAAGCTAAATTCCGTGGTCAATGAATTGTTATTTGCAGATCTGGATTAGAATAAGTGAGGCAGTTTATGTCTCTGAGCTGTATTTTTAAACTGTGTGCAGGTTCAGCAGGAATTATTTCTTTAGGTTATTCTTGGTTCACATTTTCAAAGCTATCTTTGCATCCATGAGAGCTAGAAAAACAAGTTTCTCACTACCTCCTTGAAGCTAACTTAGGTACTTCTGAGGGCTTAGGACCAATAGTTGAAAACTCTCTAATCCTGTCATTTTATTATTCTCCTAGGAATCCACCCTAAAAAGCATTTTGAGTGCCTTATGGAATTTGTCAGCACACTGTACTGAGAACAAAGGTGATATATGTGCTGTTGATGGTGCTCTTGCATTTCTAGTTGGTACACTGACATATCGGAGCCAAACAAACACTTTAGCCATCATAGAAAGTGGAGGAGGAATATTAAGAAATGTTTCTAGCTTAATTGCTACTAATGAGGACCACAGGTGAATATACTTTCTATTTTTCTGAGAATCAGTAGTGGTACCAAAAGTATATTTAATAGTTTGTATAACCAAGTCTTAATATGAATGCATGTTTTAAGTATTGTAATTATGCATTCATTTTTTAATGGATTTGATAAGGCAAGTATTTAATTTAGATAACAGGAATATACAAAAGGATTAATATATCTGCTGCTTGTTAAATGATGAATTGTACCAAAAGATTTTCCTGGAAAGAGAAAATTCATAAGTTATTATCAGCCATAGGAAACCACCTGGAATGGTTTATATGGAGAGGATAGTGTGGGAGCAAACTGTTCATATTTGTATAAGATTTGATTAACATTCAGATGAAAACTTGAGGAAAAAATAAGGTAAATTTGCACTGAAGCATTCATAATTATCCTTACTATGGATTAAACTTACCTATAGCATAATAGGTTTTTGTTTCACTTTGCCTCTTATCCTTTTGAAATGCCACTTACTGATTTTTGTTTTCACTCAACACTAGGCAAATCTTGCGAGAGAACAGCTGCTTACAAACCTTATTACAGCATTTGAAGTCACACAGTTTGACAATAGTCAGTAATGCATGTGGGACTCTGTGGAATCTTTCTGCACGAAATGCAAAAGATCAGGAGGTGCTGTGGGACATGGGAGCAATGAGCATGCTCAAAAATCTCATTCACTCAAAACACAAAATGATAGCAATGGGCAGTGCTGCAGCTCTAAGAAACCTGATGGCAAATAGGCCAGCAAAATATAAGGATGCCAACATCATGTCTCCAGGATCAAGCTTACCATCTCTTCATGTTAGAAAGCAAAAAGCACTGGAAGCAGAATTAGATGCTCAGCATTTATCAGAGACTTTTGACAACATAGATAATTTAAGCCCAAAAGCATCTCACCATAAGAAGCAGAGACATAAGCAAAATATATATGAGTATGTTTTGGATTCCAGTCGACATGATGATGGGATTTGCAGATCAGAGAGTTTTAATACTGGTCATATGACTGTACTTTCACCATATTTAAATGCTACAGTATTGCCTGGCTCCTCTTCCTCTAGTAGAGGAAACATAGAAAACTCTCGATCTGAGAAAGACAGAAGTCTTGATAGGGATGTAGCAGTAGGTTTACATAGCTGTCATCCAGCTACAGAGAATACTGGGAACTCCTCTAAGAGAACAGGAATGCAGATTACTGCTACAGCTCAGATTGCCAAAGTTATGGAAGAAGTAACAAGCATGCATATTCCACAAGAAGATAGAAATTCTTGTTCCACTTCTGAAATGCACTGTTTGACAGAAGACAGAAATGGCCCAAGAAAAACAGCTGCTGCACATACTCACTCAAATACATACTTTCCTAAATCTGAGAATTCAAACAGGACATGTCCTATGCTTTATACAAAAATGGAATACAAGAGAGCTTCAAATGATAGTTTAAATAGTGTCAGCAGCAGTGATGGCTATGGTAAAAGAGGCCAAATGAAACCTTCCATTGAATCTTACTCGGAAGATGATGAAAGTAAATTTTGTAGTTATGGTCAATACCCAGCTGACTTGGCACATAAGATACATAGTGCAAATCATATGGATGACAATGATGAAGAGCTAGACACTCCTATTAATTATAGTCTTAAATATTCGGATGAACAGTTAAATTCTGGAAGGCAAAGTCCTTCTCAGAATGAAAGATGGGCAAGGCCTAAGCATATAATAGATGATGAAATAAAACAAAATGAACAAAGGCAGTTAAGGAACCAAAATGCAACTTATTACATGTACACTGAAAGTGAAGATGATAAGCCCATGAAATATCAGTCACCTTTTGGACAGCAAGAGTGTGCTGCTTCTTTTAGATCAAGAGGATCCAATGGTTCAGAGCAGAGCAGAGTAGGCTCAACTCTTGGAATGAATCAGAAAGTAAACCAGTCCTTGTGTCAGGTTGATGATTATGACAATGATAAGCCAACCAACTATAGTGAACGCTACTCTGAGGAGGAACAACACAAAGAGGAAGAAGACAGACCAACCAATTATAGCATAAAGTACAATGAAGAGGAACATCATGTTGATCAGCCTATTGATTATAGTCTAAAATATTCAACAGAAGTTCCTCCCTCTTCTCAGAAGCCATCTTTTACTTTTTCAAACAGTTCATCAGTGCAAAGCACTAAAACTGACCATATTTCCTCAAGCTGTGGGAACATATCAACCCCTTCACGTAGTTCAGAGAGACAGAATCAGCTTCACCCAAGTTCTGGACAGAGTAGAAGCAGTCATGCTCAAAAGACTGCCTCCTGTAAGACTCCCTCTATTAATCAGGAAACTATACAAACTTACTGTGTGGAAGATACACCAATATGTTTTTCAAGGTGTAGCTCTTTGTCATCTTTGTCATCAGCTGAAGATGAAATAGGGCATGATCAATCCACGCATGTGACAGATGCTAATAACACACTACAGATAGCAGAACTAAAGGAAAACAATGGGATTCTGTCTACAGAAGGTGCAGTAAGTGAAGTTGCATCAGCATCTCAGCACATCAGAACAAAATTTAGTAGACTTCAGACTCCTAGTTTATCTCCTTCTGACTCTTCTAGACATAAAGTTGTTGAATTTTCTTCAGGTGCCAAATCTCCCTCAAAGAGTGGTGCACACACTCCTAAAAGTCCACCAGAACATTATGTGCAGGAGACTCCACTCATGTTTAGCAGATGTACTTCTGTAAGTTCCCTGGATAGTTTCGAAAGCCGATCAATTGCTAGTTCAGTTCAAAGTGAGCCTTGCAGTGGAATGGTAAGTGGTATTATAAGTCCCAGTGATCTTCCAGACAGCCCTGGACAAACAATGCCTCCAAGCAGAAGTAAAACTCCACCCCCTGCTCAAGGAACTCAAGTAAAGAGGGAAGTAGCTAAAGGGAAAGTACCTAATGCAGAAAAGAGAGAGTCTGGTCCTAGACAGATAGCTATAAATGAAGCTGTTCAAAGAGTTCAGGTACTGCCAGATGCTGATACATTATTACATTTTGCCACAGAAAGTACACCGGATGGATTTTCTTGCTCTTCTAGCCTAAGTGGTCTGAGTCTTGATGAACCATTTATACAGAAAGATGTAGAGTTAAGAATAATGCCTCCTGTACATGAAAATGAACATGGAAATGAAGCAGAATCTGAACAGCCAGATGATACAGAGAATAACCAAGAGAAGAAAGCAGAGAAGCCTACTGAAGCAGAAAAAGACATTATGGATGATTCTGATGATGAGGATATTGAAATATTGGAAGAATGTATTATTTCTGCAATGCCAACAAAATCTTCACATAAAGCCAAAAAGCCTTCTCAAGCATCTGCTTCAAAAATACCTCCTCTTGTAACCAGAAGGCCAAGTCAACTGCCAGTTTACAAACTTTCACCTTCACAAACTGGATTGCAATCCCAAAAGCATGTGAGTTTTACACCTGGAGATGATATGCCACGGGTATATTTTGTTGAGGATACACCAATAAATTTTTCAACAGCTACATCTTTGAGTGACCTCACAATAGAATCACTACTGAATGAGTTGGCTAATGTAGAGAATGTGGGTACAAGGGCAGAGTCAGGGGAGTTTGAAAAGAGAGACACCATTCCTACAGAAAGTATAAGTACAGATGACTCTTGGAGAGCAAAAAGCTTAACTAGGACTGCCCCAGGACTGGATGATGACAAAACAGAAGATGGTGATATTCTGGCTGAATGTATTAACTCAGCTATGCCAAAAGGAAAAAGTCACAAACCTTTCAGAGTGAAGAAGATAATGGATCAAATTCAACAAGCATCTTTATCTGTAAGTAACAAAAATCAGTCAGAACGTGATAAAAAGAAGCCAACATCACCAGTAAAGCCTATTCCCCAAAATAATGAATACAGAGCATGTATAAGAAAAAATACAGAGCCTAAAAGCTATATTAATAATAAAAAAAGCTATTCAGAGAACAGAGACACAAAGAAACAAAATCTTAAAAATTATTCAAGATATTTTAATGACAAACTTCCAAATAATGAAGAGCGTGTAAAAGGAAGCTTTGCATTTGATTCCCCTCATCATTACACGCCTATTGAGGGAACTCCTTATTGTTTTTCACGGAATGATTCCCTAAGTTCTTTAGATTTTGATGATGATGATGTTGACCTTTCAAGGGAGAAGGCAGAATTGCGAAAAGGAAAAGCAAAGGAAACAGAAACTGAAAACCACACTAATACAGAACAATCTTCAAATCAGCATCCAAGTAATAGGACACAAGTTTGTCAAAAATACCCAACAAGCAGAAGCCAACCTAAAACTTTCTCTCAATCAACTAAAGATATTCCAGACAGAGGAACAGCTACAGATAAGAAAATGCAGAATTTTGCTATCGAAAACACACCTGTATGTTTTACTCGCAATTCATCTCTTAGTTCCCTCAGTGATATTGATCAAGAAAACAACAACAAGGAAAGTGAACCTGCAAAACAAACTGAGGCTCCTGATTCACAGATAGAATCAAATAAACCACAGACTTCTGGTTATGCACCTAAATCATTTCATGTTGAAGATACTCCTGTATGTTTCTCTAGAAACAGCTCTCTCAGTTCTCTTAGTATTGACTCAGAAGATGATCTGTTGCAGGAATGCATTAGTTCTGCTATGCCTAAAAAGAAAAAACCCTCAAAAGTAAAGAGTGAAAGTGAAAAAAATAATTCCAGAAATATGGGTAATATATTGGCAGAAGATTTAACACTGGATTTGAGAGAGATACAGAGGCTGGATTCAGAACATGGTTTCTCACCTGATTCAGAGAACTTTGATTGGAAAGCTATACAGGAAGGTGCAAATTCTATAGTTAGTAGCTTGAATCAAGCTGCAGCTGCTGCATCACTGACTAGACAAGCTTCATCAGACTCTGACTCTATCCTTTCATTAAAATCTGGTATTTCTCTAGGGTCACCATTTCATCTTACCCCAGACCAAGAAGAAAAGCCTTTTACTAGTAATAAAGGTCCAAGAATTCTTAAGCCAGGGGAGATGAGTACCTTGGAGTCTAAAAAAGTAGAATCTGAAAATAAGGGAATCAAAGGAGGAAAAAAAGTATATAAAAGTATAGTTACAGGAAAAGCTTGCTCCAATTCAGAAGTTTTAAGCCAGTTAAAGCAACCACAGCAAACAAGTATGACTTCAATTTCACGTGGTAGGACAATGATTCATGTTCCAGGAGTTCGAAATAGTTCCTTAAGTACTAGTCCTGTTTCCAAAAAAGGTCCCCCACTAAAAAATACAAACTCCAAAAGTCCCAGTGAAGGCCAAAGTTCTGTTAGTTCTCCAAGAGGAGTCAAATCATCTGTGAAACCTGAGTCAGCTCCTGTAACTAGGCAAACATCTCAACAGAGTGGATCAAGTAAAGGACCTTCTAGATCACGATCTAGAGACTCCACTCCTTCTAGACCTCAACAGCAGCCATTAAGTAGGCCTCTGCAATCTCCAGGCCGAAACTTAATTTCCCCAGGAAGAAATGGTATAAGTCCTCCCAACAAACTGTCTCAGTTGCCAAGGACATCATCTAGTACAGCTTCAACTAAATCTTCAAGTTCGGGAAGAATGTTATATACAGCACCAGGCAGGCAGATGAGCCAGCAAAACCTTACAAAGCAAACTGTCTTACCTAAGAATACCAGTGGCATTCCCAGAAGTGAGTCTGCTTCAAAAGGATTAAACCAAATTCTCAATAGTGGTGGATCAAACAAAAAGGCTGAACTATGCAGAATGTCATCCACAAAATCTAGCGGAAGTGAATCTGACAGATCTGAAAGACCTGTTCTGGTTCGTCAGTCAACTTTTATTAAAGAAGCTTCGAGTCCAACTCTAAGACAGAAATTAGAAGAGTCTTCTTCATTTGAATCTTTGTCTCCTTACAGGCCAGGCTCTCCTACTAGGTCCCAAATTCAGACTCCAGTTTTAAGTCCATCTCTTCCTGATATGTCTTTATCTACTCATTTAACTGCCCAGACTAGTGGTTGGCAAAATTTACCCCCTAATTTGAGTCCTTCTGGAGAATATGATGGGAGATCAGCAAAACATCATGACATAGCTCGTTCTCATTCTGAGAGTCCATCTAGATTGCCAATCAATAGATCAGGAACATGGAAGCGTGAACATAGTAAGCATTTCTCATCACTTCCTCGTGTAAGCACTTGGCGAAGAACTGGAAGTTCTTCCTCAATTCTGTCAGCTTCTTCAGAATCCAGTGAAAAGGCAAAAAGTGAAGATGAAAAGCAACATGGAAGTTCTGTTTCTAGACACAAACAAAGTAAAGAAAGTCAAGCACCAGCAAAAGGTACTTGGAGAAAAATAAAAGAAAATGAAATTCCTCAAATAATGAATGATCCTCAGCATTATTCCTCAGGTGCAACAGATGACTCTGATTCCAAAACTCGAATTTATGAGATGGCACCAGCTGTCTCTAAGACAGAGGATGTGTGGGTGAGGATAGAGGACTGCCCTATTAATAATCCTCGATCCAGAAGATCCCCAACTGGAAATACTCTCACTGTTATTGACAGTGTTTCAGAGAAAGGGAGTGTGAGTGATAAAGATTCTAAAGAAATTAATGGAAAACGAAATCCAGGAAATGGAAATGTTCCTGTCCATACCATTGGTTTAGAAAATTGTCCAAACTCTTTCTTTCAGATAGACAGTCCAGACAAGAAAGGAACGGAAGCAAAACCTGTACAGAATAATCCTGTTCCTGCACCAGAAAATAATGAAAGTACTGTTAGTGAGCGTACGCCATTCAGTTCCAGTAGCTCAAGCAAACATAACTCCCCCAGTGGTACTGTTGCAGCAAGAGTGACTCCTTTCAACTACAGTCCAAGTCCCAGGAAGAGTAGTGTGGACAACAGTTCTGCTCGGCCATCACAAATACCAACACCAATAAATAACAGCACAAAGAAACGTGACTCAAAGACTGAAAATACAGACTCCAGTGGAACTCAGAGTCCTAAACGTCATTCTGTCTCGTACCTGGTGACTTCTGTTTAAGTACATCAAAAAATAAATGCAATTGATGTATTATATACAGCAGCTATTTAGAAATTTTGTTTCAAATAGAACTTTAAAAGATTGAGTGTTGGGTTTATTTGTTGTTTTTATCTTTTGTAAATAGGTTTGAATCTTGTTAGAGGGCCCCTGTTCTGGAAGCCATATTTGATAGTATACTTTGTCTTCTCTGGTAATATTTTTGAGGAATGCCTAATTGACAGCTTGGAATAAAATTGCTAATGCAATTATATTTGTACAGTATGTTTATCATATTTAATTAGCATCCCATCCCATAATCCTTTAAACATTGCTTGTCTTGAAATCACAAGCATTACAGATAGAGATGATACAGTAATATTGCTTTATCAATTGTTCATGGATTATAGACTGACTAAACTAAGAATTGGTATTATATATGCAAAAAAATAACTCAGTTTTTGTGAGTCATTCTAACACAATAATCATAGAATCATCGAATCATAGCATGGTTTGGGTTGGAAGGGACCTCAAAGATCATCTAGTTCCAACCCCCCTGCTGTGGGCAGGGACACCCTCCACTAGACCACGTTGCCCAAAGCCTCATCCAACCTGGTCTTAAACACTTCCAGGGAGGGGGCCTCCACAACCTCTCTGGGCAACCTGTTCCAGTGCCTCACCACCCTCACAGTAAAGAATTTCTTTCTAACATCTAATCTAAATCGACCCTCCTTCAGCTTGAACCCATTACCCCTTGTCCTGTCACTACACTCCCTGATAAACAGTCCCTCACCATCTTTCCTGTAGGCCCCCTTCAGGTACTGGTAAGCCGCAATTAGATCTCCCCGGAGCCGCCTTTTCTCCAGGCTGAACAATCCCAACTCTCTCAGCCTGTCCTCATAGGAGAGGTGCTCCAGCCCTCTGATCAGCTTCATGGCCCTCCTCTGGACTCGCTCCAACATGTGGCTGTGAAATTCACAGTACTGTGGTTTCTGCTGAACAAGCTTTCCCAGCCTGCTTTTCTGCATGAATAGAATTGATGGTTCATTTTCTGAAGTAATGATTAACATTTCTCTGGTCACATAATGTGCATAGATAGTTATGGTGTAACAATTTACACTTTCTTTGTGTGCCACAAAAAAATAGACAACTGTGTAACTGTAAAACCTTGAACAAAATTATTTTACCTGAATTAGATTTTATCTTAAAGTAATTAGAATTTTTTTTACTATGCTGTAACTTCTTATATATTCTGGTACTTGAGGTGAGGTGGCTGTTCTTCTGTTAATGACACATGGGTGATGTCTCAACAGAGACTAAAATGATCATTTCAGAATAAATTATTACTATATGTAAATTGTATGTGTTATTTCTGCATTACATAAAACCATAGTATTTTATTTTGAGATGTCACCTTATAATGTGTTGTATAATGCACTTACACTTAAGGCCTGATCAAGCACCTTCAATATTCACTCTTCTTTATCACTGACAAATTGTTGTTGTAGGATGCTTATAAGTATTGCAGGATCAGGTCCTAGATCTTCTGTACTATATTTGTAATTGAGACACTTGCACACATCTCAGGTGTATAACAAGGCTAAAAGCAGGGTATTTCCAGAAGCCAAGCAGTATAATTGTTTTCACAACTGAAACAATATGTAGAATGTGAAATAGTGACTATAAGATGAAACTTTAATTCTATTTGAAATCTTAATGATTTACTTATTTATTTTTAAAATATGATCAAGGGAAAATATTTCAAAAATCCTATTACAAGAAATTTGTTATAGTAGAAAAATTTTTATATGGAAACCAGGACATTTGCTGCCTCAAGCTTTTTTGATGTGAATATGGTTTGTGCTAAAACCTTTAAAAATATAGCCTGAATTTAGGAAGATTTGGTTCAAGGTAGAAACTCTCAGGAGACAACATTTGCCATTTTGTGCATGACAATGAACTATGAAATGGTATCTCAATTTTGTTGTATCTTAACTTCACTATTCTAAAGTTAGCATTCTAAATAATTGGTAATCAGGATTCAAAATGCCCTGATTTCAGGAAGCACTGAAATAGAGCAATTTAACTTCATGGTATCTTTAACACAGTTGCAGACTGTATCACATCTGTGGCTTTTGTACTTCATCTGATATCAAAATGAATCTACTTTTATCTTAAATTTGGCATATGTCATGCACTGTTTATGAACAGAAATGAGATACTATCAGCAGACAGAAATCAATTTAGATTAGTTTAAAAGCCAATACCAAAATATCATTTTGGAAGAAGTGGTATCTTATTTGCTCTTTTGTTCGTTGTGTCCTGTCAAATTTGCTTATAGATGTGCCATGCTTCTGTATCATCTAGTGAATTCGTAAACAAACAGCACTCCTCATGTTAGCATTTAAAATATTTTCTATATAGTAGTCCTCACAAAACCTTTGATATCAATGTTATTGTCCTTTTAAAGATGAAATAGAGACAGAGAGAGATCATGCGATTTGTTCAAAGTCAAGACTTTGCATTGGAGTAGAATACAGAACACCATCCCTGTGTTTAAAATGCAAGAAAATCTTTCTTATAAATTATGTGATTTTTTTTGTGTGCTGTGTTTTTAACTATTAATTTGAAGGTATACCATGTAATCCAGGATTGTCAGTTGACATCAGCTTTACATCTACATCCTGTTAATTTAAGAGTTTAAAGTTAAATTGAATCCATATAAAGAAATTCTGATTTCAGTTTTATAACTAAATAATTGTATGTTTATCAAACACCAGAATGTCTTTGAAAATTATAATGGCTTCTCTAGGTAGTCTTGGAGGTACTTCATGATCATTATAATTGGGAAGTTTCTCTTAATATCCTCATAACTAGCCTATATTTGTAGCAAAGATAGGTAAGAGAAACTTTCCAACTATAAGGGTATTGAAACACTAAAATATGCTTCCCACGGGAGTTGTTAAATTTTCATTATAGAAGTTTTAAGAGAGGTTTAGCAAACACCTCTCAGGGATAGACTTTAGTATATTTCATATTGCCTATATGCAGAGAAATGGGCTTAGGTGACCTTTTGAAATCCCTTCCAGACCTTCACTTCTCTGATTCTATATCTAAAATTCTTAGCACCCATTAAGAGCCCTTTTGAATATTTAAGGACATCCATGATGTTTGATTTATGTTAGTGATTAGGATACAAAGTTATGTTCTAAGCTTAACTATAAAAATGAATGCTGGAAATACAAAATCAGAAAAATGGAAAATGGCTGTAATATATTCTTGGATTTTGTTAATGATGCCTAAGATTAATAAGAGCCATATTTGGTTTATGCTGCTAAAGATTTACTCTTCTTCCTTGTTTTTATTTCTATGAAGTCACTACAGCAGGTAACAGAACATTATTTCTGTCAAGGCAAAAGGAGGAAAAGCAAGGAGCTAAGGAAACCAAGACTCATATTGCTGTTCTTTTGAGATACACTGCCTTTATTTCTCTAGATTTTGGCAGAACTTTTCTGATTTGTATGTAGATCTTTAGTTGTCCTTACCATTTCTAGTACATATCAAACTTGTACTTGAAAATCAGTTTACACTGAAAATATATTCATAAAGCTGATTTCAGACTGACTTACAGATTTGTCCTCTTGTGAAAAATGGAAACCTGACCTCCCCACAAATTCTAATTAGTTCATCATTTTAAATGTACATTTATTTTAGTTTCTCTCTGGAAGTTACATAAGTGTTCCATAGTAAGGTTATTGCTCAATTTCTGTGAAAGTTCTTCTGACTAAATATTGCAAACTTGAAAAGGGAACTAAACTATTTATATTTTTCATGTGCAATTCTTTATCAGATTATTTCCCCCTCTGAAAGCTTAAAGATAATTCTGAAAACTGTTTGTCAGAGATGCCAGCTTAGATGCCAGGATTTCCTGACATGAATGGAATATTGTTTCAAGCAAGACTTGGCTTCAGAATACAAATATAGTTTATACTGTATTCTTCAATGATGTGGACTATTTCTGATGGCTTTTGGGAAATTAATTTTTGTCTCTTGGGCAAAGGGGAGAAAAGGAAATTGATAATTTCAGAGACTGTCAGCCATACTTCCCGAGGGATATACTTTCATATCTCCCCCAATAAACTGCATAAGCTGCAGAGGAAAGAGAACATTTGTCTGCAAATTAAGGAGATTTTATTTTGAAAGCATACCAGTAGGTCATGAAACTGAAAAAACTTCTGTACGTTAATCTGACAGCTGAATTCTTTGATCTTCACTTCAGAATATTTCCTAGCTGTCCCCTCTCAGTCAGAGGTAAGAGAAACAGGGATTACCAAGAAGATAATAAGCAGTTTATTAATAGATGTCTTCATTCTTTTTTAAGGGTAAAGACTGTATGTTATTTCTGAACTGAAGTAACAGCTTGCACTGTTTAAAGGACAAGTTTCCTTTGCCCTTCCTATGCTCCTGGCTGCTCCTGCAGTTTGGCACTCATCCAACCCATTAGTGGGCCAATTCAACTCTTACCTAGCAGAACTGGCAGGGGAATAAGATCCGTTGAATCAGATCAGTGCAGGGTCAAGCAAGTGCCGCCTGAGCCAGCAGAAAGGAGAAGATTCAAACAGCTAGGACTGGTGGGAGAAGAGGGTGGGATAGCTTCCTTTATGGGTGGTGAGTGTTATATTGGATCAAACTATTACATAAAATTTTAAACTGGTATGCCAAGTTTCAGAACTGTTCTTCACCCTTTTTGAGACAGCAAAAACAAATTAAAGTTTTGGACTCTTTAACTTGTTCACTCTGAACTGCCTAATAGCCCCAAGTACTTTGCATTTAAACATATTATGTTCCAGACAAGTCTTTATTCTGGAAACTCTGACAAGTTTCTGCTGAAGTATTATATTAGTCTATAGTTTTTGTTCACAGAAAATAAATTTTTCTTCATCAAAACTTTCCAAAGAACTAATTTTTCTACCATATATAAACTTCCAGATGACAAATTCTAAATTTGGAATATTGCATCCAATAAAAAGGTTTACTGCAACTAATTGTTTTCTCAAAGAGGCTTGAAGGGGGAAAAACATATCCCTTCCCTAATGAAGACAGTACTACTTGTAGGGATGATTTGGAAAATGTTTAGGTGAACTCTTAGAAGCTCTTGTATTCTCTTTTTACTAGATGCCTCCCAAACTTTTTTCTCACCTAGCTCTCATTAAATAATATGAACAGCCATAAGAGTGGCTCTAAAATCCCATGTAGACTTCCACCTAAACATAACCTCATATACCTACTGTAATGTCTTGCAGTCTCATCCACCTGACAGCTCTGTTCTTGATGAGATGTGTGATCTAGATAAAACTGTGAATTAGAAGTGAATTGTCAGTCAATAAGCAGCCTGACTTCCTCCACATGCTTACAACTGTGAGGACTTTCTTGATACCAAATCACCCAAATGTGTTCACTCTTTGCTTCCACAGCCATCTCCTCTGCACTTTTAAGTATAACCAGAAAAAATGCTTATGCCTTTTTATTTTTTTTCATTTCAAATCACATTAGAAACTCATCCCTGCTTCATAGTTCCCTGTATGCAGAATAACAGATTGTATCTGTAAATGTGTTTATAGAAAATGTTAATGTAGTTAAGGTTGAGTTTTTGGTCAAAGTGGTAAGTTGGTTGGTTACGTGTTTTGTTTGGTTACATATTGGAATGCAAGGTAATTTGGTGTGGAGTTGAAGAGCTTAAGAGTTTACAATTGTAGGTGTCTGAATGAATTGGTAATGTCCAGATGAATATAAGGTATGTTTTTAATACCTAGGCTTTCCGCTGTCAACTTTCAGTCTACCAGATGTGCTGTTTACTTATTGGAAGACTGATTAATGCTTCCCTAGCAAAGTTTTGCAAGTGATCTATTTCTCATTAAATTTCCAAACAGTTCTGGGTTTATATATTTATGAATTTCTGTCACTTCAAGATTTGAGGAAACTCTTCTAATTCTACTGTTTGTGCAAGCATCCTTTGCCTGAGTGGCTGTGGAATTGCAATTAGGATATTATGAACATTCAGAGGGAGCTTGTTCACTCAGTGAAATGCACTTCTGTCCAGAGTACAAGCCCAAGATCTACGTACAAACTGAATATCTGTTATGTCCTACTTTTTGGCAGGATTTAAGATGCATAAAGCTTGTGCTGGTTCTCTGCAAAGAATTAAATCATCCTCTGAGTTTGGATGCATTTTCCCACCTGTAAATATTGTTTCTCTTTAACAACTCGGCCCACAATTCTTTCATTTTGTTGTTTGCTTCTGCCTGAGATGCATTACTGTTTATATCCTAACTGTAATTAATTCTTTTTTCAACTATTATATTTTGTTTCACAGTATACTAATTCTGAATTTATTCTTGCTATGCATAACATTTATTACTTGCAGTGTTATATAAAATTTCCTTTTGATTGTACCTTTTCATTCTTTTCCTGGCTACTACTAGAAGTTACGTGTCATTTTGCTGTATTAAAATACAATTTAATTAAAAAGGAAATTGTTAAGGTACTTAGGAAATGATAGAACATATAAGAATTAATGTCTTAAAAACCCATTCCATTTCATTTTGTTGGTAGTCACATATTTAATGTAAACAAAAAGTAGAAAAAAGACATAGAATTCACCAGTAGAGCTCTCTGTTCTCTTGCATGTTTCATTTTAAAATGAACTAACAGAATAAAATCTAGTTCCAACATGATGTAAATCCATAATCTCTCTCCGTTATTTACAAGAGCTTCACAAGACATCTTTTTTCATTATGACTTTTAAGCACAGTAGACACGGTTAACTCCTAAGTCCTTCTTTTACATAATGAATGCAATTTTTTAGTCCCTAATTAGAGACTATTAAAGGACCTAGATTAGTTGAATTCCCAACACACACACATGCAAGCATATTTATATACACACACATATTTTGCGCTATTTTGTTTACTTCAGGCTTTGACTTATAGTTAGAAGCATTTAAATGAATAAAAGTGTCCTGGCTCTGGCAAGGATAGAGTTAATTTTACAAGGAGCCAGGACAGGTGATCCAAGCTGTCCGGGGGCTATTCCATGCCATGTGACGTCATGCTCACCATAAAAGGGGGGGGGGGCTAGTCGGGTAGGGGAGGGGCGGCACAGTTTTGGCACGGTTCCGGGACGGGCTGAGTGTCTGGTCGGTCGGTCGGTCGGTCGGTCGGTCGGTCGGTCGGTCGGTCGGTCGGTCGGTCGGTCAACGGATCGGTAAAATCGTTCTCTGTTATCACCCATTGTTACTATCTGTTATCAGCACTGTTGTTGATTGTTTCCCTCTCCCTTGCTGTCCCAGTAAACTGCCCTTATCCCAACCCTCGAGGCTTTTGCCGTTTTTTCCCATTCTCCTCCCCATCCCGCTGGGGGAGGGGTGAGCGAGCGGCCGCGTGGCACTCAGCTGCCGGCTGGGCTTAAACCACGTCAAAAAGACACAGTTAGTAAGGTCCTATGTTTTCTAACACATGTAACTGTTCATTGTTTAGAAGATGAGTTCTGATTTCAGGATTAATAAGCTTGCTTGACTGATTAGTTGGTACTTTATTTTTTTAAGTGTTCTAGAGAAAAATGAACTTTTTAATATTGATATATATAATAAAGGAAATTCCCTTACTACAAATTTTTGAAAAGGCATTATTGCTATCACCTGCTGTTTAAAGTCAATAAAGATTAAAAAACCTAGGAGATTTTGACTGATTATGTTTAATACAAATTACCTTATGGCTAATTCTGTCCCTTCTCCTAACAATCCTCTGTATAAAATAGCATATGGGGAGGGGGGCAGGGGCGCAGTTTGGATATACAGTAAACAGAATTCAGATTTGTTTGTTCATCTCATCTTGATTGTTACTAAGGTCTGTGTTGGCAGATACTTTATATGGAAGTAGCTAGGGAAGAGCAAGAAGGTAGATTAAGCCATAATATGAATGGCTACAAACTTCCCATTTTTATCTGATTTTTGTTTGGTTTTATTTAATTGGGAGATGAGAGTTGTCATCTCTTTTCTTAGAATAATTGTGATAGATTATTTGATGCTTTTAAGTGTTTAAAGTAATTTGGAAGTTTTTCAGAGTAAAATCCCCTAGCATAAGTGAACGCTATGAGTTCAGTGCAAATACTGTATTATTGTGTCACATATACATGTGGATGATTGATGGTTCCTTTTGGTCTTGCAAACTGACTTTACACAGTTATGATTTTATACAGCTGTAAACTATTCTACAAGGCAAAATTGGAAGGCCAAAGGATGATTGTGCGTAAAACTGAAGTTCATACTTTTTTCCCAGTCACATATTCTTTCAAATAGCAAGGAATTAGAGATGGGTAGAAATCCCCTTTTTTTTTTGTATTTGCATTGTGCCAATTCTGTTGCCAGCTAAACAGGGATTTGGATAGAGTTCATTGGCAGTGTGGTCCATGCTATTCTCCTCCATATGTCAGTGAAATAGTGTATACAATGTCTGCTGTATTTTCTAAATCGCTCCATGTAAGTCAAGGCTTGGGTCTAGGTAACATATTACAAAAAGCTTTTAGTTCTGAACAGAATACAAGTCGGGAGGACTGTTACAAGGTAACTGTGTGATTGTCTGCTGCTGTTACAGTGCAGCACTTCATTGTGGTTTAACCCAGCAGGCAGCTAAAACAACCGGACAGCCGTTTACTCACTCCCCCCCTGCCCAGTGGGATGGGGAAGAGAATCGAAAAGAAAAAGGTAAACCTTGTGGGTTGAGATAGACAGTTTAATATGACAGAAAAGGAAAAAGGATATATTATTAATAATAATAATATACAAAACGAGTGATGCACAGCACAATTGCTCACCACCTGCAGACAATCGATGCCCAGCTAGTTCCCAAGCCGCAGTCTAAAACACAGTCCAGCTCCCCACAAGTTATACACTGAACATGACGTCATATGGTATGGAATATCCCTTTGGCCAGTTTGGGTCAGCTGTCCTGGCTGTGTCCCCTCCCAGCTTCTTGTGCACTGCCAGCCTTCTCGCTGGTGCGACAGTATAAGAAGCTGAAAAGTCCGTGACTCAGTGTAAACATTGCCTAGCAACAACCAAAATATCAGTGTATCAACATTATTCTCATCCTAAAACCAAAACTATACCAGCTACTAGGAAGAAAATTAACTCTATCCCAGCTTAAACAAGGACAATATCCACTCCTTATTCTATGCCACCTACGTCATGTCCAGGTACCGCACTTCCCAATTCCAATTAATCATCCCCAGTTTTCCTGTCTGTTGATATATACACACAGATACTGTTCCCTTAGTCTATGGGACATACTTCTAAAATGTCCGCTGAGTTCATTTAGTCCATGACTTTGGGTTCCATCTGTCATGACAGTCTTTCAGGGCAGGAGAGATGGTGTGTTGGACTGTTGCATGCTGAAGCCAGTTCTGGTTCCATCACTGCTGCACTTTGCTCGATTTCATCAAAGTTCATTCTTCGTTAGTCTCGGTGATTCTTACTGTAATACCATTGATACAGCATATAGCAATTGTAACAACGATAACATACAATAGCAGGGTTATTTAGCACTTAATATCGTACAATTTAATTCATTGGCTATTCTCACCCAAAATCAAAATCCCTTGAGGTACACATTGGACTTGCCCATGCATCTGCATCGCCCACCAAGTGCACTCAGGTCCTTGAGCAAAAGGAATCCCACGGATGGGTTTGCCTTTGCCCAAGTCAGGAATAACCTAGACTGTCTTCCCCAACGTATTCTTTATGTGCACTACAGGAACTTTATCCCTTTCAACATTACGTGGAAGTTTTGATTGGGCAGGACAAGCTTGATTCGTAGACCCTATAGTGTTAACTAACCAGGTGGCCTTTGCTAAATGTGTATCCCAATGTTTGAAGGTCCCACCACTCATTGCTCTCAGTGTAGTCTTTAGCAGTCAACTGTATCAGTCAATTTTCTCAGAGGCTCATGCACGATAGGGCGTATGATGTACTCACTCAATGCCATGCTCTTTGGCCCAGGTGTCTGTGAGGTTGTTTTGGAAATGAGTCCTGTTGTCTGACTCAATTCTCTCTGGGGTGCCATGTCACCACAGGACTTGCTTTTCAAGGCCCAGGATAGTGTTCTGGGCGGTGGCATGGGGCGCAGGATATGTTTCCAGCCATCTGGTGGTTGCTTCCACCATTGTAAGTACATAGCACTTGCCTTGGTGGGTTTGTGGGAGTGTGATATAATCAATCTGCTAGGCCTCCCCATATTTATATTTCAGCCATCGTCCTCCATACCACAGAGACTTTAACCGCTTGGCTTTCTTGATTGCAGCACATGATTCACATTGATGGATGACCTGTGAGATGGTGTCCATGCTCAAGTACACCCATCGATCATGAGCCATCTATATGTTCCATCTCTTCCTCGATGGCCTGAGGTGTCATGGGTCCACCGAGCTAGAAATAATTCACCCTTATGCTGCCAGTCCAGATCCACCTGAGCCACTTGAATCTTGGCAGCCTGATCCACCTGCTGGTTGTTCTGATGTTCCTCAGTGGCCCAACTCTTGGGTACGTGGGCATCATGTGACGTACTTTTACAACCAGCTTCTCTAGCTGGGCAGCAATCTCTTGCCATAGTTAAGCAGCCCAGATGGGTTTGCCTCTGCGTTGCCAGTTGCTCTGCTTCCATTGCTGTAGCCACCCCTACAGAGTATTTGCCACCATCCATGAATCAGTATCAAGATAAAGTACTGGCCACTTTTCTCTTTCAGCAATATCTAAAGCTAGTTGGATGGCTTTCGCTTCTGCAAACTGGCTTGATTCATCTTCTCCTTCAGCAGCTTCTGCAACTCATCGTGTAGGGCTCCATACAGCAGCTTTCTACCCTGGATGTTTTCCTGCAATGCGACAGGACCCATCAGTGAAGAGGGCATATGGTTTCTCATCTTCTGTCAGTTTATTATACGGTGGGGCTTCTTCAGCACGTGTCACCTCCTCCTCTGGCGACATTCCGAAATCTTTCTCTTCTGGCCAGTCTGTGATCACTTCCAGAATTCCTGGGCAACTAGGGTTTCCTATTTGAGCCCGCTGTGTGATCAGTGCAACCCACATACCATCAGTTGCATGGTGTTTAGAGGGGACCCTCCTTTTGAACATCCAACCCAGCACCTGTGCTCAGGGTGCCAGGAGCAGCTGTGCTTCAGTACCAACTACTTCTGAAGCAAGTCGAAAGCCTTCATATGCTACCAATATCTCTTTTTCAGCTGGAGTGTAGCATGCTTCACATCCTCTGTATCCCCGGCTCCAAAACCCCAGGGGTCAACCTAGAGTCTCCCCTGGTGCTTTCTGCCAGAGACTCCAGGTAGGGCCATTCTCCCCCGCTGCAGTGTACAGCACCTTTTTCACATCTGGTCCTGCCTGGACTGTCCCAAGGGCTACCGCATGCACAATTTCTTGTTCAATTTCTTCAAAAGCTTGTCGTTGCTCAGGGCCCCATTTGAAATAATTCTTCTTCCAGATCACTTGATAAAGAGGGCTTATACTCAGAATGTAATTTGGGCTATGCATCCTCCAAAAACACACAATGCGTAAGAAAGCTTGTGTTTCCTTTTTGATAGTCGGTATAGACATGGCTGCTATTTTTTTGATCATATCATTGGGATCTGATGGCATCCATCTTGCATTTTATGCATAAAAACTGAATCTCCTGTGCAGGCCCCTTCACCTTCCATCGTTTTATGGCAAAACCAGCCTTCAGAAGGATTTGGACTATGTTCTTCCCTTTCTCAGAAACTTCCTCTGCTGTATTCCCCCATTTGATGACATCATCAATGTATTGCAGGTGTTCTGGAGCTTCACCCTATTCCAGTGCAGTCTGGAACAGTCCATAGCAAATGGTGGGGCTGTGTTTCCACCCCTGGGGCAGTTGGTTCCATGTGTACTGGATGCCCCTCCAACTGAAAGCAAACTGTGGCCTGCACTCTGCTGCCAAAGGGATCAAGAAAAATGCATTCATGATATCAGTTATGCAATACCACTTGGCTGCCTTTGACTCTAGTTCATATTGAAGTTCTAGCATGTCCAACACGGCAGCACTCAGTGGCAGTGTTGTTGCATAAAAGGTATGAGTCTGATGCGTGGGTGAGGGAGGCCCTCCTGTTGAGTCACAAGGTTCAGAAAGGATCCCCTTGCTTTCTAAACTCCTTCTCTGAGAGGAGCCTAGGTGTGGCTATGTCCAGTCTTAGTCCCAGATTTGGTCAACGGTTTATGTCTAAAGGATTATATATATAGCCACATATCAGAGTCAATGTTTGCCTGTCAGAGCCTCCTAAAGGACTTTCACTGAGACAGTTTCGCAAAGCTGAAACTAATAGAAAGCTTATTAAAGCGACAGATATAAAGAGTTCAGAATTGCCCTTGATAAATGCACTTACTGCAATAGCGCTAATATATGATTATAATGCCAGCAAAATGCTGTCCTGGGTATTCTTCACCAAAAGGTGAAGGCACAATGCTTCCCTGTCTTGGATGGAGGAGAAGGAGCACAGCCTGTCGACTATCTCTTCTGGGTCTTCAATCTCTTCTCTCCCCTCTGGGGTAACTTCCTCAATATTCCTTATAGTCTAACCTTAACTGTTCCCCTCCCAGGGGTGACGTTTAACATGATTTGGGTGGAGAGTCGAATACTATAGTCATATATGTTTAGCATGTACTCCTTTTAGCTCATTCTCATATTTAGAGGTGTCAACTTTAATATTCATTTCACAGATAATGAAGCAAAAGGTCTCACTCTGGGCACTGTGGCCTTCAAGATTCTGTGTAGAAACCGTTTATCTGCTTATTCCATTTTCTCTAGCCAAAACAGGGCCATCTTGCTGCCATAAGACTCCCTCCTTTGGCTGCTTCTCATACCAACCTTGCGGATCTCCGTCCACAATGTTTTTATAAGAGATAAGCAGACATCAGTGTTTTACGTGCAGTTCTCATAGGTGTGACTTCATTCAGGCCATGATAGTCTACTGTCAGCCTCCACTCTCCATTAGACCTTCGTGCTGGCCATATGGGACTATTAAAGGTTCAGCAAGTATTGCTGATCACCCCTGGCTCTCCAGTTGACAAATCAGCTTATGGATGGGAATCAGGGAGTCTCAGTTGGTGTGACATGGCCACCGGTGCACCATTGTGGTAGGGATTAATACCTGTTTTTCTTCAACCCTGAGCAACCCCACAACAGAAGGGTCCTCTGAGAGACTGGGCAAAGTAGACAACTGTTTGATTTCCTCTATCTCCAAGGCAGCTATTCAAAAAACCCACCAGTACCCTTTTGGGTCTTTGAAATGCCCTCTCCGGAGGTAGTCTATGCCCAGGATTGAAGAGGCCTCTGGCCCAGTCACAATGGTGTGCTTTTCCCAGTCATTCCCAGTTGGACTCACTTCAGCCTCCAGCAGAGTCAACTGCTGGGATCCCCCTGTCACACCAGAAATAGAGATGGGTTCTTCCCCTTTATAGCTTGATGGCATTAGGGTACACTGTGCACTAGTGTCCACTAGGGCCTTATACTCTAGTGGATCTGATGTGCCAGGCCATCAAATCCACATAGTCCAATAAATCTGTTTGTCCCTTTCCTCCACCTGGCTGGAGGCAGGGCCCGTCTAATCCCGGTTATGGTATTCGATACTGTATTGGCTTTGTGTGGCAAGGTTTTTGTAGCAGGGGGTTACAGGGGTGGCTTCTGCGAGAAGCCTTCGACATGGTCTCCCACAGCATTCTCTTAGAGAAAATGGTGGCTCATGACTTAGACAGGTGCACTCTTTGCTGGGTAAAAACTGGCTGGAAGGCTGAGCCCAGAGAGTAGCGTTGAACGGAGTTAAATCCAGTTGGTGGCCAGTCACAAGCGGTGTTCCCCAGGGCTCAGTCTTGGGGCCAGTCTTTTTTAATATCTTTATCAATGATCTGGATGAGGGGATTGAGTGCGCCCTCAGCAAGTTTGTGGATGACGCTAAGGTGGGAGGGAGTGTCAATCTGCTTGAGGGTAGGAAGGCTCTGCAGAGGGATCTGGACAGGCTGGATCGATGGGCCAAGGCCAACTGTATGAGGTTTATCAAGGCTAAGTGTCAAGTCCTGCACTTGGGTCACAACAACCCCAGGCAATGCTACAGGCTTGGGGAAGAGTGGCTGGAAAGCTGCCTGGAGGAAAAGGACCTAGGGATGCTGGTCAACAGCCGGCTGAACATGAGCCAGCAGTGTGCCCAGGTGGCCAAGAAGGCCAACAGCATCCTGGCTTGTATTAGAAATAGTGTGGCCAGCAGGAGCAGGGATGTGATCATCCCCCTGTACTCGCCTCTGGTGAGGCTGCACCTCGAGTACTGTGTTCAGATTTTGGGCCCCTCACTACAAGAAGGACATTGAGGTGCTGCAGCGTGTCCAGAGAAGGGCAACGAAGCTGGTGAAGGGTCTAGAGAACAGGTCTTATGAGGAGCGGCTGAGGGAACTGGGGTTGTTTGGCCTGGAGAAAAGGAGGCTGGGGGGAGACCTTATTGCTCTCTACAACTACCTGAAAGGAGGATGTAGCGAGGTGGGTGTTGGTCTCTTCTCCCAAGTAACTAGCGATAGGACAAGAGGAAATGGTCTCAAGTTGCATCAGGGGAGGTTTAGATTGGATATTAGGAAAAATTTCTTCACCAAAAGAGTGGTCAGGCATTGGAACAGGCTGCCCAGAGAGGTGGTGGAGTCACCATCCCTGGAGGTTGAAAAAGTGTGTAGACGTGGCACTTTGGGACATGGTTTAGTAGACATGGTGGTGTTGGGTTGACGGTTGGACTTGATGATCCTAGAGGTCTTTTCCAACCTTAAGTATTGTATGATTCTATGATTCTATAAGCTGCTAGAAGCTTCCCCTATGTTGGATAGAACCAATTCCATCCAGCTCCAAGATGGACTCACGGCTGGCCAAGGCCTAGCTAATCAGTGACAGTGATAGCGCCTCTGTGATACCATATTTAAGAAGGAGAAAAAAAATCCCAAAAAAACAATGAACATTTTGCAGCCAGAGAGAGAAGTGAGAAGATGTGAGAAACAACTTTGCAGACACCAAGGTCATTGAAGAAGGAGGGGGAGGAGGTGCTCCAGGTGCCAGAGCAGAGATTCCCCTGCAACCCGTGGAGAAGACCATGGTGAGGCAGGCTGTTCCCCTGAAGCCCAGGGAGGTTGATGGTGGAGCAGATATCTACCTGCAGCCCATGGAGGACCCCACGGCAGAGCAGGTAGAGAAACTTGAAGGAGGCTGTGACCCCATGGGAAGCCCACGCTGGAGCAAGCTCCTGGCAGGACCTGTTGGACCCAGGGAGAGAGGAGCCCTTGCTGGAGCAGGTTTGCTGGCAGGACTTGTGACCCCGTGGGGGCTCCACGCTGGAACAATCTGTTCCTGAAGCATTGCACCCCATGGAAGAGACCCACGCTGGAGCAGTTTGTGAAGAACTGCAGCCTGTGTGAAGGACCCACGTTGGAGAAGTTCGTGGAGGACTGTCTCCCGTGAGAGGAACCCCACTCTGGAGCAGGGGAAGAGTGGGAGGACTCCTCCCTCTGAGGAGAAAGGAGCAACAGAGACAACATGTGATGAACTGACTGCAACCCCCATTCCCCACCCTCCTGTGCCACCTGAGTGGAGGACGTAGAGAAAACCGGGAGTAAAGTTAAGCCTTGGAAGAAGGGAGGAGTGGAGGGAAGGTGTTCGTAAGGTTTGGTTTTATTTCTCATTATTGTACTCTGATTTGATTGGTAATAAATTAAATTAATTTTTCCAAGTCGAGTCTGTTTCTTCCATGATGGTAATTGGTGAACAATCTCTCCCTGTCCTTATCTCAACCTACAAGGCTTTTGTTATATTTTCTCTCCCCTGTCCAGTTGAGGAGGGGGAGTGATAGAGCCCCTTTGGTGGGCATCTGACATCCAGCCAGGGTCAACCCACCACAGTTACTCACTCCTTGTAAAAATGGATTAGAAATCACTTCAGGAGGATCAGAAGATCAGCCCTTCTACTCTGAGGAATTGCCTGCTGAAAACTGGAGCAGCATTTTTCCTGGAAGAATCCCCTTTTATGACTGTTTTTCCTTGCAACTCATGCACCCGTGCCTCTAGTGTCGAGGTAGGTTTTCCATCCCGCTTCCTCATGTCTTCTCCGTGGTCACGCAGGTAAAACCACAGGATACTTCGTGGTGTGTATGCTCTATATCCCCTCTCTGGAGCAGAAAAACGCTTACTCCTAACAGCTGAAATACGGGTCTGTGCAGGTGGGGAGTAAGATACATCCTCTTTGAGTTGCTGGACATCCTGAGACAGTTTCTCCACAGCCGAGACAAGGGAGGGCTCTCTTCATGTTGCCGGAGTCGGCCAGCCACTTCATCCACTGTGGGTGCCTCTTCACTTTTCCAGTCGATTACTGCCAGTGAGTTGGCATACGATGATGGTGCACTTCGCACAAATTTTCACCACATGGATCGGGTACAGTGGACTGATCGGGGTCTGTGGGCAACTGTGCGTTGTCCAGATCATAATAAACCATCTCCCGCACAGCTAATTCCCTCAGATATTGGATACCTCTCTCCATGGTGGTCCACTTGCCTGGCCGACATACGACATCTTCGCTGAAAGGATACCTTTCCCTCACACTTGACAGGAGGCGCCTCCAGAGGCTAAGGGCCTGTGCCTTCTTCCCAATTGCTTTGTCAATGCCCCCTTCCCTAGACAAGGATCCCAGCTGCCTGGCCTCCCTGCCCTCCAGTTCCAGGCTACTGGCCCCATTATCCCAGCAGCAGAGCAGCCAGGTAATAATGTGCTCCCCTGGAAGGCGGCTGAAATCTTTCCGCATATCTCGCAGCTCACTCAGGGACAGGGATCGGGTGACCACTTCTGGTTCTGGCTCTTCCTCCTGTTCTCGTGATGGCCCCGGTTCATCATCATCTTTCACTAAGCGAACCGATTTCCTTGTGTATTTCTTTTTGTGTATAGGGGCAACTGATACTGGTGTGGGTTGATCTTTTAGCTCGACTACAGTGCCTGTTGCGGGGGTTTGGGTAGCTGCAGTGCCTGTTGCAGGGGCTTGGGCAGCTGCAGTGCCTGAGGGTCTGCTCTCTCTCCCTCTGGATGGTGCTGTCTACTATCAAGCAGTGTTTGGTAGATTGTGGCCAGGGCCCAGCACAGCGCAGTAAGTTATGTCTCCTTAGAATCCCCACAGCATTTTCTTTTCAAATATTCTACCATTTTATCAGGGTCTTGCAGTTGTTCGGGAGTGAAGCTCCAAACCATTGGGGGTGAAAAGGTCTCTGGATACCCGCCCATCTTCTCCCACATGCCATGCCAGCCCTGACCATTCAGCCTTGGGGAAGATCCCTGGGTGGTACTCTTGGAAAAATTTTTGCTAACCCTGAACAGGACTTGGAAAGCATGCAGGAGACCTAGCAATAGGAATATACTGGCCTGAACATTCCAAGGGTCTTCAAAATTCTCAAAAATTGTTGTAACCAACCAAAAGGGAAAAGGGGAGGTGAAAGAGTGGGAGAAGGTATCCCCCCCTGTCTTCCCCATAGATTGGGTGCAATTATTAATCAATTCTGAAAGATATTGACCGAGGTACGGGCCTGACCGAAATGCTACATACACGTACTAGCTCAGACTCATGACTGTCAATGATATTGTCACCGAAATCCGGGAATAAACCTCATAACACCAATGTAGTGTTAAAAGGCAGGCATTCTTTATTGCAGCGCTGGATGCACAGGGGATAGCTCCACCCAACGTGCATGACAGGTGATCACCAACACACAGGTTATGTAGGATCAAAACATACATATTCATCATCTTTCTCAGAAAAGGCAGTCCTATGATAATCATTTCTTGGAATCCATTTCCATATTCTCCTCCCCGTCACGCATGCTCAGTGATTTGAGTCCGTGGTCCTCAAGGTCTCTGGTGGTCGTCAGTGGTCTTGCACCCGTGTCCGCTGGATGACCCCCTTCATGCAGGCATGCGCAGTATCCTCGTTGTAGGTGCACCTGTCCATAGCAACTTACTTCATAAGATTAATATCTCCAAACCTATTGTTCAGTTTGGTAGGGACTGTACATGGAACATAGCAGCATTGTACCTTGCCATGGTCACTTAGCTTCATTACCTATTACCTTGGTTACAAACTAATTATCTCAACCTGATTCTATAGTTTCTGTTTCACGGCCCCTATCCTACGGTTACATTTCCCCCCTTTGGAAGTTTTGAAATAATAACTTTTCAATACTTCCACTCATATTTTCCTATCCTATACACATTACAGATGTTCTTAAACTTGTAACCATAGCATCTATACCTCAGTGTGTCTGCTCATGTTTCTCTTTTGCAAGTTCTAACATAACTTGTGGAGTTACTATTACCTGATTTTCTGGTGTTACCCACCATCCTTCCATATTCTGAGATGCTTTTAAGTGCTCTGCCAATTGTTCATCTAGTTTACTGTACCTTGCTGTTAAATTTGGAATTTTCATCTGTTTTACTGGCACTAGTGCAAGGATACCTTGTTCTGCAGCCTCCTTTGCAGCTTTATCCGCCAACCGATTACCTATGTTTACAGCTGTCTGACCAAATTGATGAGCCTTGCAATGCATTACGGCCACTTCCTTTGGTTTCTGCACATCTTGCAGGAGTTGAAGAACTTCCTCCTTATGCCTTATCAGTGATCCTTGGGCTGATAACAGTCCTCTTTCTTTCCAGAGAGCTCCATGAGCGTGGATCACACCAAATGCATATTTGGAATCAGTCCATATGTTTACCCTTTTCCCTTCTGCCATCTGTAAAGCCTGCTTTAGCGCCACCAATTCTGTTTTCTGTGCTGATGTATTTGCAGGTAGTGTCCCTGACTCCAATATCTTGTCGGTGGTGACAACAGCATACCCGGCCATTTGCCTTCCTTCTTGCACGAAACTGCTTCCATCCGCAAACAGCTCCAGATCAGGATCCTTCAAAGGTTCGTCCTTCAGGTCCGATCTGCTGGAATAAACTTGTTCAATGGTTAGCAGACAATCATGTTCCAATTTCTCAGTAGGATTTTCTGTTGACAGGAACATTGCTGGATTTACAATTGCTGTGGTTTTTAATTCCACATCATCTTGTTCCAATAGGACAACCTGGTATTTCAACATCCTGCTAGGGGATAACCAGTGACCCCCCTTTTGTTCTAAGACAGTTATTACCATATGCGGTACATATACCACTATCTTTTGGCCCATAGTCAATTTTCGAGCTTCCTGAATCATCAGCACCGTTGCTGCCACGGCACACAAACATCCCGACCATCCTTTACTCACGTTGTCAAGTTGCTTGGAGAAGTACCCCACCGGCCGCTTCCAGGATCCCAGCCGTTGCGCCAGCACTCCAAGGGCCAGATGTTGCCTTTCGTGTACAAACAGCTCAAAAGGTTTGGTTAGATCAGGCAAACCCAATGCAGGGGCCATCATTAATGCCTTTTTGAGTTCTTTAAATGATTTATGGCATTCAGGTGTCCAAGTCAAGTATTGGTCTTTAGATTCCTTCAGGGCTTCATATAGGGGTTTCACATACAGTCCATAATTTAGAATCCAGAGTCGACACCACCCAGTTATTCCCAGAAAGGCTCTCAGTTCCTTTGGACTGTTAGGTTCGGGGATCTGACAAACGGCTTCTTTTCTTTCGTTTCCCAATTGTCTCTGTCCTTGAGATATCTCAAATCCCAAATAAATCACTGCTGCTTTCCCTATCTGGGCCTTGTTTCTGGAGACTCTGTATCCCCCTTGGCCCAGGAAATTCAATAAACTGATGGTCATTTCAGAACATGTTTCTTTACTTTCTGCTGCCATCAGGATGTAATAATATACCTTCTCTTTGATTCTGTTTCTTCCACATTTCTAACTCTTCTGCCAATTGATTTCCAAATAGTGTGGGGCTATTCTTAAATGCTTGTGGAAGTACAGTCCATGTTAGTTGCGTTTTTCGTCCTGTAGCAGGACTTTCCCATTCAAAAGCAAATATGCTTTGACTTTTGGTATCCAGAGGTATGCAAAAGAAGGCATCCTTTAAATCCAGTACAGTAAACCATTTATGTTCCTCTTTCAAAGAGGGCAGTAAAGTGTATGGATTGGCCACTACTGGGTGTATATCTTGAACTATTTGATTTACGGCCCTCAGATCCTGAACCAATCGGTATTCCTTGCCTCCTGATTTCCTTACTGGCAATATAGGGGTACTGTATTCTGATTCACATTCTACTAACAGCCCATATTCTAAAAATTTTGTAATTAATCCCTCTAGTCCCTTTCGAGCCTCCCACTTAATAGGATACTGTTTTTGTCTTACTGGCTTGGCCCCAGGTTTTAAAGTCACCTTTACCGGTTCTGCCAGTTTGGATCGTCCTGGAACTCCACTTGTCCATACCAAAGGGGTTACTGCATTGTCCACTGCTTCTGAAATCTGTTCCTCCTTGGAGGAATCCTGTAACATAAACACTCTCGCCCCTATGGCTTTGATTCTGGTATTAATCAGTAATCTGATTTCTCCATCTTTAAAAATTATTTGTGCATCTAATTCGCTTAATAAATCTCATCCCAATAAAGGTAACGGACATTCAGGCATGTACAAAAATTGACGTGTTACCCACTGTTTTCCCAGCTTAAATTTTAATGGTTTCAGAAAGGGCCGGTTCTCTTTCTGCCCCGTCGCACCAACAACCTCTGCTGATTTATAGCTGAGTTTTGCTTTACATGTTTATTATTCTAGTCAAGATTGCCAGAATTTTTCCATCCCTTTGCATTTGTCTGACTTTTTCTTTTTCTCTGTTGTTATACACAGTCCAGGCTATATCATCCCAAAAAAGAAAAGTAAAGGCTGCCTCATCACATATTGCTCTTCAGCCCTCCAGTTCCCAAAGTCTCAGCTGAAGAACTCCTCACTCTGCAACACCAGCCCAGGAAGGCTTCACCACGGCCCAGGCCATGTGCACTGAAGAGAGCCCTTCTTCCACAAATTGCCCTCCCTTCTCTTCCCATTCTCATTAGGCAGACAATCTGCTGGCCCTTGGCCCCTTCACCAGGAACTGAAGAGAGGACCACTCTTTTTGACAGCTTAATGATAGGAGTTTAACAGGTTAGTAATGTTTTGTGTGAAGGACAACTTCCTTTAGTTCATTTTGCATTTGCCACTACTTCATTTATTTGTTCACCTTGAGTTATTCTATTGGAAGAGATAATGAATAGTTGATTTTTAACCATTTCTTTCATGCCACTCAGGATTTTAAGGACCTTTTATTTCCCCTTAAGTCATCACTTTCCATATATCTTCTACAATTTACCAATAATAACCGCAAGGATTATGTCTGGGCCTTGAGTGCACTAATAGCCCTTAATAGCCCTGATCAGCCTCACCTGGGGCTTCCACCCAGAACCTATCTTTGCCTGTGGGCCCAGGGGCTTCATTTAAGTTCAGGCCTGGGCACACATGTGGTGCCTCAGCTATGTTGTAGGGGTGCTGATCTCTAGCTCAGCCACAGCTATACCTGTGTCTGGCTATTGGTCCTGCTGATCTGGACTGACCCACAGACTGACTTAATGGCTTGACCATGGACTTGTCTGATCACCATAGTTTTGCCTAATGATACGGACTCTTGATTGAACCTGGCTACCATCTCCAGGTCTGCCCTGATGGCTGTATTATGCTCCCTACCCCTTAGAGAGCAGCCTGCCCTTGCTATTCTCTGACAGATTATAACCAGAAAACGCTTAAGTTAAGAGGACTTTTGTATACAGTCACATGTAGTAGCATCTCTAATGTTAGACATCTATCATAGGGGAAACTTAAATAGATTCATCAGAAAACTTAATTCCCTTGTGGTTTTTTTCTTACTATGTAAAATCAGTGTTTGATTGTGAATATTTACATGAATGTCCTCAAAAGATAGAAGTGTACATAATGATGCAAGGTATTCATTGTCTACAAATGTGCCAGAACTGAGCTCTTAGATATTTAAATGGTGATTAAATTTTACGAGACAGTAATACATTGTATGAAGGATGTGTAGAACACTTTGCACATTGTAAAGAATTAGCATCATCATTAGCGTGTGCCAAGACTACAAGAGAGGTATAATATGCTTCACTGACTTAAGATTGGCTGATAAACTGGAAAAACCCAGAGAGCTTCTCCAAGTTAGAATTAAGGTTTGTAGCTAACATTGTATATGATAGTTCTTTTTCTGATATTTCTAAGTTGTGCTGGAAAGTTGAAGCATATAGCATTGTACTGCAAGAAAAATATTTTACTGTACTATAGACCCAAACAAAAGAAAACAAAATGATAGAATCATTTTTTATCAATTTGAAAAAAAAAACCAACAACAAGTTCTTTTTGGTGTAACCTTAAGTTACTTGATACTGAAGAAGGATAAATGATAGCCTGGACTGCATAAAAAGTGTGGCCAGCAGGTTGAGGGAGGTGATCCTGCCCCTCTACTCCACTCTCGTGAGACTCCACCTGGAGTACTGCGTCCAGCTCTGGGGCCCCCAGCACAATAAAGACATGGACCTGTTGGAACAGGTCCAGAGACTGCAGTAGTAAAGTGACCCATGACATATCTGCAAAATGATAAACATTATTTTCTTTACTGAAGTGAAATCCTGCCCTACCCTTTCACTATCTTTATCAAATTGAAACACTCCAGTCAATATAAAATAAGAGAAAATGCAAATGAAAGGCTAGATTCATAAAAGTAATGGCAAAGAAGTAATTTACTTCCCCCTTGTAGTAGGTAGCTCTGGGTACCAGAGGAGAAAGTTCTAATTGTTTTTCTCAGGAGATATGAATTTAAATCATTTAACCGTAGTGACTTAGCTACCATAAAGTAAGTATTCCAAGGCCTCTCCTTTGATGCTGTTTTATCTTGTATAATAAATAAATTCAGTGAGTCGGTGAACCTCAGCACTAGCATTATTCTCTTTTGCTGTCTCAAGGACTATTTTAGTGTTTTATACAAATTAAAACAGTCTCACAGGAGGGAATATGGAAGACTCAAGTCAATGTTATGTAGTATTACAGTGATTAGGAAACTTACTTGTCAGGTGAGAAACACCTGCTGGAATTCACTATTTAATTTGAGAACGGGGATTAGAATTCCAGTTTCCAGGACAAATTAAACTTGAATTCTTAGAGGTTTTGTTGAATGCTTAACATTTCCTCTTCATCAATAAAGATTTTGGGAATTCTGTTTCGTCTTATGCAATAAAGCAAATATTGCTGAACTGAATTGTTGCATTAAGTAGGTTCACAAGGGTAATCATATGAAAATTCATCATTTCGTGACCCTCATATACTCTGGGACCTAAGATATTAATGATCAGTTCCCTAGGTGGTGGAATCTAGTGTGATTCCAAGGACACCAGTGAAGTTAAACCCATTTGTTGCAGCAGAGAACCAAAGCCTGTATCAATAATGAAGTACAACTACAAAAGATTCAGTTATAAAATTTTGCAATTCTTTAAACTCTTATTTACATGATAAATGGAACAATTATTCAAAATTCTGTTTTGTTTATGTATTGAGTTTACATGACAAGGTTTGAGGGGTGTGTGCAGGGGTGGTTTCTGTGAGAAGAGGCAAGAGGCTGCTCTGTGCCACACTGTCACATTAAGAGTATGAGTCTAACACGTGCCTGAGGAAGGCCCTCTTGTTGAGTCACGAGGTTCAGAAAGGACCCCTTTGCTTTCTAAACTCCTTCTCAGAGAGGAGCCTAGGTGTGGCTAGGTCCAGTCTTAGTCCCAGACTTGGTCAACGGTTTATGTCTAAAGGATTATGTGTGTATCAGAGTCAACGTTTGCCTGTCAGAGCCCTATCAAGGATTTTCACTGAGACAATTTCACAAAGTTGAAAAAAAATAGATCATTTATTAGGGCAACAGATATAACAAGTTCAGAACTGCTGCTTACTGCAAAAAAATCAAGCTTGAGTTAATAGTTCAGAGCTTTTGTTAATGATACTTTCCCGGAGTAACATCCAATGTAGTTGGAGGTGCGAATCTTACCAAAGAGGCATCCCTGCTTGGGGAGGAGAGAGGTCCAGGCCCGTTGACCCATCTGGATAGTTGGAGTTCTCGTTCTCAAAATGGAGGATTCTAAATGCCAGATTTATACTCTTGGTGAGGTGGGACTAAGTCACTTATCGTGTTGTGTGCCAATTGGCTCTTCTTGTTGCATTATTGATCAAGCGGGGAGTAGTGTTGAGAACAAAGGCGTTCAGTACAGAGGCATGGGGATCTTATTTTGTTTTACTGAAGCAACATCAGACTGTGAGGCCTCCTTCTCAGGCGTCAGTTGATTTGAGTGAGCATTAGACTGCAAGCCCTCACGCCTGTCTGGTTCTTTGCGATAAGCAAGTTGCTCAACTCTTGCTTTTGCTCTGGTCCAGTGCTTGTCAGTGCAAGATAAGCACATTGCTCAATCTATGCTCTCGCTCAAGTCAGACCCCATTACTTTCTGCTGACTCACAGTGGCTCTGTATTTGGCACTAACAAGCCTGGTTCTCCACACACACACAACTGGTTCTATCTGGCTCAGCAACAGACCCACAGCAGGCCAAAGCTGAGCCAATCAGTGAAGTGGGTGGCACCTCTGTGAAAACATATTTAAGGAAGGGCAAAACCCTGTACAGGCAGTGAGGAAAAACAAAATGTGAGGAGAAATCATCATGGAGCAGGTATTCCCCTGCAACCCATAAAGAGGACAATGGTGGAGCAGATATCCACACTGCAGCTTGGGGAGGACCCTATGATGGAGCAGGTGGATATTTCTTGAAGGATCTGTGCCCCTGAAGAGAGTCCATGCTGGAGCAGGTTATCCTGACAGGAACAACCGCCTGTAGAGGACCTGTGCTGGAGCAGGGGAACAGTGTGAGGAGAAAGGAGTAGCAGAGAGGAACTGTTTTGTACTGACGGTAACTCCTCATTCCCCATCCAACCTGCACCACTTGTGACAGTGTAATAGTGGTGGTTTCCCAAATTAAACAGACCTTTTATCAACTAGCTCACTTTATTCAGGAACTAGATTTTTTGTTTGGGTTTTTTTTTTTGTTGTTGTAGCATACTGACAAGCCCATAAAGATGATATATTTGATCATGAACAACTTGAGAAGCTACAGGATAAAGAGTTGTTCCTTACAGCAATCTACAGATTATAGTAATGAACAATCAATATTATCTGAAGAGGATATGCAGATTTTAACTGCTCAGCCGTGGTAACTTGTGACAGAGAAACAATCTGGCATGGAGGGCAAGAAGGCCTAACTACAGAACCAGTTAAACTGGCTGGAAGCAGGAATGCCAGAGATGAAACAAGTCCTTGTAAAGGAACAAAGATTCCCTTGCTGACGAGATAAGAAATTTCACAGTACTGTCTTGTAACGGTTGTGGAATGCGAGTGCTCAGGGGCACTTTGGTCAGCTGAACGGGGGCTGGGGGATGAACCAAACACCTGGTTAGGGAATCTGATTCCAATGCTCCTATGACTAGTGGTGGTGCAAGTGTATATAAATAATCAGCCCATGCTGCATCTTTGCAGATTCCTTGTAGAACCACTTATGGCAGTAGGACTCTGTGCAATGCATTTTTCATTAAATCTTTTTATATTTAAGCACAAATGTGTTTTTAATTCACCTCAAGGGGTACAATAAAAATTCTCCAACATATCAATCTACTGCAGTGTTTTGTTATTGAGTCATTGAATATTTCAATGCTAGAGCGAGCTATTTTGAATGAAAATATATATTTTTCCTTTTTTCTTAGTCCATTAGCCTGTGTGTAATTTTAAGAGAAAACTAAAATATGTGATTCCCAGTTCACTTAAAGCATTTATCTTAAATCAAGTCATGTGTGACTGATTTAGAAAGCTGAACAGGTTTTTCTTTATTTTTGTTTCTCTACGGAACCTACTAAGTGCTCACTAACAGAAAACTTTTTTCAACAATAAAAAATGGAAAATCCAAGCCTCTCTTCATCTATGGGTTAGCCTTATAACGGGGAGATATTTTAATCATGCATTGCTCTGCTCTAATATATCAACAAGTGTGTGTGTACATGCATGCCACTACCTGCTGATGAATGAAATGACAGCTCTGCTAAAGTAAGTGCCCTAAGTCCTGTTACTGCAAGAGCTGGTCATGTTACTGTACTTTTTGGTGAAAGACCTCAGCTCTGTCTTTGCTTGTATCTCTGAAGCCATATATAGCTGCCTACCCTGGTAGGCAGCTAAGCCCCACACAGCCACTTCCTCACTCCCCCTCCAGTGGGATGGGGTAGAGAATCAGAAGGGTAAAAGTGAGAAAACTCATGGGTTGAGATGAAGACAGTTTAATAGGGAAAGAAAAAGCTGCACACGCAAACAAAGCTAAATAAGGAATTCTTTCACTACTTCCCATCGGCAGGCAGGCAGGTGTTTAGAGCCATCTCCAGGAAAGGAGAGCTTCATCACATGTAATGGCTACTTGGGAAGACAAATGCCATGACTCCAAACATCCCCCCTTCCTCCTTCTTTCCCCTAGCTTTTATTGCTGAGCACGATGTCATATGGTATGTAATACCCCTTTGGTCTGTTTGGGTCAGCTGTCCCAGTCCTGTCCCCTCCCAACTTTTTGGGCACCCCCAGCCTACTTGCTGGCAGGGCACTGTACAGCAATAGCTAAAGCATCAGCATGTTATCAATACCATTTTGGTCATAAATCCAAAACATATCACCATATGAGCTGCTATGAAGAAAATTAACTCTATCCCAGCCAAAGCCAGTACAATAGCTTATACAATTTGTCAAGAAATCACCAAAAGAAATAATTAAATGAATGTTAGCCTCCCCCATTTGGCAAAACCTTTTTTTTACTTTTTAAAAAAATCTAGTGCTCAATTTCCATTGTTATAATGGATAAATGAAACCTTTGTATATATTAAGGGATGATGGCTGCAGTTTATTCCCACACATTTTAGCTTATGGCTGAAGTACAGTCTTGTCACTATGACTTCTCATTTCTATTTCATTAGAATCTCATGTCACACAACTGGCATGGTTTTACTTCTCCTTCTTTGTATAACTTATGATTTAAAATTTGGGAGTTTACTCTTTCAGACTAATATTATGAGATGTTTAATGAAGGGACAACATTACAGAAACAATAAGAAAATGTCACAATGATAGTTTGAGCACTTCCAATATTATCTATATAATAATATTTGGAAAAACTCTTATTTTTGTGAACAGAATGTATTAATCTATATTTGAATAAAACTCTAGCGAAATGATTCATTACTACTTGAAAATACATTTCTGCTATGCTAACCCAGTTCTAGATCAGCTTCTGTGTGAAATTTTTATTGTACTAAACCCACTTGAAACTCAACACAAAAATTTCTTCAGAAAAATGCAGCAGGTATGATCAATAATGGCCTGGTTTCAGGAGAGGTTTTACATTATGTATATGATTAAAAAATAATGTAGGTCTAACTTAAAAGACATAAATATAGTTGCAAGAGTGGGTTGATGCTGGCTGGATGCCAAGTGCCCACCAAGCCACTCTATCATTCCCCCTCCTCAGCTGGACAGGGGGAGGAAAATATGACAAAAGGCTTGTGGGTCGAGATAAGGACAGGGAGATCACTCAGAAATTACCATCACGGGCAAAACAGACTTGAGTCAGGGAAATTAATCTAATATATTACCAAGCAAAACAGAGTAGAGTAATGAGAAATAAACCCAAATCTTAAAACACCTTCCTCCCACCTCTCCCTTCTTCCCAAGCTCAACTTCACTCCCAAATTTTCTTCCTCCTGCCCCCAAGAGGTGCAGGGGGACAGGGAATGGGGGTTGTGGTCAGTTCATCACACGTTGTCTCTGCTTCTCCATCCTCCTCACAGTCTTTCCCCTGCTCCACTATGGGGTCCCTCCCATGGGAGACAGTCCTCCACGAACTTCTCCAATGTGGCTCCTTCACACGGGCTGCAGTTCTTCATGAACTGCTCCAGCATGGGTCCTTTCCGTGGGTCCTTTCCATGTGTCCTTTCCACAGAGTGAAGTCCCTCAGGAACAGACTGCTCCAGTGTGAATCCCCCATGGGGTCACAAATCCTGCCAGAAAACCTGCTCCAGAGTGGGCTCCTCTCTCCACCGGGTCACAGATCCTGCCAGGAGCATGCTCCAGCCCAAGCTTTCCACAGGGTCACAACCTCCTTGGGGCACATCCACATTCTCCAGCGTGGGGTCCTCCACAGGCTGCAGGTGGATATCTGCTCCACCATCACCCTCCATGGGCTGCAGGGGGACAACCTGCTTCACCATGGTCTTCTTCACAGGCTGCAGGGGAATCTCTGCTCACGGGCTGCAGACTCCAGTGTCTGGAGTGCCTCCACCCCTTCCTTCTTCACCGACTTTGGTGTCTGCAGAGTTGTTTCTCTCACATATACTCACTCCTCTCTTCCAGCTCCTTTGAGGTAGTTATAGAGAGCGATAAGGTCTCCCCTCAGCCTCCTTTTCTCCAGACTAAACAACCCCAGGTCCTTCAGCTTCTCCTCATAAGATCTGTTCTCTAGACCCTTCACCAGCTTCATTGCTCTTCTTTGGACATGCTCCAGCACCTCAATGTCTGTCTTGTAGTGAGGGGCCCAAAAGTGAACACAGTGTTCGAGGTGTGGCCTCACCAGTGCTAAGCAGAGGGAGACAATCACTTCCCTAGTCCTGCTGGCCACACTATTTCTGATACAAGTCAGGATGCTGTTGGCCTTCTTGGCCACTTGGGCACAGTGCTGGCTCATATTCAGCTGACTATCCACCAATACCCCAGGGTCCTTTTCTGCTGGACAGCTTTCCAGCCATTCTTTCCCAAGCCTGTAGCGTTGCATGGGGTTGTTGTGACCCAAGTGCAGGACTCGGCACTTAGCTTTGTTGACTCTCATACAGTTGGCCTTGGCCCATCAATCCAGCCTGTCCAGATCCCTCTGCAGAGCCTTCCTACCCTCAAGCAGATCAACACTCCCACACAACTTGGTGTCGTCTACAAACTTACTGAGGGTGCACTTGATCCCCTCATCCAGATCATTGATAAAGATATTAAACAGAACTGGCTCCAATACTGCGCCCTGGGGAACACCCCTTGTGACTGGCTGCCAACTGGATTTAACTCCATTCACCACAACTCTTTGGGACTGGCCAGCCAGCCGGTTTTTTTACTCAGACAAGCGTACATCCATCCAAGCCATGAGCAGCCACTTTCTCCAGGAGAATGCTGTAGGAAATGGTGTCAAAGGCTTTACTGAAGTCCAGGTAGATAACATCCACAGCCTTTCCCTCATCCACTAAGCAGGTCATCTTGTCATAGAAGGAGATCAGGTTAGTCAAGCAGGACCTGCCTTTCACAAACCCATGCTGACTGGACCTGATCACCTGGTGGTCCTGTACGTGCCATGTGATGGCACTCAAGATGAGCTGCTCCATAACCTTCCCTGGCACCGAGGTCAGACTGACAGGCCTGTTGTTCCCTGGATCCTTCCGGCCCTTCTTGTGGATGGGCATCACATTGGCTAACCTTCAGTCAACTGGGACCTCCCTGGTTAGCCAGGGCTGCTGATAAACGATGGAAAGTGGCTTGGTGAGCACTTCCACCAGCTCCCTCAGTACTCTTGGGTGGATCCCATCCAGCCCCATTGACTTGTGTGTATAGGTTGCATACACAGGACTTCATCTGGATCTGTGGGTAACTGCATGTTGTCCGGGTCATAATAAACCATCTCCCACACGGCTAAGTCCCTAAAGTACTGGATACCTCTCTCCATGGTGGTCCACTTGCCTGGCCGACATTCAACATCTTTACTGAAGGGATACCTTTCCCTCCCACTTGACAGGAGTTGCCTCCAGAGGCTGAGGCTTGTGTCCCTTTTCTAATCACCTTGTCAACGACCCCTCCCCTGCACAGGGATCTCAGCTGCTTGGCTTCCCTACCCTCTAATTCCAGGCTACTGGCCCCATTATCCCAGCATTGGAGCAGCCAGGTGACAAGTTGCTCGCCTAATCGAAGACTTAAATCATTTCGTATATCTCACAGCTCCCTCAGGGATAGAGATCAGGTGGTTATCTCTGGTTCTATATCTTCCTCCCATTCTTGTGATGGCCCTGTTTCATTATCCTTTACTAAAAAGTTTACTTTCGTGTCCATTTCTTCTCGTGTATAGGGGCAACTGATACTGGTATGCCTTGTTTCTCTGCTTCAGCTGCAGATGTTATCACCGGGGTTTGAGTAGCCACAGTGCTTATCGCAGGGGATGTCTCTGGGTGTTATTCTGAAATAGATGTTTAAACCTAAACAAGACCTGAACCACATTCAGGAGATGTAGCAATAAAAGCATGCTGGTCTGAATATCCCAAGAATATTCAACATTCTCAAGAGCTGTTGTAATTATCCTGGAGAAGAAGGGGAAGGTGAAGGAACATGTCTTCCTCACATATTTGCTCTCTGAGGAGAAAAAGTAAAAAGTGTAATTATGAATACCTTCCGACAAATGGCTCCCGAAGTACAGAGATGAAACCATCACTGTCGCTCTGCCAAAACTGAATACAGATTCAGCCGACACTAAATACAAATATCAAACTGGTCTGACTATAATGATTTTAGAATCATAGAATCATAGAATGATAGAATGGTTTGGGTTGGAAGGGACCTTAAAGATCATCTAGTTCCAACCCCCCCTGCCATGGGCAGGGACACCCTCCACTAGACCACATTGCCCAAAGCCCCATCCAACCTGGCCTTGAACACTTCCAGGGAGGGGGCCCCCACAACCTCTCTGGGCAACCTGTTCCAGTGCCTCACCACCCTCACAGTAAAGAATTTCTTTCTAACATCTAATCTAAATCAACCCTCCTTCAGCTTAAACCCATTACCCCTTGTCCTGTCACTACACTCCCTGATAAACAGTCCTTCACCATCTTTCCTGTAGGCCCCCTTCAGGTACTGGTAAGCCGCAATTAGATCCCCCCGGAGCTGCCTTTTCTCCAGGCTGAACAATCCCAACTCTCTCAGCCTGTCCTCATAGGAGAGGTGCTCCAGCCCTCCGATCAGCTTTGTGGCCCTCCTCTGGACTCTCTCCAACAGCTCCATGTCTCTCCTGTACTGGGGCCCCCAGAGCTGGATGCAGTACTCCAGGTGGGGGTCTCACAAGAGCGGAGTAGAGGGGCAGGATCACCTCCCTTGACCTGCTGGTCATGCATCTTTTGATGCAGCCCAGGATATGACTGGCTTTCTGGGCTGCAAGCGTGCATTGCCAGCTCATGTTGAGCTTCTCATCAACCAACACCCCCAAGTCCTTCTCCTCAGGGCTGCTTTCAATCCATTCTCTGCCCAGATGGTAGCTGTGCTTGGGATTGCGCTGATCCATGTGCAGGACCTTGCACTTGGCCTTGTTGAACTTCATGAGGTTCGCACGGGCCCACCTCTCCAGCCTGTCAAGGTCCCTCTGGATGGCATCCCTTCCCTCCAGCGTGTCGACCACACCACACAGCTTGGTGTCATCAGAAAACTTGCTGAGGGTGCACTCAATTTCACTGTCCATGTCACCGACAAAGATATTAAACAGTGCTGTTCCTGATATCCGGCATCAAAGTTAAAAGTTAGTCATGATTCTGTAGCTAAGAAGTTACAGATAGGTCTTCATAGTTCCATAGTTAGGAATGTCACAGATAATTTTGCAAATAGTTGCTAGGTACTGCTAAGGATGGCTATTGTACAGTCCTACCATTATGTCAGTTAATATTCATCCAAACAATGTATCAATTAAGACATGACTGTCAAGAGGTAGAAGAAATCATTAGTCTCATCAACAGACCCTGAAGAACCATTTGGAAGTGCCAGAAGTATTGAGAAACTAGGGGAAAGGTAATTTGGGCCAGGGTCTCCACGACCACCGACCCATGAGCCCCCTACCCAAATTATACCCCCTACCCAAAAGATAAAGGTGGAGAAAAGAACTGAGCATGCGTTCTAGTTTGCATACTAAGCTAAGAAATATGAACCAGTCATTGTAACTGGGAGTGTACTACCTTGTAACTTTTGTGTATAAATATGACAAGAAAACTGGTGTTAGGTGTGCTTGATTTGTGGAAATCCACTGAGCACCCAGGCCTGAATAAAAAGCAATATCTCTCCTGTGTGTGTAAGAACTGACTTATTGCACACCGGGCAACGAATCTGCTTTTCAGACAACATTCCCAGTATCGACCCCTGAGGAACTCCACTCATCACTGATCTCGACTTGGACTTCGAGACATTGACTGCAACTCTTTGAGTGCGACCATCCAGCCAATTCCTTATCCATGGACTGATCCATCCGTCAAGTCCATGTCTCTCCAATTTAGAGATAAGGATGTCAGGTTGACCCTGGCTGGAGGCCAAGTACCCACCAAAGCTGCTCTATCACTCCCCTTCCTCAACTGGACAGGGGAGAGAAAATACAACAAAAGGCTCATGGGTCGAGATAAGGACAGGGAGAGATTGTTCACCACTTACCATCACAGGCAAAACAGACTCAACTTAGAAAAAATTAATCCAATTTATTACCAAACAGAACAGAGTAGAGTAATGAGAAATAAAACCAAATCTTAAAACACCTTCCCTGCACCCCTCCCTTCTTCTGAGGCTTAACTTTACTCCCGGTTTTCTCTACCTCCTCCCCCCCAGCAGCACAGAGGGACAGGGAATGGGGGTTGCGGTCAGTTCATTACACATTGTTTCTGCTGCTCCTTCCACCTCAGGAGGAAGACTGCTCACACTCTTCCCCTGCTCCAGTGTGGGGTCTCTCCCATGGGAGACAGTCCTCCACGAACTTCTCCAACGTGAGTCCTTCCCACGGGCTACAGTTCTTCACGAACTGCTCCAGCATGAGTCCCTTCCACGAGGTGCAGACCTTCAGGACCAGACTGCTCCAACGTGGGTCCTCCACGGGGTCACAAGTCCTGCCAGCAAACCTGCCCTGGCGTGGGCTCCTCTCCTCATGGGTCCACAGGTCCTGCCAGGAGCCTGCTCCAGCATGGGCTTCCCACGGGGTCACAGCCTCCTTCAGGTGTCTCCACCTGCTCCGGCGTGGGGTCCTCCACGGGCTGCAGGTGGAATCTCTACACCCCCTCATCCTTCCTCCATGGGCTGCAGGGGGACAGCCTGCTTCACCACGGTCTTCATCATGGGCTTCAGGGGCATCTCTGCTCCGGCGCCTGGAGCACCTCCTCCCCCTCCTTCTTCACTGACCTTGGTGTCTGCAGAGTTTCTTACATCTTCTCACTCCTCTCTCTGGCTGAAAAAGCTGCCACTTCTTTTTTTTTTTCTTTTTTTTTTTTCCCTTCTTAAATATATTATCACAGAGGTGCTACCACTGTTGCTGATTGGCTTGGCCTTGGCCAGCAGTGGGTCCATCTTAGAGCCAGCTGGTATTGGCTCTGTCGGACCTGGGGGAAGCTTCTAGTAACTTCTCACAGAAGCCATCCCTGTAGCCCCCCCTGCTACCAAAACCCTGCCACGCAAACCCAAAACACTACCAAAACTAAGTCTGACTGAAAATACTTTGATCAATGTTATTGAACTAACTTGGCATCTGAAATGAACATTTTGTATCTTTCAGAGATCTCTGAGAAAATAAAATTGTGTGGCATGAAATAGAAGTGCCAGAAGAAACGTATACATTGTAATGTGTCACTTCCAGCAGTACAAGTACTACAATATAAATACAGAAGTGCATTTCTTCAGTGTTAAACAGTGAGTTTGGGCTCTCAAAATGCAGCTGAGCTTCAACTTACGAAGTACTGCCAGTCCCTTACAGTCACAACAGGGAACGTAGTTGCCTTAAGAGGCTGTTTTTCAAGTCAGCCATACATTCTGTTACATGCATTGTTTACATCTTTCTGTCATGACTTACATATGTATCAGTTTCCCTCTGTAAGAATGGTAGCCTTGCCAATCGAAAAGTTGTCTCTGGCTTCTTAAAAGATGAGGGCTTTTGCTCATACTACCATAAATATGGATCACTTTCATCAGCAGGAAGGCATGATGATGACAGCCATAGGGAAATCATAATGAGAGAAAATGCTCGAAAATTCCCTGTTAATACTAATCTATCTGACACAAAAGAACCCCTTGAGAAACAGGAGGGAGATTTAGAATGGAGATGTTTATGGGGTTAGGGTTTATAACAGGCAAGTTACAGAAACTATGGGATAATTATGAGAGAGATTATACCGACAGCCTGGATGCTGGGAGGGTGCTGAGTGGTATTGTTCTGTCTGCCCCCCGCCCCTCCCCGATCCCATTATTGGAAAATGAATACAGGAATTTCCAGCCCACAGAGTTCTGACTATTCATTCCAAAGTGGCTGAAATTTTTTGAATTAATATTAGCAAAAGCCCTTGTATACTGTTAATAGTGAATAAGTATTTGGTCTCTTTTCTCATTACATGCTTCTGTCCCTTCTATTACAAATCTTATTTTGAATTACTATCCCCAAAGCTAGAACCTAGTCAAATAGTTTGATTTTTAGGCATAACTTGGCAAGGTGGCAGATGGTATATTCCCTGATACCTTACAGCAAATATTCAAATTAGATTTACACTCTAATAAGAAGGAGCTCCAACAAGCCTTAGGAACTTTAGGATTCTGGCGAGCACATATTCCAGGGTTTAGTATAATTGTTTGACCCTTATATAAGCTGTTAAAGAAGCATGCTACCTGGGAATAGACAGTTATTCATGAAGAAGCTTTTTGTTTATAATATGCAATGTTTCAGAATATCAGGCTATGGGACCAATAATAGCAGGAGCCCCCTTTTAGCCTACATACTGAACTTAAAGAAAAAGAATATCAATGGGGATTGTGGCAATGAGTTCCCAACAAAGCCCAATTAACTCCTATATGATTTGGATCAAAGAGGTGGCAAGGTTCCCAAGCATGATATTCACCTTGGGAAAAATCATTACTGGCTACTTATATAGCCCTATTAAATACAGAATCCATCACATTAGACAGACCCTGTTCCCTATTCTTAGAAGAATTAGAGAATCTACTTTTGTTCCACAAGGAACTGCACACTCCAGTACAATTCAGAAGATGGTAAGGTACGTAGCACATCATTGTGATTAGATTAAGGGGAAACCCGGGCTTACAGGGAAATTAAAATAGAATAATATTCAATAGCAAGGGGTGCTGAATCACCCCTTGATATGCTGCTCTCACCAGTTCAAGATGCATCACCTCCATCTGATTTACAAAAGGATACCAAGGCTTGATCTAATGTCTGGCTTACAGACAGATCAGCTCAAAGGGTGAAGGGCAGAGCTGCCTTCTTGTGACCTTCAGACAGAACATTGAAACACAAGAGAGCTGTATCAGCTCACTTGGCTGAGCTCCAAATGGTAGTGTCAGCTGCTGAACAGAGTGCCAATGCAATATATACTGATTGGAAAACTAAAAGATGGAAAATTAAAAGAAGGTGCTTGATCTTCAGGGTAACGAGAATCTAATTTCTGAGCGATGGATATCCAAATTACCTAATACCCAAAAGGAATGAAATGGTTTTGAGTTTTTTTCTTTCAGGTTGCCCTGACTGCAACATCTGCAAACAGAAATTCAGATTATTCTCCCTGGATTGTGGTTTTAGCTTTTTCATCATACTGATTGGAAATTTGACCTGAAACGAAACAACACTGTGAGCAATTTTCCTCAATTCTCCTTCTTTCTTGTAATTGCTATTTGATATACACAATGATTTGGTCATATCTTGTAATTACAATAATGCTTGCTCCCTTATCCCAGAGATGGAATAGCAATCACATTGTTCAATTTATGAACACAATCTCTCAAGTAGGCAACAAATTGGATTGTTGGTATTTGCACCACTCTCAAACATTTGATGCCAAATTTTGCCGATTAGTGCCTTAGTATCAATTTAATTTGGTATACTTCCCAATACTCCAAATTATCGACAACAATCTTTTGAAGCACGTTCATATGATAAAGCCTCATGATTCATTACAATGCCCCAGATTATGAATTCAACTTGGGCAGGGGAAACGAGCAATGGTAATTACAGCTTATATTACAATCACTTCCAAGTGCAATTTCAATTTCAATGTGGCAGTATCTGAGCTTGTCTTAATACCGACCTGAAAACTTCATGTATCTGTGACAACACATCAGCAATTGCAAAACAAAGTTCTTTTAATGGTTTAAAATTTTGGAATCTTACATGGAATGTTAATAATACAAATTGTGACAGATGCTATAATTTCACTGGTCCTAATTCTACATGCTATAGTCTATGAAGTAACAGTTGGTTGAGTATTAATTATAGTTGAGATACATGTGGCCCAAACAACGTGTCTGGCTGTATAGATCATAACCCCTTTTGGACAATCCAATTAAGGCAAACATGCTGTCCTGGTTTCAGCTGGGATGATAGAGTTAATTTTCTTCATAGTAGCTAGTATGGGGCTATGTTTTGGATTTGTGCTGGAAACAGCATTGATAATATAGAGATGTTTTTGTTATATAGAGGTGTTTTTTGTTATTGTTAAGCAGTGCTTACACAGAGTCAAGGCCTTTTCTGCTTCTCACACCGCCCTGCCAGCGGGATGGCTGGGGGTGCACAAGAAGTTGGGAAGGGACACAGATAGGACAGCTGACCCAAATTGACCAAAGGGATATTCCATACCATATGAAGTCATGTTCAGTTTATAAGGGGCTTGGGGAAGAGGAAGGATGGGAGGAGGGGGCGACGGCATTCGGAGTGATGGCGTTTGTCTTCCCAAGTAACCATTATGTGTGATGGAGCCCTGCTTTCCTGGAGATGGCTGAACACCTGCCTGCCCATGGGAAGTAGTGAATGAATTCCTTGTCTTGCTTTGCTTGCACACATGGCTTTTGCTTTACTTATCAAACTGTCTTTATCTCAACCCATGAGTTTTCTCACTTTCACTCTTCTGATTCTCTCCCTCATCCCGATGGGGGGTAGTGACCGAGTGGCTGCATGGTGCTCAGCTGCTGGCTGGGGTAAAACCATGCCACATGCTTAATAGAATTAAACTGTTTTTCAAATCCATGGTGTTCATTCTGCAAACATCGCAATGACTCCAGACAAGGCTAGTGACCTACCATTTTAACACCTGGATGGTTCTGGCTTTGTGGCACTAATGCCTGTAAGGGTCTACCCCTACAGTGGGCAGGTACTTGTACTATAGCATGTCTTGGTCCTTATGCATTTTGATCTAAAAAATTAATGTTTAACTCTCAATACAACCATTACCCTGTACATCATAAGAGAACCAACCAAAGTTCATCAATTTGTACATGTGCTACTTCCAAACTTGAGTGTTGCTGAACTAGAAAAAGCTATTAATAACATTTCTGCTACACTTGAAATTACTCAAAATGCTACTGTAGATGCTTTAACAAATCTGCAGACTGAGATTGATTCGTTCTCACAATTGGCTATCCAAAATCATCAGGCCCTGGATGCCTTACAAGGAGGTGTTTGTGTATTAATAAATATTATCTGTTGTTTCTACCCTAACAAATGCAAACAAATCAAATACAATGTGAATATTATTCAGCAACATGTCCGTACCTTTCACCAAATAGCCCAAGAACAATCCCTGCTTGGAGGACTGTCAGCTGACTGATCATGGCTATGGTCTTGGCTACTAGATCTCGGAGCATGGGCATGGCGCATTTTAATTATATTAGCTCTCATTTTAGTTGTAGGATCTGTGTTTTTCTGTATTATATCAAAACACTGTGTGTATCACTTTTATCCAAACTGGTACTGTATACTCGTGTCCCAAGAGACAAACCCTCCCAGAATTCAGAACAACATTGGACCTAAACAGACATGAGTCTCCTCTGCCTCACACATTAGGAGACAAGAGAGACTCGCCAGATATGATCACACCTAGTGATCCATAAGTGGTTGCAGGTCAATGGGTGGAGTGATGTGAGCAGTCAGAAAGGTGACCTGGTTAGAAGGGGAAATTACCAAACAGAAAAAAATGTGTGCTGAAATACTGACAGAGAAAATAACTGCCAGCCAGGGAACTGTGAGCCTGGCAACTAGGCCTGGGAAGCAGAAGCATCCTTGAGAAGTGCAGCTAGCATCTTTGAAGTGCAACTGGGGTACCTAGAAACCAGAGACATCCTGAGATACCATTGATAAGCGCAAAAACAAGGAACTGCAGTGGTAACTTATCCTCTGAAAAGGTGAAAAATAGTCTGGAAAAAGGGGGAAACATCATGAGAAAGTAAGAAGCAGTAACTGCCATTGACAGGAATACAGTCTGCAAAATAATAAAAATTGGTCTGAGAAAACAGAAAACATGGCTGTTCCAGGTGAAAAATAAAAATTAACAGCTACTCAAAATGGTGGTGTCCTATGCCCTCCTATGTCTCTATGATATAAAAATGACTTAATTTTATCCAAAATGGAGCTTCTCTCTCTGACAACTTCCAGTGTTTCACATACTTTTCCCTTTCCTAAACAGGTCTGCACAATCTTTCTACGAGATCTTGGACCCTCGCTGGTAATGCCTGGCTGACTCCAAACTTCATAATGTGGATCATCTTTGAAGTAACACTGTTATTTTGCCCCCCTTTGGATCCACTTCTGGGGTCAGTTTGGTTTGTTCTCCCCTCTGGGATGGTTGGGCCCACTTCTAGAATCTGTTTATTGCGCTTGGTACCATATCTCTATATATATGTGTGTGTGTGTATCTATCTGTCTGTCTATCTATCTATGTGTTTGTGTGTACATATATATATGTGGTGGGTTGACCTTGGCTGACTGCCAGGTACCCACCAAGCTGCTCTATCACTCCCCCCCTTCAACAGAACAGAGGGAGAAAATAAGATGAAAAAGCTCATGTGTCGAGATAATGACAGGGAGATCACTGACCAATTACTGTCATGGGCAAAACAGACTTGACTTGGGGAAGATTAATTTAATTTATTGCCAATTAATAACAGAGTAGGATAGTGAGAAACAAAGATGAAACTAAAAACACTTTCCCTCCTCCACCCTCTCCTTCTTCTCAGGCTCAAATTTCCTCCTGACTCTTCTACCTCCTCCCCCCCCAAGCAGCACATCGGGATGGGAAATGGGGGTTGCAGTCAGTTCATAAAAGTTCATCTCTGTTGCTCCTTCCTCCTGACACTTGTCCCCTGCTCCAGCAGGATACAGTCCTTCACGAACTTCTCCAGTGTGGGTCCTTCCCATGGAGTACTGTGCATCAGGAGTGGACTGCTCCAGTGTGGGTCCCCCCTCGCCAGAAAACCTGCCCCTGCGTGGGGTCTCCACAGGGTCACAGCTTCCTTCAGGGCATATCCACCTGCTGCGGCATGGGGGGTCTTTCACAGGCTGCAGCGTGGATATGTTCAACAAGGCTAAGTGTCAGGTCCTGCACTTGGGTCACAACAACCCCAGGCAACGCTACAGCCTTGGGGAAGAGTGGCTGGAAAGCTGTCCAGCAGAAAAGGACCTGGGGGTATTGGTTGGGCCCCTAACTACAAGAAAAACATTGGGGTGCTGGAGCATGTCCAAAGAAAGGCAACAAAGCTGGTGAAGGGTCTAGAGCACAAGTCTTATGAGGAGCGGCTGAGGGAACTGGGGTTGTTTAGCCTAGAGAAGAGGAGGCTGAGGGGAGACCTTATTGCTCTCTACAACTACCTGAAAGGAGGTTGTAGTGAGGGGGTGTTGGTCTCCTTTCCCAAGTAACAAGTGATAGGACAAGAGGAAATGGCCTCAAGTTGCTCCAGGGGAGGTTTAGATTGGATACTATGAAGAATTTCTTCACTGAAAGGGTTGTCAAGCACTGGAACAGGCTGCCCAGAGAAGTGTTTGAGTCACCATCCCTGGAGGTATTTGAAACATGCATAGATGTGGTGCTTAGGGACATGGTTTAGTGGTGGACTTGGCAGTGCTAGGTTTACACTTGGACTCTATGATCTTAAGGGTCTTTTCCAACTTAAATAATTCTATTCTATGTCAGTAGCAGACCTTTCATAACGTCCATCAATAGGCTTAAAGGCTTGGCTCACAACAAACTTCAAAGGATGTGAACTGCTTGTGGGTTTTTTTTAATTCAATATCAGCATTTGCAATTCTGAAACCTTTGCCAGTGCAGATGATTGGCTTGGTGACTGAAGCTGACTGACCATGCCTGCTTCAACACACGTATCCATGCTCATCTGGCTTTGGAGTGATTTGCTTAACAAAAAAGATACTCTAGCCAATAAAAGAAGTTCAACATTCAAATACATCCTCATTAAGCTCTACTGCTAATTGTATTCAGATTAAGGTTACTAACAATATGTGCAGTCCAGTGCTTTGCATATTAAACATAAGCCACAAATACAGTGTTTGGCCAATAAAATGCCACAAACGTTTTTGCAAGCAATTTTGTGAGCTGTTCACCAAAGTGGTTAGTAATTTTGATGGACTGCCTTGAAGTTGAAAACAAGAATAAAACCTCTGGATCGATCTATCAATCAAAGTGGATTAGTCATATATATAAGAAAGGCTTACATGCTTTCATGCACATACAAAACAGTACATGCTCTGGGCTATGTGAATTGGAGTTATGTTTGAAGTATTAAATTTACTGCGTGCCCACTGAATCGGATAAAGTCCTCTCTAGTGTTGTTTTCCAAGCTATAGTTCAAATTAACAGAGTTTGCAGCTCTTCAAAGTCACAGATGGTCCTTTGCACATCTGAAACATCTCTTCAAGCATTTCCTCCTCTGCACAGGAGAAAGGCCAGATTTACTGATTCTTTTTCCCAAGTAGGACAGACTTTCTGTCATGATATACAGCAATGACACTTGGCTTTATTTTCTGTATCAATGCTTTCAGAAATAGTTTGCTCTTGCTGAGCTAATCAAAATTATTAGAAGAATGTACTTAATGATGACCAAATCTTATACAGTCAATTGATACAGTTAAAGCCATATGCTCAAGTTTCAGGTTTCTTGCATTTACCCTATTTTGCATACTATTATTCTTTACTTTGCATTGTGAAGTGATTTCTTCTTAGTCATTGGAAATCACTGTTTTGATGCTTCTGCAAATGCTCTGAGAAGTGTCAGTGTGTCCCCAGTGACTTCCAGTGTCCCTCCTTCCTTTCCATGGAATGAACAGGGTAAGAGTGAGCAGCAATACAAGAAATAAAATTGAAAAGACATGAGGAAACTCCTAGAAGCTCCGTGGACCATCTCTATCAGAGCCTGGAAGACAGAGAGGAAAAGGGCAATAAACTGCCACTTACCTATCAGAAAGAAAAGAGTGGGAGGAAATCTTATTATCTTTGATTTCTCATAATTATGGTCTTTTCCTGTGTTTTTTCTTTCCTTTCAATACTAAAATTAAAAAAAAAAAAAAGCACAAGTATTAGATTAGACAGAACAATAGTGCCCATCTAAGGAACTGATCTTGTATCACCAGTCTAAAAGACACTTTTACTCAAGGTGGGGCAGCTTTCAGAATGTGGTGGGTTGATCTTGGCTGGATGCCAGATGTCCACCAAGCAGCTCTATCACTCCCCTCCTCAGAGGACAGGCTGAGAGAGTTGGGGTTGTTCAGCCTGGAGAAAAGGCGGCTCCAGGGAGATCTAATTGCGGCTTACCAGTACCTGAAGGGAGCCTACAGGAAAGATGGAGAGGGACTGTTTATCAGGGAGTGTAGTGACAGGACAAGGGGTAATGGGTTTAAGCTGAAGGAGGGTCGATTTAGATTAGATGTTAGAAAGAAATTCTTTACTGTGAGGGTGGTGAGGCACTGGAACAGGTTGCCCAGAGAGGTTGTGGAGGCCCCCTCCCTGGAAGTGTTTAAGGCCAGGTTGGATGAGGCTTTGGGCAATGTGGTCTAGTGGAGGGTGTCCCTGCCCACAGCAGGGGGGTTGGAACTAGATGATCTTTAAGGTCCCTTCCAACCCAAACCATTCTATGATTCTATGAAACAACCTCATGGGTCAAGATAAAGGCAGTTTAATAAAGCAAAAGCTAAAGACTGCGCACAGAAGCAAAGGAAAAAACCAAAAGATTTATTCTCTACTTCCCATCAGCAGGCAATATCCGGCCACTTCCCAGGAAGCACAACTTCAGTACGTGTAGTGGTTGCTCCATAAGACAAACATTGTAAATAATGAATGCCTCCACTTCCTCCTCTTTTCTCTTAGCTTTTATTGCTGAGCAGACGTCATATGGTATGGAATATCCCTTTGGTCACTTTGGGTCAGCTGTCCTGGCTGTGTCCCCTCCCAAGATCTTGCCCATCCCCTGCCTAGTGGTAAGGTGGGGAGAATGTTGGAGAGACAGCCTTGATGCTGTGCCAGCACTGCTCAGCAGTAGCCAAAACCCTGGTGTGTTATCAACACCTTGCTACCTACCAATGCAAAGCACAGCACTATGAGGGCTGCTATGGGGAAAATTAACTCCATATCAGCCAGACCCAATACAGGTGGGTGACCTTGGCTGGCTTCCAGACCCCCACCCAGCTGCTCTCTCACTCCCCCTCCTGAACAGAACAGGGGGAGAAAATAAGATCAAAAAGCTTGTGGGTGGAGATAAGACAGGGAGATTGCTTACCAAATATTGTCACGGGCAAACCAGACTTGGGGAAGATTAATTTTATTTATTGCCAATTAAAAATAGAGTAGGATAGTGAGAAATAAAGTAAAACTATGAACACCTTCCCCCCACCCCTTCTTCCCAGGTTCGACTTCAGTCCTTTGTTCCTAACTCTTCTACCTCCTCCCCCTTTGCTGAATGGCACAGGGGGGATGAGGATTGGGATGTTGCAGTCAGTTCATAACAGCTCACGTCTGCCACTCCTTATTCCTCGCACTTTGTACTGCTCCTTCACGAGCTGCTCTGACATGGGTCCTTCCCATGAACTACTCCAGCTATGGGTCCCCCATAGGCCACAGGTCCTGCCAGAAGAACCTGTATGTGCATGGGCTCCACTCCACTGGACACAGTTCCTGCCAGGAGCCTGCTCCTGCATAGGCGATCCATGGGCTGCAGCTTCCTTCACAGCATATTCATCTGCTCCGACATGGAATCTTCTATGAGCTGCAGTGTGGATATCTGCTCCAACATGGTCCTCCATGGGCTGCAGGGGGACAACCTGCTTCACCATGGTTCTACACGTATGTTGGCCAGAAAGGAAAGATTAAAGAAAATGTACAGGCCCCCCCCCCCCCCAATAAATAGGACAGGAGAGCCAGTGACAACCGACATGGAGAAGGCTGAGGTACTCATCAATTTCTTTGCCTCAGTTTTCAATGGTAATATCTTTTCCCACATCTTTCAAGGCCCTGAACCTCAAGGCAGGGACTGGGGGAATGAAGTCCCTCCCATCATTGGAGAAGATCAGGTTCGAGACCACCTGAGGAACCTGAACATACATAAGTCCATGGGACGCGACGAGATGTGTCCCATGGTCCTGAGGGAATTGGCAGATGTAGTTGTTAAGCTGTTCTTCGTCATATTTGAGAAATCATGGCAGTCAGGCCAAGTCCCCAGTGACCAGAGAAAGGGAAACATCACAGATATTTTTTAAAAGGGTAAAAAAGAGGACCCTGGGAATTACCAACCAGTCAGCCTCACCTCTGTGCCCAGTAAGATCATGGAACAGATCTTCCTTGAAGATATGTCAAGGCATATTGATGACAGGGAGGTGATTAGAGATAACCAACATGGCTAATCTGGTAGCCTTCTATGATGGAGTGACTGTGTTGATGGACAAGGGAAGAGCAGCTGATGTCATCTATGTTGACTTAAGGCCTTTGACACAGTCCCATACAACATCCTTGTTGTTAAATTGGAGAGATATGTATTTGATGGATGTACTGTTAGATGAAAAAGGAATTGGCTGGATGGCCACATCCAAGGAGTTACAGTCAATGTCTCAATGTCCAAATGGAGATCAATATCAACTGGTGTCCCTCAGGTGTCTGTATTGGGACCGGCACTGTTCAATATCTTTATTAAAGACATAGACAGTAAGATTGAATGTGCCCTCAGTACATTGTAATATACATATATTTGCTTTACTATTGTAATATATATACGCTTGTTTTCTTAGTGTTAGTTTTGTAGTGACTTGTGTGTGTGTGTACTTGTTGGAGTTCAACAAGGCCAAGTGCAAGGTCCTGACCTGGGTCAGAGCAATCCCCAATATCAGCACAGACTGGGGGATGAATGGATTGAGAGCAGCCCTGCAGAGAAGGACTTGGGGATACTAGTAGATGAAAAATTTGATATGAGGTAGATGAAAAATTTGATATGAGGTAGATGAAAAACTGGATATGAGCCAGCAATGTGCACTTGCAGCCCAGAAAGCCAACTGTATCCTGGGCTGCTGTCCTGGTTTTGGGAGGAATAGAGTTAATTTTCTTCCTAGCAGCTGGTATAGTCCTGTGTTTTGGATTTAGGATGAGAATAATGTTGATAACACTGATGGTTTTAGTTGTTGCAAGCAGTCAAGGACTTTTCAGCTTCTCATCCTGGCCTGCCAATGAGAAGGTGGGAGGTGCTCCAAGAAGCTGGGAGGGGACACAGCCAGGACTGCTGACCCAAACTGGCCAAAGGGATATTCCGTACCATATGATGTCATGCTCTGTATATAACTGGGGGGTTGGCTGGGAGGCGGGGCAGCTCGAGAACTAGCTGAGCATCACCCTTGAGCGGTGAGAAATTGTGCTGTTCATCACTTGTTTTGTATATTCTATTATCATCATCATCATCATCATCATCATCACCATCATCTTCCTTTTCTGTCCTATTAAACTGTCTTTATCTCAACCCTTGAGTTTTACTTTTTTTTTTTTCCTTTTCGATTCTCTCCCCCATCCCACTGGGAGAGGGGAGTGAGTGAATGGCTGTGTGGTGGTTTTAGCTGCTGGCCGAGTTAAACAATGACAGCTGCATAAAAAGAAGCGTTGCCAGCAAGTTAATGGAGGTGATTCTGCCCCTCTGCTCTGCTCTCATGAGACCCCACCTGGAGTACTGCATCCAGCTCTGGGGTCTCAGAAGACAAAAAGGACATAGACCTGTTGGAGCGAGTCCAGAGGAGGGCCACGAAGATGATCAGAGGGATGGAACACCTCTTCTATGAGGACAGGCTGAGAGAGTTGGGGTTGTTCAGCCTGGAGAAGAGAAGGCTCCAGGGAGACATTACTGCAATCTTTCAATACCTGGAGGGGGCTTATAAGAAAGATGGGGAGAGACTTTTTAATAGGGCCTGTAGTGATAGGGCAGTGGGTAAGGGTTTTAAACTAAAAGAAGGTTGATTTAGATTAGACATAAGGAAGAATTTTTTTATGATGAGGGTGGTGAGACAATGGAAAAGGTTGCCTAAAGAGGTGGTAGATGCCACATCCCTGGAAACATTCAAGGTCAGGTTGGAGGTGTCTCTGAGCAAACTCATCTAGTTGAAGATGTCCCTGCTCATTGCAGGAGGGTTGGACTAGATAACCTTTAAAGATCCCTTCCAACCCAAACCATTCTATGATTCTCCATGGGCTTCAGGGGTATCTCTGCTCCTGTGCCTGGAACATCTCCCTGCCTCCTTCTTCTCTGACCTTGGTGTCTGCAGGGATGTTTCTCTCACATTTTTTGTCTCAGTCCTCTCTCTCACAGCTGCTGTGCAGTCTTTTTTTTTAACCCTTTCTTAAATACTTTTTCTCAGAGACACTACCATCAGCATCACTGATTGTGATTTTGGCCAACGGTGATGAGTTGGCCATCTTGTTGTCCCAAAAGTGGGATCGTTTACCCGGTGTGCAGTATGCCAATATATACACAGAGCAGAGGTATTTTATTTATTTCATGTCTGCACAGAGATGGGTGCTAGGTGGTAATTCCACAATTCGCCTAAATTTACACTAATTGGTTATTAATTACCGCATCATCTACTATTGGTCAAGCATCTTTAAATTAGCAGGCATGCTCCTTGAGGGTGGGGGGGGTGTAATTTGCATAGTCCTTTCATTGGGTAGGTGGTCGCGAACCCCCTCCAGCCACCTTTCCCTTCCCCTAGTTACTGCTGATTCTTGTTGACTTCAGGCCTCTCTGGCAATCGCCCAGCTCTTGGTGCCTTCTGGGGCAGGATGTTTCCTTTTTATCAGTTTTTCAGCTCTTCTTCAAGGACACTCTTTAGCAAAGCATGCTTTTTATCAGTCTTTTGTCTCTTCTTCAAAGATATAGTCATCAGCAAAGCAAGGTAGTGCATTTAACCCTAAATTAAAGTGTCTAAGCACTAACCCAAACACATTTCTGTCCCTGTAAAGTGGAAAATTCTACTTTATGGATATCAATCTTGGAGCTGGCTGGAACTGGCTCTGTCTGATATGGGGACAAGGCTACCAAAACCTTGCCATGTAAATCCAATAGAGGATATAACTGCAATTACACATCACACATATTTCATAAAATGGCAGATACTGATGATGACACTTTTTGGGTCCATTAAAGCTGTCTTTCTGACAGTGCAAAAATTTTCTCAAAAATACAGAGTAGAGAATACAGAGTAGAGAGTCCAATGGAGGGCTACTGTGGTGGGTTGACCCTGCCTGGGGGCCAGGTGCCCACCAGAGCCACTCTATCACTCCCCTCCTTCATTAGACAGGGGAGAGAAAGTACAACAAAAAGCTTATGAGTCGAGATAAGGACAGGGAGAGATCACTCACTAATTATCGTCACGAGCAAAACAGGCTGAACTTAGAGAGGAAATTCATCTAATTTATTACTAAGCAAAACAGAGTAGAGGAATGAGAAATAAAATCAAATCTTAAAACACCTCCCCCCACCCCTCCCATCTTCCTGGGCTCAACTTCACTCCCAGTTTCAACCTACTCCCCCCGCAGCGGCACAGAGGGACGGGGAATGGAGGTTACGGTCAGTTGATCACACGTTGTCTCTGCCGCTTCTTCATCCTCAGGGGGAGGACTCCTCTCATCATTCCCCTGCTCCAGCGTGGGGTCCCTCTCACGGGAGACAGTCCTTCACAATCTGCTCCAGCATGGGTCTCTCCCATGGGGTGCGGACCTTCAGGAACAGACTGCTCCAGCATGGGTCCCCCACGGGGTCACAAGTCCTGCCAGCAAACCTGCTCCAGCATGGGGTCCTCTCTCCACGGGCCCACAGGTCCTGCCAGGAGCTTGCTCCAGTGCGGGCTTCCCACGGGGTCACAGCCTCCTTCAGGTGCCTCCACCTGCTCTGGCATCGGGTCCTCCCATGGGCTGCAGGTGGAGTCTCTACACCCCCTCATCCTTCCTCCAGGGGCTGCAGGGGGACAGCCTGCTTCACCATGGTCTTCACCATGGGCTGCAGGGGAATCTTGCTCCGGCGCCTGGAGCACCTCCTCCCCCTCCTTCTGCACTGACCTTGGTGTCTGCAGATGTTCTTACATCTTCTCACTCCTCTCTCTGGCTGCAAAAGCTCTCCCTAACTGTTTTTTTCTCTTTCTTAAATATGTTATCACAGAGGCGCTGATTGGCTTGGCCTTGGCCAGCGGCGGGTCCGTCTTGGAGCCGGCTGGCATTGGCTCTATCAGACACAGGGGAAGCTTCTAGCAGCTTCTCACAGAAGCCACCCCTGTAGCCCCCCCGCCCTGCCACCAAAACCTTGCCACGCAAACCCAACACAGCTACAAAGATGATCAAGAGGACTGGAGCATCTCTTGTATGAGGAAAAGCTGAGAGAGCTGGGTCTGTTTAGCCTGGAGAAGAGAAGTCTGAGAGGGGATCTCATCAATGCTTGTAAATATCTAAAGGGTGGATGTCTAGAGGATGGGGCCGGACTCTTTTCAGTTGTGCCCAGTGAGAGGACAAGGGGCAATGGGCACAAACTGGAACACAGGAAGTTCCATTGGAATGTGAGGAAAAACTTCTTTACTCTGAGGGTGACCGAGCACTGGAACAGGCTGCCCAGAGAGGTTGTGGAGTCTCCTTCTCTGGAGATATTCAAAACCCATCTGGACGTGATCCTGTGCAACCTGCTCTAGGTGAACCTGCTTTAGCAGAGGGGGTTGGACTAGATGATCTCCAGAGGTCCCTTCCAACCCCTACCATTCTGTGATTCTGTGATTCTGTAATAGCAGGAAAGTCTGGCCTGAAGATTACTAGAGAGTGTCTTGCCCTGTCACCTGTGCATTTGTAAAACATAAACCCAACAAGACAGGGCTTATCTGTCCAGATTCATTGCCACAAGTTCTCATTCTGTTTACTGTTATTTTCTTTTTTTTTTCCCTAGAAGGAATACTTCAAACAGGATAAAAAAGTAACAAAGATTAAGTGACTAATGCAGTAACATTGACATAGTTAAAAAAATGCAAGTTGAAAAACAAAGTCTGCTTTTCATAACATATTTCCTATGAGAGTTAGAGATAGAATATTAAAAAAAACAGTTCTAGCAGAATCTGTCTTTTTTTTTTTTTTTTTTCAGTTTTGCAATAAACCAGGACCTGATTCACATGAACAAGTACAGAGGAAACATCCCTTTATACCCTAAGGAAATCCTAAGCCATTAACTGGATTTGAGTTGGGCAGAGAAGCCTACTTTCTCTCCCACTAGCAATGCCTTGAGGCTTCAAGCTCTGTAGGAGCAATATAACACTGCTGAATGAACAGCTACATCATCAACTCATTCCTACTCCCCTTTCTGTGAGGCTGGAGTTGGATTACTTTAACCGAATCCAAAAAGTGAATCAACATCTGTGTTAATACATGCATGGAAATCTAAATTCTTCAACAAGTCAAATCAAGGCCAGTGATTTTTTTTTTCTTTTTGACAGCTGAGTATCTTCGCTACACAATGAGCAGAAAAATGAGTTGTTTGGGTAAAGCAAATTTAATGTAGCTATTATGTTTATCATTCACCTCTAGTTTATTGATTGACAATTATTTTGCATTTCCTTGTCCTTTTAAATTTTTATGTAGACACTCAAGCTCTTTTTTCCTGTAATGCTCAGATTAGGAGGAAGATCAACAACAATAGCAGCACTGGTAAAATGAGTGCATAAGAATTTGTAACCACCGTCTAGAACTTCCAATCAATTGACTAGAATTAATTCTCATCTCTACCTAAACTCAAACAGCAAAGGTACATTTAAAATCCAGCACCATCTAGCACCAATTAGCAAACACAGAAAATTCTAAATGAACAAAAGTAGAATTAGGTAAAATGATTTATAATTTTTTTGCAGTAGATTTGGAAAAATATGTTAATTATGAACATTCCCTTTAAGAAATAGTTAGGTGCCCAAATGCACCTAAATCTGTTAAACCAGAGGGGTACACTAACTCATCTTGCAAGCCACTTCTTGTTGAATATCTGATCAAATGAACAGTTCTAAGAAAAAATTAACCTTGCATGACTATAAGATCATTGCTAGAGCAAATTAATATCAGTGCTTTTGAGTTCTTGTTTGTCAATGCACTTCAATATTTTTAAGTAAAATAGCATAGCATAGCATAGCATAGAATAGGTTTAGTTTAGTTGGAAGGGACCTACAATGATCATCTAGTCCAACTGCCTGACCAATTCAGGGCTGATGTTAAGGAAGTTTCTTCAACCTAGGTTTCCCACAGCAGAGTTTCAGGCTCTAAATCCCATGAGAGAATTTATTCAAGTGGTACAGCAGTTGTAACAGCTCGAGCTGGGTGCCTCCGCAGAGGGACCTTGAATAAAGAAGTCCCTGGGCAATTATACCCTTACAATCTAAGATCTTCTCCCCTCACACAACAGTTCAGACAAATAGTAATATTAGGGTCTGGGGTCTTCACGTTCTCCATTGGGTCCTTTCTTTGTTCTCTTATCTCTAAGGTTGCTGCCTTGGCTGATGTTTGTATCCTCCTTATCTTTCATCTTAAACTGGCTCTGGGGCCTTCTTTTATGTAACTAGGAAAGGGTTCAGCAAAAGTTCAATATATCTAGGTGAAAGTTCATTGCTTGTGGCCTACAGTTTTGGCAAATTTAGCCACTTATGCTAAGTTAGTTATGCCAACACTTATGCTAAACTAATATTTCCCAACAGCTGAACAAATGTTAAAGCATATTATTAAGGGCACTGTCCAAATGCCTCTTAAACACTGACAGGCATGGGGCATTGACCACCTCACTAGGAAGCCTATTCAAGTGTTTGACCACCCACTTGGTAAAGAAATGCTTCCTAATGTCTAGTCTAAACCTCCTCTGGAGCAGCTTTGAACTATTCCCACACAGCCTGTCTCTGGATATCAGGGAGAAGAGATCTGCACCTCCTCAGGAAGCTGTTTGCTCCAAACTAGACAAATCCAGAGTCCCCATAGGACATGCCTTCCAGCCCTTTCAGCAGCTTTGTTGCCTTCCTCTGGAGGCAATCAAGAACCTTCATATCCTTTTTAAATTGCAGGGCCCAGAACTGTACACAGTACTCAAGGTGAGGCCACACCAATGCTAAATACAGTGGGATAACCACTTCTTTTGACCAGATGGTTATGCTGTGTTTATTTCAGCTCAGAATGCAGTTTGCTCTCTTGGCTGCCAGGGCATATCGCTGACTCATATTGAGCTTACTGGCAACCAGCAGCCCCAGATCCCTTTCTGCAGGGCTGCTCTCCAGCCACTCCTCTCCCAATCTATACTTGTGTCTGGTGTTGCTCCGTCCCAGGTGCAGAATCCGGCATGTGTTCTTGTTAAATTTTATGCCACTGATGATTGCCCAATGCTCCAATCTATCCAGATCCCTCCGCAAGGCCTCTTGTCCCTCGAGATAGTCAACAGCTCCTCCCAGTTTAGTATTGTCAGCAAACTTGCTAATGGTGCATTCAACTCCCACATCCAGATCATTGATAAATATGTTGAACAGAACTGGCCCTAGGATTGAGCCCTGAGGAGCACTGCTCCTGACCAGTCACCAGCCAGATGTCATCCCATTCTCTACAACACTTTGAGCCCTGTCTTCCAGCCAGTTCTTCACTCAGCACACCGTGTATCTGCTCATCTCACAGTTGGACAACTTGTCTGGAAGGATGTTGTGAGGGACAGTATCAAAAGCTTTACTAAAATCCAGAAAAACTAAATCCACCGCCTTCCCTTCATCCACTAGGCAGGTGACCTTATTGTAGAAGGATATTAAATTAATTAAACATGACTTTCCCTTTGTGAACCCGTGTTGACTGTGCCCAATGATTGCATTGTCCTTTAAATGCCTTTCAATAGCACCCAGTATGATATTCTCCATCATTTTTCCAGGAACTGAGGTTAGACTAACAGGTCTGTAGTTTCCTGGGTCTTCCGTCATGCCATTCTTGTAGATTGGAATAATGTTGGCTAGCTTCCAGTCAGCAGGGCCCTCCCCAGACCTTTGGAAGGTGATTGAGAGGGGTCCTGCTTTAACATCTGTTAGCTCCCTCAGTAATTTGAGACGAATCCCATCAAGCCCCATGGACTTGTGAACATTCAGCTGATACAGCTGGTCCCTTACAATTTCAGTGTCCACAAATGGAAATTCACTGTTTCTGCAGTCATGGTCCTCCAACTCAGAGGACTAGGTAGCCCAATGTCTATCAGTATTATTAAAGACTGAGGCAAAAAAAGCTTTGAATGTCTCCACTTTTTCTTCATCCCTATTTGTCAGGTAACCATCTTCAACAAGTATCAGTCCAATGTTTTCCTTAGACCTCCTCTTGCTATTAACGTACTTTAAAAAAGCCTTGTTGTCTGACACAGCACTGGCCAGTTTCAACTCTAGCTGAGCTTTGACCTTACGTGTTTTCTCCCTGCATATATGAACCACAGTGCTCTCATCTTCCTGCAAAACTGGACCTTGCTTCCAGAGATTGTACAATTTCTTTTTCCTCTTGAGCTCCACAAGGACTTCCCTGTTCAGCCAAGCTGGTTTTTTGCCCTGCTTGCTTGATTTTCAAAACAATGGGATTGCCTGCTCCTGTGCTTTTAAAAGGTGATTCTTAAAAACTGACCAGCACTCATGGACCTCCTAATCCCTCAAAAGCAGATTCCAAGGGAACACTTCTAAGTAGCTCCCTGAGTAGCTTAAAGTTTGCTCTCTTGAAATCCAGGGTAGAAATTCCACTGACTTTTATTCTCATTACACTGAAAATTTTCAACTCAGCCATTTTGTGATCACTGTGGCCAAGACAGCCATGAAAAAATGTGCTTCTCTTGAATGTCTGATACCTACAAACACTGAAATATGTGGAATAATTAAATAGAGAAAATTGTACAGTGATTACAGCTGTCTGAAGTAATGATACTATACAAATCAGCCAGTTACCAATATATTCATATAATTTCTTTCTTGGTTTCCCTAGTACATTTCTAACAAGATGATAGAGGGAAGACTTTGAACAGCAGAACTTCTACAAAACTTAAATATAACTTGAACAAAAACTCTCATGAGGATTTTAGGAATCCATTACTGTTAATTATGGAAAAACTGTTCACTGCCTAAATGTAAAGTGGCTGTGAAACATACTGTGCACCCCTCATAGACCAAAATCTGTACTTTATCTCATTCACCACATCTGTAACAACACTACATACATCGGCCAGACACCAGGATGGAGACCCATGCAATAGCCATGCCAAGCACTGTCCCCGCACTGACAACAGCCTAACTTCAGAGACTGAGTTTCTGAGCAGTTGCATGCTACAAAGTTTTGCTTCCCTAACTGCATTACCTAGACTGCAAGGAAACTTTCCCTTCCTGACTGGTTCTGCTGGCAAAGCCATGGGGCAGGCAGTGCTGTCAGTGAATGGAAGCTCTCTTTGGCTTGTGGCCTCTGCTGCACAGAGTGCATAGTTATACCAGAAAAGTCCCCTCTGTCGGCACTAGAAGAGCCTTTGCTGCCACTGAAACACCTGGCATAAACAAGGCTGGAGATTTTACCTTTGGAGTGATTCTAGTTATTGAAAAGTTATTCTCAGGAACTGACATGGAAGTAGGCAAAATTTCCAATGTTTAGGGTTCATGCTGGATTGGTGAGTGCAATGCAATGCTTGAAATAGCTTCATTTTTGCCCAGGATCCTGAAATCCTCAGCTTTGTCCACAATCCTTTACTTTCCATCAGTTCTTCTTAGATACCCAAGAAGCTGAAGTGATTTCCTGTACTAACTGATACCCTACTGAGGAACATCATTGCAGCTTCTTTTGCATAGTAGGTCTATCAAGTTTGAGAACAGAATAGGGAATAAGAAGCTATTTTGTCTCTTATAAGAGAGATTGAGCCCAGAATTTGCTCCAAGGGAAGATTCTGTGAACACAGCTTTTACTAAAATTTGAATCTTAGAAAAGACTTCAGCTACCTTGAATAGGAGAACTGTCTATTTAAGGGGGAAAAAAGGCAACAATATAGTCAGTACTGAAGTATAATAATCAGGTCTTCTAATTTGACTTTCTAGAAGCAAAAAATTACATTGTGTCAAAAAAGAAAAATATAGAGATATATACACCTATTTACTAATGGAAGTTTAAGAAAAGAAAGTCCAATGGGTTTGTCTTTAGAAATACTAAGAATATCTGTACAAAATTTCCCCATAAACACTCACAACTTGCAAATGCAGAATACAATTTACTTCTTACTCAGAATCAACCATATATTAGTGCCCACCATGAGAGAGACAACTAACCTCTTATTTACTCTTGGCTTTGTTATTACCCCTTTCTGGCTAGAACAATAGATTGCAATACCACTATGTTTCTACCAGGCCACAATTTCAGCAATATTTAACTAGAAAATAGCTAATTTTTACATTAAGACATATCTCCATACAAAACTACTTAGAGTGGTATGGCAGGTTCCCCATGCTAGCTACTATGAAGAAAATTAACTCACTCAGCTGAAACTAGGACATTATCCACCCCTTATTCCATACTATTTACGTCATTCTCAGGTCCCACACAATCCAATACATCCTCATTAACCACCATCACCCTTCTCATCCCTTGATATAATATGCTTATATCAGTCCCTTAGTCTGTGGACCACCCTTTTAAAATGTCCATACATGTCCACAAAATGTCCATTGGGTTCACTCAGCCTATAACCTTGGGCTCCATCCGCCATGGTGGTCACTCAGGACAGGAGAGGTGGTGTGATGCATGGAGTTACTGGGCACCAAAACCAGCTCAGGTCAAATCACTGCTGCACTTGCGCTGCTTCCTGTAAGGCCTGTTTTCCATTGGTTCAGGTGATTTCTGCTACAGTAATTCCTATAACAAGCAACTCAAATCATGGGTTACAACAATTTAAAGGTATTTCCATTACAATCTCCACCCCTGGTCCCTTCGAGTCAGACCATCAGATTTAACATTGCAATGAACACCTCCCCTTGCCCCTGCTCCGGCTTGGAGTTATCCTCAGACTGCAGTCCCTTAGGGGAGTACCTGCTCCAAGTGGAGCCTTATCCATGAGCCACAGTCTCTCCAGGGGTATATCTGCTGCGGCATAGACTTGTCCACAGCCACAGTCACTTTGAGGTGCACCTGTTCCAGCATGGCCTTCTCCATGGGCCACAATGCCTTCATAGATATACTTGCTCCAGCGTGGCCTTGCCCACAGTCACTTCAGTCCTTTCAGAAGTAAACCTGCCCTGTCATGGGCTCATCCATGGCCACACACTTTGAGATGTTCCAGCATGACCCCATGCACAGCCACTGATGCTTCAAGGTGTATCTGCTGCAGCATGGACTTATCCTTGCCACAGATGCTTTGAGGTGTACCTTCTCCATCGTGGACTTATCCTTGGCTCACAATCCTTCCAGAGGTATACCTGCTGCAGCACAGACATAACCACGGCCCCAGACGCTTCGAGATATACCTGCTGTGGCACAGATACAACCACGGCTGCAGATGCTTTGAGGTGTCCCACTCCCACGTGGACTCACTTGGGGAATGCCACTCGTCACTGATCTCCACTTGGACATTGAGCCGTTGACAACTCTTTGAGTGCAACCATCAGCCAGTTCATCTGGACTTCTTGTGTCCAGCTTTGGGTGCCCCAGTATGAGAAAGACATTAACAGACTGAAGAGAGCTCAGAGGACATCCAGATGATGATGGGGCTGCAGCAAATGGGGTGTGAGGAGAGGCTGAGGGAAATGCATTTCTTTATTCTGCAGAGGAGAAGGCTAAGGGGGGCACTAATGGCTGTCTTCTACTACCTAATGAGAGAACTTTGGTTAAATATCTTGGTTCTTGGTTTTCTGTCTTGCACTGAAATGTCAAAGATAGAGAAAGCTGCTAAATTTTAGTCATTTTCTTTTGTCGTGGTTTAACCCCAGCCAGTAGCTAAGCACCACACAGCCACTTGCTTACTCCCCCTCCAGTGGGATGGAGGAGAGAATCAGAAGGGTAAAAGTGAGAAAACTCATGGGTTAAGATAAAGACAGTTTAATAGGGAAAACAAAAGCTGCACATGCAAGCAAAGCAAAATAAATTCATTCACTACTTCCCATCGGCAGGCAGGCAGGTGTTTAGCCATTTCCAGGAAAGCAGGGCTCCATCACATGTAATGGTTACTTGGGAAGACAAATGCCATGACTCCAAACATCCCCCCTTCCTCCTTTTTTCGCCCTGTTTTTATTGATGAGCATGACATCACATGGTATGGAATATCCCTTTGGTCAGTCGGGGTCAGCTCTCCCAGCTGTGTCCCCTCCCAACTTCTTGTGCACTCCCAGCCTACTTGTTGGCAGGGCAGTGTGAGAAGCAGAAATAGCTTTGACATTGTGTAAGCTCTGTTCAGCAATAACTAGAACATCAGTGTGTTATCAACACTCTTTTCAGAACAAATCCTACACATAGGTCCATACATGCTACTATGAAGAAATCTAACTTTATCCCAGCCAAAACTAGTACAGTGCAGAATCTGGCATTTGTCCTTGTTAAATTGGTGATTGCCCAGTGCTCTAATTTGTCAAGATCTCTCTGTAAGGCCTCTCTACCCTTGAGGGAATCCACAGCTCCTCCTAAATTAGTGTCATTGGCAAACTTACTTAGTGTGCACTCAACTCCTGTGTCCAGATGACAAAAACACTGAGGAGAACTGCCCCTAAAATTGAGCCCTGAGGAGCATCACTTGTGACTGGCTTGCAGCCTGAGATAACCCCATTTACTAAAACTCTTTGAACCTGACCTTTCAGCCAATTGTTCACCCATTGTATTGTGTACATCTCTAGCTGTATGCTGCACATTTTGTCCAGAAGGATACTGTGAGAGACAGTATCAAAAGCTTTTCTAAAATCCAAAAAAGCCACATCCACTGCCTTCCCTTCATCCATTAGGTGAGTAACCTTGTCATAAAAGGATAATAAGTTAGTAAGGCATGATTTTCCCTTCATGAACCCATGTTGGCTTTGACCAATGACTGCACTGTCTTTCAAGTGTTTTTCAGTAACTCCCAGTATAATCTTCTCCATAATTTTACCAGGCACCAAAGTGAGACTGACAGGCCTGTAATTAGCAGGGTCTTTTTTCTTGCCCTACCTGAAAATGGGAATAACATTTGCTAGCTTCCAGTCGACTGGGACCTCTCCAGATTCCCAAGACCGTTGATAAATAACTGAGAGAGATCTCGCAATAACATTGGCCAACTCTTTCAGTCCCCTGGGATGAATCCCATCAGGCCCCATAGAATTATGTGCATTCAGTTGCAGCAGCAAATCCTGTACAAGTTCAAAGTCAACTGGGAGCTTATCACCCCCCAAGCTGTGGTCCTCAAACCCAGGGCTCCAGGGGTCTCAGGACCCATCATCGGTGTTAAAGACAGAGGCGAAGAAGGCATTAAATGTCTCTGCTTTATCTTCATCCCTATTGATGATGTGACTAACCTCATCAAATAATGGACCAATGTTTTCTTTAGTCCTACTTTTACTGTTAACTTACTTAAAAAAGCCTTTTTTGTTATCCACCACAGTACTGGCCAGCTTCAACTCCAATTGGCCATATGAATTTTCTCCCTACAGTGGTGAAGAGCATCTCTGTAGTCCTCCTGTGTAGCCTGACCTTGCTTCCAAAAGTCCATACACTTTATTTTTCCACCTAAATCCCTGTTCATCCCAGCCAGCCTTCTGCCCCACTTGACTTCTGACACATTGGAGTTCCTGCTCCTGTGCTCTTAAGGGATGGCTCTTAAAAAGTGACCAGCATTTATGGACCCCAATACCCTTGAAAGCAGATTCCCAGGGGACCTTACTAACTCATTCCTTGAGCAGCCTAAAGTCTGCTCTCCCAAAATCCAGTGTAGTAGATCTGCTGACAGTTTTTCTCATATCACCAAAGTTTTCAAGTCAACCATTTCATGATCACTGTGGCCAAGACAGCCACCAATCATCACTTCACCCATGAGACTATTTACAAACAACAGATCTAGGAAGGCACCTTTCTTAGTTGGTTCCCTTAGTACCTGTATCAACAAGTTATCTTCAATGTGCTTCAGGAATTTCCTGGACCTGTGTGTGTCTGCTGCATGATAGTCCCAGTTAATATCTGGGAAGTTGAAGTCACCAATAAGGACAACTGATTTGTTCAAAAGAATTTTTACATGTAAAACACAAACAAATAGTTCTATATAAAATTAATGCTGGGTAGGATGCAAAAAAATGAGTTTTCACCTGAGATATACTTCTCAAAACTTTCTACTGGAAACATGCTCTAGCCTTTTGTTCTTCAGTCAGACCCTCTCTTAAAAGCTCTGGCTCTCCCATGCCAATGTCATTCTCAGATTCACTCTCTTGAAAAGCATGTGCTTCACTTTCAGTTGATATGAGCTGAAATGTGCAATGCAGATTCTTCAAGGATCTTAATTAGGCTTCCAAACCTCATTGAACTTTCATGGCAACTGGAATATTATTCCATTTTAGTCTTTGGAAGTCTCTTGAAAGATGCTGATTTCTGGGTAGAAACTTCATGACTCTTAGCATCTTCATGTGTTGGCACCTCTGATTTAATATTTTCTATATTAATATAGAAATTTACTGATATTGAGGCTTTCAAGGAAGAAGACTTATGTCATGATCATATAAAACCTGTATCATGAATGACAGACCTTTGAAAAATTATTTCAGCGATATTGAATGATCTGTTTTTTCCATTTAACTCTCTTTGACCTTTAACCAAGCAATTCCTATTTTGGAGAACTCTCATGGTTAAACCTACCACCCATAACCATAAGTATACAAATTTATCTAAGTTTAAATCAATTATATTTACAGATCTGTAAGAAAAGTGTTACACATATTCTGAGATCATATAGCATTTAAACAGCAAGCTTTTTATTTAATACCCGGTTTCATAGAATCATAGAATCATAGAATCATAGAATGGTTTGGGTTGGAAGGGACCTTAAAGATCATCTAGTTCCAACACCCCTGCCATGGGCAGGAACACCCTCCACTAGAACAGGTTGCCCAAAGCCCCATCCAACCTGGCCTTAAACACTTGCAGGGATGGGGCCTCCACAACCTCTCTGGGCAACCTGTTCCAGTGCCTCACCAACCTCACAGTGAAGAATTTCTTCCTAACATCTAGTCTAAATCTACCCTCTTTCAGTTTAAAGCCATTACCCCTTGTCCTGTCACTACATGCCCTTGCAAATATGCATTGCCGACTCATGTTGAGCTTTTCATCAATCAACACCCCCAAGTCCTTCTCCTCAGGGCTGCTCTCAATCCATTCTCCACCCAGCCTGTAGTTGTGCTTGGGATTGCCCCAACCCATGTGCAGGACCTTGAACTTGGCCTTGAACTTCATAAGGTTCTCATGGCCCCACCCCTCAAGTCTGTCAAGGTCCCTCTGGATGGCATCCCTTCCCTCCAGTGTGTCGACTGCACCGCACAGGCATGATTTGCCCTTAGTGAAGCCATGTTGGCTGTCACTAATCACCTCCTTGTTTTCCATGTGCCTTAACACAGTTTCCAGGAGGATCTGCTCCATGATCTTGCCAGGCACAGGCACAGAGGTGAGGCTGACCAGTCTGTAGTTCCCTGGGTCTTCCTTTTTTCCTTCTTAAAAATGGGGGTTATGTTCCCCCTTTTCCAGTCAGTGGGAACTTCACCGGACTGCCAGGACTTCTCGAATATGATGGAGAGTGGCTTAGCAACTTCATCCACCAGTTCCCTCAGGACACATGGATGCATCTCATCAAGTCCCATGGACTTGTGCACCTTCAGCTTCCTTAGATATTCTTGAACCTGATCTTCTCCTACAGTGTGTAGTTCTACATTCTCCCAGTCCCTGCCTTTGCCTTCTTTGACCTGGGCAGTGTGGCTTGAGCACTTGCTAGTGAAGACTGAGGCAAAGAAGTCATTGAGTACCTCAGCCTTCTCCATATCCTGGGTAACCAAGGTTCCAAAGCTTTATAAATATGTTTTGACACATTTATCTTAAACTTTTGAGAATTGACAATGTCAAAAAAAGGATGACTGAGAGAATACACAGTAATTCTCAAGGAAGGTTCAAAGATACCAATCTTTAACTTCAGAGCCAATAATTAGTCTTCTAGCAAGACTAGCAAGGGTTTTTATGACCTGAAATTAGACAAGAAATCATTAAATGTTATTGCTGTCTCACTTCCCTGAAAAAAAAAAAAAATTATAGCTAGTGTCTCAGAAACATAGAAATTATTTACCTAATCTGAAAATGTTGGCTTTAGCTTTTTCCTCATTCTGTTGTTTTGGGGTTTTTTTAAATTGCCAACAATAACCATGTATTAATATTTTAAGAATGTGTTTAAAAAACCCCAATTTTTTTAAAATAAATATGCTGTGTTCTGATTCTGTTTCCTGTTTTAATTGAAGAAATTCTTTAGTTACAGTAGCAAAATCTTTACCACTGTTGTTTCAAAGGTACTGAGACATCAGAACAAAGGAGTTCAGTCTGTAGAGACCCGTGAAATATTACCTGCAAGAGTTTTACATACCATCTCATTGGTACAGGAAGGGGTCAAGAGACTTCAGGCTTCCCTCTACCACTCAAGTATGATATTGTTGTCTACAGAGCAGGAGATTGGGTTTTGCTTTCTAAAGCAACAGATTTTGTGGTTTTTTGATGCTAATTACAAACTCTCAGGATGTTTTTTCTACCTATCCTTCATAAAGAGGATTTCTACACATGTGGTGAAGCTAGGATTTAATTCCACCATCCTCACTATATGGGAGTTTTGAATTCTTTTTTTCCCACTGTCTCTCTAACTTCCTCTTGTTTGGTTCCCTTCCCTTTTTTCATTCATTTTCCTTTTCAAATGAATACAGACATTTAAAGATAGTGTCCAAAAGCAAATAAGGCATATTATAAAATTTTCATTCTTTCAAAGCCTTTCAAGTGAAGTCATGTTTTCAGTAAAAAAGGGCATATCTGACTTGGGAGGAGCTCCATTATAATATTATAACTTTGTGCCCAAGAGTACATTAAAACTGTATTTGCAGTGTAACAAAGGATAAACTAATAGATATTATGATAAAGGGCTTATATTCATGGGGTAGGGGAAAAAAGGATAGGGAGCTATGTATTTCTTCTTTAACTACAAACTATAATCAGCTAACTAAGCAGATCTAAGTGTCACATTTTAGCCCAATTGAAATGGAGAAGACTTGGTTATACAAGTGAGGTGGGTTAACTTTGGCCACCAGGTGCCCACCAAGCTGCTTTCTCACTCCCCCTCCTTAGCAGGACAAGGGGAGAAAATAAGATGAAAAAGCTCATGCGTCAAGATAAGGACAGGGAGATCGCTTGCCAATTACCATCACAGGGAAAATACACTCGACTTGGGAAAATTCATTTAATTTAATGTCAATTAAAATTAGAGTAGGATAGTGAGACACAAAAACAAAGTTAAAAAACCTTCCTCCCATCCCACCCTTCTTCCCAGATTCAACTTCACTCATAATGCTTCTGTCTCCTCCCCCTATCCCAGCAGTGCAGGGGGGAAGGGGAATGGGGGTTGCAGTCAGTTTATAATGTTTCATCTCTGACACTTTCCTCCTCACGCTCTTCCCCTGCTCCAGCACGGGGTTCCTCCCATAGGATGCAGTCATTCATGAATGACTCCAGCATGGGTTCTTCCAAAGGGCTGCAGTTGTTCAAGAACTGCTCCAGCATGGATCCTTTTCCATGGGGTACAGTCCATCAGGAACGGACTGCTCCAGTCTGGGTGCCCCATAGGTTGCAGTTCCTGTCAGAAAACCTGCTCCTGCATGAGCGTACTGGTTTAACTAGAGTTAATTTTCTTCATAGTAGCTTATATGATACTATTATTTTGATTTGTTCTGAAAACAGTGATGACAACACACCAATGTTTAGGTATTGCTGAACAGTGCTTACACAGCATCAAGGCCTTTTCTGCTTCTCTCACTGCCCTGCCAGCAAGTAGGCTGGGGGTGCATAAGAAGTTGAGAGGACAAAGCTGGGACAACTGACCCCAACTGACCAAAAGGATATTCCATACCATATAACATCATGCTCAGCAATAAAAGTTGAGGGAAGAAGAAGGAAGGGGAGGATGTTCAGAGTTATGGCAGTTTTTATTCCCAAGTAACCATTATGCAGGACAGAGCCCTGCTTTCCTGGGGATAGCTAAACACCTGCCTGCAGATGGGAAGTAGTGAATTATACTGGGTTTGCATGGCAAGATTTTGGTAGCAGGGGAGCTACAGAGGTGGCTTCTGTGAGAAGCTGCTAGAAGCTTCCCATATGTCTGATAAAGCCAATGCCAGCCAGCTCCAAGACAGACCTGCCGCTGGCCAAGGCTGAGCCAATCAGCGACAGTGGTAGTGCCTCTGTGATAACGTAAAGAAGGGGAAAAAGTTGTTATGCAAAAACAACAGCAGTCAAGAGAGGAGTGAGAATATGTGAAAGAAACAACTCTGCAGACACCAAGGTCAGTGAAGAAGGAGGGGGAGGAGGTGCTCCAGGCGACAGAGCAGAGATTCCCCTGCAGCCCGTGGTGAAGACCACGGTGAAGCAGGCTGTCCCTCTGCAGCCCATGGAGATTGACAGTGGAGCAGAGATTCCACCTGCAGCCTGTGGAGGACCCCACACTGGAGCAGGTGGAGGCACCTGAAGGAGGTTGTGTCCTCGTGGGAAGCCCATGCTGGAGCAAGCTCCTGGCAGGACCTGTGGACCCATGGAGAGAGAGGAGCCCACACCGGAGCAGGTTTGCTGGCAGGACTCGTGACCCCATGGGGAACCCACGTGGGAGTAGTCTGCTCCTGAAGGACTGCACCCTGTGGAAGGGACTCACGCTGGAACAGTTCATGAAGAACTGTAGTCTATGGGAAGGACTCATGTTGGAGAAGTTGGTGGAGGACTGTCTCCCATGAGAGGGACCCCACACTGGAGCAGGGGAAGAGTGTGAGGAGTCCTCCCCCTGAGGAGGAAGGAGCGGCAGAAACAATTTGTGATGAACTGACCGCAACCCCCATTCCCTGTCCCCCTGTGCTGCTGAGGGGGGAGTAGGTAGAGAATTCAGGACTAAAGTTAAGCCTCAGAAGAAGGGAGGGGTGGGGGGAAGGTGTTTTAAGATTTAATTTTTATTTCTGATTACTCTACTCTGATTTGATGGGCAATAAATTAAATTAATTTCCCCAAGTTGAGTCTGTTTTGCCCATGACCATAATTGCTGAGTGATCTCCCTGTCCTTATCTCGACCCATGAGACTTTTGTTATATTTTCTCTCCCCTGTGCAGCTGAGGAGGGGAAGTGATAGAGCAGCTTTGGTGGTGTAAGGCTCTGATAACAAGTGAATGTCGCAAACACCCATCTTGAATGAGGGAATGTCGACCAAGAACCAAACCTGCGGAGGCAGGGTGCTGTCTTGCGAGTCCATCCCCCTATTCCAGAAACATGCGGACAAAGACCATCTGCTGCGCATGCGTGCCCACGAGGGGTCATCGCTCGGTTAGCCAAGAAGGGAAGGGAACAGTGAGACCCCCAAGACCCCCACAACCCACCAACTCATTTCTAGAACATTCCTGAACATTCCTGAATGCATACTGCGCCTGCTCAGTGGTGACAAAACCCCACCTATGGCGGGGGCGGGGAGAACACTGGGTTATAAAAAGGGGAAACACAAGTTTTTGGCATGTGCCCGCCACCTACAGGATTACAACTATGAGCAGAGAACTAACTTTCTTTCTTTCTTTCTTTCTTCCTCTCTTTCTCTTTCTCTCCGCCACTCTCTTTGTCTCCAACTTAATTTTTAGCACATTAGGGTAATATTGTTATAAGTTTTGCTAAGCTGTTATCTTTTGTAGTTCTGCTGAGTTTTAAGTAAATTTGTGATTTGTTTGAACCTCTAAAGTAATTGTTGTTACTCTTGACTACCGCGCAGAGAATTAAAAAGTTAACCTCACCCTCCCCCACCAAGTGGGATGGGACATTAAATTGGCGTCACGGACAGGAATCTCTGTAAGAAGCGGTTAAGAGGTTCCATAAAAGGGATATCAGCCAGAGTGCTGAAGAAAGGAGAACTGATATTTGGTTGAAACCAAAATCTCTAGCAGTAGGTCATGGCAACCTGGGATAAGCCTGATCTTGACTGCTCCCTGCTGCTGGATGTGTTGAAGAGCTATAAAGCTTGCCTGACCCCGAAAGGGCATAGCTGGGCTGAGGGACACTGGCAGTCCCCAACAACTGTAGTGGAACAGATAAGAGACTTGGCAAAAGAAAAAAAGTTTAGGCCTGGAAAGGGAAAGGCTGTGGTTTGTGGTGTCTTGGGAGCCACACTGATAGCTGCCCAGAAGGACAAATGTGTTGTCAAACAAGCTGAGCAGGAGGCAAATGAATCCCTTCAGGAACTGGTTAGAAAACTACAGGCAGAACTGGAAATGGAACGGGTGAAATGGCAGCTAGCTGAAAAAGCATTAGCGGATGAGAAAAGAATCACGGAAAACTTGAAGGGTAGCCTACGAGATGCTTTTGTGAGGGAAAGAGAGCTGAAGTTGCAGCTCCCTGGGGACCTTGACAGCGAACCAGGATTTTCTAGCTTATCAAAAGAAGCCGACCTCACTGCGAGGGAGGTTGCCCCTCACTATCCATGGGAGGAGCTGAGGGCGGTGACAGAACCTGACCCTACTCCCAAGCTCCGGCCACTTATTAAAACTGAAGTCATGTTTGACGGTGAAGATGCGGAACCCACCGTTACCACTAAAGAGATACCTTATACCATTACTGAACTGGCAAAACTACAGGAAAAATATAGTAGGCAGGCTAAGGAAACTGAGACCTAATATGTGTGGAGGGTGTCCCTGACAGGCGGAGACAGAATAAGGCTTTCGGAGGAAGAGGCTCAGGGATATTGGGGTCCCGGTGTATTTTTGACCATAGATGACGAGCGGGAACCTTGGTCCCTGACCCAAAGGGTGACATATTGGGCCAGAGGGTTAGACCCCTTGGAGAGAGGAGACACTATTGCCATCCCCACCCCTGGAGTAAGCCAGCTTACAGAAAGTATACAGAAGGCAGCTTGCCTCCAATTGATGCAACCTTCCCCAATGTTGTTGTTTGCCAATCCGGATCAGATGACTCCCTTGATTAGAGGGTTACCTGATTCACTGAAGATTTATGCTGTGCAAATTCAAGACTGACTAAGAACCACTGTAGCCATGGGACCTCAGGGCGGACCGGGTCTTACCTGGGGGGGAATTGCACGGAAACTGATCAACTATGGCCGGCGTGTGGGGTATGTTGGAAAGGAGGGGAAGGCACAAGGGCAGTCCATAGGACTGAGACAGAGGACAAAATGCTCCGCCCCCGAGATAGAAGCTCTGTGTGGGGGGGAGGGCCTCAAGAAATCAGTTGTGGAAGGATGGTCTAGATAAGGGTATTCCCCGAGAATTAATGGATGGCCTACCCCTCCCCAATTTGCAGCTGCTGGTAAAAATGTGGAAACCGATAGATAAAGGCCAGCTGGGAAAGGAAAGCGTCCCCACGGTCCCTGTACCTCTGAGATTGGCTGCTCCCACAGCTCCCGCCGGGGGGCCCACCAGCTCTCCAGGGTCAGGAAACTTCTTGTGCCATCCCCAGTGAGTGAGTCGGGGGACGGCCAGTGGGTATATTTTAGAAGGCTCACTGAAAACGAGCAGAGGGACCTACTGACAACTTTTCCCCTTGGTCCCTTTAAGACTCCGGTCACTTTTCTGGTAGACACAGGGGCCCAAATGTCTGCTTTAAATGCTGATACCACAGGCAGGAGTGGGATTGTCCCTGATAAAAAACAGATATGGGTTACCTATGTGTTCGGATATTCCAAACCCCAACCTACAGCCCGAGTAAAGTGCTGGCTGCCGGGACACACCACCCCCACCGAGACCACTATGGTATTGGGAGTGCTCCTCACGAATATTTTGGGATTGGATTTATTGAAAGGGAAGTCCTGGACAGACTCGGCAGGGAGGGAATGGAAGTTCGGGTCTCCGGCAACCCTGATAAGGCTTTTGCAGGTGGCCCCTACTGATACCTGTGAATACTGAAATATTAAGATCAATTCAAGCAATTAGAGCCATTGCTCAACAGATGTAACCAAACAAAAGGGAAGCCATCATAACTTAGAAAATAATTAGTTGTAAGATAAGAAGCTCTGGAACAATCTCATTTTAAACAGTTCGGCCTTGGAAGAACAGATGCGCAAAGATAAGAAAGTTACAAGGTGATCACAAAACCAGCCTTGAGGGATAAGGTATATGTGATACCAGGAGCGAGTCTGAAGACCCCCAACGACCACCCGGAGGTGCCAACAAACATGTGCGAAAGACATTAGCATATGCTAACGAGTTCCTGGAAAATCCATGAATGTGATAAGCACTACTCGGAAATATACTGAATATGTATATTAACATAGTAGAAATACTTGCTAGTTTTGTCTTTTGGGTGTGCACGTGAGGTGGAGTTATCCCCCGTGCACCCAGCGCTGCAATAAAGAATGCCTGCTTTCTAAAACTTCAAAATAAGCCTTAGAGAGTGAATTATTTTGCCACTTTCCGGTAACACTACCCTTCCCCCATCTAAAATATGAAACCCTATTCCTTACCACTGGGGGTGAGGGAGGGAATCACTCTGTGATAAGAGAGCTGCAGGAATGGGGGTAATTATTATGGCAGAAAAAGGACAACTCCCCTCCCCTGAGGTGAAGTTCTTGGGTATATGGTGGAAAGGAGGAACGGTGTGTATCCCCCTCAAAACCTTGGCTACCTTAGAACAGATAAAAATCCCAGAGAACAAAAAGGAGCTGCAACATACCCTAGGCCTGCTGGTATTCTGGAGGAAACATATTCTGGATTTTTCTATCACAGCTCGTCCCCTACACGATTTAACACACAGAAGGGCTACCTGGGATTGGACCCCTATTCATGAGGAAGCCCTAAAATTACTAGTGTTTGAAGCAGGAGCATATCAAGCTTTGGGCCCAATACACCAAACAGATCTGCTCCAAATTGAATGGGGTTTTGCAATTCATGGGGCATCTATACACATATGGCAGCATGGACCAGAGGGTCCAACCCACCCCATTGGGTTTTATTCATGCAGCTTTAAAGATGCAGAAAAGCGATACTCGGTCTGGCAGAAAGGTCTTTTTGTGGTCAGTCTAGCCTTGCAGGAGGCTGAAAGAATTATACGGTGACAATCCATAATCCTATGAGGGCCCTTTAAGGTCCTGAAGCCTGTACTGGCAGGCACCCCACCCCCTGTGGGAGTCCCAACGAGAAACAGTTAGAAAGTGGTATGCCCAGCTAGAGCATTACAGTCACACATATCAAGTGGAGGAGGGAGCACCCAAGATGCTCCAAATCCAGGAAAAATCATCCACTCCCTCAGATGAGGAAACCTCTTCTTCCTACATAAAGGAAGCCCCCTCATTTGAATCCCACCTGAAAAATGTGTGGTTCACTGACGTCTCTTTGAGGAGGGAGGGGAAAATATCGAGCAGTGGCTCTACATGTTGATTCCAGGGAGCAAATTATAACAGAAGGAAAAGGGAGTGCTCAGGTGGGGGAACTGATAGCAGTTTGGAGTGTGATAATTAGAGAGACAGGCAGTATTGTCACCGAAATCGGGAATAAAACTCCTTAACACCAATGTAGTATTAAAGAGCAGGCATTCTTTATTACGGTGCTGGATGCACAGGGCATAGCTCTGCCTATCATGCATGCCGCCAACTACAACCAGTGAGGGTTATATTGCCCCAAATCATACATATTCATTATGTTTCCCAGAACTAATTATAATATTTGCATCTTAATTACGCGTGCACTTTAAGTCTCTGGTGGTCCCTAATGGTTTGTTGAAGAGGCGCTTTTGGTGTCCTTTTTCATGAACTTCATAAGATCTCAATACTTTATATATTTTGACTCACCCAGGCTCCTAATTATAGGACTACATTGTATTAATATACAAGTTACCAAGATGATTATAATAATAAGAATGACAGCTATGAAGATTTGTTTAACCCAGGCTAAGTTTGGTAACCAATTTCTCAGCCATGACCAATCCAGCCCTTGTCTTTCTTTAATATCATGGGATAAGTGTTTCAGGTTCTATATTTTACTCTCTATCAGCTCTGAGTTGTCTGTTAGGTTGAAACAGCACATGCCTTTGAATTCTTCACATCCGTGATTGTGACGGAGTAATAAATAGTCTATGGCTGCCCTATTTTCTAAAGCGGCTTGCCTTATCTGGCTCAGTTCTTCCTGTATAGCAAATAGCACTTGAGAGGTGTAATTGATATTTTTCACTAAGGCACAAGCCAGTCGTTTCATTATATTATAATTCATAGCAACCCCTACTCCTGGGGCCAGAAATGCAGCTGCTGATATCTCTTTGGGACTAAAGAGCGTTACTTCTGCATCACATTCTTCACCCAATGAGTGGACTGACCTTCTGGGCCTAGTTTCCTGCCTTGTGATATCGGCTGGCCTATATAATCAGGGAACTAATCTTCCCAGAGAACAGGGACCTCCAGTACAGTTGGCCGGGATATATGTGTAAGCCATTCTACCACACAGTAAAAACCACCCTTGAGGTAACATGACATGGTTGTGATTGGTTGACATGTCATATGTCTGATTACAACATAGTGTAGGCTTGGATCTAGATAAATTTATGCAGTTTTGGGAGCAATTAACAAGCCTCATGCAACTCTTGGCTGGAAATGAGTTTCCTAGTCTAACCTTGAGCATTTTCCTACTAAATTCTTGACTAACTTTTCCCAAAGCCTCCACTGTGGTTTCACTATATTGTAAGTCATCTCCTGCTATGGCCCAACACAGTATTTCCCCAGTTGGAAGCCCCGTCTGATGTTGCAGATAAATTTTATTACCGACTTCCCATTATATGGTTTCTCCGGTTGGGCTTGTGCTGTTGTATTGGAAGTGATAATGTTTCAAGGTTCTCAGAGGGGTGGGCACTCCAACAAGGCAGGAAGTGAACACTTTACTAACCAAACTACCAGAATGTAAACAAAAGTTAGAAGTATTAACTACTTTAGTGGCTAATTGTTCCCATAAATTTTCCTCTGGATCCCAGATGGGAAGTTCATATGCATGCCCTTCTGACTCTGAGCTTCTTTTTGATCTCTGTTTCATGTTATTGTGCCCTTGAAGGGAGTTTGCCAAATTAATTAAGATCCCTATGGTCAAGAGGAACCTATTGTAAGTTTTAAAATAGCTCTGGGTTAGACAAAGATAATTTGTATGACACATGTCCGTCAGATAGTATAGGTCCTGTAATCCCAATCGAAGTAAACAGCAAATACACTGATTCACGTGACTCGATTGATTTTTATCTTCAAGGGTCCTTCAGAAGTAATTTTCCATTGATCTGGTGGTGCTTTCTTTACCCGTGTATAATGAATCCAAGGTTCAATCTCTCCTACCTTGACTGCTGTATAAGTCATTAGGAGTACCTGAAAGGGTCCTTTCCACTTTTCTCGTAGAGGTTCAGAGTTCCGCGTTTTTATGTATACAAAGTCTCTGGGTTGATACTGATGGACAGGAGTGTCCAATGTGAGTGGTCCTGTCAGGACAATGTGTCGTCGGAGAGGTGTAAGGACTTTTCCTAGAGAAATCAGATAAAGTTTTAAATCCATTTCCCCCCCTACATTTACTTCCCCTGGGATCAGTGGCGCTTGGTATGGTTTCCCATACAATACCTCGTAAGGACTAATTTTGTCCTTAGTCCTTGGCTGTATTCTGATTCTTAGAAGAGCTAATGGAAGGGCCTGTGGCCATTTTAAAGAGGTTTCTTGACATATCTTACTAATTTGTCATTTCAGGGTTTGAGTCATTCTTTCTACTTTTCCACTTGATTGAGGCCTCCATGGGGTATGTAAATCCCACTTGATACCAAGGATTTTACTTAACTGTTGGACCACATCTGCTACAAAATGTGGGCCCCGATCAGAGGACATTCCTATCGGTACCCCAAACCTTGGTATTATTTCTCTGAGTAACAGTTTAGTTACTTCCCTAGCTTTGTTGGTGCAACAGGGGAAGGCTTCCAGCCATCCTGAGAAGGTATCAACCAATACCAGGAGATATCTATAGCTGTTTTGTTTTGGTAATTCAGAAAAATCAATCTGCCAATAATGTCCAGGGGAATTTCCTTTCCTAGTGGGCCCTGGGAGTGGTCTTTCCCTGTTAATGGGATTATTTTTTTAAACAAATGGGGCATTTTGCTATTACAGACTTTACTGTCCCAGTCATCCCTACACATATAATTGAATTTTGTAGATTAGAAATCGTAGCCTCACTCACTCACACAACCCCAGTGTGTTTCCTCGTGTCTATTTTCTACAATCTCAGTCATTATCTGTGGTGGAACAATGACTTGTTTTGTGGGAGTTATTAACCAACCCTCTCCATTTGTGGTTGCCTTTAATAGTGATGCCAATTATTGATCTGCCTCATTATAATTAGGTTTCAGAATTGGAAGTTTTACCTGTTTTGCTGGTACTAATGCAAGGATGCTTTGTTCAGCTGCTTCTTTAGCTGTTTTATCAGCCAATCAGTTGCCCACGTTTACTGCGGTTTGCCTGAATTGATATGCTTTGCAATGCATTATTGCCATCTCTTTAGGTTTCTGAATTTCCTGTAGTAGTTGGAGAATTTCTTCCTTGTATTTAATAGGTGATCCTTGAGCTGACAACAAGCCTCTTTCCTTCCAGTTAGCCCCATGTACATGGACTATTCCAAATGCATATTTTGAATCAGTCCATATATTTACCTTTTTCCCTTTAGCTATCTTTAGGGCTTGCTTCAATGCCACCAATTGCGCCTTCTGGGCTGACGTGTTAGCGGGTAGGGTCCCAGCCTCTATTACCTGTGTGGTTGTAACTACTGCATATCCGGCCATCTGTTTTCCATCTCAGACAAAGCTCCTACCATCTGTAAACAGCTTCAAATCAGGATTAATTAATGGTTCATCCCTCAGATCCTGTCTGCTTGAATATACGTGCTCGATGGTTTGCAGACAATCATGGTGCAAGGGTTCAGAGTCCCTCAATTCAGAATTCAAAAACATCGCTGGGTTGATTGCTGTGGTGGTTTTAAGTTCCACGTCGTCCTGTTCTAACAAGATAACTTGATATTTGAGCATACAGCTTGGAGACAGCCAATGCCCCCCTTTTTGCTCTAAGACAGAAATCACCATGTGTGGAACATACACAGTGATTTTTTTGTCCTATAGTTAATTTTCTGCCCTCTTGGATTAGAAGGATGGTTGCGGCTACAGCATGCAGACACCCTGGCTGTCCTCTACTTACATTGTCCAATTGTTTGGAAAAATATCCCACAGCTCTTCTCCATGTTCCCAGTCTCTGATTCAGCATGCCCAGGGCAAGATGTTGTCGTTCATGTACAAATAGCTCAAAAGGTTTAGACAGATCTGGCAATCCCAATGCAGGTGCTGACATCAAAGCCTTTTTCAAGTCCTTAAAAGCTACTTAGTATTCAGGGGTCCATAGTAGGTGGTTCTCTTTTGACCCCTTCAAAGTTTCATAAAGGGGTTTTACCAACAGTCCATAATTGAGGATCCACAGTCTGCACCATCCGACCATACCCAGAAACGCCCTCAGCTCTCGTACAGTTCTTGGTTCTGGAGTTTGGCAGCTTGCCTCTTTTCTGTCGGCTCCCAGTCTCCTTTGTCCTTGTGAAATCTCAAAACCTGGGATTCCACCAGCCCATACCAAGGGTGTTACTGCATCCTCTACTTCTGCAGAAATTTCTTCCTCTGGTCTTTGTGCATCCTGTAACATAAAAATTCTCACTTCCACAGCTTTTGATTCAGGTATTAACAGTTGCACTTCTCCATTCTTAAGTTATCTGCGTGTCTAATTTGCTCAGTAAGTCTCTTCCCATCAAGGGCATCGGGCATTCAGGCATATATAAAAATTGGTGAGTTACCCATTGTTTTCCTAATTTAAATTTTAGGGGCTGTAAAAAAAGGGCCAGTTTTCTTGTTTCCCTGTAGCACCAACAACGTTCACAATTTCATGGCTGAAATTCCCCTTACACGTGTTAAGTACAGAATAAGTTGAGTGTTTCTTTTCCTTCTCCCTATTATTAAAAACCATCCATGCTACCTCTAACATCTTTCCCAAATCTCTTGAATCTGCTCCCTCCAGTTTTTGGAGTTTCTTTCTTATATCTGGGGCCGATTGTCCCATAAAGATAGAAGCCAATTGGACAGCCTCTTCTGGTTTCTCAGGGTCCAGATTAGTATATTTCCTGGTAGTGACTTTTAACCGTTCCATGAAGGCGGACGGGGATTCATTTGGTTCCTGTTTAACTTCATGTAATTTAGACCAATTGATCGCTTTTGGCATGGCGCGCCTTATGCCAAATAGTATCCATCTTTGGTATCTTGTTAAAAGCCCCCGGGGGTCCCAGTCGCTTGGGATCCCACCCTGGATCTGTGGCAGGAAAATTCTGATCTATTGTCCCCTGCAAATCCCCATTAGCATGTGCCCCTTCTGCCTGTTTTCAGGCAGTGTTTAATACCATTCTTTTCTCAGTATCATCTGCTAATGTATCTAATATCACCTGTAAATCACTCCAATCAGGATCAGGACCCTCCCCCAGCCTCTGCCAAGGAGCAACTATCAGTTCCAAATCCTCTTCCTTCTCCCATCCGCATTTTAAACACCTCTTCCCAATACTACAAGCAGAGCAACACCACTTTAAATTCCTTCCTCTCCCCTCCTTTTCCAAAGTCAGGACCATAGGGTCCTGCGGAATTATTCCACAGTTCCTTTGCCATTCCGTATGGTCTCTCAGGGTAAAGAATAAATCCACATATGGTACTTCATCCCATTTACCCTCCTGTCTACAAAATAACATCAATTGCAATATAGTATTATATCTCAGGGTTCCATCCCTTGGCCATTTCTCCTGATCTTCAAGAGTATACTTCGGCCACCAATTATTGCAATATTCTACTAGCTGTTTCTGAGTGAGGGGGTCCCCCCCAATCTTTCCCCAATGCTTTAACACACATCCTAGGGGGGATCTTTTCAAAATCCCCCCTTCTGCCGAGGGCTTATTGCCCATCATAAAACAACACAAAACACGAAGGCAATACAAAAACAATACAAAATAACAGAACAACAGGACGTCCAAACCAAATACAAATTCCAAACCTGGGTGTCCTACAGACTTTTGTCTGATAGGATCAAATCCTTCCCTTAGGTACCTTTATAGCCCAACCCTGTGAGGCTTTTGCTGTGCCTTACAGGCAGGCAACCTTAACCCATGCTCTTGGTGCGGGCCTGTCCCGCCATGGTGGTGAGAGCAAATATCCATATCAAATAAGAAGGCCTTTACCTTTCCCAGGGGTCTTGCTCAGAGCTCTTCAGTCTGGGGGTCGGAGGTTCTCCCCGAGAATTCCCCGGTGCCAGCTGGAGGTCCTGCGATCCCATGGATCCGTTGAGGTTCAGAAGCAGGGTCCCACCTGGGTCGCCAAAAACTGTCACCAAAATCGGGAATAAAACTCCTTAACACCAATGTAGTATTAAAGAGCAGGCATTCTTTATTACAGCGCCGGATGCACGGGGCATAGCTCCACTTATCATGCATGCCACCAACTACAACCAGTGAGGGTTATATTGCCCCAAATCATACATATTCATTATGTTTCCCAGAACTCATTATAATATTTGCATCTTAATTACACGTGCGCTTTAAGTCTCTGGTGGTCCCTAGTGGTTTTATTGAAGAGGTGCTTTTGGTGTCCTTTTTCATGAACTTCCAAGTCTTTCTTCCATATATGGTCATGAGTTGGCTCATTGAGAATCTTGTCACAGTGTGTTGCAAGAGGTGTTTCCTGACTCTTATCTGGTGGTCTTATCTGGCATCTGTTGTTGGGTCATTTGTAAGTAATCCTCCAGGTTAGACGTTCTTGCAACAGTATTGAACCCGTACACATCTACACTGATTCTTATGCTATATTCAAGTGGCTCTCCTTTTGGGAACAAAATCAGTGGGAAGTAAACCGGGTGCCTGTATGGCAAAGAGAAAAGTGGGAGGAAATATTAAATGTGGCCAAGCGAAAACCCATATTGGTGGGGTGGGTAGCTGCCCACCAAGGGGGAGATCACCCAGTGCACATTCTGAATAATCAGGTAGACTCACTCACCCGCTTGGCTATGCTGGCAGAAGAGAGAGAAGAGAAATGGCAACACTTATTGGAGCGGCTACACGTGAAACGTGGTCACTTGGGAGTCAAAGATCTCAAAGTTAACCTCACCCTCCCCCATCAAGTGGAACAGGACAGGTAGGCACCTGGCATCCAGTCAGGGTCAATCCACCACATCAATGAATTCCTTGTTTTGCTTTGCTTGCGCACACAGCTTTTGCTTTCCCTATTAAACTGTCTTTATCTCAACCCATAGTGAGTTTTCTCACTTCTGCCCTTCCAATTCTCTCCCCCATCCCACTTAGCTGCTGGCTGGGGTTAACCCACAACAGTGGGGTCTCCACATGCTGCAGATTCCTTCAGGGCATATCCACCTGCTCCGGCGTGGGGTCCTCCATGGGCTGTAGTGTGGATATCTTCCACTGTGGTTCTCTATGGGCTGCAGTGGGACAACCTGCTTCACCATGGTCTCCTCCACAGGCTGCAGGGGAATCTCTGCTCCTGCGCCTGGAACATCTCCTCCTCCTCCTTCTTCATTGACCTTGGTGTCTGCATAATTGTTTTTCTCTCATTTTTCTCATTCATGTCTCTCTCAGCTGCTGCACAATGTTTTTTGCTCTTTCTTAAATATGTTTTCACAGAGGCGCCACCAGCATTGCTCATTGGCTCAACTTTGGTCAGTGGCATGTCCATTTTGGACTTTTTCAAATATGGGAGGGGTGTGAGTTTCACTTTTAACTGTCATGTTGTATTGGATTTACGTGGCAAGGTTTTGATAGCAGGAGGTGGAGGTGGGCTGCAGAGGTGGCTTCTGTGAGAAAAGATCAGGAGCTGTCCCTATGTGAGACAAATCCATTTCCAGCTGGCTCCAAAATGGACCTGCTGGGAGAGAGAATCAGAAGGGCTAAAATGCAAAAAACACATGGGTCAAGATAAACACAGTTTAATAAGTGAAGTAAAGCAAAATAAGGAATTCATTCACTACTTCCCATTGGCAGGCCAATGTTTAGCCATTTCCAGGAAAGCAGGGCTTCATCATGCGTAATGGTTACTTGGGAAGACAAATGCCATTACCCCAAATGTCTCCCCTTCCTCCTCCTTTCCCTGAGCTTTTATTGCTGAGCACGACAGCGTATGGTATGGAACATCCCTTTGGTCAGTTTGGGTCAGCTGTTCCAGCTGTGTCCCCTCCCAATTTCTTGTGCACCCCCAGCCTACTTGCTTGGTCTGAGAAGCCCAACACTTTCCTGCCACTATTGAAATTCCACTCACAGGGCAATTTTTTATTTTCTTCTACATTTCCATGTTTTTCTACTACCTTCTCCCAAGTGTCTGCATCCATTACATTCTGTGTATTTTACAGAATCCCTCTTCTGACACCAATTAATGTCATGACCTAAAGGGTTACCTGGCTTGCAGGTGTGCAATGAGGGTCAAGATCTTGTAGAAAGCTTGTGGAGAATTCAGCCTGTTTGGGAAAGGAAAAGTATGTATGTGCAGCATGGGAAGTTCTCAGATAGAGAGGCTTCATCTTTGAATAAAATTTAAGTCATTTTTATATCATAGAGACATAAGAGGGCATAGGACACCACCACTTTGAGCAGCCAATAGATGCTGTTAATTTCTATTTTTTCACCGAGAACAGCCAATAGATGATGATGTTTTCTGTTCTTTCAGACCCATTTTATTTTCCCAGACTGTTTTCCACTTTTTCAGAAAATGAGTTGTTGTTACAGTCCCTTGTTTTTGTGCTAATTGATGGTATTTCAGGATGCCTCTTGTTTCTAGGTACCCCTGCTGTACTTCAAAGAGGTCAGCTGCACTTTTCAAGGATGTTTCTGGTTCACAGGTTTAGTTTGCAGGCTTGCAGTTCCAGGTTGGCAGGCCTCTCTGTCAGCGGTTTCAGAAGTAGGGCAGAAATGGAAAAAGCTGTGCAAATACTGTTGAGCAATAACTAAAACACTGCTGTGTTGTCAACACTGTTTTAGTCACAAATTCAAACCATAGCACCATATGGGCTGCTATGAAGAAAATTAACTCCATCCCAGCTAGACCCAGTACATGGCATTAGGGTACACTGTGCATCTGTGTCCACCAAAGTGATATATTCCTGTAGATCTGATGTGCCACACTGTCCAGTCAACACAGTAAACCCAATTGTCCCTTTCCTCTGCTTGGCTGGAGGCAGGGACCCTCTACTCCTGGTCGGAGTATTCACTATCTGACCCCTGCAGTGTCATTCCTGAAATCCCTTCACCAAAATCAGGAGAGGAATTCTCAGCCCTTCTATATCTGGGTTATTTCTGGTTGCCTTCTACTGTCTCAACAGCAAATGCAGCAATGGCCTTCTTGTATGGTCCCTTCTTAGCAGCTGTCTTGCCCCGAAGTTCATGTATGTGGGCTTCTAGCTTCAAGGTAGGCTCTTCACTCCATTTCCTCATGTCCTCCCCCTGGTCATGAACGAAGAATGAGTGCCATGCAGCCTGCGCTTGGGGCTTCCTTTCCCTACAGCAGGGTAAACTGGCTCCATGGGGCACCCCTGACAACTAAGACACTGGCCCACGGGGACAAGAAGGAAGAAAGATTCTCTTAAAAATAATCTCATGAAGTTCAACAACAGGAAGTACAAAGTCCTGCACCTGGGGAGGAACAACCCCATGCACCAGTACATGCAGGGGAATGACTGGCTGGAAAGCAGCTTTGCAGAAAAGGACCTGGGGGGGGGTCCTGGAGAACACCAAGTTGAACATGAGTCAGCAATGTGCCCTTGCTGCAAAGAAGGCTAAGGGTATCCTGGGCTGTATTAGACAAAGTATTACCAGCAGGTCAAGGGAGGTGATCCTTCCTCTCTGTTCAGCACTGGTGAGGGAGTCCTGTGTCCAGTTCTGGGCTCCCCAGTACAAGAGAGAGATGGAGCTACTGGAGAGAGTTCAGTGAAGGGTCACAAAGATGATGATGGGACTGGAGCATCTCTCCTATGAGGAAAGGCTGAGAGAGCTGGGACTGTTCAGCTTAAAGTCACAGGGGGAGATATTATCAATGTATATAAATATGTGAAGGGAGGGTGTAAAGAAGAGGAGGGAAGGGATGCCATCCAGAGGGACCTTGACAGGCTGGAGAGGTGGGCCCGTGCGAACCGCATGAAGTTCAACAAGGCCAAGTGCAAGGTCCTGCACATGGATCAGCGCAATCCCAAGCACGCCTATAGGCTGGGCGAGGAATGGATTGAGAGCAGCCCCGAGGAGAAGGACTTGGGGGTATTGATTGATGAGAAGCTCAACACGAGCCGGCAGTGTGCACTTGCAGCCCAGAAAGCCAACCGTGTCCTGGGCTGCATCAAAAGAGGCGTGACCAGCAGGTCGAGGGAGGTGATCCTGCCCCTCTACTCCGCTCTTGTGAGACCCCACCTGGAGTACTGCGTCCAGCTCTGGGGGCCCCAGTACAGGAGAGACATGGAGCTGTTGGAGCGAGTCCAGAGGAGGGCCACAAAGCTGATCAGAGGGCTGGAGCACCTCTCCTATGAGGACAGGCTGAGAGAGTTGGGATTGTTCAGCCTGGAGAAAAGGCAGCTCCAGGGAGATCTAATTGCAGCTTACCAGTACCTGAAGGGGGCCTCCAGGCAAGATGGTGAGGGACTGTTTATCAGGGAGTGTAGTGACAGGACAAGGGGTAATGGGTTTAAGCTGAAGGAAGGTCGATTTGGATTAGATGTTAGGAAGAAATTCTTTACTGTGAGGGTGGTGAGGCACTGGAACAGGTTGCCCAGAGAGGTTGTGGAGGCCTTATCCCTGGAAATGTTTAAGGCCAGGTTGGATGAGGCTTTGGGCAACGTGGTCTAGTGGAGGGTGTCCCTGCCCGCAGCAGGGGGGTTGGAACTAGATGATCTTTGAGGTCCCTTCCAACCCAAATCATTCTATGATTCTATGAACCGACAGCTTTCTTGGGTCATCCTTTCTTAGCAGCTGTTTTCTCCCTCAGTTTGATTACATGGGCTTCCAGCTTAAAGATGGACTCACCATCCCACTTCCTCATGTCCTCCCCCTGGTCACGCAGGAAGAACCATTGTGCACGACATGGCATGTGCCTGGGATTCCCATTCCCTCTGGCTTGGGGGAGCTGGGTCTGTGGGGCGCCCCTGACAGCTGAGGCACTGGTTCGTGGGGATGAAGATGGAGAGAGATGTTCTTCAAAATGTTGGAGTCAGGAAGATGCTTTCTCCAGAATTGGTGTATTCGAATCAGGGCAATATATTGCTGCCATGCTGTTGGAATATGACGCTGGAACATTTTGGACCACCTTCCTCTACATGGCTCGTATACACAGGATTTCATCCAGATCTTTGGAGACCTGTTTGTCCAGGTCACTGTAGATGACTTCCAGCACCACTAATTCTCTCAGGAACTGGACACCTTCCTCTGTGGTAGTCCACTTGCCTTGGTAATTCATAAGATCTTCCTTGTAGGAATATCTTGCCTTCAGGCTTGACAGGAGCTGCCTCCAGAGACTGCGGAATGTTGCCTCTTTTCTGATTCCTCTGTCAATTCCCCAGTCCCTAGCAAGGGATCCCAGCTGTTGGGCTTCCTTACCTTCTAATTCCTGACTGTTGGCCCTTCTATCCCAGCATCAGAGCAGCCAGGCAGCAATCTGCTCCCCTGGCTGGCAGCTGTAATCTTTCCACATGTCTTGAAGTTCTCTTGTGGTCAGGGACTGGGTAGTTTCTGCCTCTTGTCTGATTTCTCTCACTTCTTCCTCCCATTTCTTTGCCAAAGGACCATCTTCCTGATCAGGCCCTTCCACCTCCTCCTCCCTTACTAATCAATGATATGGACTCATGAACCTCCTTGTCCACTGTTTCTTTTTCATTACTGGGGCAATTACTGTAGTTGGTGTTTGGGTCGCTATCATCTCAACCATTGTGTCCTCAGATGTGATTTGGGTCTCTGTCTCAACTATCATGTTCTTAGATGTGTTTTGGGTCCCTGTCTCAATCATGGCATCCTCAGAGACGTTTTGGGTCCCTGTCTTAACCATACTCTTCTGATAGTACTGAACTGTGGCTCAATAGGCACAGGTCAGGTTCCAGTTCAGTGCTAGAGGCTGTTGGTTTTCATTGGGGTAGGCAAGGCACCCTTCTATCAGGTAGCACATGAATTTACCAGGATTACTTGACTGTTCAGGTGTAAAATCCCAGGTTATGGGAGGAGATAACTGCCCTCGGCACCTGCCCAAATCCTTCCACAAACCCTGCCACCCAGGGACTGGCCTCCTCAGGCCACATTTCAGTATTGCCTCACGCAAAAGTTGTCTTCTCTTACACTAGGATGAGACCAAATTCCACAAAACCCATAATATGCCAACAGTATTAATTAGTAATATTAAACAGCTCACATAAGGGTGAACAAGGACCATGGGAGCCTGCATAATAAAACCATCTACATTAATCTCATCCTCTCCACAAGACAGCTCCCCCAGCACAGCAAGACCTTCAATGCCAGGGCCAAGCACATAGCCATTGTTTGAACTGAAATGTTCCCAAGCTCAGCAAAATAAAGAGATAAGCAGTGCAGCCACCAAACTCCGTGACCCACACAGAAGCCTGCCAATTAATAAATACTATAGCTACAGCACACTCAATTCAAAACTGCCCTTGTCTCAGGTTGCATGTTGGGTGCCAAAAAGGACTGTGGTCGGTTGACCTTGCCTGGCTGCCAGGTGCCTACCAAGCAACTCTCTCACTCTCCCTCCTCAACAGGACAGAGGGAGAAAATAAGATGAAAAAGCTCATGGGTCAAGATAAAGGCAGTTTAAAGAAAAAAAAACAGCATGTGGAAGCAAAGCAAAAAAACCAGATTTATTCTCTACTTTCTGTCAGCAGGTGATGTCCAGCCACTTCCTGGGAAGTAGGGCCTCAGTACACGTAGCAGTTACTTCGGAAAACAAATGCCTTAATAACAAATGCCCCGCCCCCCTCCTCTGTTCTCTTAGCTTTTATTTCTGAGCATGATGTCATATGGTATGAAATATTCCTTTGGTCAGTTTGGGTCAGGTGTCCCAGTTATGTACCCTCCCAATCTCTTGCCCATCCCCAGCCTACTGGCCTTTGGGGGGATGGGGGTTTGGAGAAAGAGACAGACTTAATGCTGTGCCAGCACTGCTCATCAATAGCCAAAACACTGGTGCGTTATCAACATCATTCTAGCTAGAAATATAAAGCACAGCACTATGAGGGCTGCTATGGGGAAAGTTAACTCCATCCCAGCCAGACTCAAAACAAGGTTTTGGTAATGGGAATGCTGCAGGGTTAGCCTCTTTGAGAAGAGGCATGGGGCTGCCCCTGTGCCAGACATAGCCACTTTGGCAACAGAACCAGCAGCTGCCCCTGTGTCACACAGAGCGAGTTCCATCTGGCTCCAAAATGGACCCACTGCTGGCCAAAGGTGAGCTAGTCAGTGAAGCTGGTGGCACATCTGACATAACATTTAGGAAAGGACAAAATGCTGCACAGCAGTGCGAGAGGAATGAGGGAAAAAAAAGTATGATACAAGCCTACAAACACCAAGATCAAAGGAAGTGCTCCAGGCGCCACAGCAGAGATTGCCTTGCAGTCATTGCAGAGACCATGGTGGAGAAGGTTGTCCACCTGCAGCCTGTGGAGGACTATGCCAGAGCAGATATCCACACTGAAACCCATGGAGGACCCCAAGACGAAGCAGGTGGTTATGCCCTGAAGGAATCATAGAATCATAGAATCACAGAATGGTTGGGGTTGGAAGGGACCTCAAAGATCATCTAGGTCCAACACCCCTGCCATGGGCAGGGACAACCTCCACTAGACAAGGTAGCCCAAAGCCTCATCCAACCTGGCCTTAAACACTTCCAGGAATGGGGCCTCCACAACCTCTCTGGGCAACCTGTTCCAGTGCCTCACCACCCTCACAGTAAAGAATTTCTTCCTAAAATCTAATCTAAATCAACCCTCCTTCAGCTTAAACCCATTACCCCTTGTCCTGTCAATACATGGCCTTGTAAACAGTCCTTCACCATCTTTCCTGTAGGCCCCCTTCAGGTACTGGTAAGCCGCAATTAGATCCCCCTGGAGCCTTCTCTTTTCTCCAGGCTGAACAATCCCAACTCTCTCAGCCTGTCCTCATAGGAGAGGTGCTCCAGCCCTCTGATCAGCTTTGTGGCCCTCCTCTGGACTCGCTCCAAAAGCTCCATGTCTCTCCTGTACTGGGGCCCCCAGAGCTGGACGCAGTACTCCAGGTGGGGTCTCACAAGAGCGGAGTAGAGGGGCAGGATCACCTCCCTCGACCTGCTGGTCACACTTCTTTTGATGCAGCCCAGGACACGGTTGGCTTTCTGGGCTGCAAGTGCACGCTGCCGGCTCATGTTGAGCTTCTCATCAATCAATACTCCCAAGTCCTTCTCCTCGGGGCTGCTTTCAATCCATTCCTCGCCCAGCCTATAGTTGTGCTTGGGATTGCGCCGACCCACGTGCAGGACCTTGCACTTGGCCTTGTTGAACTTCATGCGGTTCGCACGGGCCCACCTCTCCAGCCTGTCAAGGTCCCTCTGGAGGGCATCCCTTCCCTCCAGCGTGTCGACCACACCACACAGCTTGGTGTTGTCGGCAAACTTGCTGAGGGTGTACTCGATCCCACTGTCCATGTTGCCGACAAAGATGTTAAACAGTGCTGGTCCCAGTACTGACCCCTGAGGAACACCATTCGTCATTGTTCTCCACTTGAACATTGAGCCATTGACCACAACTCTTTGAGTGCGACCATCCAGCCAATTCTTTATCCACCGAGTGGTCCATCCATCGAATCCATGTCTCTCCAATTTAGAGACAAGGATGGCATGCGGGACAGTGTCAAATGACTTGCACAAGTCCAGGGAGATGATGTCAGCTGCCCTTCCCTTATCCACCAATGCTGTCACCCCATCATAGAAGGCCACCAAGTTTGTCAGGCACAATTTGCCCTTAGTGAAGCCATGTTGGCTGTCACCAATCACCTCCTTATTTTCCATGTGCCTGAGCATAGTCTCCAGGAGGGTCTGCTCCATGATCTTGCCAGGCACGGAGGTGAGACTGACCGGCCTGTAGTTCCCTGGGTCTTCCGTTTTACCCTTCTTAAAAATGGGGGTTATGTTCCCCCTTTTCCAGTCAGTGGGAACTTCGCTAGTGTGGTGGGTTGACCCTGGCTGAGGGCCAGGTGCCCACCAGAGCCGCTCTATCACTCCCCTCTTTCATTAGACAGGGGAGAAAATGTACAATGAAAAAAAACTTACGGGTCGAGATAAGGACAGGGAGAGATCATTCTCTAATTATCATCATGAGCAAAACAGACCGAACTTAGAGAGGGAATTCATCTTATTTATTACTAAGCAAAACAGAGTAGAGGAATGAGAAATAAAACCAAATCTTAAAACACCTCCCCCCACCCCTCCCATCTTCCCGGGCTCAACTTCACTCCCGGCTTCAACCTCCGCCCCCCCTCAGCAGCACAGGGGGACGGGGAGTGGGGGTTACGGTCAGTTCATCATGCGGTGTTTCTGCCGCTTCTTCATCCTCAGGGGGAGGACTCCTCTCATCATTCCCCTGCTCCAGCATGGAGTCCCTCTCACGGGAGACAGTCCTTCACGGCCTTCTCCAACGTGAGTCTCCTCCACGGGTGCAGACCTTCAGGAGCAAACTGCTCCAGCGTGGGTCCCCCACGGGGTCACAAGTCCTGTCAGCAAACCTGCCCTGGCGTGGGCTCCTCTCTCCACGGCTCCACAGGTCCTGCCAGGAGCTTGCTCCAGCGCGGGCTTCCCACGGGGTCACAGCCTCCTTCAGGTGTCTCCACCTGCTCCGGCGTGGGGTCCTCCACGGGCTGCAGGTGGAATCTCTACACCCCCTCATCCTTCCTCCAGGGGCTGCAGGGGAACAGCCTGCTTCACCATGGTCTTCACCACGGGCTGCAGGGGGATCTTGCTCCGGCGCCTGGAGCACCTCCTCCCCCTCCTTCTTCACTGACCTTGGTGTCTGCAGATGTTCTTACATCTTCTCACTCCTCTCTCTCTCTGGCTGCAAAAGCGCTCTCTAACTGTTTTTGTCTTTCTTAAATATGTTATCACAGAGGCGCTGATTGGCTTGGCCTTGGCCAGCGGCGGGTCCGTCTAGGAGCCGGCTGGCATTGGCTCTATCAGACACAGGGGAAGCTTCTAGCAGCTTCTCACAGAAGCCACCCCTGTAGCCCCCCCGCTACCAAAACCTTGCCACGCAAAACCACCACAGCTAGACTGCCAGGACTTCTCAAATATGATGGAGAGTGGCCTGGCCACTTCATCCACCAGTTCCCTCAAGACCCGCGGATGCATCTCATAAGGTCCCATGGACTTGTGCACCTTCAGGTTCCTTAGATATTCTCGAACCTGATCTTCTCCTACAGTGGGTGGTTCTGCATTCTCCCAGTCCCTGCCTTCTGTGACCTGGGCAGTGTGGTGGCTCAAGCATTTGCCAGTGAAGACTGAGGCAAAGCAGTCGTTGAGTACCTCAGCCTTTTCCATATCCTGGGTAACCAGGTCTCCCATTTCATTCCGGAGGGGACCCACATTTTCCCTCGTCCTCCTTTTATCACTGACATACCTTGTGTTGGGTTTGCGTGGCAAGGTTTTGGTAGCGGGGGGGCTACAGGGGTGGCTTCTGTGAGAAGCTGCTAGAAGCTTCCCCTGTGTCTGTTAGAGCCAATGCCAGCTGGCTCCAAGACGGACCTGCCGCTGGCCAAGGCCATACCAATCAGTGCCTTTGTGATAACATATTTAAGAAAGAGAAAAAAACAGTTAGGGAGCACTTTTGCAGCCAGAGAGAGGAGTGAGAAGATGTAAGAACATCTGCAGACACCAAGGTCAGTGCAGAAGGAGGGGGAGGAGGTGCTCCAGGTGTTGGAGCAGAGATTCCCCTGCAGCCCATGGTGAAGACCATGGTGAAGCAGGCTGTCCCCCTGCAGCAGCCCATGGAGGAAGGATGAGGGGGTGTAGAGATTCCACCTGCAGCCCCTGGAGGACCCCACACCGGAGCAGGTGGAGGCACCTGAAGGAGGCTGTGACCCCGTGGGAAGCCCATGCTGGAGCAAGCTCCTGGCAGGACCTGTGGACCCGTGGAGAGAGGAGCCCACACCAGAGCAGGATTGCTGGCAGGACTTGTGACCCCGTGGGGGGACCCCACGATGGAGCAGTTTGCTCCTGAAGGTCTGCCCCCCATGGGAGAGACCCACGCTGGAGCAGTTCGTGAAGGACTGTAGCCCATGGGAGAGACTCACGTTGGAGAAGGTCGTGAAGGACTGTCTCCCGTGAGAGGGACTCCATGCTGGAGCAGGGGAACAATGCGAGGAGTCCTCCCCCTGAGGATGAAGAAGCAGCAGAAACAACATGTGATGAACTGACCGTAACCCCCATTCCCCATCCCCCTGTGCCGCTGTGGGGGGAGGAGGTAGAGAATTCAGGAGTGAAGTTGATACCGGGAAGATGGAGGGGTGGGGGGAGGTGTTTTAAGATTTGATTTTATTTCTCATTCCTCTACTCTGTTTTGCTTGGTAATAAATTAGATGAATTTCCTCTCTAAGTTCAATCTGTTTTGCTCGTAACGATAATTAGTGAATGATCTCTCCCTGTCCTTATTGCAACCCTCAAGCTCTTCATTATACTTTTTCTCCCCCGTCTAGAGAAGGAGGGGAGTAATAGAGTGGCTCTGGTGGGCACCTGGCCCTTAGCCAGGGTCAACCCACCACATACCTATAGAAGCTTTTCTTGTTGTCCTTGACATCCCTGGCCAGATTTAATTCTATGAGGGCTTTGGCTTTCCTAACCTGATCCCTGGCTGCTCAGACAGTTTCTCTGTATTCCTCCCAGGCTACCTGCCCTTGCTTCCACCCTCTAAAGGCTTCCTTTTTGTGTTTGACTTTGCCCAGGAGCATCCTTGTTCATCCTCGGGGGCCTCTTGGTGTTTTTGCTTGACTTCCTCTTTGTTGGGATGCATCGCTCCTGAGCTTGGAGGAGGTGACCCTTGAATATTAGCCAGCTGTCTTGGGCCCCTCTTCCTTCCAGGGCTTTGTCCCATGGTATTCTACCAAGCAGATCCCTGAAGAGGCCAAAGTCTGCTCTCCTGAAGTCCAGGGTAGTGAGCTTGCTGTGCATCCTCCTCACTGCCCTGAGGATCCTGAATTCCACCATTTCGTGGTCACTGCATCCAAGGCTGCCCTTGAGCTTGACATCCCCTACCAGGCCCTCCTTATTGGTGAGAATAAGGTCCAGCATGGCACCTCTCCTCGTGGGCTCCTCTATCACTTGGAGGAGAAAGTTGTCATCGACACATTCCAGGAACTTCCTGGATTGCTTGCGCTCAGCTGCCTTGTCCCTCCAACAGATGTCGGGGTGGTTGAAGTCCCCCATAAGGACCAGGGCTTGTGAGCGTGAGGCTGCTCCTGTCTGCCTATAGAGGGCTTCACCTGCTCTGTCCCCCTGGTCAGATGGCCTGTAGCAGACCCCCACTATGATGTCCCCTGCCCCAGCCCTCCCTTTAATCCTGACCCATAGGCTCTCAGTCAGCTCCTCATCCATCCCCAGGTGGAGCTCCATGCACTCCAGCTGGTCATTGACATAGAGGGTGACGCCCCCTCCTCATCTGCCCTGCCTGTCCTTCCTAAAGAGCCTGTACCTTTCCATCCCAACACTCCAGTCATAGGAGCTATCCCACCACATCTCTGTAATGCCAATAAGGTCATAGCCTTGCAGGCGCACACACGTCTCCAGCTCCTGTTGTTTGTTCCCCATGCTCCGTGCGTTCGCATAGAGGCATTTCAGTTGTGCCCCCGATGAGGCTGACTTATTGGCTGGGGTGGCTGGGATTCTTTTGATGTATCTTCCCAGTGTTACCCCGTTGGTTCCTGTTGCATCCGGAGCCCCTGGCTCGTCTCCTCTAGGCTTCAAGAGTGCTGTAGTGCATCCAGCACGTCTCTGAGCAGTAGGCCGAGGGCCCTCGCTAGCGCCCCATCCCTCCAACCTGGGCACATCATCCCACAACATGTCGCTGGCAAGCCTGATGTTATCCCCCTCCCCCCTTTGAGCCTAGTTTAAAGCTCTGTCGATTAGCCCGGCTAGTTCCTGGGCAAAGATCCTCTTCCCCCCTTTGAGAGAGGTGAATCCCATCAGGGTTCATCAGGCCTGGTGCCGCGTAGGCCGCCCCATTGTCAAAGAACCCAAAGTTGTGGCGCTGACACCAGCCACGGAGCCATGCATTTATGGACTGCGTCCGCCTCTTCCACCCAACATTGCTGCCCTCAACTGGAAGGAGGGAGAAGAATATTATCTGTGCTCCTGAATCCTTCAGTGACTGTCCCAAGAGCCTGAAGTCCCTTTTGATCGCTTTTGTGGTGCGTGCCTCTGCTTCATCCCCACCCACATGGAGGAGCAGCAGTGGGCAATAGTCAGAGGGCTGTACCAGGCTGGGGAGTTTCCTAGCGATGTCCTTGACACGGGCCCCGGGGAGGCAGCAGACTTCTCTGAAAGGAGGGTCTGCCCTGCATATCGGGCCCTCTGTACCCTTCAGATGGGAGTCCCATGGCATCCCGTGGAGAGCCCATGCTGGAGCACGCTCTCCTGCCAAGAACTGTGGCCTATGGAGAGGAGGAGCCCATGGAGAAGCAAGTTCTCCTGAGAGGAATGGTGGCCAATGGAGGACCACTGCTGGAGCAGGTGAAAAGCGTGAGGAGGAAGGAACAACAGAAATGAACTGTTATGAACTGACCACATGCCCCATTCCCCCTCTCCCCTATGCTGCTTGGCAGGGGGCAGAGGGGAGAAGGTGTTTTAGTTTTTTGCCTGTTTCTCACCATATAACTTGATTTTAATTGGCAATGAATTAAATAAGTATTCCTCAAGTCAAGTCTGTTTTGCCTATGACTAACTGGTAAGTGATCTCCCTTTCTTTATCTCTATCCATGAGCTTTTTCATCTTATTTTCTCCTCCTGTCATGTTGAGGAGGGAGAGCATGAGTTTGGCTGGATTGGGGTCTGGTAGCTGGCCAAGGTCAAAACACCATAGACACCTTGAAATCCATTTTGCACTTTATGAGCCCCTTGGCCCATTCTTCTGGTTTGCGTGGTCTTTATTGGGATTCCTTTTGAGTATTTTAATTATTGTTGCACATATTCTTCTCAAGTTGGCATTTTATCCTGGTTTTCCATTTTCGCAGACAGTGTTGCCTGTATCTTGCAGCACCGTGTAAAGCTCAAAGTCTGCCCCAGTAATACTGCATGGTCATCTTGTTGGGCTGGGCCCAGATACAGGGGCCTCTTAGCGCAGCTCAGAGGATTAGTCTCTTCTTTGCATGTGAGAGGGTTTGCACCAGGGGGCTTGTGGTTTTGCCCCAGCTGGCAGCTAAGCACCACACAGCCACTCGCTCACTCCCTCCTGGCAGAATGGGTGAGAGAATCTGAAGACTAAAAGTGAGAAAACTCGTGGGTTGAGACAAAGACAGTTTAATAGGTAAAGCAAAAGCCACACATGCAAGCAAAGCAAGACAAGGATTTCATTCACTACTTCCCATCGGCAGGCAGGTGTTCAGCCATCTCCAGGAAAGCAGGGCTCCATCACATGTAACGGTTACTTGGGAAGATAAATGGCATCACTCCGAACGTCCCCCCTTTCCTTCCTCTTCCCCGAGTCCCTTACATGCTGAGCATGATGTCATATGGTATGGAATATCCCTTTGGTCAGTTGGGGTCAGCTGTCCCAGCTGTGTCCCCTCCCAACTTCTTGTACACCCCCAGCCTACTTGCTGGTAGGGTGGTGTAAGAAGCAGAAAAGCCCTTGACTCTGTGTAAGCACTGCTCAAAAATAACAAAAACATCTCTATATTATCAACACTGTTTCCAGCACAAATCCAAAACATAGCCCCATACTATCTAATGTGAAGAAAATTAACTCTATCCCAGCTAAAACCAGCACATTCTCCACCCCTTATTCCATACCATTCACGTCATGCTCAGGTCTCATACTATCCAATATGACCTCATTAACCACCACCCACTTTCCTATCCTTTGATATAATAGACAGATACCATTCCCTTAGTCTACGGACCATCCCTGTGAAAGCACAGGGCCCTTGGTGGGCCCCCTAGGAGGGGTCTGTTCCCCCCATACTTTTTATTCCCTCCTCTACCATCCAACGTTCCCCCCATCCCAGACATATCAGGGCTTTTTCTGCATCCTTGTAAAGTGGGGGACCCTGAACCTGCCTTTTAATTACTTACCATTCATATTTAAACTGTAACTATTCATTCCATTAGCTCTTATTAAAGAATGTTTTATCCATTTTATATCTAATTTCTATATCTTCAAAAATGTATATATAAAAATATATACCCATACATTTACACCTATATGTGTATATATAAAAAAGTATATGTATAAAGAAAAATACATTTATGCATATTTGTACACTTCATGTATATATTTCTATATGTATACATATATTGTATGTAAATGTATATATTTGTATATCTGAGCACTTCCTGGTCCAAAGGAAGTGGGTAGCCAACCACAGGGCTACCTGAGAACACGTGGGTAACATGTTGTAAAGAAATGGCTGTCAGCTAATCACAGAGTAGCGTGAAAACACTTGGGTTATGACATTTAACAAAATGGTAGCTCCCTGCCAAAATGGTGACTGAAACTTCTGCCAGAAGCTGGAGGTGGGGCACCTGTCACTTCTTGTATATCAGTTGTCCCTATTCTACTCTAGGGCCATATGCTAGCCTAGTGCTTAGCCAATGCTTTTATCAAAATGTTCCTAGGTACAGCATAGAGAGGTAAGCAGCACAGCAAACAGCAAGAACTGATAGCAGCCACTAACAAATCCATGACTCTATTATACAGTAAAGCAAGTAAGCTCCATGACCCACACAGAAGCCTGCCAATTAACAACTACAACAGCTGTAGCATGCTCAGATCAAAACTGTAATTATCTCAGGCCTCAAGCTGGGCACCAAAAAGGACTGTAGTGGGTTGACCCTGGCCAGCAGCCAAACACCCATCCTGATTCTCCCTTACTCACCTCTCCCATGGGATCAGGAGAAAAGACTTGTGGATAGAGATAACAACATTTAACAAGGAAAGTAAAAGCTGCATGCACAAGCAAAAGAAGAATTAATTTACTACTTCCCATCAGCAGGCAGATGTCCAAAAACTTCCTGGAAAGCAGGGTCTCAGTACAAGCGGTTGCTTGGGAAGACAAACATTATTACCACAAACATCCTCCCTTCCTCCTCCTTTCCCTGTGCTTTTATTGCTGAGCATGACATCATATGGTATGGAATATCCCCCTGGTCAATTTGGGTCAGCTGTCTTGGCTATGTTCCCTCCCAACCTCTTGCCCATCCCCAGCTTACTCACTCTGAGGGAGTGTGGTGGGTTGACCCTGGAGCTGCTCTATCACTCCCCCTCCTTAACTAGACAGGGGAGAAAAGGTATAACAAAAAGCTTGTGGGTCGAGATAAGGACAGGGAAAGATCACTCACTAATTATCATCACGAGCAAAACAGACCGAACTTAGAGAGGGAATTCATCTAATTTATTACCAAGCAAAACAGAGTAGAGGAATGAGAAATAAAATCAAATCTTAAAACACCTTCCCCCACCCCTCCCATCTTCCTGGGCTCAACTTCACTCCCAGTTTCAACCTACTCCCCCCGCAGCGGCACAGGGGGATGGGGAATGGGGGTTACGGTCAGTTCATCACATGTTGTTTCTGCCGCTTCTTCATCCTCAGGGGGAGGACTCCTCTCATCGTTCCCCTGCTCCAGCATGAGGTCCTTCCCATGGGCTACAGTCCTTCACGAACTGCTCCAATGTGGGTCTCTCCCATGGGGTGCAGACCTTCAGGAGCAGACTGCTCCAGCGTGGGTCCCCCACGGGGTCACAAGTCCTGCCAGCAAACCTGCTCTGGCGTGGGGTCCTCTCTCTCCATGGGTCCACAGGTCCTGCCAGGAGCTTGCTCCAGCATGGGCTTCCCACAGGGCCACAGCCTCCTTCAGGTGCCTCCACCTGCTCTGGCATGGGGTCCTCCAGGGGCTGCAGGTGGAAACTCTACATCCCCTCATCCTTTCTCCATGGGCTGCAGGGGGACAGCCTGCCTCACCATGGGCTGCAGGGGAATGTCTGCTCTGGTGCCTGGAGCACCTCCTCCCCCTCCTTCTGCACTGACCTTGGTGTCTGCAGAGTTTCTTACATCTTCATAGTTTCAGAGAAAGCTCCTCCCCAATTTGGATCTACTTTGGAGGTGGCTTTTCATACGCTACGCTAAAGTACAAGAACATGTCAAGTACTGTCCTCAAGTACTCTCCCAGGCTACAACCATCTGAGGCCCAGGGCTTCCCTGAGGCCCATGCTTCATTCTATACATTTAGCTGGCTCTTTGAAGTTCACTAATCCATATAACAGCACAAACAAGGCCCTCTGTGTACGAGGTGATCACTGCATGGCTATCAGCTGCCAGTCTGATACCAAATTAGAAATGCAGTTTCAGGATGTACCAGAAGAGCTAGTTCCAGTAAAGAAGAATCATTGTACAAAGCCCTGGTTAGATCTACCATATTGTATAAATTTGTGAAACTCAGTCAAAAGAAGAGATATTGTATCAAATTACTGAAGTGAGTTAGACTGCTCTTTAATAATTTACCAAAGTATAGATTGCAGGTTGTGGTGGTTTAACCTTGGCTGGATGCCAGGTGTCCACCAAGCTGCTCTATCACTCCCCTCTTCAGCAGGGAAGAAAAATAAGATGAAAAAACCAAACAACCAAACTCATTGGTCAATATAAAGGAAGTTTAATACAGCAAAAGCTAAAGGCTGCGTGTGGAAGCAAAGGAAAAGCAAAATATTATTCTCTACTTCCCATCAGGAGGTGATGTCTGGCCACTTCCTGGGAAGCAGGGCTTCAGTACGCGTAACGGTTGCTCAAATGACAAACATCGTAAATAACGAATGCCCCAACTTCCTCCCCCTTTCTCTCAGCTTCTTATTGCTGAGCAGACATCATACGGTATGGAATATCCCTTTGGTCACTTTGGGTCAGCTGTCCTGGCTGTGTCCCCTCCCAAGATCTTGCCCACCCCCAGCCTACTGCTGAGAGGTGGTGAAATGTTGGAGAGACAGCCTTGATGCTGTGCCAGCACTGCTCAGTAATAGCCAAAACACTGGTGTGTTATCAACACCTTGCTAGCTACCAATACACAGCACAGCACTATGAGGGCTGCTATGGGGAAAATTAACTCCATCTCAGCCAGACCCAATACATCTTGCTCCAGTAAAACAGCTTGATATTTAACTAGTCTGCGAGGAGAAATCCAATGGCATCCCCTGTTTTCTAGGGGAGAGATAACAGCATGGGGTACAAACACAGTTATAGGTTGTCCCAAGGTCAGTTTTCTGGCTTCTTCAATTAAAATCACCACTGCAGCAACAGCTCTCAAGCAAGCAGGCCATCCTTTACTGACATCATCTAACTGTTCAGAGAAATACCCCACAGGTCTCTTCCAAGTTCCCAACAATGGAGTTAGGACTCCTAAGGCCACTTGTTGCCTCTCATGCACATCTAACTGGAAGGGTTTTTCTAAATTTGGAAGTCCTAATGCAGGAGCTTCCATAAGCCTTTTCTTGATTTCATCAAATCCTTCTTGGCATTCAGCAGTCCATTCCAACAGCCCTTCTGGACCCTTGGTGGCAGCATATAGTGGCTTAGCAATCAATCCAAAATTAGGGATCCATAACCGACACCATCCAGCCATACCCAGGAATCCTCTCAGTTGTTTCTTTGATGTTGGTACAACAATTCTGCAAACTGCTTCCTTTCACTCTGCACTCAGGCTCCTCTGTCCCTGCATAATTTCAAATCCCAGATATCAGACTCTATCTTTTGCTATTTGTGTTTTTTTCTTAGAAACATGATATCCTGCAAGTCCCACAAAATTCAGTAGACTAATTGTAGCTTCTAGACATTCACTGTAATTACTTGAGCTGATTAATAAATCATCAATGTACTGCAACAAAGTTATGTGCCTGTTATTATGTTGCCAGTGTTCTAATTCTTTTGCCAATACGTTACCAAATAACGTCGGGCTATTTTTGAATCCCTGTGGTAATACAGTCCAACATAGTTGAGTCTCTCATCCAGTAGTCGGGATTTCCCACTCAAAAACAAAGATGAGCTGACTCTATTCATCCAATGGAATGCAAAAGAAAGAGTCCTTTAAATCTAAAACTGTAAAATACATGTTATTTTCAGGGATGGTAGCAAGTAATGTATATGGGTTTGGCACCACAGGGTGGACATTGACTGTCCGAGTATTTATTTCCTGCAAGTCTTGTACCAATCTATATTCTTGAGAATTAGGCTTTCTTACCAGCAAAATGAGGGTATTAAATTCTGATTGGCACTCCCATAATAGCCCATATTCTAAAAAAGAATTTATGAGTGGTTCTAATCCCTTCCATGCCTCTAATTTGATAGGGCATTTTTTTTCCTTCTTACCAGCTGGGCTCCAGATTTCAGTTCAGTTCTGATTGGGGTAACGTTTTTCACTTGTCCCAGTTTCCCTGATGCCCATACCAGTGGTATTACAGCATCCAATACTTCTTCTGGAATATCTGCATTATCATCCTTTTCACCTTGAGTCAGCAGGCACATCTGTGCTTTCCAGGTGTTTTCAGGGGGAATGTGTAACAGTACCAAATTTTCAGAAAAGGTTATTTGTGCATTTAACTTGCATAACAAATCTCATCCCAACAGTGGCAAGGGGCACTCAGGCATATAGAGAAAGGAATGAGTTACCGTAGTGTTCCCAATAGTACACTCCGTTGGGTGTAAAAATGACCTTTGAGTTCTTTTCCCGGTGGCACCAATTACACTAGTTTTAATTTTACTTAAAGGTCCCCTGCAATCACTGAGTGAGTTGCTCCACTATCTATTAAAAAAATCTACTGTTTCATTCCCCAACTTTACTGGAACCAGAGGATCGGCTGGGAAGACTTTAATAGATTCCTCCAGTCCCCTTCAATCTAACCCTATTTTTGCCAATACCCCAGTAGCTGCTCCCATTCCTTTTTTCTGTGGACAATCTTTTTTCCAGTGCCCTTCTTGTCTACAATAGGCACACTGTATCACTCCTACAGGAATATCACAATGGCTTTCTCCAATATTTCCACAACCTCCTCCTCTACCTCTAAATATCCCTCTAAAATTTCCTCTACCTCTCCCTTGTCCTTCTGACAATGCGGCCAACAATTTTAATTTCTTTTGGTTTTCCTTCTCTTCCACCTCATCTTGATTATTATAGACTTTATAAGCAATCAATAACAATTGAGATATTGTCATGCCATCAGCACCATCTACTTTCTGTAATTTCTTTCTAATGTCAGGTGCTGCTTGACCAATAAACAACACATCTAAAAAGTTTAGAAATATTTCTGCCCTCGTGGTCCAGGTCAGTTTGCTTCCAAGCCACTTCACGTAATCTTTCACAAAAGACAGGTGGAGATTCCTTATCTCCCTGTCATATTTCATACAATTTTGCCCAATTCTGCAGTTTCTGGATTCCATGCTGGATACCATACAGGATAAGTTTTTGGTACTCTTCCAAATTTTGTAACCCTCCACCAGTATTTGGATCCCACCCGGAATCCCCCCTTGGGAAATAGATATCCATATTAAGCACTCCCCCATATTCCTGGGTTACTCCTTCTTTAGCTTTTTCTACAACTGTTCTCTTTTCCTCTGTACTAAACAAATATTACAAAAGAGCTTGAATGTCACCCCAATTAGGATTCTGAGTCATCATTACAGTTTTAATAGTGCTATACATCCCTTCCGGGTTGTCTTGATATGAGCCTACTGCTTGTTTCCAATTATAACAAATGCGAAGTGGTAAACGGAAAATGCACGTACACCGGACCTCCCTCTGGACCAACAGCTTGTCTAAGAGGGGCTTATATGCTTGGGTTTTTGACCCCTCGTCCTCCCAGCTATTGGACTACCAATTTCATCTTCATCTGAACTTTCAGCTTTGGTTTTAGGAGGCACAACTAACAACTGAACCTCTTCATCATTTTCCTCTGTACCATTCCTTTTTGTTTTACAGCTTGTACAACAAGAATTACTATCCTTCTTCTTAATTAAATAAATGCCATTTTGATATTTAGAATCCACAAGTTCACAATTTTTTTCTAACTTCCCAATCATTTCATAGAGCAAAGAACAAATCCACATAAGGTATCTCATATTCTTAACAGATCCATTTTCAGGCCATTTTTCACCATCATATCAATTATACTGTGGCCACCATTGATTACAATATCGTTTTAATTTATCTTTTGTCATGAAGTCCCCTCCAAACTTATTCCAGTTTTTCAGGATGCATCCTAAGGGAAAACAAAGGGGAGTCTCCTGAGAAGTAGCATTGCCCATATTGGTAAAGAATAACCCAACGTTCCTTACACAATTCACTGATTCAGAACAGAACGAGGGACGTCTCCCACCATTAAAAACAGTGTGTAGAAACAGTATAATTATGCATCTTACGCAAAGCTCAGATGGGACAAAACGTCCCCAGATGTGTGCTTGTGGTGGGTTGACCCTGGCTGAGGGCCAGGTGCCCACCAGAGCCGCTCTATCACTCCCCTCTTTCATTAGACAGGGGAGAAAAGGTACAATGGAAAAAAAACCTTACGGGTCGAGATAAGGACAGGGAGAGATCATTCTCTAATTATCATCACGAGCAAAACAGACCGAACTTAGAGAGGGAATTCATCTTATTTATTACTAAGCAAAACAGAGTAGAGGAATGAGAAATAAAACCAAATCTTAAAACACCTCCCCCCACCCCTCCCTTCTTCCCGGGCTCAACTTCACTCCCGGCTTCAACCTCCGCCCCCCCTCAGAGGCACAGGGGGACGGGGAGTGAGGGTTACGGTCAGTTCATCACGCGGTGTTTGTGCCGCTTCTTCATCCTCAGGGGGAGGACTCCTTTCATGATTCCCCCGCTCCAGCGTGGGGTCCCTCTCACGGGAGACAGTCCTTCACGACCTTCTCCAACGTGAGTCTCCTCCACGGGGTGCAGACCTTCAGGAGCAAACTGCTCCAGCGTGGGGTCCCCCACGGGGTCACAAGTCCTGTCAGCAAACCTGCTCTGGCGTGGGCTCCTCTCTCCACGGATCCACAGGTCCTGCCAGGAGCTTGCTCCAGCGCGGGCTTCCCACGGGGTCACAGCCTCCTTCAGGTGCCTCCACCTGCTCCGGTGTGGGGTCCTCCAGGGGCTGCAGGTGGAGTCTCTACACCCCCTCATCCTTCCTCCATGGGATGCAGGGGGACAGCCTGCTTCACCATGGTCTTCACCATGGGCTGCAGGGGAATCTCTGCTCCAACACCTGGAGCACCTCCTCCCCCTCCTTCTGCACTGACCTTGGTGTCTGCAGATGTTCTTACATCTTCTCACTCCTCTCTCTGGCTGCAAAAGTGTTCCCTAACTGTTTTTTTCTCTTTCTTAAATATGTTATCACAAAGGCACTGATTGGTATGGCCTTGGCCAGCGGCAGGTCCGTCTTGGAGCCAGCTGGCATTGGCTCTAACAGACACAGGGGAAGCTTCTAGCAGCTTCTCACAGAAGCCACCCCTGTAGCCCCCCCGCTACCAAAACCTTGCCACGCAAAACCAACACAGTGCTACTTCCCCAAAAGACGTTTCCCTTTTCCCTTACTTTATCTAGTAGAAAATACCTCTTTTTCCAATAGCGTTGCACTGTTGTGTCGCTTACCACCTGACTGCAGGAGACGAGCCAATGGAGTCGCCAATCAACAGGTTGGTGCAAGCTGGAGTCCAGTCTGGCCACTTGTCCCCGTCGGGTACGGCAAGATGATCTGGACAAGGCTGTCAGCACAGTCCCATCTGGGTCGCCAAAACTGTTGCCCCAAAACTGGGGGTTCGTTTACCCAGTGTGCAACATGCCAATATACACACAGAGCAGAGGTATTTTATTGCATATTTGCACAGATATGGGTGTCTGTCCCAAGACAGCATACCCCAAAGCTCCAAATCAGTGGTTATTTATACATACAACATTAACATATTCATCTTTCTAATACATATGCATTGTTATTCTATTAAATGATTGGTTTAGATTTGTTCATCTAGCATGCAAACTAGAACGCACGCTCAGTTCTTTTCTCTGCTGCCTTTATCTTTTGAGTAGGTGGTCCAATTGGGGTAAGTGGTTGCAATTCCCCCTGCTGGAATTAGCTTTCCCCTAGTTTCCTGGTACTTTTGGCAAGTCCAAATGGTTCTTTGTGGTTTACTGACTGAACTAGCAATATATCAGTTAAACTTTAGCTTTTAATAATCACAACCTACTTATCAAACAAAGGTGCGTTATTTAGATATTTCTTGTCTGGCAGACCAGCAGGGGTAGGGCTACACAATGGACTTTTGCAGCAGCATAACTCGATTCATATCACATTTTACATTTGATTTTACTGTAACATCCCCGCTTCCGATTCAGGTCACCCACTCTGCTCGGAGGGCCACGGGGGGAGCGGGATACGGCTGCACCAACCCCTCCCGACGGCGCTGTGCCCAGCTCAGTCCCGCGCAGGCCCCACCCCCCAACTCAGCGCTGCGACACCACCGCGGCGCCCCCCCACCCCGCTCCTCTCCTCTTGCCCATCCGTACCGAGGCTCGCACCCCCGGTACCCTGAACCGAGCCGAGCCGCTCCCTCACCCCAGGCGGAGCCCTCGGCTCAGCAACCAATCCTCCTCGCGTAGCACCACCGTCCTCCATCCTCACTGCCGTCAGTCTCCATATGAAAGCCCAGATCTTCATACAGAAAGCAGCAACCACACCCGACTCCTTCCATGTTAGGGCAACCGGAACCGCCGCCAAAATCACCCCCGCCCAGGAAGTGGGCGCAAAGTATTGCGAGTATAGCCTATCTATGGGGAGGGAAAGAGGGAGGAAGGAAAAAATAAGGAAGAAAGTAAGGAAGAAGGGGGGAGAGGGGTGCGAGCAGTTAAATGTAATTCCCTAGAGGCTTTGCAGCGGGTGCAAGTCGGCTCAGCGAACCGCGTGCGCGGTAGGACGGTGTGGTGCTCTTACCAATGCATTCCCCGAGCCGCGATGAGCAGGTACGGAGGAGGAGGAGAAGGGAGGAAGTATTTGCCGCCCAAAATGCTGTCCCCACTGGTGGCTTGGGAGAGAGAGGCGTGATGCCTGGGGTGTGCGTGAGCCCTCGTGGGGGACGTGCGCCTCCCGCCTGTGCCGAGGATGAAGAAGAGGGCGTGGGAACTCCCCGGGGAAGCGGCGTCTATGGTGTCGTGGTTTAACGCCATCCGGTAACTAAGCACCACGCAGCCGCTCGCGAACCTCTCCCCCCGCAAAGGAGATGAGGAGGAGAATGTAAAAAAAAATCCAAACTCGTGGGTTGAGATAAAGACAGTTTAATAGGATAACAAAGGAAGAGAATAATAATAATAAAAAAATTAGTGCTGCACAAATGCAATTGCTCCACACATGCAGAAAGGAAAAAAAAAACACCAGCTCCGATGCCCAGTCTGTTTCCGAGCAATGATTCTATCTCTCAGCTAGCTTCCCCAGTTATACATGGAGCATGACGTTATATGGTAGGGAATATCCCTTTGGCCACTCTGGGTCAGCTGTCCTGGCTGTGCTCTCCCAGCTTCTCGTGCACTTGGCAGGGCGTGAGAAGCTGAAAAGTCCTTGACTTAGTGTAAGCAACAACTAAAAACACCAGGAGAGTATCCATCCCTTATTCCATACCATCTACGTCATACCCAGGTCCTGTACTTCCCAATACATTCCAATTAATCACCATCACTTTTCCTGTCTTTTGATATTGTCCTGGTTTTGGCTGAGATGATAGAGTTAATTTTCTTTCTAGTAGCTGGTATAGTGCTGTGTTTTTTATTTAGTATGAGAATAATATTGATAACACACTGATGTTTTCAGTTGTTGCTAGGTAGTTGTAGTACTTACACTAAGTCAAGGACTTTTCAGCTTCTCATACTCTTATCAGGGAGTGTAGTGATAGGACAAGGGGTAATGGGTTTAAACTGAAAGAGGGTAGATTTAGACTAGGTGTTAGGAAGAAATTCTTTACTCTGAGGGTGATGAGGCACTGGAACAGGTTGCCCAGAGAGGTTGTGGATGCCCCATCCCTGGAAGTGTTTAAGGCCAGGTTGGATGAGGCTTTGGGCAACCTGGTCTAGTGCAGGGTGTCCCTGCCCATGGCAGGGAACATTGGAACTAGATGATCTTTGAGGTCCCTTCCAACCCAAACCATTCTATGATTCTATGATTATTATTATTATTAATAATATCTTCCATTGTTATCCTATTAAACTGTCTTTATCTCAACCCGTGATTTTCTTTTTATTCTTCTCCCCATCCTCTTGGGGGGGAGGAGGGAGTGAGCGACTGGCTGGTGCTTAGTTACAGGCTGGGGTTAAACCACGACACTGATGTATCTGGCGTGGTCCATGCTCATGGTCTGCAGGTTGAAGATGTCAATCTTGAGGAAGTTGCTGGTCTCTTATTACTGAAGCCAGTTCTGGTTTCATCACTTCTGTATCTTGCTTAGTTTCATCAAAGTTCATTCTTCGTTAGTCTCGGTGATTCTTACTGTAATACCACTGTTATAGCATATAGCAATCATAGTAGTGATGACATGCAATATTATGTAGTAATTAACATCATACAATTTAAATCATTGGCTATTCTTACCCAAAATCAAATCCCCTTGAGGTACACATCAGACTTCCCTATCTTTCCACATTACCCACAACGTTCACCCAGGTCCTTGAGGAAAAGCAATCCCACGGATGGGTTTACCTTTGCCCAAAGCAGGAATAACCCAGACTGTCCTCCCTATCATATTCTTTATGTGCACTACAGGGGCTTTATCCCCTTCTACAGTACATCGAAGTTTTGATTGGGAGGGCCAGCTGAATTGGTAGATCTCCCTAGTGCTGACTAACCAGGTGGCCTTTGCTAAATGTGTATCCCAATGTTTGAAGATCCCACCACTCATTGCTCTCAGTGTATGTCCATTGAATTATTTGATTTTCATAGAGGCTGCTACATGATTTGGGATGTGATACACCCACTCAATGCCATGCTCTTTGGCCCAGGTGTCTATGAGGTTGTTTCGGAAATGAGTCCCGTTGTCTGACTCAATTCTCTCTGGGGTGCCATGTCACCACAGGACTTGCTTTTCAAGACCCAGGATAGTGTTCCGGGCAGCGGCATGGGGCGCAGGATATGTTTCCAGCCATCTGGTTGTTGCTTCCACCACTGTAAGTACATAGCGCTTGCCTTGCTGGGTTTGTGGGAGTGTGATGTAGTCAATCTGCCAGGCCTCCCCATATTTATAGTTCAGCCATCTTCCTCCATACCGGACAGGCTTTAACTGCTTGGCTTGCTTGATTGCGGCACATGTTTCACATTCATGGACAACTTGTGAGATAGCATCCATGGTCAAGTCCACCCCTTGATCATGGGCCCATCTATATGTCGCATCTCTTCCTTGATGGCCTGAGGTGTCATGGGCCCACCGAGCTATAAATAATTCACCCTTACGCTGCCAGTCCAGATCCACCTGAGCCACTTGAATCTTAGCAGCCTGATCCACCTGCTGGTTGTTTTGATGTTCCTCAGTGGCCCGACTCTTGGGTACGTGGGCATCTACATGACGTACCTTTACAACTAGCTTCTCTAGCCGGGCAACAATATCTTGCCACAGTGGGGCAGCCCAGATGGGTTTGCCTCTGCACTGCCAGTTGCTCCGCTTCCACTGCTGTAACCACCCCCACAGGGCATTGGCCACCATCCATGAAGCCAGTACAGAGGTAGAGCATTGGCCACTTTTCTTGTTCAGCAATATCTAAAGCCAGCTGGAATGCTTTCACCTCTGCAAACTGGCTCGATTCACCTTCTCCTTCAGCAGCTTCTGTGAGTTGTTGTGTAGGTCTCCATACAGCAGCCTTCCACCCACAATGCTTTCCCACAATGCGACAGGACCCATCAGTGAGGAGGGCATATGGTTTCTCATCTTCTGTTAGTTTATTATATGGTTGGGCTTCTTCAGCATGTGTCACCTCGTCCTCTGGTGACATTCCAAAATCTTTGCCTTCTGGCCAGTCCTTGATTACTTCCAGAATTCCTGGACGATTGGGGTTTCCTATTCGAGCCCACTGTGTGATCAGTGCAACCCACTTACTCCATGTAGCATCAGTTACATGATGTGTAGAAGGGGCCCCTCTCTTTGAACATCCAGCCCAGCACTGGCAGTCAGGGTGCCAGGAGGAGCTGTGCTTCAGTACCAGTCCCTTTCGAAGCAGCTCGAACCCTTTGTTCAAAGGCTTGTCGTTGCTCAGGGCCCCATTTGAAATCATTCTTATTCCAGGTCACTTCATAAGTAGGGCTTATAATCAGACTGTAATTTGGAATATGCATTCTCCAGAAACCCACAAGTACAAAGAAACCTTGTGTTTCCTTTTTCCTAGTTGGTGGAGACATAGCTGCTATTTTGTTGATCATATCCATTGGGATCTGACAACGTCCATCTTGCCATTTTATTCCTAAAAACTGGATCTTCTGTGCAGGTCCCTTGACCTTACTTCACTCCCTGACCCTCCAGTTGACAAATCAGCTTATGGATGGTGTGTTGGTTTTGCGTGGCAAGGTTTTGGTAGCGGGGGGGGCTACAGGGGTGGCTTCTGTGAGAAGCTGCCAGAAGCTTCCCCTGTGTCTGATAGAGCCAATGCCAGCCGGCTCCAAGACGGACCTGCCGCTGGCCAAGGCCAAGCCAATCAGCGCCTCTGTGATAACATATTTAAGAAAGAGAAAAAACAAGTTAGAGAGCGCTTTTGCAGCCAGAGAGAGGAGTGAGAAGATGTAAGAACATCTGCAGACACCAAGGTCAGTGCAAAAGGAGGGGGAGGAGGTGCTCCAGGCGACAGAGCAGAGATCCCCCTGCAGCCCGTGGTGAAGACCATGGTGAAGCAGGCTGTCCCTCTGCAGCCCATGGAGGAAGGATGAGGGGGTGTAGAGATGCCACCTGCAGCCCATGGAGGACCCCACGCCGGAGCAGGTGGAGACACCTGAAGGAGGCTGTGGCCCCGTGGGAAGCCCATGCTGGAGCAAGCTCCTGGCAGGACCTGTGGCCCCATGGAGAGAGGAGCCCACGCCAGAGCAGGTTTGCTGACAGGACTTGTGACCCCATGGGGGACCCCACGCTGGAGCAGTTTGCTCCTGAAGGTCTGCACCCCGTGGAGGAGACTCACGTTGGAGAAGGTCGTGAAGGACTGTCTCCCGTGAGAGGGACCCCACGCTGGAGCAGGGGAACAATGAGAGGAGTCCTCCCCCTGAGGATGAAGAAGCGGCACAAACACCGCGTGATGAACTGACCGTAACCCCCATTCCCTGTCCCCCTGTGCCGCTGAGGGGGGCGGAGGTTGAAGCCGGGAGTGAAGTTGAGCCCGGGAAGATGGGAGGGGTGGGGGGAGGTGTTTTAAGATTTGGTTTTATTTCTCATTCCTCTACTCTGTTTTGCTTAGTAATAAATTAGATGAATTCCCTCTCTAAGTTCGGTCTGTTTTGCTCGTGATGATAATTAGAGAATGATCTCTCCCTGTCCTTATCTTGACCCGTAAGTGGTTTTTTTTTTTGTTGTTGTACTTTTCTCCCCTGTCTAATGAAAGAGGGGAGTGATAGAGCGGCTCTGGTGGGCACCTGGCCCCCAGCCAGGGTCGACCCACCACAGATGGGAACCAGGGAGTCTCGGTTGGTGCAATATTGCCACCGGTGCACTGCTGTGGTAGCAATTGGCACCTGTTCTTCTTTGAGCAGCCCCACAACAGAAGGGTCCTCTGAGAAATCGGGCAACGTAGACATCTGTTCTATTTCCTCCACTTCCAAGGCAGCTATACCAAAAGCCCACCGGTACCCTTTTGGGTCCTTGAAATACCCTCTCCTGAGGTAGTCTATGCCCAGGATGCACAGAGCCTCTGGGCCAGTCACAATGGGGTGTTTTTCCCAGTCATTCCCAGTTAGGCTCACTTCAGCCTCCAGCAGAGTCAACTGTTGGGATCTTCTTGTCACTCCAGAAATACAGATGGCTTCTACGCCTTCATGGCTTGATGGCATTAGGGTACACTGTGCACCAGTGTCCACTAGAGCCTTATACTCCTGTGGGTCCGATGTGCCAGGCCATCAGATCCACACAGTCTAGTAAACCCGGTTGTCCCTATTGTCCACCTGGTTGGAAGCAGGGCCCCTCTAGTCCTGGTCATGGTATTCGTTAACGATGAAAGGATTCATGTGACACACGTGAGTTCGAATCTCATCCTTGTTACTCACTTCTTGTAAATACAAATCAGAAGCTCCTTCCAGAAGATGAGAAATAAGATCAGTTCTCCTACTCTGTCTGGGGAACTGCTGACTGGAGCAGCAATTTTCCTGGAAGAATCCCCATTTGAGATTGTTTTTCCTTGCAATTCACGTATCCGTGCTTCTAGGGTCAAGGTACGTTTTCCATCCCTCTTCCTCATGTCCTCTCTGTGGTCACGCAGGTAAAACCACAGAATGCCTCATGGTGTGTACCCTCTATATCCTCTCTCTTGAGCAGAGGAATGCTTACTCCTAATAGCTGAGATACTGGTCCATACAGGTGGGGAATTGGATATATCCTCTCTGAGTTGCCAGACCTCCCAGGACAGTTTCTTGAGCAGGTTTTCAGATTTTTCAGACAGTCTTTCCATGGCTGACACACAGTCCCATAGGGAGGAAGAGAGATTTTCTTCATATTGCCAGAGGTGGCCAGCCACTTCATTCACCGTTGGTGCTTCTTCGTCTTTCCAGGTCAGTACTGCCAATGATTTGGCATACGCTGGTGGTGTGCTCTGTACATACCTCCGCCACATGGGTCAGATACATTGGACTTCATCTGGATTTGTGGGTAACTGTACATTGTCCAGGTCATAATAAACCATCTCCCGCACAGCTAATTCCCTCAAGTACTGGATACCTCTCTCCGTGGTGGTCCACTTGCCTGGGTGACATACATCATCTTCTTTGAAGGCATACCTTTCCCTCATGTCTGACGAGTTGTCTCCAGAGGCTGAGGGCTTGTCATTTTTTCCCAATTGCCTTGTCAATGCCCCCTTCCCTAGGCAGGGATCCTAGCTGCTTGGCTTCCCTACCCTCTAATTCCAGGCTACTGGCCCTGATATCTCAGCATTGGAGCAGCCAGGTGACAAGTTGCTCACCTAATCGACGACTGAAATCTTTTTGCATCTCTCGTAGCTCGCTCAGGGATGGGGATCGGGTGGTTATCTCTGGTTCTGCCTCTTCCTCCTGTTCTTGTGATGGCTCTGTTTCGTCATCCTTTACTGAACAAGTTGACCAGTAGTAGTGTTTGTGCTGTCTCTGTGGATGAGCTTATCAGTGGTTAAGCATGTGTTGAAATAAGATGATCTGCATTCAACTGTCAGTTATTTAAAATCAAGTTAATGTGATTTTTGAAAGTATACTTCAAGCATTGTCATCCACTTGCAATTTATTTCTTGTAGAACCAAGAATTGTCAGCCTCTCCAGCATTTTTATATGCGAAGCTCGAAAAAATTGTTTAACTCCAGCCAGATAGACTTGCAGCTGCTGTGATGGATCCTATAAATGCCTTGATGATAAGAGTTCTGTAGTTTTGGCTGGTAGCTTAGCAGTAGGCCAAATGAGCTTAGTAGTATGTCCAGTGTGCAGCTGAAGTACAACAGTATAATTACTTTCTGCAAGCTTTGTACACTTTTAGTGTATTGGGTATATTTATGGTATGGGGAATTTGTGGAGCAGGTTTTTAATGCAGTTTTAGTAACCTGCTGTGTTGGGTTTGCATGGCAAGGTTTTGGTAGCAGCGGGGGGGCTACAGGGATGGCTTCTGTGAGAAGCTGCCAGAAGCTTCCCCTGTGTCTGATAGAGCCAATGCCAGCCAGCTCCAAGACGGACCCGCTGCTGGCCAAGGCCAAGCCAATCAGCGCCTCTGTGATAACATATTTAAGAAGGGGAAAAAACAAGTTAGGGAGAGCTTTTGCAGCTGGAGAGAGGAGTGAGAAGATGTAAGAACATCTGCAGACACCAAGGTCAGTGCAGAAGGAGGGGGAGGAGGTGCTCCAGGCGCTGGAGCAGAGATCCTCCTGCAGCCCGTGGTGAAGACCATGGTGAGGCAGGCTGTCCCCCTGCAGCCCATGGAGGGAGGATGAGGGGGTGTAGAGATTCCACGTGCAGCCCGTGGAGGACCCCACTCTGGAGCAGGTGGAGGCACCTGAAGGAGGCTGTGACCCCGTGGGAAGCCCATGCTGGAGCAAGCTCCTGGCAGGACCTGTGGCCCCATGGAGAGAGAGGAGCCCATGCCAGAGCAGGTTTGCTGGCAGGACTTGTGACCCTGTGGGGGACCCCACGCTGGAGCAGTTTGCTCCTGAAGGTCCGTACCCCGTGGGAAGGACTCACGTTGGAGCAGTTCGTGAAGGACTGTCTCCCGTGAGAGGGACTCCATGTTGGAGCAGGGGAACGATGAGAGGAGTCCTCCCCCTGAGGATGAAGGAGCAGCAGAAACAATGTGTGATGAACTGATCGTAACCCCCATTCCCCATCCCCCTGTGCTGCTGAGGGGGGAGTAGGTTGAAACTGGGAGTGAAGTTGAGCCTGGGAAGATGGGAGGGGTGGGGGGAGGTGTTTTAAGATTTGATTTTATTTCTCATTCCTCTACTCTGTTTTGCTTAGTAATAAATAAGATGAATTCCCTCTCTAAGTTCGGTCTGTTTTGCTCGTGATGATAATTAGTGAGTGATCTCTCCCTGTCCTTATCTCGACCCATAAGCTTTTCATTGCACCTTTTCTCCCCTGTCTAATGAAAGAGGGGAGTGATAGAGTGGCTCTGGTGGGCACCTGGCCTCTGGCCAGGGTCAACCCACTTCACCTGCCTTTCTCTATTTTTGGACCTCTCAGAGTTCAACATCTGGATTTGTCAAACTGTACAGTGTCTGTTGCAGATCTCCAGAGTATTCTTTGTTGATGTGAAAGGCTACAGAACTTCAGCTTGGAGGGACTAGTGCTTTCTGACAATATCATCAAGTGTGTAACATGTTTGGGAATGTTCGGTAAATACCGTCTGTTTAGTGCTGTCATTTTGTGCAGGCTAGTGAAAGAATGCCGTTGAGAGTTGTCCATTGTGGGAATTTTTTGAAACAGACAGTTTTAGGTACCTAAGAAAGCTAGCTGGTAGGCTAGATGAGCTGCCTCTTTCCTCTCTATCCTCCAAGAGATGAGGTGAGGAGTAAACAGCCCTCCAGAAGAGTGTTCATTAGGTTGTTTGGGTTTTTTTCATTCCTCAGAGTAAGGGGAGCCTAGAGAAACTGCTCATCTATGTAGGGTTTATGTGTCCATTGGCTGTTCCCGCAGCCAAGCTGCACAGCAGAGTTACTTCTATTTTCCCATTTCTGTGCTCCCAAGAGAGCTTTGTATTTGGCATACATGTTCTTTTCTGTTTTAAGGGGTCCCAGCAGCTCTCCTACCAGATGCCCTATGTGCTTCTGCACCATTTCTCACTTCTTTGTTGACCTTCACTCTGAGTATCTGGAAAATTACAGATTCTGTCAAGCAGATGAACTGTTGTTTGGTTAAACACTAATGGATGTGCAGTCAGTAAAGTAAAGTACACTAATGGATGTCAGTAAAGACACTAATGGATGTGCAGTCAGGCTCCTGTTCAATTACATCAGGTGATTGTGGAGGTGCCAGGGAACATAGGTCAGATGTCAGAGGCTCTGGGTGTCCTGCTTTCTACTTTTGAGCTGTCTGATGTCTTCCTCACACTGGGCAGGGGGGAGAAGAAAAAAACACCAAATACCAAACAAACCCAAAGTGCAAATAAACCAATATAGTTTGGCTTTTGATGCCAGATAAAAAGTATCTGAAAATTGGGTACTAATTAGTCACCAATTATGGAAGTTTATTGCCCTGTGTACAAATGTAGATACTGGGTGTAAGGTTTTTTCCAGGTTTTGCCAACTGCATGTCTGCTCTAGTCTGGCAAACAAGTGCATTTAGGGGGGTGCTATCTGGACATGTGTTTTTTTCTGGAATAAACCTCCATCTTGCAGAAGGGTGACTTCAGAAATGGGATGATTGCTTTGTCTTTTGTAGAGGTACAGTCATCTCTAATAAGCCATGGTGCATGTTTAATGGCATACAACAGGAGGTGAAAAGAAATTGTTTCCTTTTAAACTTAGTAGTTTATAAATATGCAGACTTGTTAGGAATGTCAGGTAAATAGGCAAGTATCCCTTTCCAAGTTGTGCTGTGATGCAGCAAGTACAGAGTCAAGATCCTTAGTGACACTTAGGTTGGTTTCTTTACTAAAGATGCAGTGCTACATGTTTAACAAAAAATTCTGTGCCTGGAATCTTAGTTCTTAAACATAATCACACAGCCTAGCAATGCAAGCAATGTTCCAACAAAAGTTTTATCAGACTTTTCTTTTTTCTTCTCTACAGGAGCATTTTTAAGAATCCTAGTTTGATAGTAGTAATATCAAAGGAAGATAGTAGTAATAGTAATAATAATAGAATATACAAAACAAGTGATGCACAGTACAATTTCTCACCACCTGAAGCCGATGCTCAGCTAATTCCTGAGCCACAATCCCGCCTCCTGACGAGCTTCCCCAGTTATATGCTGATCATGGTGTTATATGGCAGGGAATATCCCTTTGGCCAGTCTGGGTCAGCTGTCCTGGCTGCGTCCCCTCCCAACTTCTTATGCACCCCCAGCCTACTCATAGGCTGTGACCTCCCTTTGATCTGTTTAAATGTCACGCAGACCTTGGCGTGCATTCCCTTGTGGGGAAATACACCAGTCTACTTTTTATCTCAGCCCCAAAACCATAAACAAACACGCTGCATAATCTCCTCCAAATCAAAATTTTGAACCTTCTGTTGGTCTGACCATTAGAGACAATGTGCAGAGCTCTTCTGTTTGCAAAACACTTTCTATGAGTAATTTTACTCTGTTTCAATGAAACTTATAAGGCATACGATTTGAAGAGTTTACTAATCATCATAATTTAAGTATTGTTTTCTTTAGTTTTTGCATGTGAATTCTGAAATACCAAAAATCTTCTTGTATGTTGATATTGACCTTGCCAATAGTGGCCTTTTAGATGATATCAGAGTCATAGGTGATTCTATGCTATTTGCAGACAATGAAAAGATGATCTCAAGAATTTACAGTTTAAATCAGGAAAACCATAATTTTCTGTCATGAGGGAAGAACTTTCTGTGGGTAAAAATGGAGGCCACCTAAAGAACTTGATGCTCTAAAAGGGTATTTGAAGTGTGGAAAAATTTTGGTATTTTTTCATAATGTAAAAATTTCAGGCATCTCAACATTACTGTGTCTCAGATTTCTACAGCAATATCATTTGAATTACTCACTTGCTAAGTTTCTGGTGCAACTGACTTTTAAGGATACTTCTTTGGACTAAATGGATCTGTTTTGCTGAGGATTTATAAAAGTACCTGTAAGGTGTCTTGATAGGCAGGCTATATACTGTAAGTCTAAATGTATATCTTTTTAACAAAAAGTTGTGTTTCAAATGTGGAGTTCCAGTAGAGAAGATGTAAATGAACGTATATGGAAGTGAGTAGGCTGTATAAAGCATCTCCATCTTGTTACTGAAAGATGGGCTGACTGTGTGTGACCTCGTCAGATGTTAAAACATTGGTGGAAAGATGTCCTTCTCTTGTCCATTTAGATCCAAGGTAAGAAGACCTGTGCAGCTAGTCCTTAAATCCTTATGGTTCAGAGGATTGCCAACTCTATTGCTGTGCAGTAATTATATAGCAATAATGCATAATTGTGTAGGATTGCACAACCAGAAAATGCTTTCTATGCTAGACCTACAAAAGATTTGCTGTTTGGCGTGACCTAATCTGGAACAGGTAACTAACTTTAAGATTTCTTTGTTACCTCAGCTTAAACGTTACATACATATAGGATTTGTTAAGTAACAAGTGATTGTAGTTGATAGATAGAATGGAAGGAAACATTTAGACACATACAGTTTATGAGCCTAGTATCCTAGAGAGGGTTTAGTTCAGCTCTGATATAAATTTGTTACTTTGCCATAGAACTGTAAAAAAAAAAAAAAAGTATTTTGGTTTTGACCTAGTCAATTAAAATATTTTGAAATCTCATATAATTGCCTTTTCATGGCATGTGTTCTGCTGCAGAATATCTGCCTGCAGAGGAGCTTATGCTTCGCTTGCTCTTCAGTGAAAATCAAAATTCCTCCCTCCACCACACACACTAGAAATGGGATACTTCCATATTGAGAAAAAAATACTTCAGTGGTAGAAAAATAAGTTAATATTCATTAAACTTCTCAGCTTGAATTTTGGAAATATCAAATTTACTGCTGCTTTATACTTAAACCTCTATTTCATGTTGTCCTAATTTCAGCTGAGAGGGTTAATTTTCTTCATAGTAGCTAGTATGGGGCTATGTTTTGGATTTGTGCTGGAAACAGCATTGATAATATAGAGATGTTTTTGTTATATAGAGATGTTGTTGTTGTTGTTGAGCAGTGCTTACACAGAGAGTCAAGGCCTTTTCTGCTTCTTGCACTGCCCAGCCAGCAGGATGGCTGGGGGTGGACAAGAAGTTGGGAGGGGACACAGCCAGGACAACTGACTCCAGCTGACCAAAGGGATATTCCATACCATATGAAGTCATGCTCAGAATATAAGGAGCTTGGGGGAAGAGGAAGGAGGGGGGGGGGCAACGGCAGCATTCGGAGTGATGGCATTTGTTTTCCCAAGTAACCGTTACATGTGATGGAGCACTGCTTTCCTGGAGATGGCTGAATACTTGCCTGCTGATGGGAAGTGGTGAAAGAATTCCTTGGTTTACTTTGCTTGTGTGCGCGGCTTTTGCTTTACCTATTAAACTGTCTTTATCTCAACCCACGAGTTTTCTCACTTTCACTCTTCCAATTCTCTCCCCCATCCCAATGAAGGGGAGTGAGCAAGCAGCTGCATGGTGCTCAGCTGCCAGCTGGGGCAAAACCACAACACGTGCTCTCGTGTACAGTGACAGTGTGATGTTGAAGCCTGAGTGCTTCCAGTATTTTCATCAAGTCATCTTTCTACAACATCTGTGTCAGCCAATGTTATCGGATATCACCCACTGCCTTAGTGTAAGTAATTTCTAAATGGTTTTGGTTTGCTATTCATAAAAAGGATAAATGAATTTAAGCTTACTTTATTTTAGGCTTAAAATTGTAAGTACTGTTTTGAAAAACTTACTGGTATGAGGAATTAAGAATAAGGAACTGAGATAAAATAACCTGACTACTAGAGCACGTACCTTTGAGAATCCAGACTGGAACCAAAGGTATCTGAGATAATCTTTCCATTATGTCAGTCTGTGCTCATGGAACTTGCTGCTCAGTGTGTGCATCATGTCTTCCCTTAATGGCATTATACTACTTGTCCTCATTACTGGTACAGCTGGAGGTTCCAGTCCTGCCAATGACCGGTATCAGTGTCAATATTAGGCTTTCAATTATGCAGCAAGGAAGGTATAGTCTTTTGGAAAAGTTAACAGTGCGGATAGTACTTGCTGACTAGCTAATCTGTGTATATTCCTTTGCTTTTGTGTGCACCTGTTATTGGTTGCCACTGAAACAGCTTAGTTGTTTGCTTATGGGGGGTTTTTTTGCCTTTTATTATTATAGCAGCTATCCATCTTCATCCTCTTGGGAAGGATGTCAATCTTAAGGAAATGATTAACACTAAGAAAAAGAGGTTGTGAAAGGAACAGGACTATCAAAACGGGAAGCTGAAGAACCTTTTCTGTAGCAGCATGTGCTGTCATGATGATAGCTTGTGTATCTCTGCCTTCCAATTTTGTCCAATACTTGCTTATAGATACACAGTTTACATGATGACTGGGCAAATGTGAAGCAATCAAGAAGCCAGGGCTGGCTACTTACCAAAACATCATAACAAATTGGAGATCGATAATACCTAGGGGCTTGTGTCCTCTGAGCCACATCCTGAAACTTCATCTAGAGCAATTCCTTCCACTTGTTCTAAATTTTGAAGTCCAGGGAAATGAAAGAGGAGGAACCAGTTTATTTTCACTCTGTGTGTGAGAGAAAACAGCAAGAAGCAATTTATTCAACTGGTTTCTTGAATTATCAATACAGAGAACTAGTTTCAATTAAATAGGTGCTTTTAAAAAGTAGGAAGGGGAATTTAGCTTAAGTAGTTACTCACTTCTAAAAATTTAGTAGAAATGCACTTATCTAGTTAGGGTACAGACTGAAAAAAAATATGTTTCAGGTTAATGATTAATTTCTTATTGCTCTCTATCTAGAGAACTTGGTGAAATTCCAACATTAAAGACTCTTCAAGTATTTGGAATAGTGACTGATAGCTCCTTACAGCTCCTCAAGGAAACGTGAAGATCCTCCTGACATGAAGATCAATTGTTCACATTTTACAACTATTGCAAGGCCAACTGTTGGCAGTAAAAAGAACCATGAGATTTGGGGCATCAAATGCAGATTGACACTTAGAAATCCTAGTGGCTTATGATCATTTACAATGCACTGGATGCAATAGACACACTACGTGTAGTGAAGCTCCTTAAGAAGCAGAGTGCTGCAACACCTTTAATTGTAGTAATGTTTTTATAAGCATTGTAACTTGGTTTTATGCCTTAATGCAGTTTCATAAATATTTTTACAGTACTTTTTTACTTAAAGCCTTTAGAAATCTGATGATCTATGAGCAATTGTAGAAATTTCTTTTAAGTCCTTTTTTTTTTTTTTAGGATAACTTTTTAAAAAATTATGAAACAATCACTATAATTAAACAGTATCAGCCTCTGGCAACTGTTGCAGGTTCTGATGCAGCTTTTGTTGCTCTAAGGTGTTCTAAAGGTGCTTTTTTGTTAACTCTTCCAGCTCTACAACTGAAACAGCTTGCAGAGGTGCTAGATGTCTTAATAAGGCTTATTAAGGAATTGTCTTGGTCTGAGTTTGCAGAACTCAAAAATGAATAATAGTATTAAACCTATTCAAATCCTTAATTGAACGAGATGTATAGTAAGATGAGAAGCTACCCACTGTTTGTGAGAGGGGCAGAGGACTGAGTCAGAATTCACCAAACCTCAAAACAGTGAACAGGAGAAGGGAGGTCTACACAAAAGCAGCTAAGAGACAGCTCAATACTGTACAAGTAAGAAGCAGTATAAAGGAGCTACAGTGAAGTTTTTCTTTATCAGGCCACAAAGGTAACATCTATTTTTAGCATTCTTTATTGTTAGCAAAATACAGGCTGAAAAGCCCATTCAGAATAAGCATATGTAAAAGCAGACGCTGGTAATCAATTGTTTCATGTTATGCTTTTTTACAAACTGTCCAAGCAGCCAGGGATCAGGTTAGGAAAGCCAAAGCCCTGATGATAGAAATGAGTCTGGCTAGGGATGTTAAGGACAACAAGAAAAGCTTCTATAGGTATGTTAGTGATAAAAGCAAGACTAGAGAAAATGTGGGTCTCCTCCGGAATGTAATGGGAGACCTGGTTACCCAGGATATGGAGAAGGCTGAGGTACTCAACGACTTCTTTGCCTCAGTCTTCACTGGCTAGTGCTTGAGCTGCCACACTGCCCAGGTCACAGAAGGCAGGGACTGGGAGAATGCAGAACCACCCACTGTAGGAGAAGATCAGGTTCAAGAATATCTAAGGAACCTGAAGGTGCACAAGCACATGGGACCTGATGAGATGCATCCGCGGGTCTTGAGGGAACTGGTGGATGAAGTGGCTAAGCCACTCTCCATCATATTTGAGAAGTCCTGGCAGTCCGGTGAAGTTCCCGCCGACTGGAAGAGGGGGAACATAGCCCTCATTTTTAAGAAGGGTAAAAAGGAAGACCCAGGGAACTACAGGCCGGTCAGTCTCACCTCTGTGCCTGGCAAGATTATGGAGCAGACCCTCCTGGAGACTATGCTCAGGCACATGGAAAATAAGGAGGTGACTGGTGACAGCCAACATGGCTTCACTAAGGGCAAATCGTGCCTGACAAACTTGGTGGCCTTCTATAATGGGGTTACAGCGTTGGTGGATAAGGGAAGAGTGACAGACGTCATCTACGTGGGTTGTGCAAGGCATTTGACCCTGTCCTGCATGACATCCTTGTCTCTAAATTGGAGAGACATGGATTCGATGGATGGACCAGGCGGTGGATAAGGAATTGGCTGGATGGTCACTGCACTCGAAGAGTTGTGGTCAACAGCTCAATGTCCAAGTGGAGAACGGTGACGAGTGGTGTTCCTCAGGGGTCGGTATTGGGACCGGCACTGTTCAACATCTTTGTCAGCGACATGGACAGTGGGATCGAGTGCACCCTCAGCAAGTTTGCCGACAACACCAAGCTGTGTGGTGGGGTCGACACCCTGGAGGGAAGGGATGCCATCCAGAGGGACCTTGACAGGCTGGAGAGGTGGGCCCATGTGAACCTCATGAAGTTCAACAAGGCCAAGTGCAAGGTCCTGCACGTGGGTCGGCGCAATCCCAAGCACAAGTATAGGCTGGGCGAGGAATGGCTTGAAAGCAGCCCCGAGGAGAAGGACTTGGGGGTATTGATTGATGAAAAGCTCAACATGAGCCGGCAGTGTGCACTTGCAGCCCAGAAAGCCAACCGTGTCCTGGGCTGCATCAAAAGAAGTGTGACCAGCAGGTCGAGGGAGGTGATCCTGCCCCTCTACTCTGCTCTCCTGAGACCCCACCTGGAGTACTGCGTCCAGCTCTGGCGGCCCCAGTACAGGAGAGACATGGAGCTGTTGGAGCGAGTCCAGAGGAGGGCCACGAAGCTGATCAGAGGGCTGGAGCACCTCTCCTATGAGGACAGGCTGAGAGAGTTGGGGTTGTTCAGCCTGGAGAAAAGGCAGCTCCGGGGGGATCTAATTGCGGCTTACCAGTACCTGAAGGGGGCCTACAGGCAAGATGGGGAGGGACTGTTTATCAGGGAGTGTAGTGACAGGACAAGGGGTAATGGGTTTAAGCTGAAGGAGGGTTGATTTAGATTAGATGTTAGAAAGAAATTCTTTACTGTGAGGGTGGTGAGGCACTGGAACAGGTTGCCCAGAGAGGTTGTGGAGGCCTTATCCCTGGAAGTGTTTAAGGCCAGGTTGGATGAGGCTTTGGGCAACATGGTCTAGTGGAGGGTGTCCCTGCCCGCAGCAGGGGTGTTGGAACTAGATGATCTTTAAGGTCCCTTGCAACCCAAACCATTCTATGATTCTATTAATGCGATCTCAGATAAAACTTCTTACAAAAGTTCTCTTTCTTTAAAGAATAATATCTTTCAACTGCAACGAGTAAATTAGCAGGTCTTGCAGGAGGAGGGCTCAAATGGTTCTAGATCTTGGACCAACAACAAAACCTAGGACTGCAGCATAAGAGCAATGAAAGGAATAGATCCTTTGGTGCTGTTTTATAATAGCTTATGTATTGTATCGTTTCAGTATAATTTTACTACTTTAATCTGTAACACTAGACTGTGGTGGTTAGTGGTGTTTGGTTGGTTGTTTTTTAAAGTCACCATCAGTGTCTTCCTGCATGAGCCTGTAATGTTCCAGCAGGTATAAACATTAATTGAGAAGTCCTAGGGCAAAACTTGTACCCTGTAAGCACAGGTAGGGCATGAATGTGCTTGTAGTAAGGAAGTGGTGAATTTATTCATGGATGTTTAATGTTACGCTACAGCATTACTGTAGGGCTGTTGCATAGGTGTAGTGTTTTTCCATCTCAATTTGAAGAAAAGAGCTCAGGAATAAATATTTGGTAGTATAGAACAGATTAGTTACTATGGAAAGATTGTATGAGTATTAGAAGTTGATATTTAACTTGGTTTTCTATAGTAGAGCAAATACAGCATTATGTTGTCAATCTCTTCTAAGCTTTTGTTTTGTTTTGTTTTGTTTTGTTTTGTTTTAGAATAGAATAGAATAGAATAGAATATTACGGTTGGAAGGAACCTACAACAATCATCTAGTCCAACTGCCTGACCACTTCAGGGCTGACCAAATGTTAAAGCATGTTATTAAGGGCATTGTCCAAATGCCTCTTAAACACTGACAGGTATGGGGTATAGCTTATTCAAAAAGCTCCATCAGTATCACATTTTCTTAAAATTGAATGGTCTCGTCAAATCCATGTCCTCCAAATTCTGTTTCAGAGTGAATACAAAAACTAAAGTAGTAAGTATTAATAAAGTAGTAGTAGTAGAAGCAAAGAAAACCCCCTTTATACGCTTCTTCCACCTATAAAGATCAGTTTACGTTTTGTGATTGGCAATAAATACAGATTGGCCACACTGGAGAACATTCCCATTAGACCTGAGAACATTTGTTACAGAAGTTTCTTCACTCAAAGTAGTATGAAGAAAACTCACTTTTGGAAATAGATCTGTAGTAGACAGGAGAAAACCCATGTTTCAAATCATGCAGCAGAAGAGTTCCTGGTGTAGTAGTCTTCATTTTGTCAAATTCTGCCCTCTCATCTATGCATTAATCAGCACAAACTTTCAAAGGCAGTCAAAGTTCACAGTTTCCCTAAAACGTTATCTAAAAAGTCACTTCCTCTTCTCTAATCAGAGCTTTTTTTCTATTATCAACTTGCAACACATAATCAGAGACATATAAAATTAAAATTAATTTGTTGCAAATTAAATATCAGTAGAATTCAGCATAGGATTGGAAAATTAAACTTTCTGGAGAAGTTAAACTCATACTTGGAAAACTGGGAGACATATAGGTATTAACTTGAGCTCCAGCTACTAACTAGCACCCGGTACATCCCATTATTCTTCAGTTATAAAGGAACTCAGAAGCTAAAATTCCAAACCATTCAACTTAAGGCCAAATATCTTTCTTAATGATAGCCACCTGCATACACTACTGTGACTGAACACCTGCTAGCCAGCCAATCCATTCAGTGAAGGAGTATATCTTTCTTCAACATGGTTTCTATAGTTTGTATATTCCTATTAAAGGGCTCAAGAAAACCCTTGGATTTCAAGTCCCTCTCTATCCAAAGAGAAAAGGTAAGAGCTACCTCATTGAAGATGTGAAAAGAGCTTCTAGAAATTAAACCAGACTTTACTTTTGATGTAAATCTACAAAGTAGAAAAAAAATACTGGAAGAGAAAAAAAAAAGCACCATGTCACAAGTTGTATGAAACTACAGTTGTAAAATTTTTGAAAAGCATACAAAAGGTTTGTATTTCTATTTCTATTACATCAACATCAGGATTTACCAAAATCTATATATTCTTGCATCACATTGCTAGACTGACAGTCATCTTTTCTACAAAAGTATATGTACGAAGGTGTTTAGTTTCATCAGTCCCAGACTATTACTAGAAAACTGTACATCTGAATATTTAATGCTACTGACTTAACACTTGAACTCATCTACCTGTGTTTAAAAAGATGTTCTTTCATGTTTGCCTTACAGGTTAAAAATGTCGAGGTAAGACATCAGCTGTATTTCCTTTACACCAGATGCAAAAAGAGCTTAAATATCAGGCTAAGATTTCCACAACCAAAGGAATGAAAAGCATCTCAAGCTTCCTCCAAATGCTCTTATATCCAAAAAAGCCAACTTCCAACTTAATGCGGCATTGTGATGTGCTGTCTATCTCCAGGAGTTCCCTCTCTGGATCCAGAATTGTTTCAACAGAATACACTAGTGCATCCTCTGTATCAATCATTATTGAAGCCATCACCCCATCATTGAACTCAAAAGATATTTCTCCATCTACAATCATACATGCATCCCAACAACAGGAATGGACACAGACTCTGCAAAACCCCCCAAAAAATAAGTTTTCACAAAATAGCTTAAAAAAAATTAGGTATTTCACACAAGCACTTATATGAACAATGAGACTGGTTCTTGGACATTACTTTGTGTGGGTGAGTAAATGCTTAATCACACAGGAGCATGCTTAGAGAAGAATTTAGCATAGTGCTAAGCACTAGAATTCACCAACCTATCAGTACTTTGTATAGACATAGCAAAGAGTCCAGAGAGAAATGAAGGACCTGTTCAAATGGAGACCATTTCTCCAAGAGTCTGAGAACAGCCTGTAACATAACACTCGATAATGAAAGCTGCAGTTTTGGTGGTGGGGGGTTTTTTGTGCACTTAGTACTTAGCAAAATGCCTGATATAACCTCATGGCATAAGCAGTCTGTGAAAGAAAACTGAGAGAAGACCCTACAGGGGGGAAAATGCAATACACAACTTTAAGGGGCGAGGAGGAAGATGGAACAAATTAAATTTTCAGTTACTGGAAAAATCCCACTGACAAATAAACAACTTGCAAACACATTGTCAAGAATAAATCATGTCAATTATTTTATTATAAAGTAACAGGATTTATAACTGAGGATGCAACACATAATGCCATGTTTCCAGACACTAGTAAGGCTTCTGACAACTGTCCCATATGACATCCTCATGAACAACTTAGGGAAACTTTTTCTTGACTTTACTACCATAGAGTGGTTGCATAATTTGTTGGAAAATCATACCCAGAGTGTACTTATTTATGTTTAGCTGTCAAAATGGAAGGATATATTGAGTGGTGCCATGACTTGAATGAAGCTCAGCAGGCATGCATAGAAGTGCTATATGTAAGCAGGAGTAATCAAGCAACTGTACAAATACTGTACATGGCTAAGGAGGAACTAGAGGTAAATCACAAGCTCAGCATGACCCAGGACTGGCTTGCTGTTACAGAAGAAGTAAAGCTCAGGCTAGGTTATATAAACAGAAAACAGACAAAAAAACAAGTGAAGCAGTCTGTCTAGTCTAATCAGCCCTTATAAAACTACAAGGTAGGCAGAATAGGGTATCCAGTTTGGGGCACTGCTCCAAAGAAAGACTTAGACCCACTGAGCAGACTCTAACAGAGAGCAACAGGATTTTCAGATGTCTAGGAAATATGACCTTGACGTGGCCCCCGGCCAGCCTGGCTCACCTGTCCTGGCTCCTTGTGAAAATTAACTCTATCCTTGACAGAACCAGGACATTATCCACCCCATATTCTATACCATCTACGTCATGCCCAGATTATTTCACAGATATCATTCCCTTAGTCTATGGGCCATTGCTCTAAAATGTCCACCGAGGTCATTTAGTCCATGGCTTGGGGCTCCATCTGTCATTACAGTCTCTCAGGGCAGGACCAATGGTGCGTGCTACTGGATTGTCGCATGCTGCATCCGGAGTTTTCACGGCTGGTGTATCTGGCGTGGTCCATGCTCGCAGTCTGGACGTCAAAGATGTGATTTTCAATGAAGTTCCTGGGCACCAGAAGCTGAAGTCAGTTCTAGTTCCATCATCGTGGCACTTTGTTCAGTTTCAAAGTCCAGCCTTCATTAGTTTTGGGTGATTCTTATGGTCATACCATTGATACAGTATATCGCTATTAACATCATGCAATTTAATTTATTGGCTATTTTCACCCAAAATCAAATCCCCTTGGGGTACACACCAGACTTCCCCATCCTTTCTCATCACCCACCAAGTGCACCCTGGTCCCTGAGCAAAAGCAATCCCACAGATGGGCTTGCCTTTGCCTGAAGCAGGGATAACCCAAACTGTCTTCCCCAACGTATTTTTCATGTGCACTACAGGAACTTTACCTCCTTCTACTGGGCGTGGAAATATTGATTGGGCAGGGCCAGCTCGATTGGCAGATCCCCTAGTGTTAACTAACCAGGTGGCCTTTGCCAAATGCGTATCCCAGTGTTTGAGAGTCCCACCACCCATTGCTCTCAGGGTAGTCTTTAGCAGTCCATTGTACCTTTCAATTTTCCCAGAGGCTGGTGCATGATAGGGGATGTGATACACCCACTCAATGCCATGCTCTTTGGCCCAGGTGTCTATGAGGTTGTTCAGAAAATGAGTCCTGTTGTCTGACTCAATTCTCTCTGGGGTGCCATGTCACCACAGGACTTGCTTTTCAAGACCCAGAATAGTGTTCCAGGCAGTGGCATGGGGCACAGGATATGTTTCCAGCCATCCGGTGGTTGCTTCCACCATTGTAAGAACATAGCGCTTGCCTTGGCGGCTTTGTGGGGGTGTGATGTAGTCAACCTGCAATGCTTCCCCATATTTATATTTCAACCATCATCCTCCATACCACAGAGGCTTTACCCGCTTGGCTTGCTTGATTGCAGTGCATGTTTCACATTGATGGATGACCTGTGAGACAGCATCCATGCTCAAGTCCACCCCTCGATCACGGGCCCATCTAGATGTCGCATCTCTTCCTTGATGGCCTGAGGTGCCATGGGCCCACTGAGCTATAAATAATTCACCCTTACGTTGCCAGTCCAGATCCACCTGAGCCACTTGAATCTTGGCAGCCTGATCCACCTGCTGGGTGTTCTGATGTTCCTCAGTGGCCCGACTCTTGGGTACGTGGGCATCTACATGACGTACCTTTACAACCAGCTTCTCTAGCCGGGCAGCAATATCTTGCCACAGTGGGGCAGCCCAGATGGGTTTACCTCTGCGCTGCCGGTTGCTCCGCTTCCACTGCTGTAACCACCCCCACAGGGCATTGGCCACCATCCATGAAGCCAGTACAGAGGTAGAGCATTGGCCACTTTTCTTGTTCAGCAATATCTAAAGCCACCTGGATGGCTTTCACTTCCGCAAACTGGCTCGATTCACCTTCTCCTTCAGCAGCTTGTGCGACTCGCCGTGTAGGACTCCATACAGCAGCCTTCCACCTCCGATGCTTTCCCACGATGCGACGGGACCCATCAGTGAACAGGGCATATTGCTTCTCAGTTTCTTCACAGCCGAGACGAGGGAGGAGGAAAGGCCCTCTTCATGTTGCTGGAGTCGGCCAGCCACTTCGTCCACCGTGGGTGCCTCTTCACTTTTCCAGTCAATTACTGCCAGTGAGTTGGCATACGATGATGGTGCACTTCGCACAAATTTTCGCCACATGGGTCGGGTACAGTGGACTTCATCGGGGTCTGTGGGCAACTGTGCATTGTCCGGATCATAATAAACCATCTCCCGCACAGCTAATTCCCTCAGATATTGGATACCTCTCTCCATGGTGGTCCACTTGCCTGGCCGACATACGACATCTTTGCTGAAAGGATACCTTTCCCTCACACTTGACAGGCGTCTCCTCCAGAGGCTGAGGGCCTGTGCCTTCTTCCCAATTGCCTTGTCAATGCCCCCTTCCCTAGACAAGGATCCTAGCTGCTTGGCCTCCCTGCCCTCTAATTCCAGGCTACTGGCCCTGTTATCCCAGCAGCGGAGCAGCCAGGTAGTAATGTGCTCCCCGGAAGGCAGCTGAAATCTTTCCACATATCTCGCAGCTCACTCAGGGACAGGAATCAGGTGATCACTTCTGGTTCTGGCTCTTCTTCTTGTTCTCATGATGGCCCCAGTTCATCATCATCTTTCACTAAGCGAACCGATTTCCTTGTGTATTTCTTTTTGTGTATAGGGGCGACTGAGGCCAGTACGGATTGTGTTTTTTTGCTCACCTGCAGTGCCTGTCACTTGAGTAGCCACAGTACCTTTCGCAAGTGACGTGGTTTAGCCCGAGCCGGTAGCTAAGTGCCACTCGCTGCTTGCTCACTCCTCCCCCGGCGGGATGTGGAGGAGAATGGGAAAACAACAGCAAAGCCTCGAGGGTTGGGATAAGGGCAGTTTACTGGGACAGCAAGGGAGAGGGAAACAATCAACAACAGTGCTGATAACAGATAGTAACAATGGGTGATAACAGAGAATGATTTACCGATCTGAGGACCGACCGACCGGACGCTTGACCCGTCCCGGAGCCACGACATCGACACGCCGAACCCGCCCCTGCCCGACTAGCCCCCTTTTATGGTGAGCATGATGTCACATGGTATGGAATAGCCCCCGGCCAGCTTGGCTCACCTGTCCTGGCTCCTTGTGAAATTAACTCTATCCTTGCCAGAACCAGGACAGCAAGGGTTTGAGTAGCCACAGTGCCTGTTGCCAAGGTTGGGGTAGCTGCAGTGCCTGTTGCGAGACTTGAAGTAGATGCATTGCCTGTCGGTCTGTTTTCCTTCTCTTCCTCCTGATGGTGCTGCTTACTATCGAGCAGTGTTTGGTAGATAGTGGCCAGGGCCCAGCACAGCGCAGTAAGTTGTGCCTCCTTGGAATAGCCACAGCATTTTCCTTTCAAATATTCTATCACTTCATCAGGGTCCTGTAGTTGTTTGGGAGTGAAGTTCCAAACCATTAGGGGTGAGAAGTTCTCTAGATACCTGCCCATACTCTCCCACATGCCATGCTGATATCCTACATCAAAGTTAAAAGTTAATCATGATTCTGTAGCTAAGAAGTTACAGATAGTTTTTTGTAGTTAAGGATGTCACAGATGATAGCTTTGTAGTTAATTGCTAGGTACTATTAATAATGGCTATTGTACAGTTCTACCATTATGTTAGTTAATATTCACCCAAACAATGTATCAATTAAGACATGACTGTCAAGAGGTAGAAGCATAACCGATAAATCATTAGCCTGATCAACAGACCCTGAAGAACCATTTGGAAGTGCCAGAAGTATTGATAAACTAGGGGAAAGGTAATTTGGGCCAGGGTCTCTGTGACCACCGACCCCTGAGCCCCCTACCCAAATTATACCACCTACCCAAAAGATAAAGGCAGAGAAAAGAACTGAGCATGCGTTCTAGTTTGCATACTAAGCTAAGAAATATGAACCAATCATTGTAACTGGGAGTGTACTAATCTTTGACTTTTGTGTATAAATATGACAAGAGAACCAGCGTTAGGTGTGCTTGATTTGTGGAAATCCACAAGGGAAAAGGGAAAAGAGGAGGTGAAAGAGTGGGAGAAATTATCCCCCCCTTCTTCCCCATAGATTGGGTGTGATTATTAATCAATTCTGAGAGAAGTTGTCCAAGGTACGGGCATGACAGCAATGCCACATACAAATACCAGCTTAACCTCATGACCAGTGATGTTATCATATCATAAGTCGATATCACACAGTACAACAAAACGAGAATCTGAACCCCTTTCCCAGAGGTGATAAACAGCTCCACAGGGTGCTTACATAAACTATGGGTTTACATACCACAGCCATGTGACCAGACAAAACATCATTGTGACCAGCGACTGTTTAAATAATATTATAAATACTTATAACAACTTTGTTTTAACATGCTCCTGTCAGATCTGTTGTTATCTCAACCCTTTGTGCCCATGTTGGGCGCCAAAAAGGACTGTCGTGATTTTACCCCAGCCAACAGCTGAGCACCACGCAGCTGCTCACTCACTCCTCCTTTTGAACCACTCAGTTCAGAGTGTAATTGAATCAGTCACTGGAATTTTCTGTAGTTTGTCACGTTATGCTTTATTAATACTACAAGACAGTAAGATACCTGTTTAGAGGAATTTATGACCTGAATTAAATCATAGAATCATTGAATAGGTGAGGTAGGAAGGGACATCTAGAGATTGTCTAGTCCAACCTCCTTGCTCAGAGCAGGGTCAGCTAGGGCAGGCTGCCCAGGACTGTGTCCATTCGGGTTTTGAATATCGCCAAGGATGGAAACTCCACAACCTCTCTGGGCAACCTGTTTTGGTGTTCAATCACCCTCACAGTAAAAAAGTTTTTTCTTCTGTTTAAACAATATTTCCTGTACTTCAATTTATTCCTGTTGTGTCTTGTTCAACTCCATCTTCTTTAGTCTGTCCCGCCTCCCCTCAGGTATTTATTACACATTGATAAGATCCCCCTGAGCTTTCTCTTCTCCAGGCTGAACAGTCCCAGCTATCTCAGCCTCTTCTTGTATTCAGACACTCCAATCCCTTAACTGTTGTTGTGGCCCTTCAGTGGACTCACTCCAATATTGATCCCAGTAGTGATGCCTAGGGTCAAGTGACTTGCTTCCAGCTGGACTTTGTGCCACTGATGGCATCTCTTTGAGCCTGGCAGTTTAGACAGTTTTCAGTCCATCTCTCTGTCCACTTATCTCATCTGTACTTCATCCATTTGTCTATAAGGATCATAGAATCATAGAATCGTTTTGATTGGAAAAGACCATTAAGATCATCAAGTTCAATCGTTAACCTAGCACTGCCAAGTCCATCACTAAACCATGTCCCTAAGCACCACATCCACGCGTCTTTTAAATACCTCTAGGGATGACGACTCAACCACTTCCCTGGGCAGCCTGTTCCAGTGCTTGACAACCCTTTCAGTGAAGAAATTCTTCATAATATCCAATCTAAACCTCCCCTGGAGCAACTTGAGGCCATTTCCTCTCATCCTATCACTTGTTACTTGGGAGAAGAGACCAATTCCCACCTCACTACAACCTCCTTTGAGGTAGTTGTAGAGAGCGATAAGGTCTCCCCTCAGCCTCCTTTTCTCCAAGCTAAACAATCCCAGTTCCCTCAGCCATTCCTCATAAGACTTGTGCCATAGACCCTTTACCAGCTTCGTTACCCTTATTTGGGCATGCTCTAGCACCTCAATGCAGTGAGGGGCCCAAAACTGAACACAGTACTCGAGGTGCGGCCTCATCAGTGCCAAGTACAAAGGGACAATCACTTCCCTAGTCCTACTGGCCACACTATTCCTGATACAAGTCAGGATGCTATTGGCCTTCTTGGCCACCTGGGCACACTGCTGGATCATATTCAGCTGGCTATCAACCAATACCCCCAGGTCCTTTTCTGCCAGGCAGCTTTGAAGCCACTCTTCCCCAAGCCTGTAGCGTTGCATGGGGTTGTTGTGACCCAAGTGCAGGACCCGGCACTCACCCTTGTTGAGCCTCATACAGTGGGCCTCGGCCCATCGATCCAGCCTGTCCAGACCTCTCTGCAGAGCCTTCCTACCCTCAAGCAGATCAACACTCCCACCCAACTTGGTGTCGTCTACAAACTTACTGAGGGCGCACTTGATCCCCTCGTCCAGACCATTGATAAAGATATTAAACAGAACTGGCCCCAATACTGAGCCCTGGGGAACACCCCTTGTGACTGGCTGCCAACTGGATTTAACTCCATTCACCACAACTCTTTGGGACTGGCCAGCCAGCCAGTTTTTACCCAGCAGAGAGTATGCCCATCCAAGTCATGAGCAGCCACTTTCTCCAGGAGAATACTGTGGGAAATGCTGTCAAAGGCTTTACTGAAGTCCAAGGAGACCACATCCACAGCCTTTCCCTCATCCACTAAGCAGGTCATCTTGTCATAGAAGGAGATCAGGTTAGTCAAGCAGGACCTGCCTTTCACAAACCCATGCTGACTGGACCTGATCACCTGGTGGTCCTGTACGTGCCACGTGATGGCACTCAAGATGAGCTGCTCCATAACCTTCCCTGGCACCGAGGTCAGACTGACAGGCCTGTAGTTCCCCGGATGCTCCATCTGGCCCTTCTTGTAGATGGGCGTCACATTGGCTAACCTTCAGTCAACTGGGACCTCCCTGGTTAGCCAGGACTGCTGATAAACGATGGAAAGTGGCTTGGTGAGCACTTCCACCAGCTCCCGCGGTACCCTTGGGGGGATCCCATCCAGCCCCATAGACCTGTGTGTGTGTGTCTCAGTGGTGTAGCAGGTCGCTAACCATTTCCCCTTGGATTATGGGGGCTTCATTCTGCTCCCCATCCCTGTCTTCCAGCTCAGGGGCTGGGTACCCAGAGAACAACTGGTCTTACTGCTAAAGACTGAGGCAAAGAAGGCATTAAGTACCTCATCCTTTACCTCATCCTTTGACACTATATTCCCCCCCCTCCCCCCACATCCAATAAAGGATGGAGATTCTCCTTTAGCTCTCCTTTTGTTGTGAATGTATTTATAGAAACATTTTTTATTGTCTTTAATGGCAGGAGACAGATTAAGTTCTGATTAGACTTTGGCCCTTCTAATTTTCTCCCTGCATAGCCTAACAACATTTTTGTAGTCCTCCTGAGTTGCCTGCCCCTTCTTCCAAAGGCCATAAACTCTCCTTTTTTATTTTTTTTCCCCCTGAGTTCCAGCCAAATCTCTCTGTTCAGCCAGGCCAGTCGTCTTCCCCACCAGCCCGTCTTTCGACACATGGGGACAGCCTGCTCCTGCACCTTTAAGATTTTGTTCTTGAAGAATGCCCAGCCTTCCTGGACTCCTTTGCCCTTCAGGACTGCCTCCCAAGGGACTCTGTCAACAAAGCCCCTAAACAGGCCAAAGTCTGACCTCCAGAAGTCCAAGGTAGCAGTTCTGCTGACCTCCCTCCTTATTTCTCTGAGAATCGAAAAATCTGTCATTTCATGATCATTATGCCCAAGATGGCCTCCAACCATCGCATCACCACAAGTCCTTCTCTGTTCATGAACAACAGGTCCAGCAGGGCACCTTCCCTAGTTGGCTCACTCACCAGCTGTGTCAGGAAGTTATCTTCCACACACTCCAGGAACCTTCTAGACTGTTTCATCTCTGCTGTATTGCATTTCCAGCAGACATCTGGTAAGTTGAAATCCCCCATGAGAACAAAGGCTAGCGATTGTGAGACTTCTCCCAGCTGCTTATAAAATATTTTGTCAGCCTTGGCTGCAGTGACCATGAAATGGTGGAATTCAGGATCCTCAGGGCAGTGAGGAGACCACTCAGCAAGCTCACTACCCTGGACTTCAGGAGAGCAGACTTTGGCCTCTTCAGGGACCTGCTTGGTAGAATACCATGGGACAAAGCCCTGGAAGGAAGAGGGGCCCAAGACAGCTGGCTAATATTCAAGGGTCACCTCCTCCAAGCTCAGGAGCGATGCATCCCAGCAAAGAGGAAGTCAAGCAAAAACACCTGGAGGCCTGCATGGATGAACAAGGATGCTCCTGGGCAAAGTCAAACAAAAAAAGGAAGCCTTTAGAGGGTGGAAGCAAGGGCAGGTAGCCTGGGAGGAATACAGAGAAACTGTCTGAGCAGCCAGGGATCAGGTTAGGAAAGCCAAAGCCCTGATAGAAATTAGTCTGGCCAGGGATGTCAAGGACAACAAGAAAAGTTTCTATAGGTATGTTAGTGATAAAAGCAAGACTAGAGAAAATGTGGGTCTCCTCCGGAATGTAATGGGAGACCTGGTTACCTGGGACAGGGAGAAGGCTGAAGTACTCAATGACTTTTTTGCCTCGGTCTTCAGCAGCAAGTGCTTGAGCCACACTGCCCAGGTCACAGAAGGCAAAGGCAGGGACTGGGAGAATGCAGAACCGCCCACTGTAGGAGAAGATCAGGTTCGAGAATATCTAAGGAACCTGAAGGTGCACAAGTCCATGGGACCTGATGAGATGCATCCGCGGGTCTTGAGGGAACTGGTGGATGAAGTGGCCAGGCCACTCTCCATCATATTTGAGAAGTCCTGGCAGTCTGGCGAAGTTCCTACTGACTGGAAAAGGGGAAACATAACCCCCATTTTTAAGAAGGGTAAAAAGGAAGACCCAGGGAACTACAGGCTGGTCAGTCTCACCTCCGTGCCTGGCAAGATCATGGAGCAGACCCTCCTGGAGACTATGCTCAGGCACATGGAAAATAAGGAGGTGATTGGTGACAGCCAACATGGCTTCACTAAGGGCAAATCGTGCCTGACAAACTTGGTGGCCTTCTATGATGGGGTGACAGCATTGGTGGATAAGGGAAGAGTGACAGACGTCATCTCCCTGGCCTTGTGCAAGGCATTTGACACTGTCCCACACGACATCCTTGTCTCTAAATTGGAGACATGGATTCGATGGATGGACCACGTGGTAGATATAAGGAATTGGCTGGATGGTCGCTGCACTCGAAGAGTTGTGGTCAACGGCTCAATGTTCAAGTGGAGAACAGTGACGAGTGGTGTTCCTCAGGGGTCGGTCCTGGGACTGGCACTGTTCAACATCTTTGTCAGTGACATGGACAGTGGGATCGAGTGCACCCTCAGCAAGTTTGCCGACAACACCAAGCTGTGTGGTGTGGTCGACACGCTGGAGGGAAGGGATGCCATCCAGAGGGACCTTGACAGGCTGGAGAGGTGGGCCTGTGCGAACTGCATGAAGTTCAACAAGGCCAAGTGCAAGGTCCTGCACGTGGCTTAGGGCAATCCCAAGCACGACTATAGGCTGGGTGGAGAATGGATTGAGAGCAGCCCCGAGGAGAAGGACTTGGGGGTATTGATTGATGAGAAGCTCAACATGAGCCGGCAGTGCTAAGTACATTTTGATAGTGGGTTAAACTGATATGAAAATTATTTTAAGTTGCTTTCATTTATAACATATATAAAATTGTCGAGCTTGTTGTTTCCTTATTTTAGCTTAAGTCATATATTTTCTCACTTAATTTGATTAATATCCTGTCATGGATTTACTCCAGCGGGCAGTTGAACATCTCGTGGCCGCTCACTCACCCCTCCTCCCGGCAGGATGGGGAGGAGAATCGGAAGACAAAGGTGAAACTTGTAGGTTGGGATAAGGACAGTTTACTGGGACAGCAAAGGGAGAGGAAAACAGCAAAAACAGTACTTAGAATATACACAACAAGTGATAACACATGGCAATTTACCGACACTCATCTCACACTCAGACCATTGACCAAGAGCCTTGCCAAGCCACCCCTCCCTGACTAGCCCCCTTTTATGGTGAGCATGATGTCACATGGTATGGAATACCCCCTTGGCCAGTTTGGGTCATCTGTCCTGGTTCCTTGTGAAAATTAACTCTATACTAGCCAAAACCAGGACATTATTCATCCCTTATTCTATACCACCTATGTCATGCCCAGATCCTACACTTCCAAATAATCACTACCATTTTCCCCATCTTTGATATATAAATATATAGGCATACACAGATATCATTCCCTTAGTCTATGGGCCATCCCTCTAAAATGTCTGTTGAGTTCATTTAGTCCATGGCTTTGGGCTCCATCTGTCATACCAGTCTTTCAGGGCAGGAGAGATGGTGTGTGGTGTTGGATTGTTGCATGCTGCATCCGGAGCTCGTGGTTGATGTATCTGGCGTGGTCTGTACTCACAGGCTGTGGGTTGAAGATGTTGATTTTTAAGGAAGTTGCTGGGTGCCGGTTGTTGAAGTCAGTTCTGGTTCCATCACTGCTGCACTTTGCTCAGTTTCATCAAAGTTCATCCTTCATTAATTTGGGTGATTCTTACTGTAATATCATTGATACAGTATATAGCAATTGTAACAATGATTACATTAAATGGCAGAGTTATTTAGCAATTAACATCATACAATTTAAATCATTGGCTATTCTCACCCAAAATCAAATCCCGTTGAGGTACACATCAGACAGGCCCATCCTTCCGTATCACCCACCAAGTCCACCCAGGTCCTTGTGCAAAAGCAATCCCATGGATGAGTTTGTCTTTGCCTGAAGCAAGGCTAACCCAAACTGTCTTCCTCACCATATTCTTCATGTGCACTGTGAGGACTTTATCCCCTTCTACAGGGCATGGAAGTTTTGATTGGGCAGGACCAGCTCGATTGGTAGACCCCTGAGTGTTAACTAACCAGGTAGCCTTTGCTAAATATGTATCCCAATGTTTGAAGGTCCCACCACCCATTGCTCTCAGGGTATTTTTTAGCAATCCATTGCACCTTTCAATTTTCCCAGAGGCTAGTGCATGATAGGGGATGTGATGCACCCACTCAATGCCATGCTCTTTGGCCCAGGTGTCTATGAGGTTGTTCTGAAAATGAGTCCCATTGTCTGACTCAATTCCCTCTGGGGTGCCATGTCGTCACAGGACTTGCTTTTCAAGACCCAGAATAGTGTTCCGGGCAGTGGCATGGGGCACAGGATATGTTTCCAGCCATCCAGTGGTTGCTTCCACCATTGTAAGAACATAATGCTTGCCTTGGCAGGTTTGTGGGGGTGTGATGTAATTAATCTGCAAGGCCTCCCCATATTTATATTTCAGCCATCATCCTCCACATCACAGAAGCTTTAACCACTTGGCTTGCTTGATTGCAGCACATGTTTCACATTCATGGATGACCTGTGAGATGGCATCCATGCTCAAGTCCACCCCTCGATCACGGGCCCATCTATATGTCGCATCTCTTCATCGATGGCCTGAGGTGTCATGGGCCCAATGAGCTATAAATAATTCACCCTTACGTTGCCAGTCCAGATCCACCTAAGCCACTTGAATCTTGGCAGCCTGATCCACCTCCTGACTGTTGTTCTGATGTTCCTCATGGCCTGACTTTGGGTACGTGGGCATCTACATGACGTACCTTTACAACCAGCTTCTCTACCCAGGCAGCAATATCTTGCCACAATGGGGCAGCCCAGATGGGTTTGCCTCTGCACTGCCAGTTGCTCCAATTCCACTGCTGTAACCATCCCCCCCACAGGGCATTGGCCACCATCCATGAAGCCAGTACAGAGGTACAGCATTGGCCACTTTTCTTGTTCAGCAATATCCGAAGCCACCTGGATGGCTTTCATCTCTGCAAACTGGCTCAATTCACCTTCTCCTTCAGCAGCTTGTGCGACTCGCCGTGTAGGACTCCATACAGCAGCCTTCCACCCACAATGCTTTCCCACCATGCGACAGGACCCATCAGTGAACAGGGCATATTGCTTCTCATTTTCTTGTAGTTTACTGTATGACAAGGTTTCTTCAGCATGCGTCACCTTCTCCTCTAGTGATATTCTGAAATCTCTGTCTTCTGGCCAGTCTGTGATCACTTCCAGAAATCCTGGGCAATTGCGGTTTCCTATTCGAGCCTGCTGTGTGGTCAGTGCAACCCACTTACTCCATGTAGCATCAGTTGCATGATGTGTAGAGGGGGCCGTCTCTGAACATCCAGCCCAGCACCGGCAGTCAGGGTGCCAGGAGGAGCTGTGCTTCAGTGCCAATCACCTCTGAAGCAAATGGAACCCCTTCGTAGGCTGCCAATATCTCCTTTTCCGTTGGAGTGTAGCGCGTCTCAGATCCTCTGTATCGCCGACTCCAAAACCCCAGGGGTCGACCTCGAGTCTCCCCTGGTGCTTTCTGCCAGAGACTCCAGGTAGGGCCATTCTCCCCGGCTGCAGGGTAGAGCACATTTCTTACATCTGGTCCTGCCCGGACTGGCCCAAGAGCTACTGCATGAACTATGTCTTGTTTAATTTGTTCAAAAGCTTGTCGTTGCTCAGGGCCCCATTTGAAATTGTTCTTTTTCCAGGTCACCTGATACAGACGGCTTAAAATCAGACAGTAATTCGGAATGTGCATTCTCCAGAAACCCACAACACCTAAGAAGGCCTGTGTTTCCTTTATGTTGGTCAGTGGAGACATGGCTGCTATTTTGTTGATAATATCCATTGGGATATGATGATGCCCACCATGCCATTTTATTCCTAAAACCTGGATCTCCTGTGCAGGTCCCTTGACCTTACTTTGCTTTATGGCAAAACCTGTTTTCAGAAGGATTTGGACTATGTTCTTCCCTTTCTTGGAAACTTATTCTGCTGAGTTGCCCCATGCAATGATGTCATCAATATATTCATAGAATCATAGAATCATAGCATGGTTTGGGTTGGAAGGGACCTCAAAGATCATCTAGTTCCAACCCCCCCTGCCATGGGCAGGGACACCCTCCACTAGACCACGTTGCCCAAAGCCTCATCCAACCTGGCCTTAAACACTTCCAGGGATGGGGCCTCCACAACCTCTCTGGGCAACCTGTTCCAGTGCCTCACCACCCTCACAGTAAAGAATTTCTTCCTAAAATCTAATCTAAATCGACCCTCCTTCAGCTTAAACCCATTACCCCTTGTCCTGTCACCACACTCCCTGATAAACAATCCCTCACCATCTTTCCTGCAGGCCCCCTTCAGGTACTGGTAAGCCGCAATTAGATCTCCCCAGAGCCGCCTTTTCTCCAGGCTGAACAACCCCAACTCTCTCAGCCTGTCCTCATAGGAGAGGTGCTCCAGCCATCCGATCAGCTTTGTGGCCCTCCTCTGGACTCTCTCCAACAGCTCCATGTCTCTCCTGTACTGGGGCCCCCAGAGCTGGATGCAGTACTCCAGGTGGGGGTCTCACAAGAGCAGAGTAGAGGGGCAGGATCACCTCCCTCGACCTGCTGGTCACATGTCTTTTGATGCAGCCCAGGACACGGTTGGCTTTCTGGGCTGCAAGCGCACACTGCTGGCTCATGTTGAGCTTCTCATCAATGAATACCCCCAATATATATCACATATAATATGATATAATCTGTGGGTTTTTTCCAATTTAGACTAGTGGTACTTTTATCATGCAGTGATCTGCATAATGCAGTGTTCAGACTTTTTGTGAGGGATTGTACTGTCTTCTCTTCATTTTGATTTGTTTCCTTTCTCACACAGAATGCTATTCTGTCTTTCATTGTGAATCACTTGCAAGACACCTAGAAATTATACATCTTGCAACTAATGCTCTATCCCTTGTTTCGGGGGTCTGTAATTTGCATTTGGTGCAAAAGAGATGACAGTTACTGTATGCTCAACTAATTTTTTTAAGAACCATATTTACTGGTTACCTAAGAAAAGGGTAAAATCACATACCTGCTACTAAGCAGGTCCTGATAAAATAACATTTCCGTTACATTTCTGTGCTACATGGTTCAAAAGGTCTTAGAAAACACCAGATGATAAGGCTGGCAATGAAAGGAGGTAATTCAAATAATTTATCTAAAAAGGGAAGAAAATTATTTTTTTGAGGTCAAATCACAGTTCCTGTGAAATCAATTGCTTCAGCGAGACCAGCTATTCACTCTGGTAAGGTAACTTTAATTGTTTGTAAAGGTAGCTCTAGTATGCATTTACAGATTGAAGAAGTACAATTGAAGTTCATATTCTATTATTTACAATTTCCCCCCTGTTTTGGTGAATGAATACACACACTATTCCTTTAGACCACAAGTTTTATTTTATTCTCTAAGCACATTTTTGAGGAAAAGAAACACTTCATTTTATCAACAGAATTCTTATATACTAATATTTCTCTCATAATTATACTCATAACACCCTAACAGGCACAGAAATTACCTGAGCTCCTCTTTCTCTTTGTCTGCTCTTTCCATTCTCCTGGCTTTTGCATACTTGAATGTGTACATTTGTGAAAAATGTATCAGTAACTGATTACAAACCAAATATCTCATTATTTCTGCATTTTCCTGTACAATATACTCATCTCATTACTTTCTAATGCATATCTTTATTAGTGTTTTTACTGAGCAATGGCAATGTGGCAATTTCTGTCCAAGGTTAGAACAGAAAGCAATCCCTGCACTATAAAACTAATATTTTGAAGCTTAAATGCCCCATCCAGTCTCATGTAAAGAAGGGAGCACAGTGCCCCTCACCAAAGGCTACTCTACAGAGGAAGAGAACCAACTGGGATACTGTATTTTGGGAGAAATCCAAATATCAAAGAAGGCAAGGAAACAAAGGACAGGGACACTGACAACACAGAAGTATGAACACAAAATAACAAAACGAGTTCTATTTGGGGAAAATAAAAGTTAATGCACTGTGGAAGTGATTCAGCACCTCACACACATATTATTATCTACCTTGTATGCACACACAGAGAAACACATGTAAATGCAGTCCCATACACACAAAGTATAAATGCAGCATATACTTAGGAAAGCGAGGAATGAGAAAAAGTGGCAACACAGACAAATCAGATAACAGGCCACTGAGTCTATGTGAGTTAACTACAGTGCCATATAGCAAGTCTGTAAGTAAGCCAAGACATGATCCCAGATAACTAGGGTGTCAGGCCAAGGCCTAAACTGCAAGACAGTGCTTTGTGGGTGGGAGTAATGTTAAGCCAACTAGTCCCTAACATCATCACTGACACAACAAACTTGGTATTTTTTTCTTCCTCTTAATCATATCAATGGTAACAATTTTATTTGCAATATACATTTGTCACACATAAGCATTATCTTGCATTGTTTATATATCACAAATATTTTTTCTGCTCATTCAAAGAATAATGGGAATGTTGCTCATTTAGTAGTAGTTCTAGAACTTATTTAACACATACTATTAAAATTCTGTATGACAACAAGAGTTATTACTTTCCTTGTGTGCTTTTCTCTGGCATTTATGAATATAATATCTAAGTTGTTCATTCATGTTAATTAACACTCATGTGAAATGAATGGGGGAGGTATCACTTTATGGATACAATAAAGTGGCTGAGTAGAAAGATATTTACTACTTCTAGGTAATTACTCTGAGATATGCATTTTAGTCTAGGCTTTCCCTGAAAGCAAACGAGAAAAACGAACCAAACAACAAAAAGCCCCCAAACTTCGTCATGAGGTTTCCTTTCTTTTTTTTTTTCCTTTTTATTTTTGTTTGGTTGGTTTTGGGTTTTATGTTTTTAAACCAAGAGAACAATAATTTTAGACTTATGTCCTGGTTCTGGCAAGGATAGAGTTAATTTCCCAAGGAGCCAGGACAGGTGAGCCAAGCTGGCTGGGGGCTATTCCATACCATGTGACGTCATGCTCACCATAAAAGGGGGCTAGTCGGGCAGGGGTGGGTTCGGCGTGTCGGCGTGGCTCCGGGACAGGTCGAGCGTCCGGTCGGTCATCGGATCGGTAAAATTGTTCTCTGTTAACAGAGAACGATTAATTGTCTCTTAACAATCACCATTGTTACTATCTGTTATCAGCACTGTTGTTGATTGTTTTCCCTCTCCCTTGCTGTCCCAGGAAACTGCCCTTATCCCAACCCTCGAGGCTTTGCTGTTGTTTTTCCGTTCTCCTCCACATCCCGCTGGGGGAGGGGTGAGCGAGGGGCGCATGGCACTTAGCTACTGGCTGGGGCTAAACCACGTCACTCACTAATGAACTAAAAGCCTGTTTTGGTTTTGCGTGGCAAGGTTTTGGTAGTGGGGGGGCTACAGGGGTGGCTTCTGAGAGAAGTTGCTAGAAGCTTCCCCTAGGTTCGACAGACCCGATGCCAGCCGGCTCCAAGATGGACCCGCCACTGGCCAAAGTAAAGCCAATCAGCGATGGTGGTAGTACCTCTGTGATAACATAGTTAAAAGGGGCGGGGAAAGGAGCCGCAGCTTTTGCAGCCAGAGAGAGGAGTGAGAAGATGTGAGAAACTCTGCAGACATCAAGGTCAGAGAAGAAGGAGGGGGAGGAGGTGCCGGAGCAGAGATTTCCCTGCAGCCCATGGTGAGGCAGGCTGTCCCTCTGCATCCCATGGAGGATGATGGGGAGCAGAGAGGACCCCACGCTGGAGCAGGTGGAGACACCTGAAGGAGGCTGTGACCCTGTGGGAAGTCCACACTGGAGCAAGCTCCTGGAAGGACCTGTGGACCTGTGGAGAGAGGAACCCATGCCAGAGCAGGTTTGCTGGCAGGACTTGTGACCCCGTGGGGGACCCACGCTGGAGCAGTCTGTTCCTGAAGGACTGCACCTTGTGGGAGAGACCCACGCTGGAGCAGTTTCTGAAACACTGTAGCCCGTGGGAAGGACTCACGTTGGAGAAGTTCATGGAGGACTGTCTCCTGTGAGAGGGACCCCACATTGGAGCAGGGGAAGAATGTGAGGAGTCCTCCTCCTGAGGAGGAAGGAGCAGCAGAGACAACATGTGATGAACTGACCACAACCCCCATTCCCTGTCCCCCTGTACTGCTTGCGGGAGGAAGTAGAGAAATCGGGAGTGAAGTTGAGCCTGGGAAGAAGTGAGGGGTGAGGGGAAGGTGTTTTAAGATTTGGTTTTATTTCTCATTCCTCTACTCTGTTTGCTTGATAATAAATTAGATGATTTTTTTCTAAGTTGAGTCTGTTTTGCCCGTGACGATAATTGCTGATTGATCTCTCCCTGTCCTTATCTCAACCCACAAGTCTTTTGTTATATTTTCTCTCCACTGTCCAGCTGAGGAGGGGGAGTGATAGAGCAGCTTTGGTGGGCACTTGGCCTGTAGTGGGGGTCAACCCACCACAAATCCAAATCCCATCTTCATATATGACTATGTTGGAAAAGACAGAAGTCACAGGAAATACCTGACAAAAATGCAAACTCAAGCTTATCTAAGTAATTAAATTGCTTGCCTGGACTTGCTGCGAGACAGGGAGACACAAAGGGGCACAGAACATTTGGGGACAAAACTAGTGACCACTGAAACAAAAGCATCGGTCTCTTTGAGGCTGTTTGAGACCAAACTGACATTTGAGACTGAACTGACATCATGGAGGCTAAAAGGACTTGTATACCAAAGCACGTTGAGTCACAGACGTGTTGCTCAATGTTAAAAACTGCCAAAACTTCCCTGTTGTACAGCAGCCACTGCACAGCCTAAGAGAGAAACTGGGCTGGTCAGCATAATGGTTTCTCACACTACCTCCCTGTCTTTCAGCAGGGCACAGTGTGGTCCAGAAGAAAACTCCACGTGGGCCCGCACAGTGGTCCCAGCTGGCAGTGTACACACAATGCATAGGGTTACTGACTCCCCCCTACTTCCATAAGCCCTCAAGCATTCAGGGAGCCTCTCAGAGGTGGACCACCGTGGAGGGAGGTATCCAGTACCTGAGGGAAATAGCCATGAAGGAGATGGTTTATTATGACCCGGACAATGCATAGTTACCCACAGATCCAGATGAAGTCCAATCCACGTGACCCACATGGCAGATGCTTGTACAGAGTGCACCATCACTATATGCCAACTCAGTGGCAGTGATGAACTGGGAAGACAAACAGGTACCAGCAGTGGATGAAGTGGTTGGCCGACTCCGGCAATATGAAGAAAATCTCTCTTCCTCCCTCATCTCAGCTGTGGAGAAACTGTCCCGAGAAGTCCATCAACTCAAAGAGGATAGGTCCTACTCCCCATCTGTATGGACCAGTGTGGTGGGTTGGCCCTAGCTGGATGCCAGGTGCCTACCAAAGCCACTCTATCACTCCCCTCGTTCACTAGACAGGGGAGAGAAAATATAACAAAAGGCTCGTGGATCAAGATCAGGACAGGGAGACATCACTCACCAATTACCATCACAGGCAAAACAAACTCAACTTAGAAAAATTAATCTAATTTATTACCAAACAAATCAGAGTAGAGCAATGAGAAATAACCCCAAATCTCAAAACACCTCCCCCCCCACCTCCCTTCTTCCTGGGCTCAACTTTACTCCCAGTTTTCTCTCTACCTCCTCCCCTCCAGTGGCACAGGGGGACGGGGAATGGGGGTTGCGGTCAGTTCATCACATGTTGTCTCTGCCGCTCCTTCCTCCTCAGGGGGAGGACTCCTCACACTCTTCCCCTGCTCCAGCATGGGGTCCCTCTCACAGGAGACAGTCCTCCACGAACTTCTCCAATGTGAGTCCTTCCCATGGGCTCCAGCGTGGGTCCCTTCCATGGGGTGCAGTCCTTCAGGAACAGACTGCTCCAGCGTGGGTCCCCCATGGGGTCACAAGTCCTGCCAGCAAACCTGCTCCGGTGTGGGCTCCTCTCTCCGCAGTTCCCCAGGTCTTGCCAGGAGCTTGCTCCAGCATAGGCTTCCCACAGAGTCACAGCCTCCTTTGGGTGCCTCCACCTGCTCTGGCATGGGGTCCTCCATGGGCTGCAGGTAGAATCTCTACACCCCCTCATCCTTCCTCCATGGGCTTCAGGGGGACAGCCTGCCTCTCCATGGTCTTCTCCACAGGCTGCAGGGGAATCCCTGCTCCGGTGCCCGGAGCACCTCCTCCCTCCCCTTTTTTGCTAACCTTGGTGTCTGCAGTGTTGTTCCTCTCACATATTCTCACTCCTCTCTCTGGCTGCAAATGCTCCTCCTGTTTTTTGGGATTTTTTTCCTTCTTAAATATGTTATCACAGAGGCGCTACCACTGTTGCTGATTGGCTTGGCCTTGGCCAGCAGCGGGTCCACCTTGGAGATGGCTGGTATTGGCTCTGTTGGACATAGAGGAAGCTTCTGGCAACTTCTCACAGAATCCTGTTGGGCAGAGAGGAACCTAATGAAATTCAACAAAGGCAAGTGTAGGGTCCTGCACCTAGGGAGGAATAACCCCATGCACCAATACAGGTTAGGGGTTGACCTGCTGGGAAGCAGCACTGTGGATTAGGACCTGGGAGTCCTGGTGGACAACAAGTTATCCATGAGCCAGCAATGTGCCCTTGTGGCCAAGAGGGCCAATGGTATCCTGGGGTGCATTAAGAAGAGTGTGGCCAGCAGGTCGAGGGAGGTTATCCTCCCCCTCTACTCTTCCCTAGTGAGGCCACATCTGGAGAACTGTGTCCAGTTCTGGGCTCCCCAGTTCAAGAAAGACAGGGAACTACTGGAGAGAGTCCAGTGGAGGGTTACAAAGATGATTAGGGGGCTGGAGCATCTCTCTTATGAGGAAAGGCTGAGAGAGCTGGGTCTGTGTAGCCTGGAGAAGAGAAGACTGAGAGGGGATCTCATCAATGCTTATAAATATCAAATTTGGTGGCCTTCTATGATGGGGTTACAGCGCTTCTTCAAAAAACAGGTAAAACTTGTGAGTTGAGATAAAGACAGTTTAATAGGACATTCCCTAACATATGACATCATGCTCCATATATAACTGGGGAAGCTAGCTTGTAGGCAGGATCGCAGCTCAGGAACTAGCTGAGCATCGGATTCTGGTGGTGAGAAATTGTGCTGTGCATCACTTGTTTTGTATATTCTTTTATTATTATTATTATTATTATTATTATCTTCCTTTTCTGTCCTGTTAAACTGTCTTTATCTCAGCCCGTGGGTTTTATTTTTTTGTTTGTTTTCGATTCTCTCCCCATCCCACAGATGGGGAGGAGTGAGCAAACAGCTGTGTGGTTGTTTTAGCTGCCAGTGGGGTAAACCATAAGGGGTCTCTGCTGAGTCACCCCAGCACCCACAGATGGGGTAGAGAATGCCTGGTTCTGATTGGCTCAAAATTGCACAATGCCTGCTGACTGCCTGTTGCCACGCTCACAGTCTGCCCTTCTAGAAGTTTCTCCACATGTCGGCAATGACTCAGCTATGGGTAGCTTAGTTATAGGGGAGCAACTTGAGTGATCATGGGGGCTTCAGGTTTTATACCTTTTTGCTCACAGGCTTCATTTAAAGAGTGTGGACCCTATATGACACAAGAGGGTACATCAATGGGTTTGAGTTACCTTAGCAAATTACTGCTCGTTGTCTGACCCATGGTGACTGACTGCTAAGTTTCAAGCTGTTTAATAACTGGTTTAGTAATATCTATCACAATTTAAAAAATACAATAACTGCATTAAGGTATGCAGTGTATTGTGGATGAGGTGGCCTGAGATCCACCTGAACACACATCCACCTGATTTTTTTTTTCTATATTTGAGTCATATTCAACAATGCTGTTACACTTTGGAGATATTTGGTATTTAATATATTATGAATTATGAACAGTCGTATTTTCAGCTGTAGAAAATATAACATGCAAACAGAGTCTGAACTATAGTCATGCTTTTCGATTGCTATATTGTATAATGTATGAAAATCTTTCAAAGAAAGCTACAAAATAGTGGGTAATAAACTGTGATTCCTGCCTTAGGAAGTTTAACAGAAAACTCTAAGACTAAGATTCGAAGCCAGACACTGTACTTCCTGTCTTTTAGATCTTCTAACATGTAAACCGACTGTTACAAAGAGGATTAACTATTAGAATGCGACAGCTGAAGTCCAACATTGAACCCTGCTCTTTATTCACCACCAGAGCAGACCAGGTGTCCAGAATCCTAATGCTTGGCTTTACAGTTGAGGTTTATATAGTCTGCATACTAAGCACAAATTACCATTGTTTTCTAGCTTTAATTTATTGGTGGCCTTAAAAACTAGCTATTTTAGTGCTAATTGTACTTTAAATTGCTGACATAAAATCAAAGAGAAATTGGGACTCTAAACATGTGCTTTCATGAAGTACAGTTATTTTAAAAAATAAACTATTTATTTTACTTCACAACTGTTTATTTTGGCAGAGAATTAGATTTATACTAAGAAATTTCAGGCTTTCTCACAGAAAATGACCTTGTGGTATTTAATTATCTTAAAGCATTAAGCTTATCATTATTTTCTTAAGAAAGCTTTAGAAGATGTACTAGAAATGGGATGACGCTGTAAGAAAGCGTTTTCAAAAGCTGCAATAATTGAATCACAGACATATCTGTGTCATTGCAAAATGAAGCCTTGGGCATTTGAGAATCTCCCCTCTTAGCACTTCTTGCAAAAACAGGCCCAAATATTCCAACAAATTCCTTTTTGGAAAATCTTTCTTAACTACCAAAAGTCACCACATGGCTTCAGTTTGCAGTTTAAAGTATATCTTGTCCTGGTGGCTGTGGGACAGAGCTGAGGTTTGGGAGGGAACAAAGAGTCCAGCATGCCTGACAGCAGATGTGGATGTTATCCTGGTATAGTCTAGTCATAGACTCATAGAATCATAGAATGGTTTGGGTTGGAAGGGACCTCAAAGATGATCTAGTTCCAACACCCCTGCTGCAGGCAGGGACACCCTCCACTAGACCACGTTGCCCAAAGCCTCATCCAACCTGGCCTTGAACACTTCCAGGGATAAGGCCTCCACAACCTCTCTGGGCAACCTGTTCCAGTGCCTCACCACCCTCACAGTAAAGAATTTCTTCCTAACACCTAATCTAAATCGACCCTCCTTCAGCTTAAACCCATTACCCCTTGTCCTGTCACTACACTCCCTCATAAACAGTCCCTCACCATCTTGCCTGTAGGCCCCCTTCAGGTACTGGTAAGCCGGAATTAGATCTCCCCAGAGCCGCCTTTTCTCCAGGCTGAACAATCCCAACTCTCTCAGCCTGTCCTCATAGGAGAGGTGCTCCAGCCCTCTGATCAGCTTCATGGCCCTCCTCTGGACTCGCTCCAACAGCTCCATGTCTCTCTCCTGTACTGGGGCCCCCAGAGCTGGACGCAGTACTCCAGGTGGGGTCTCACAAGAGTGGAGTAGAGGGGCAGGATCACCTCCCTCGACCTGCTAGTCACGTTTCTTTTGATGCAGCCCAGGACACGGTTGGCTTTCTGGGCTGCAAGTGCACACTGCCGGCTCATGTTGAGCTTCTCATCAATCAATACCCCCAAGTCCTTCTCCTCGGGGCTGCTCTCAATCCATTCCTTGCCCAGCCTATACTTGTGCTTGCCATTGCACCGACCCACATGCAGGACCTTGCACTTGGCCTTGTTGAACTTCATGCGGTTCGCACGGGCCCACCTCTCCAGCCTGTCAAGGTCCCTCTGGAGGGCATCCCTTCCCTCCAGCGTGTCGACCACACCACACAGCTTGGTGTTGTCGGCAAACTTGCTGAGGGTGCACTCGATCCCACTGTCCATGTCACTGACAAAGATGTTGAACAGTGCCAGTCCCAGTACTGACCCCTGAGGAACACCACTCGTCACCGTTCTCCACTTGGACATTGAGCTGTTGACCACAACTCTTTGAGTGCAGTGACCATCCAGCCAATTCCTTATCCACTGAGTGGTACATCCATTGAATCTCCAATTTAGAGACAAGGATGTCATGCGGGACAGGGTCAAATGCCTTGCACAACCCACGTAGATGACGTCTGTCACTCTTCCCTTATCCGACGATGCTGTAACCCCATCATAGAAGGCCACCAAGTTTGTCAGGCACGATTTGCCCTTAGTGAAGCCATGTTGGCTGTCACCAATCACCTCCTTATCTTCCATGTGCCTGAGCATAGTCTCCAGGAGGGTCTGCTCCATAATCTTGCCAGGCACGGAGGTGAGACTGACCAGCCTGTAGTTCCCTGGGTCTTCCGTTTTACCCTTCTTAAAAATGGGGGTTATGTTCCCCCTCTTCCAGTCAGGGGGAACTTTGCCAGACTGCCAGGACTTCTCAAATATGATGGAGGGTGGCCTGGCCACTTCATCCACCAGTTCCCTCAAGACCCGCGGATGCATCTCATCAGGTCCCATGGACTTGTGCACCTTCAGGTTCCTTGGATATTCTCGAACCTGATCTTCTCCTACAGTGGGCGGTTCTTCATTCTCCCAGTCCCTGTCTTCGCCTTCTGTGACCTGGGCAGTGTGGCTCAAGGATTTGCCAGTGAAGACTGAGGCAAAGAAGTCGTTGAGTACCTCAGCCTTCTCCATATCCTGGGTAACCAGGTCACCCGTTTCATTCCGGAGGAGACCCACATTTTCCCTCGTCTTCCTTTTATCACTGACATACCTCTAGAAGCTTTTCTTGTTGTCCTTGACATCCCTGGCCAGACTAATTTCTATCAGGGCTTTGGCTTTCCTAACCTGATCCCTGGCTGCTCAGACAGTTTCTCTGTATTCTTCCTGGGCTACCTGCCCTTGCTTCCACCCTCTGTAGGCTTCCTTTTTTTTTTTTTTTTCTTTGCCCGGGAGCTCCTTGTTCATCCACGGGGGCCTCGTGGTGTTTTTGCCTGACTTGCTCTTTGTTGGGATGCATTGCTCCTGAGCTTGGAGGAGGTGATCCATAGTCCATATCTTCTAAGAAGTAATTTCCACTGGGAGGAAGTGAATTTAAACTACATGGCTTGCCAGATATTTTGGGATCTGTCTTGCTGAAGGACACCGTGACATAATAATAGCTAGCTTGTATCCCTGGAGCTCAGAGCATTTTACAGATCTAGAAAGAGATGTCTCTTATTAGTCTATTTTTGTAGATTTAAACCCCTCAGGTTTAAAGAGTGTAAGTAATAAATCCTGGGTCACACTTGGCACCCCATGCAAAGCTGGAGACAGACACTCAACCTCTCATTTCTCTCCTGTGTTCCAATAACAAGAACACTGTTTTTCAGTAAAAACTGAGTGTCATCTTGATCTACACAAAATACAGTGGTTGCACATAACTCAGAAAGGAGATCCACTCTACAGAGTACAAGACTGCATGCCTACTCTTCTAGGCCTTCATTTTTCCACTTCAAAATACTGTCTAGGCAAAGTTGGCAGAGTTTTTGTATTTCTCTGTGTTTACCAAATGTGTGGTTGCCCATGATGAAAGTATCATTTCTAACTTTATGGGACTGCAAGGTCACAAAAATATAGCGAGAACTATACCAATCATACAGTCAACTCTTGGTTATATGTGAGTAGTTATATGGGTTGTTCTGGACTAAACCTTGCAAATTAAGCTTGAGTCCTTCAGGTAGCAGAATATCAAACAGTTGTGTTTCCATCCTGTGAAGTATGGTCTTAAAAGTCTTCATGTTGTCAGCCACGGAACAGCCTGTGATGCTCCTAAAAGCAATGAAGCAGTTTAAAGTGCTTGGAGTAAAAGAATGACCAAAATGAAAATATAAACATAAAATTTAATGCTGAGGAAAAAAATACTAAAACTACATTTTATCTCAGACTGTCCTGGTTTCAGCTGAGATAGAGTTAATTTTCTTTCTGGTAGCCAGTACAGTGCTGTGTTTTGGATTTAATATGAGAATAATGTGATAACACACTGATGTTTTTAGTTGTTGCTAGGTAGTTGTAGTGTCTACAGCAAATCAGGGACTTTTCAGCTTCTCACGCCTTGCCAGGTGCACAAGAAGCTGGGAGAGCATAGCCAGGACAGCTGACCCAGACTGACCAAAGGGATACTCCCTACCATATAACGTCATGCTGATCCATCTGCTGAATGTCTTGATGTTCTGCAGTGGCCCAGCTCTTGGGTATGTGAGCATCTATGTGACGTACTTTTATAACTAGCTTCTCTAGCTGGGCAGCAATATCTTGCCACAATGGGGCAGCCCAGATGGGTTTGCCTCTGCACTGCCAGTTGCTCCGCTTCCATTGCTGTAACCACTCCCACAGGGCATTGGCCACCATCCATGAATCAGTATAGAGATAGAGCACAGGCTGCTTTTCTCATTCAGTTATGTCTAAAGCTAGTTGGATGGCTTTTACCTCTGTATACTGATTTGATTCACCTTCTCCTTCAGCAGCTTCTGTGACTTGTCATGTAGGACTCCATATAGCAGTCTTCCACCTCCCATATTTTCCCACAATGTGACAGGACCCGTCAGTGACCAGGGCATATTGCTTCTCATTTTCTAGTAGTTTATTATACGTTGGGGCTTTATTCAGCACAAGTCACCTCCTCCTCTGGCAATATTTCGAAATCTCTGTCTTCTGGCCAGTCTTTGATTACTTCCAAGATTCCTGGGTGATTGGGGATTCCTGTTCGAGCCTGTTGTGTGATGAGTGTGACCCACTTACTCCACGTAGCATCAGTTGCATTATGTGTAGAGGGGACCCTCCCTTTGAACATCCAGCATGCCACCAGCAGTCAGAGTACTAAGAGGAGCTGTGCTTCAGTACCAATCACCTCTGAAGCAGCTCAAGCCCCTTCATATGCTGCCAATATCTCTTTTTCCATTGGAGTGTAGCAGGCCTTGGATCCTCTGTAAACCCAACTCCAAAACCCCAGGGATCGACCTCGAGTCTCCCCTGGTGCATTCTGCTAGAGTCTCCAGGTAAGGCCATTCTGCCCAGCTGTGGTGTAGAGCACGTTTTTAACATCTGGTCCTGCCCGGACTGGCCCAAGGGCTACTGTATGGACAATTTCCTGTTTAATTTGTTCAAAGGCTTGTTGTTTCTCGGGGCCCCATATAACATCATGTTCCGTATTGTCATGGTTTAACCCGGCCGACAGCTAAAACAACCACACAGCTGTTTGCTCACTCCCCTTCCCCCCCAGTGGGATAGGGGAAGAGAATCAAAAAGAAAAAAAAAAAGGTAAAACTTTTGGCTTGAGATAAAGGCGGTTTAATAGGACATTCCCTACCATATAACGTCATGCTCCGTATATAACTGGGGAAGCTAGCCAGGAGGCAGAATCACTGCTCAGAAGCAGACTGGGCATCTGTTTTGGTTTTTTTCTGTATGTGGTGAGCAATTGCATTTGTGCATCACTTCTTTGGGTTTTATTATTATTGGTTGTTGTTGTTATTCTCTTCCTTTGTTATCCTATTAAACTGTCTTTACTTCAACCCACAAGATTTGTTTCCATTCTCCTTCCCATCCTCTTGGAGGGGGAGGGGTGAGCTAGCATCTGCATGGTACTTAGTTATTGCCTGGGGTTAAACCAGGAAACAGACTCACATCATAAAAGTTAAATCCTGGTTGAAAATGCCACTTGTAAAAAAAATTGTTGCAAAATACTTTAGAAGAATATTTTAATGACATTCTTAAAATCATTAAACTTGATTTGAAATCTGTAAAAATTGGTTGGGTTTTAATATGTAATAAGCAGCAGATTTTAAATTCTCTGGGGAATATGTAAGCTCAAGTATGCTCTGCTTTTTAAGTCCCAGAACTGAAATGCTCCCCAAAGGCATTGTAATCTCTGTAATTTACTTGAATCAACTCATCCACTGCTGAAATGCAGTCCTCCTCCCTCAGCACCCTGCTCCTTGAAGAGGCACACAGTAGTTTTTTCATACCATGACAGGCTAAAGAGGTGAGCCCGTGAGAACTTCATGAAGTTCAACAAGGCCAAGTGCAAGGTCCTGCACATGGGTCGGGGCAATCCCAAGCATGACTATAGGCTGGGTGGGGAATGGATTGAAAGCAGCCCCGAGGAGAAGGACTTGGGGGTATTGATTGATGAGAAGCTCAACATGAGCCGGCAGTGTGCACTTGCAGCCCAGAAAGCCAACCGTGTCCTGGGCTGCATCAAAAGAAGTGTGACCAGCAGGTCGAGGGAGGTGATCCTGCCCCTCTACTTCGCTCTTGTGAGACCCCACCTGGAGTACTGCATTGTGTTGGGTTTGCGTGGCAAGGTTTTGGTAGCGGGGGGGGGGCTACAGGGGTGGCTTCTGTGAGAAGCTGCTAGAAGCTTCCCCTGTGTCTGTTAGAGCCAATGCCAGCCGGCTCCAAGACGGACCTGCCGCTGGCCAAGGCCAAGCCAATCAGCGCCTCTGTGATAACATATTTAAGAAGGAGAAAAACAGTTAGAGAGCGCTTTTGCAGCCGGAGAGAGGAGTGAGAAGATGTAAGAAACTTAGCAGACACCAAGGTCAGTGCAGAAGGAGGGGGAGGAGGTGCTCCAGGCTCCAAAGCAGAGATCCCCCTGCAGCCCGTGGTGAAGACCATGGTGAAGCAGGCTGTCCCCCTGCAGCAGCCCATGGAGGAAGGATGAGGGGGTGTAGAGACTCCACCTGCAGGCCGTGGAGGACCCCACTCTGGAGCAGGTGGAGGCACCTGAAGGAGGCTGTGGCCCCATGGGAAGCCTGTTCTGGAGCAAGCTCCTGGCAGGACCTGTGGCCCCGTGGAGAGAGGAGCCCACACCACAGCAGGTTTGCTGGCAGGACTTGTGACCCCGTGGGGGACCCCACACTGGAGCAGTTTGCTCCTGAAGGTCTGCACCCCATGGGAGAGACCCACGCTGGAGCATTTCGTGAAGAACTGTAGCCCGTGGGAGAGACTCACGTTGGAGAAGTTCATGAAGGACTGTCTCCCGTGAGAGGGACTCCATGCTATAGCAGGGGAACGATGAGAGGAGTCCTCCCCATGAGGATGAAGGAGCAGCAGAAACAATGTGTGATGAACTGATCGTAACCCCCATTCCCCATCCCCCTGTGCCACTGAGGGGGGCGGAGGTTGAAGCCGGGAGTGAAGTTAAGCCCGGGAAGATGGGAGGGGTGGGGGGAGGTGTTTTAAGATTTGATTTTATTTCTCATTCCTCTACTCTGTTTTGCTTGGTAATAAATTAGATGAATTCCCTCTCTAAGTTCAGTCTGTTTTGCTCATGATGATAATTAGAGAATGATCTCATCTCTCCCTGTCCTTATCTCGACCCGTAAGCTTTTTTTCATTGTACTTTTTCTCCCCTGTCTAATGAAAGAGGGGAGTGATAGAGTGGCTCTGGTGGGCACCTGGCCCTCAGCCAGGGTCAACCCACCACATGCATCCAGCTCTGGGGGCCCCAGTACAGGAGAGACATGGAGCTGTTGGAGAAAGTCCAGAGGAGGGCCACGAAGCTGATCAGAGGGCTGGAGCACCTCTCCTATGAGGACAGGCTGAGAGAGTTGGGATTGTTCAGCCTGGAGAAAAGGCGGCTCCGGGGAGATCTAATTGCGGCTTACCAGTACCTGAAGGGGGCCTACAGGCAAGATGGTGAGGGACTGTTTATCAGGGAGTGTAGTGACAGGACAAGGGGTAATGGGTTTAAGCTGAAGGAGGGTCGATTTAGATGAGATGTTAGAAAGAAATTCTTTACTGTGAGGGTGGTGAGGCACTGGAACAGTTTGCCCAGGGAGGTTGTGGAGGCCCCCTCCCTGGAAGTGTTTAAGGCCAGGTTGGATGAGGCTTTGGGCAATGTGGTCTAGTGGAGGGTGTCCCTGCCCATGGCAGGGGGGGTTGGACCTAGATGATCTTTGAGGTCCCTTCCAATCCAAACCGTTCTATGATTCTATGATTCTATGATTCAATGATAACTTAGTGTCCTGGTTTCAGCTGAGAGGATTGATTTTCTTCATAGTAGCTAGTGTGGGGATACGTTTTGGATTTGTGCTGGAGACAGCATTGATAATATAGAGATGTTTTTGTTCTATGGACTTACTGTTGAGCAGTGTTTACATGGGGCCAAGGCCTTTTCTCCTTCTTGCACTGCCCTGCCAGCGGGATGGCTGGGGGTGGACAAGAAGTTGGGAGGAGACACAGACAGGACAGGTGACCCAAACTGACCAAAGGGATATTCCATACTATATGACGTCATGCTCAGTTTATAAGGAGCTTGGGGGAAGAGACGGGGGGGGGGGCGGCGGCGTTCGGCGTGATGGCGTTTGTCTTCCCAAGTAACCATTACGCGTGATGGAGCCCTGCTTTCCTGGAGATGGCTGAACACCTGCCTGCCCATGGGAAGTGGTGAATGAATTCCTTGCTTTGCTTTGGTTGTGCGCGCGGCTTTTGCTTTACCTATTAAACTGTCTTTATCTCAACCCACGAGTTTTCTCACTTTAACTTTTCTAATTCTCTCCGCCATCCCGATGGGGAGGGAGTGAACGAGCGGCTGCGTGGTGCTCAGCTGCTGGCTGGGGTAAAACCATGACAGTCCTTTTTGGCGCCCAGTGTGGGGCTCGAAGGGTTCGAGATAATGACAGATTTCATTGGAATGTGCTAGATTGGATTTATAGCTGCTATTAGCTATTTAGTATTAGCTGTTTAGCTATTAATTGGCAGGCTCCTGTGCTTGCCATGGGGCTTGCTTGCCTTACTATCTATTAGAGTCTAGTGCTCGTGAGTGGCTGCTTTGTGCTTTCGCTGCTTGCTATACTGCTGTACTTCTTATCATTTTATTGTGCTGTGCCTGGGAACATTTTGATAACAGCAATGGCGATGAGCCTGGCCTGGCAAATGGCCAGGGCATCGCTGCTGTTTTTGTGCTGCCGTCCTGGACAGGCTGGAACTCCTGTGTGCACTCGAGTCGAAGGGACTGTGACCTGTGGATGAGTCCACGTCGGAGCAGGACACCCCAAAGCATCTGGGGCCGTGGTTGCGTCTGTGCCGCAGCAGGTATATCTCGAAGCGTCTGGGGCCGTGGTTGCGTCTGTGCCGCAGCAGGTATATCTCGAAGCGTCTGGGGCCGTGGTTGCGTCTGTGCCGCAGCAGGTATATCTCGAAGTGTCTGGGGCCGTGGTTGCGTCTGTGCCGCAGCAGGTATATCTCGAAGCGTCTGGGGCCGTGGTTGCGTCTGTGCCGCAGCAGGTATATCTCGAAGTGTCTGGGGCCGTGGTTGCATCTGTGCCGCAGCAGGTATATCTCGAAGCGTCTGGGGCCGTGGTTGCGTCTGTGCCGCAGCAGGTATATCTCGAAGCGTCTGGGGCCGTGGTTGCGTCTGTGCCGCAGCAGGTATATCTCGAAGTGTCTGGGGCCGTGGTTGCATCTGTGCTGCAGCAGGTATATCTCGAAGTGTCTGGGGCCGTGGTTGCATCTGTGCCGCAGCAGGTATATCTCGAAGTGTCTGGGGCCGTGGTTGCGTCTGTGCCGCAGCAGGTATATCTCGAAGCGTCTGGGGCCGTGGTTGCGTCTGTGCCGCAGCAGGTATATCTCGAAGTGTCTGGGGCCGTGGTTGCGTCTGTGCTGCAGCAGGTATATCTCGAAGTGTCTGGGGCCGTGGTTGCATCTGTGCCGCAGCAGGTATACCTCTGGAAGGATTGTGAGCCAAGGATAAGTCCACGCTGGAGAAGGTACACCTCGGAGCATCTGTGGCAAGGATAAGTCCATGCTACAGCAGGTACACCTTGAAGCATCAGTGGCTGTGCATGGGGTCATGCTGGAACATTTCAAAGTGTGTGGCCATGGACGAGCCCACGATAGGGCAGGTTTATTTCTGAGAGGACTGAAGTGACTGTGACTGTGGGCAAGGCCACACTGGAGCAAGTGTATCTATGAAGGCATTGTGGCCCATGGAGAAGGCCACGCTGGAACAGGTGCACCTCGAAGCGACTGTGGCTGTGGATAAGTCTATGCTGCAGCAGGTGTACCCCTGGAGAGACTGTGGCTCATGGATAAGGCTCCACTTGGAGCAGGTACACCCCTAAGGGACTGCAGTCTGAGGATAAGTCCAAGCCGGAGCAGGGGCAAGGGGAGGTGTTCATTGCAATGGTAAATCTGATGGTCTGACTCGAAGGGACCAGGGGTGGAGATTGTAATGGAAATACCTTTAAATTGTTGTAACCCATGATTTGAGTTGCATGTTACAGGAATTACTGTAGCAGAAATCACCTGAACCAATGGAAAACAGGCCTTACAGGAAGCAGCGCAAGTGCAGCAGTGGACCTGACCTGAGCTGGTTTTGGTGCTCAGTAACTCCACATGTCAACCACCTCTCCTGTCCTGAGTGACCACCATGGTGGATGGAGCCCAAGGTTGTGGACCAAGTGAACCTAATGGACATTTTGTGGACATTTATTGACATTTTAAGAGGGTAGTCCACAGACTAAGGGAATGATATTAATATACTGTTAAGGGATGAGAAAGGTGGTAGTGGTTAATGAGGATGTATTGAATAGTGTGGGACCTGAGCATGACGTAAATAGTATGGAATAGCTCCGAACGCCACCGCCCCCCCCCCCCCGAGTGTCGTGGAATTTTTTGAGGCTCCATTTCGGTGGAGCTATCCTAAAAAGGATTGTCATGGTTTTACCCCAGCCGGCAGCTGAGCACCACGCAGCTGCTCGTTCACTCCCTCCCCATCGGGATGGCGGAGAGAATTAGAAAAGTTAAAGTGAGAAAACTCGTGGGTTGAGATAAAGACAGTTTAATAGGTAAAGCAAAAGCCGCGCACACAAGCAAAGCAAAGCAAGGAATTCATTCACCACTTCCCATGGGCAGGCAGGTGTTCAGCCATCTCCAGGACAGCAGGGCTCCGTCACGCGTAACGGTTACTTGGGAAGACAAACGCCATCGCTCCGAACGCCGCCGCCCCCCCCCGTCTCTTCCCCCAAGCTCCTTATAAACTGAGCATGACGTCATATAGTATGGAATATCCCTTTGGTCAGTTTGGGTCACCTGTCCTGTCTGTGTCTCCTCCCAACTTCTTGTCCACCCCCAGCCATCCCGCTGGCAGGGCAGTGCAAGAAGGAGAAAAGGCCTTGGCCCCATGTAAACACTGCTCAACAGTAAGTCCATAGAACAAAAACATCTCTATATTATCAATGCTGTCTCCAGCACAAATCCAAAACATATCCCCACACTAGCTACTATGAAGAAAATCAATCCTCTCAGCTGAAACCAGGACACTCAGCGAAGAGTGGTATAAAATTGTAGGGTTACTTCAACAGATAGTAACCAGGCTGGATTTTCTTTTCTTTTTTCTTTTAACCTTGGCAAAGCCACAAAGGTAATAACCCTACTTTTAAGAATAGTGCTGTAAATATTTTCACTATTCAGATGAGGGCAAGGGCTTGATCTCATACTTTATTCAAGTGGTACCACCAGCTATTGTGCTATAACGTTACTGAGACAGCATGTAAGATAATATCTAGCACAAACTACTTTGAGCTGAAATGCTAACATGGTAGCAACAGCAGAAACACTTTTTTCAAGCTATGGCATACAACTATTGAACCTATTGGAATAATTTGAGACACCTGTTTCGATTACAGACTGACATGCTTTGTCCTTTCTAAAGATCAGTAAGATTTTTTTCCATCTGTGAAGGCAGTATTTCTGACTACGTAGATGAAGAACTTACAGCAGAAAACACAGTAAATGCAATTTAAACATTTTCTGCTAAGAATTATCTGTGAATTATTAGATATTAACAGATTTGTTTTTTTCTGATATTAACTCTTCAGTTATTGATAAAATTACATATGTCAAACTGATTTTCCACATACATCTAATATTTTTTCACTAGAAAAATTTTTATTAGTGGCTGGTACACAAACTCACATTGTATCATTTCTGGATGGCTATCTATTCTACAGAACTGCTTTTAGCAAGCTTCATTAATATTCTGGGACATATATTGGGGAAAAATTAAACTGATATGAATCTTCTCATTACTGTCTCTTTTCAGAAATTTTCTAATAACAAAGCGACAATATATTACATGTGCATGTCTAAGTAAACAGTACTTCATGACAGATGCCAAAAACTACTTTCAATATATTACCTGCTGCATATTTTGTGATATTTACTTCATGCTAGGCTTCATAGGAATATAGCACTTCCCTACCATCTAGTTTACTAGTAGTTCGTGCTAGTAAAGGATGGAAACACACCTATTATAAAGAGCACAGAAACATACCGTTTGAAGCTCCCCTATGGCAGACCAACACATATATAAAGCTACTGCAGGAATACAGCCAATGAAGCTGGGTTGCCCGCAGCTTCTAAACATGACTGAAAAAACATAAAAGGTAGGCAGAATTAAAGAGGAAAATAAGACAGGTATGTAACTTTCTTTTGTGCTCTGAAGTACAATACATACCAACAGAAGGGTAGGGATGTCCACCAATAAACTTTGCTGCACTAGCATTTTACTAAATGAACACTAGTGACAAGTGTTAGCAGAATTTATGTCCTCCAGCAACACAAAATCAATAATTTACACATACTACCTATTAGTTATCCAAGTACTCAGAGATCACATTTTTATGCTGTATTGGGTCTGGCTGAGATGGAGTTAATTTTCCCCACAGCAGCCCTCATGGTGCTGTGCTGTGTATTGGTAGCTAGCAAGGTGTTGATAACACACCAGGGTTTTGGCTACTACTGAGCAGTGCCAGCACACATCAAGGCTGTCTTTCCAACATTTCTTCCCCCTCTCAGTAGCAGGCTGGGGGTGGGCAAGATCTTGGGAGGGGACACAGCCAGGACAGCTGACCCAAAGTGACCAAAGGGATATTCCATACCATATGACGTCTGCTCAGCAATAAGAAACTGAGAATAGGGGGAGGAACAGGGCGGGGGCATTCAGGTTTTTTACAACGTTTGTCTTCCGGAGTAAGGAGTACGCTTACTGAAGCCCTGCTTCCCAGGAAGTGGCTGGACATCGCCTGCTGATGGGAAGTAGAGAATAATCTTTTGCTTTTTGCTTTGCTTCCGCATACAGCTTTTTGCTTTAGCTACATTAAACTGCCTTTATCTTGACCCATGAGTTTGGGGTGGTTTTTTTTTTTTTCTCCGTCTTAATTGTCTCCTCTCCCTGTCCTGCTGAGGAGGGGAGTGATAGAGCAGCTTGGTGGACACCTGGCATCCAGCTGAGGTTAAACCACCACATATGCATTATAATAAGTGTAAGTCACATTTGTGGATTTTTGGGCACCTCTCTGATGGAAGAGTTTTACAGAATTTTATATTCTTGTAGAAGGCCTTGAAAGCATGGATATATATGGATGCAAAAATGGACAAGCAAGGTATATAGGAATAGTAAATTTGTCGTTATTAGACCAACTGATAAGGTTGGAAAAAACAGACAAGTGTTATCCTTTTTTATTTTGTGTTTACTTATTTTGAAATTATTTTTATAGAACTATATCTGTTTCACCCTACTAAATTTGATGATTTTCCTCTTATAGTTTCTCTTTTAAATAATTGGGCAATGTCAACCTTATGATTGTTTTCTTTAATAAATTTGTATGTAAGACTTTCATGTCAGCAGCAGGAAAAAAAATTGGGATAAAACCAATCTCCATATGTCACACTAACACTTGATATTAATATTCAGATTAGTGGAACAGATAGGGTCAGCTTCCCTTTTTCTGATGGAGTTAATTCTAAGAGTGGTAGGTCTTGTTCCTGGCATACTCTTATAATTTGATGTTTCTTTTAAAATACACTTCCATTCAGACATATTTGTCTGCATTTTACTGGTAAAGCGAGCACAAGAATCTACAAAGAGGAATTAAGATGCCTGGTTCACACATCTCTTCCATTCTGCAGAGGCTAGCCAAACTGAGCAGCTACACAGCTGTTGTGGTTTAGCCCCAGCTGGCAGCTGAGCACCACATGGCTGCTCACTGACCCCTCCCCCTGGCAGGATGGGGAGGAGAATCGGAAGACAAAGGTGAGACTCGTGGGTTGGGATAAGGACAATTTAATGGGACAACAAAGGAAGAGGAAAATAACAACAACAGTACTTATAACAGAATATACAAAGCAGGTGATACACAAAGCAATTTCTCACCCGACGACCCGACAACAGTACATGACCACCACTCAGACTGTCCCAGAGCTGCCCGGAGCCGCACCACCCCTCCCTGACTAGTCTCCTTTTATGCTGAGCATGACATATGGTATGGAATACCCCTTTGGCTAGTTTGGGTCACCTGTCCTGGCTGTGTTCCATCCCAGCTCCTTGTGAAAATTAACTCTATCCCACCCAAAACCAGAACAATAGCTCACATCCAGCCTCAGCAAGTCAGAAGCTGAGGGAATATGCATTGTGTCTGAACATTTTCATGTGCAGTTGTGATCTTCTGTAATTGATTTTTTTTTGTTGTTTCAGATTGAACTGAACACTGATTGTTTCATACTGAAGGCTACGTCATTACATCTATGATATAATAAAACCCTGGGCATGAAATGCAGATAAATTACTAAGAAAATACTAGGAGACTTTTAAATTGTTTTTTGTATTGATAAAAATTGCAACTTCTGAACGTGAACTTTGGAATCTCTAGGAAGAGGAAAAAAATGGAAGAATCATTCATGGAAGCATATGGGCCTATGCTACTCTGTCACACAGCAGAAGTCATAGAATCATAGAATCATATAATGGTTTGGGTTAGAAGGGACCTTTAAAGGTTCTCTAGTCCAACCTCGTCTGCAATAAGCATGGACATCTTCAACTAGGTCAGGTTGCTCAGAGCCCTGTCCAACCTGACCTTGAATGTTTCCAAGGATGGGGTATCTATCACCTCTCTGGGAAACCTTTTTCAGTGTTTCACCACCCTCATCGTAAAAAATTACTTCCTTATATATAGTCTGAATCTACCCTCTTTTAGTTTAAAACCATTATGTCTTGTCCTATCGCTACAGGCCCTACTAAAAAGTTTGTCCCCATCTTTCTTATAAGCCCCCTTTAAGTATTCATAGAATCATAGAATCAGAGAATCATAGAATGGTTTGGGATGGAAGGGACCTCAAAGATCATCTAGGTCCAACCCCCCTGCTACAGGCAGGGACACCTTCCACTAGACAAGGTAGCCCAAAGCCTCATCCAACCTGGCCTTGAACACTTCCAGGGATGGGGCCTCCACAACCTCCCTGGGCAAACTGTTCCAGTGCCTCACCACCCTCACAGTAAAGAATTTCTTTCTAACATCTAATCTAAATCGACCCTCCTTCAGCTTAAACCCATTACCCCTTGTCCTGTCACTACACTCCCTGATAAACAGTCCCTCACCATCTTTCCTGTAGGCCCCCTTCAGGTACTGAAAGGCCGCAATTAGATCTCCCCGGAGCCGCCTTTTCTCCAGGCTGAACAATCCCAACTCTCTCAGCCTGTCCTCATAGGAGAGGTGCTCCAGCCCTCTGATCAGCTTTGTGGCCCTCCTCTGGTCTCGCTCCAACAGCTCCATGTCTCTCTCCTGTACTGGGGCCCCCAGAGCTGGATGCAGTACTCCAGGTGGGGTCTCACAAGAGTGGAGTAGAGGGGCAGGATCACCTCCCTCAACCTGCTAGTCACGCCTCTTTTGATGCAGCCCAGGACAGGGTTGGCTTTCTGGGCTGCAAGCGCACACTGCCGGCTCATGTTGAGCTTCTCATCAATCAATACCCCCAAGTCCTTCTCCTCAGGGCTGCTCTCAATCCATTCCTTGCCCAGCCTATAGTCATGCTTGCCATTGCGCCGACCCACGTGCAGGACCTTGCACTTGGCCTTGTTGAACTTCATGCGGTTCACATGGGCCCACTTCTCGAGCTTGTCCAGGTGCCTCTGAATGGCATCCCGTCCCTCAGACATGTCAACCACACCACTTTAGCTTGGTGTCATCAACAAATTTGCTGAGGGTGCACTTGATTACACTATGCTGTTGATGAAGATATTAAACAGTACTGGTCCCAATATGGACCCCTGAGGGACACCACTCGTCACTGATCACCATCCAGACATTGATCTGTTGACCACTACTCTCTGGATGCGACCCTCCAACCAATTCCTCATCCACTGAACAGTCCATCCATCGAATCCATATCTCTCCAATTTAGAGAGAAGGATGTTGTGGGGGACCATGTCAAAGGCCTTACAGAAGTCCAGCTAGATGACATCTGTAGCTCTTCCCTTGTCCATTGATGTAATCACTCCATCACAGAAGGCCACTAGGTTGGTCAGACAAGACTTGCCCTTGGTGAAGCCATGCTGGCTGTCTCAAATCACCTCCCTGTCCTCCATGTGCCTTAACATAGCTTCTAGGAGCAAAATCATGAAGCAAGTTCTAATAACTATTATTTTTTCCACTGTGCACTGATACATTGGAAACGGGCCTGAACAGTAATTCCAGAAAAACACAATAGCAGAAAGTGTGATATTTTTTTTTCTACAATGACTGCAGTCTTGAGCATACCACATTGAAGTGAGACCCATCACTTGTAACTGAATCCCATTACTCACAATGCCCCAGGGAACCTCTATCCATTTTTATGTGCCACTTAAGGATGGTGAGTACTCATTTTTTTAAAAAACACTCCCTTCACTCTTCAGTAGTGACAGGAACTGCCCACAGGGCTACTGTTTGTGTGTTCTACCATGTCCAACTTTTGGTTACATAATTCATTTGTTTACAATTACTATGGCAACAATAACTGCTCTGGCAACTATTAGAAACTGTAAAAAGAAAAGAAAAGAAAAGAAAAGAAAAGAAAAGAAAAGAAAAGAAAAGAAAAGAAAAGAAAAGAAAAGAAAAGAAAAGAAAAGAAAAGAAAAGAAAAGAAAAGAAAAGAAAAGAAAAGAAAAGAAAAGAAAAGAAAAGAAAAGACATCTTGCTCTAAACTGCAGGAAGATAAAACATTTTAATCTTCACCTCGTTGCAGGACCAGATTCCATTCCCCTTTGTCACTCAGTGAGTTAAGGCACAGGACTGTTTATGGAGAAAAAAACCTAGCAGAAAGAATCAGACTATCAGAATTTACCCCATAAGCTTAAAATACCCACTTCTGAAGAGCTCTTTTCAAAACTCGCTATACTGTTTACTGAAAAAAACTTCTTTGAATAGACCTTACTTTTAAATCAGCCATTGTCACTGTTTTCACAAGTTACATGGATCATACAAGTACATAAGTACCAGACAATTCTTAGTGTATTTAGATTCACAAAACTCCTGTACAAACACTCCAGTGAGCTGGGCAAGCATTTTGCAGAGAGGAGATTGAGATACAGAAAGAGTAAAGTATCAGACTCATTGCTGAGTGCATACGGTGTAATGAATTGCAGTCAAAAGCAAAGGCACAGTACTAATTTATCCATGCTCCTAGCCATGACAAACATGAAGTAAATGCATTATCTTGTACTTAAGAAATGTTCTATAAGAGACATCATGGTATCTTAAAGCCTAAGTTAAAAGTCATGGAACTCAAATCTATTACAGGAATACTTCATCACTACCATGTTACAGTTTCAGGAGGCTTAAAACAAGCTGTATATGTTATTTTCCTCATGAAAAAAAATTGATAGCACTTAGCAGGTTGTGTCTATTGCTTGGTGTCCTGGTTTCAGCTAAGACAGTTAATTTTCTTTCTAGTAGCTGGTTTAGTACTGTTTTTGATTTAGTATGAGAATAATTTTGATAACACACTGATGTTTTTAGTTGTTGCCAAGCAGTCAAGGACTTTTCAGCTTCTCATCCTGGCCTGCCAACGAGAAGGCAGGGGGTGCCCAAGAAGCTGGGAGGGGACACAGCCAGGGCAGCTGACCCAAACTGGCCAAATGGATATTCTATCCCATATAACATCATGCTCCGTATATAGTATCATCCTCAGTTGGTGAGTAATTGTGTTGTGCATCATTTGTTTTGTATATTCTTTTATGATTACTAGTAGTAATAGAGGTAGTAGTAGTAGCGTCTTCTTTTTCTGTCCTATTAAACTTTATCTCAACCCACAAGCTTTACCTTTTTTTTTCTTTCTTTTTGATTCTCTCCTCCATCCCACTGGGGGCAGGGAGTGAGTGAACGGCTGTGTAGTTGTTTTAGCTGCCTGCTGAGTTAAACCAAGACAGTCCTTTTTGGCACCCAACGTGGGGCTCAAAGGGATGACGTAACAAGAGATCTGGCCATAGCATGTTAAAACAAATTCATTGTAAGCATTCATTATATTAGTTTAATAGTTGCTGGTCACAATGCTGTATTATTTGTTTGCATGGTTGTGTAAAGTAATTCCTTACTTGCATTATGTATTCCCTACAGTGCTGTTTATCACCTCTGGGAGCTGGATGAGAATGTTCCTTTTGCTGCACTGTGTACTACTTGCTTATGATAAGATAACATTATTGGCCATGAGAATGATTTGGTCTGTGTATTCAGCATTGCTGTCATTTCTATACCTCAGGCACTATGTTCCAGGAATTATTAAAAATAACACTCTCTACTTTTTTTCCCCGGAGAACCAATCAATGAGGGAGACAGGGGGGAATATTTTCACCTTCCCTTTCTCCTTCAGGCTAGTTACAGCAGCTCTTGAGAATTTTGAATACCCTTAGGATGTTCAAAACAGCATGTTCCTATTGCTATGCCTCCTGAATGTGTTCCAAGTCTTGTTTAGGGTTAAACAACTCTTTCAGAATACCACCCAGAGATCTGCCTCAAGGCTGGATAGTCATGGATGGCATGGCATGTGGTAGAATATGGGCAGGTATCCAGAGAATTTCTCACCTCCAATGGTTGGGAACTTCACTCCCCAGCAACTGCAGAACCCTCATAAAGTGATAGAATATTTGAAAAAAAAAATGCTGCGACTATTCCAAGGAGGCACAATTTACCGCACTGTGGTGGGCCCTGGCCAGTATCTACCAAACAATGCTCTATAGTAGGCAGCGCCCTCAGTGGGAAGAGAGGGAAAACAAACCATCAGGCGCTGCATCTACTCTAACCCTTGCAACAGGCACTGTGGCTACTCAAACTCTGGTGACAGGCTCTGCAGCTGAACCAGGGAACGAATCTGTGCCAGTATCAGTCATCCCTATACATGAGAAGAAATACACAAAAAAATCAGTTCACTTAGTAAGGGATGAAGATGAACCAGGGTCATCATGAGAACAGGAGGAAGAGCCAGAATTAGAGGTAATCATCCGATCCTTGTCCCTGAGTGAGCTGCGAGATATGCAAAAAGATTTTAGCCATCATCCAGGTGAGCACGTTGTCACCTGGCTGATCCAATGCTGGGATAATGGGGCCAGTAGCCTTGAATTAAGTAGGCAAGCCAAGCAGATGGGATCCTTATCCAGGGAAGGGGGCACTGACAAGGCGATTGGGAAAAAAACAACAAGCCCTCAGCCTTTGGAGGCGAGTTATGTCAGGTGTAAAGGAAAGATATGCCTTCCATGAAGATGTATGTCGGCCAGGCAAGTGGACCACCATGGAGAGAGGTATCCAGTACCTGAGGAATTAGCCATGTGGGAGATGGCTTATTATGACCCAGACAATGCACAGTTACCCACAGATCCTGATGAAATCCAATGCACATGACTTATGTGGCGGAAGCTTGTACAGAGCTCACCATTGTTGTATGCCAACTCATTGGCAGTGATGGACTGGGAAGATGAAGAGGCACCAACAGTGAATGAAGTGGCTGGCCAACTCCAGCAATAGGAAGAAAGTCTCTCTTCCTCCCTCATCTTGGCTGTGGAGAAATTGTCCCAAAACATTCAGCAACTCAAAGAGGATATGTCCTACTCGCCACTAATATGGACCAGTATTTCAGCTATTAGGAGTAAGCATTCCTCTACTTAAGAGAGAGGATATAGAGGGTACAGACCATGAGGCATCCTGTGGTTTTACTTTCATGACCACAGAGAGGACATGAGGAAATGGGATGGAAAATCCATGAGTTGCAAGGAAAAACAATCACAAAGGCAGATTCTTCCAGGAAAAATGCCACTCCAGTTTCCAGTGGACAGTTCCTCAGACAGAGTAGAAGGACTGATCTGACTTTTGATCCTCTTGAAGTGACTTCTAAGTCATTTTTACAAGGAGTAAGTAATGAATACTATAACCAGGTGTGGTGGGTTGACCCTGGCTGGAGGCAAGATGCCCACCAAAGCTGCACTATCACTCCTCCTCAAATGGACAAGGGAGAGAAAATATAACAAAAGGCTCGTGGATCAAGATAAGGACAGGGAGAGATCAATCAGCAATTACCATCATGGGAAAAACAGACTCAACTTAGAAAAAATTTCATCTAATTTATTACCAAGCAAATCAGAGTAGAGCAATGAGAAATAAAACCAAATCTTAAAACACCTTCCTCCCACCCCTCCCTTCTTCCCGGGCTCAACTTCACTCCCGAATTCTCTACCTCCTCCCCTAAGTGGCATGGGGAACAGGGAATAGGGGTTGCAGTCAGTTCATCACAAATTGTTTCTGCCGCTCCTTCCTCCTCAGGGGGAAGACTCCTCACAGTCTTCCCCTGCTGCAGTGTGGGGTCCCTCTCACGGGAGACAGTCCTCCATGAACTTCTCCAACGTGAGTCCTTCCCATGGGCTACAGTTCTTCACAAACTGCTCCAGTGTGGGTCTCTCCCACAGGGTGCAGTCCTTCAGGAGCAGACTGCTCCAGCGTGGGTCCCCCATGGGTCCACAGGTCCTGCCAGGAGCTTGCTCCAGCACAGGCTTCCCACGGGATCACAGCCTCCTTTGGGTGCATCCAACTGCTCCAGTGTGGGTTCCTCCATGGGCTGCAGGTGGAATCTCTGCTCCACCATAAACCACCATGGGGTGCAGGGAGACAGCCTGCCTCACGATGGTGTTCACCATACGCTGCAGGGGAATCTGTGCTTTGGTGCCTGGAACTCCTCCTCCTCCTCCTTCTGCACTGACCTTGGTGTCTGCAGAGTTTCTTACATCTTCTCACTCCTCTCTCTGGCTGCGAAAGCTGCTGCTAGGTTTTTTTCCCTTCTTAAATATGTTATCACAGAGGCGCTCCCACTGTCACTGATTGGCTCGGCCTTGACTGTTGGTGGGTCCGTCTTGAGTCACAAAGTGGCACCAGCAGCAATACCGCACCAACAGAGACTCCCTGATTCCCATTCATAAGCTGATTTGTCAACTGGAGGGTCAGGGAGTGATCAGCAGAACTCGCTCACCCTTTAACAGTCCCATATGGCCAGTGCGGACGTCCAATGGAGAGTGGAGGCTGACGGTAGACTATCGTGGCCTGAATGAAGTCACACCGCCACTGAACGCTGCCATGCCGGACATGCTGGAACTTCAATATGAACTGGAGTCAAAGGCAGCCAAATGGTATGCCACAATTGATATCGCTAATGTATTTTTCTCGATCCCTTTGGCAGCAGAGTGCAGGCCACAGTTTGCCCTCACTTGGAGGGGCGTCCAGTACGCCTGGAATCGACTGCCCCAGGGGTGGAAACACAGCCCCATTGTTTGCCTTGGACTGATCCAGACTACACTGGAATGGGGTGAAGCTCCTGACCACCTACAGTACTTTGACAGCATCATTGTATGGGGCAGCTCAGCAGAGGAAGTTTCTGAGAAAGGGAAGAAAATAGTCAAAATCCTTCTGAAAGCCAGTTTCACCATAGAATGAAGTAAGGTCAAGGGACCTGCACAGGAGATCAAGTTTCTAGGAATAAAATGGCAAGATGGACTCTGTCAGATCCCAATGGATGTGGTCAACAAAATAGCAGTCATGTCTCCACCAACTAGCAAAAAGTAAACACAACCTTTCTTAGGTGTTGTGGGTTTCTGGTGAATGCACATTCCAAATTACAGTCTGATTGTAAGACCTCTCTACTATGTGTTCAGGAAGAAGAACAATTTCAAATGGGGCCCTGAGCAGCGACAAGTCTTTGAACAAATTAATAAATTGTTCATGCAGTAGCCCTTGGGCCAGTACAGGCAGGACCACATGTGAAAAATGTGCTTGTGTTGGGTTTGCATGGCAAGGTTTTGGTAGCGGGGGGGCTACAGGGGTGGCTTCTGTGGGAAGCTGCTAGAAGCTTCCCCTCTGTCTGATAGAGCCAATGCCAGCCAGCTCCAAGACAGACCTGCCACTGGCCAAGGCCAAGCCAATCAGCGCCTCTGTGATAACATATTTAAGAAGGGGAAAAAACCAAACTAGAGAGAGCTTTTGCAGCCAGAGAGAGGAGTGAGAAGATGTAAGAAACTCTGCAGACACCAAGGTCAGTGCAGAAGGAGGGGGAGGAGGTGCTCCAGGCTCCAGAGCAGAGATCCTCCTGCAGCCCATGGTGAAGACCATGGTGAAGCAGGCTGTCCCTCTGCAGTCCATGGAGGAAGGATGAGGGGGTGTAGAGACTCCACCTGCAGCCCCTGGAGGACCCCACTCTGGAGCAGGTGGAGGCACCTGAAGGAGGCTGTGACTCTGTGGGAAGCCCAGGCTGGAGCAAGCTCCTGGCAGGACCTGTGGATCCGTGGAGAGAGGAGCCCATGCCAGAGCAGGTTTGCTGGCAGGACTTGTGACCCTGTGGGGGACCCCACGCTGGAGCAGTCTGCTCCTGAAGTTCTGCACCCCATGGGAGAGACTCACGTTGGAGAAGTTTGTGAAGGACTGTCTCCTGCGAGAGGGACTCCATGCTGGAGCAGGGGAACGATGAGAGGAGTCCTCCCCCTGAGGATGAAGGAGCAGCAGAAACAACGTGTGATGAACTGACCGTAACCCCCATTCCCCATCCCCCTGTGCCGCTGAGGGGGGCGCGGAGGTTGAAGCTGGGAGTGAAGTTGAGTCCGGGAAGAAGGGAGGGGTGGGGGGGAGGTGTTTTAAGATTTGATTTTATTTCTCATTCCTCTACTCTGTTTTGCTTGGTAATAAATTAGATGAATTTTTCTCTCTAAGTTCAGTCTGTTTTGCTCGTGACGATAATTCGTGAATGATCTCTCCCTGTCCTTATTTCGACCCACAAGCTTTTCGTTATACCTTTTCTCCCCTGTCTAGTGAAGGAGGGGAGTGATAGAGTGGCTCTGGTGGGCACCTGGCCTCCAGACAGGGTCAACCCACCACAGTGCTGTACACCCCAGCCAGGGAAAATGGCCCTACCTGGAGTCTCTGGCAGAAAGCACCGGGGGAGACTCAAGGTGGACCCCTAGGGTTTTGGAGTCAGGGGTATAGAGGATCCAGGGCCGCTACACTCCAACTGAAAAAGAGATACTGGCAGAATACTGAAGGAGTTCGATCTGCTTCAGAAGTGTTTGGTACTGAAGCACAGCTCCTCATAGCACCCCGAATGCTGGTGCTGTGCTGGTTGTTCAAAAGGAGGGTCCCCTCTACACATCATGCAATTGATGCTGTGTGGAGGAAGTGGGTCACACTGGTCACACAGCAGGCTCAAATAGGAAAACCCAATCGCCCAGGAATCTTGGAAGTGATCACGGACTGGTCAGAAGGCAAAGATTTTGGAGTATCGCCAGAGGAGTAGGTGATGCGTGCTGAAGAGGCCCCACCCTATAATAAACTGCCAGAAAATGTATTGCACAGGTTATCCATGAATGTGAAACATGTGCTGTGGTCAAACAAGCCAAGCAGTTAAAGCCTCCTTGGTATGGAGGACGATGGTTGAAATATAAATATGGAGAGGCCTGGCAGATTGATCACACTCCCACAAACCCACCAAGGCAAGCACCATGTATTTACAATGGTGGAAGCAACAACCAGATGGCTGGAAACGTATCTCGTGCCCCATGCCACTGCCCGGAACACCTTCCTGGGTCTTGAAAAGCAAGTCTTGTGGTGACATGGCACCCCAGAAAGAATTGCATCAGACAATGGGAATCATTTCTGAAACAACCTCATAGACACCTGGGCCAAAGAGCATGGCATTGAGTGGGTGTATCACATCACCTATCATGCACCAGCCTCTGGGAAAATCAAATTTTATAATGGACTGTTAAAGACTACACTGAGAGCAATGCATGGTGAGACCTTCAAATGTTGGGATGCACATTTAGCAAAGGCCACCTGGTTAGCCAACACTTGGGGATCTGCTAATCGAGCTGGCCTCCCCAGTCAAAACTTTTAGATGCTGTGGAAGGAGATAAAGTTCTTGTAATGCACATAAAGTATTAGGGAAGACAGTCTGGGTTAGCCCTGCCTCAGCCAATGGCAAACCCATCTGTGGGATTGCTTTTGCTCAGGGACCTGGGTGTACTTGGTGAGTAATGCAGAAGGATGGGGAAGTCCGATGTGTACCTCAAGGGGATTTGATTTTGGGTGAGAATACAAATGATTTAAATTGTATGATGTTGATTGCTACATAATACTGCATGTCATCACTACTATGTTTGCTATATGCCATAACAATGGTGTTACAGTAAGAATCACCCAGACTAATGAAGAATGAACTTTGCTGAAAACAAGCAAGTTGCAGAGGTGATGAAATCAGAACTGGCTTCAGCAACAAGTGCCTGTAAAGCCCTGATAAGTGAATGTCGCAAACACCCATCTTGACATGGGCAGGGATGGGCTGATGATGACGAGGGAGTGTTGACCAAGAACAGAGCCTGCAGAGGCAGGATAGCGTCTTGTGAGACCACTCCTCTATTCCTGAAACACGTAAACAATGACTCTTTGTGACCTGTGTGCCATGTGCCTGTGAAAGATCACCACTCGCTTGGTCAGCCCTGAAGGGGGGAGGGGGCAGTGAGACCCCCAGGACCCCCACAACCCACCGACTCATTTCTAGAACATTTCTGAACATTCCTGAGCGCATACTGCGCCTGCTCAGTGATGACAGACCCCCGCCTATGGGGCGGGCACATCGGGTTATAAAAAGGGAAAACATAAGTTTTCGGCGTGCGCCCACCACCTGAAGACTACAGCTACGAGCAGAGAACATCGCTGGATCCAAGGGTGGTGATATCTTTTCTCTCTCTCTCTCTCTCTTTTCTTTCTCTCTTTCTTTTCCTCTCTATCACTCTCTTTGTCTCTAACTTAATGTTTGGCACATTAGGGTAATATCATCACACATTTTGCTAAACCCTTACCTTTCATAGTTCTGCTAAGTTTTGAGCATTGTTATGACTTTTGCCAAGCCTCTATCTTTTGTAGTTCCACTGAGTTTTAAGTAAATTTATGATTGGTTTGAACCTCTAGAGTAATTGTCGTTACTCCTGATTACCGCGCAGAGAATTAAAAAGTTAACCTCACCCTAACCCCCTGAGTGGTACGAGACAGAGCCCAGCAACTTCCTCAAGATTGACATCTTCAGCCTGCAGACCATGAGCATGGACCATGCCAGATACATCAGCTATGAGATCTGCATGCAGCATGCAACTATTCAACATCACACACCATCTCCCCTGCCCTGAGAGACTGTTACAACTGATGGAGTCTAAAAGTCATGGACTAAATGAACTCAAAGGACATTTTAGAGGGATGGCCCATAGACTAAGGGAATTATATCTGTGTGTACATATCATTCTTTTATTATTAATAATAATATTTTTCTTATTATTGTTAGTATTTGTATTCATGTTAGTGTTAGTATTGTCTTCTTTTTCTGTCCTATTAAACTGTCTTTATCTCAACCTACAAGTTTTACCTTTTTTCTTTTTTTTTCCCAATTCTCTCCCCCATCCCACTGGTGGGGAGTGAGCAAATGGCTGTGTGGTTGTTCAAGCATGACACTCAGATAGAAGACTTTTCAACCTAAATATGCCCTGCTGGCTTCTTTTTTTATTAAATTATTTAGAAGTGGTAAACCCTCCCCAAAAGAGTCAACATCCTTTTTATGTTCACAGAAATCATAATTGGAGAAGGGTGCAGATTAAGTATGAATAAGAAGGCAGTTTGAGGACAGGGCACCACATTCTTATGAGCTTTGAAAACTGGAAAGCAGGACCCTTCTGAGGGCACCCAGTATCTCAGTGAAAATCTTAAGGGTGTCCAAGCCATAAGAGGATACTTCAACTCCCAGAATGGGCAAGTCTGGATGCTGTGATACAGGAAATGGAGATCTATAGGTGAGTAGACTAGAGGTTCTTTGACATCAGTGTGACAGCAGGGAAAGTACCTAAACTCCAAGTCTCCTAGAGAGTTTGCAATGTATCATCTTTCTTGGATACAAACCCAGTGGTGGTTTTTTTAAATCTTCCAAAGCAAGAAATGACAACTTCTTTTCTTCTCATAACCATTTTAAAGAAATCTTTATCATCTGACTCGCAGAATAAGCAGCACAGGAGTATCACACAAAGCTATTTCTAGAAGTATCATTCGCAACTACTGAGAATATCTGTTTTGTTAGTATATTATTTAGTAGGCCTCAGTCATCAGTATTGGAAAGAAGATATAATTATAAACTGAAGAAAAGATTTTGTGCATTTTTTTTGCATGAGGTAAAACTCATGGGTTGAGAACTGGCAATTGGCCAGTTCTTTCACTACCCTGGGATGAATCCCATCAGGCCCCATGGATTTATGCACATCCAGCTGGAGCAGCAAGTCTCAAACAAGTTCAGGGTTTGCTGGGTGTTTATCATCCCCCCAGTCATGGTCTTCCAACACAGGTCTCCAGGGGTCCCAGGGCCCATCATCGGTGTTGAAGACAGAGGTGAAGAAGGCATTAAACATCTCCGCTATGTCTACTTCTGTATTTGTGAGGTGACCAACCTTGTCAAGCAAGGGCCCAATGCATATGACGTCATGCTCAGTACATAACTGGGGGTGGGCTGGGGGGCAGTTCGACTCGAGAGCTAGCTGAGCATTGGTTTTGGGTGGTAAGCAATTGTGCTGTGAATCACTTGTTTTGTATATTCTTTTATCATCATCATCATCATCATCATTATTATTATTATTATTGTCTTCCTTTTTTGTCCTATTAAAGTGTCTTTATCTCAACCCACAAGATCTACCTTTCTTTGTTTTGTTTTTTTTTTCTTTTCGATTCTCTCCTCCATCCCACTGGGTGTGGGGGGAGTGAGCGAACAGCTCTGTGCTGTGGTGGTTTTAGCTGCCTGCTGGGTTAAACCACAACATACCCTCAAGCAGATCAACACTCCTGCCCAATTTTGTGTTGTCTGCAAACTTACCGAGAGTGCGCTCAATCCCCTCGTCCAGATCGTTGATAAAGATATTAAACAGAACTGGCCCCAATACTGAGCCCTGGGGAACACCACTTGTGACCAGCCACCAACTGGATTTAACTCCATTCACCACAACTCTTTGGGCCCAGCCATCCAGCAAGTTTTTCACCCAGCGAAGAATATGCCCATCCAAGCCATGAGCAGCCACTTTCTCCAGGAGAATGCTGTGGGAAACAGCATCAAAGGCTTTACTGAAGTCCAAGGAGACAATATCCACAGTCTTTCCCTCATCCACTAAGCAGGTCATCTTGTCATAGAAGGAGATCAGGTTAGTCAAGCAGGACCTGCTTTTCACAAACCCATGCTGACTGGACCTGATCACCTGGTGGTCCTGTACGTGCCACGTGATGGCACTCAAGATGAGCTGCTCCATAACCTTCCCTGGCACCGAGGTCAGACTGACAGGCCTGTAGTTCCCCGGATCCTCCTTCCGGCCCTTCTTGTGGATGGGCGTCACATTTGCTAACCTTCAGTCAACTGGGACCTCCCTGGTTAGCCAGGGCTGCTGATAAACGATGGAAAGTGGCTTGGTGAGCACTTCCACCAGCTCCCTCAGTACCCTTGGATGGATCCCTTTTCCTCATCCTTTGTTACAATGTTTCCCCCCACATCCAATAAAGAATTGTGCTGTGCATCACTTGTTTTGTATATTCTTTTATCATTATTATTATCATCATCATCATCATCTTGCTTTTCTGTCCTATTAATTTTTTTTTTTATCTCAACCCATGAGTTCTACATTTTTTCAATTCTCCTCTCCATCCTGCTGAGGGAGAGGAGTGAGCGAATGGCTGAGTGGTTGTTTTATATGCCTACTGGATTAAGCCATGACAGTCCTTTTGGTACCTGGAATGGGGTGGTGAGCAGAACATATCCTCTTTGAATTGCTGGAACTCCCGGGACAGTTTCTTGACTAGCATGTCTAGCAGTTTCTCCACAGTCGAGATGCAGGCCCATAGGGGGGAAGAGAGATTTTCTTCGTATTGCCAGAGCTGGCCAACCACTTCATCCACCCTCTTTATCTTTCCAGGCCAGTACTGCCAATGATTTGGCATACGATGATGGCACGCTCCTTACAAACTTCCATCACATTGGTCGTGTGCAATGGACTTCATCTAGATCTATGGGTAACTGCGTTGTCCGGGTCATAATAAACCATCTCCTGCATGGCTAATTCCCTCAGGTACTGGATAACTCTCTCCATGGTGGTCCACTTGCCTGGCTGACATATAACATCTTCCTTGCAGGGATACCTTTCCTTTACACATGACAGAAGTCACCTCCAGAGGCTGAGGGCTTGTGTTTTTTTCCCAATTGCCTTGTCAATGCCCCCTTCCCTGGACAGGGATCCCAGCTGCTTGGCCTCCCTACCCTCTAATTATTCCAGCATCGGAGCAGTCAGGTGACAATGTGCTCCCCTGGATGATGTCTAAAATCTTTCCACATATCTCGCAGCTCACTCAGTGATAGGGATTGGGTGGTTACCTCTGGTTCTGCCTCTTCCTCCTCCTGTTTTTGTGATGGCCCTGTGTTGTCATCCTTTGCTAAATGAGCTTTCATGACCATTTCTTCTTGTATATAGGGGCGACTGATACTGGTTCTCTGGTTCAGCTGCAGTGCCTGTTGCAGGGATTTGAGTAGCTGCAGTGCCTGTCATGGGGGTTGGAGTAACTGCAGTGCCTTTTGCCAGGGTTGGAGTAACTGCAGTGTCAGTCGCTGGGGTTGGAGTGGCCGCAGTTCCTTTCATTTGGTTACAAGATCCAGAGACGTTCTCTTCCCTTTGAGGATACTGACTAGTGTTGAACAGAGCTCGATAGGCATGGGCCAGGCCTCAGCACGTTGCAGTGATTTGTGTCTCTCTCTAATTGCCAGAGTGACAGCATACTTTTTCCAAATATTTTAGTAGTTTTTCAGGATTCTGCACTTGTTCAGGGGTGAAGTTCCAAAACACTGGAGGTGCCCATTGTTCTAGGTACTTGCCCATACTATCCCACACACCCTGCCACTATACAATCTCAGGACAGATCTCTGGGTGATATTTTTAAATAGTTGCTTAACCCTAACAAAGACCTGAACCACATTCAGGAGACCTAGCAATAGGAACATGCTGGTTTGAACATCCCAATGGTATTCAAAACCCTCAAGAGCTGTTGTAACTAGCCTGAAGGAGAAAGGGAAGGTGAAGGAGCAGGGGAAAGTGTCCCCCCTTGTCTCCCCCATAGATTGGTTCTCCAAGGAGAAAAGGTAAAGACTGTAATTATTAATAGTTTCCATGAGATGCCTCCTGAAGTATGGAGATGACAGCGATGCCAAGTACAAATACCAGATTAGTCTCACAAACAGTAATTTTATCATATCATAACCCGGTGTTACACAGTACAACAAAATGGTAACCTTGATCCATCTTGCAGAGATGAGAAACACCACCGCAGGGAATATATACAGCAAGATAGGCATTACATGACACAACCCTGAGAACAAATAATACAACCTTGTGACCAGCGACTATTAAACTAATATAATGAATGCTTATAATAAATTTGTTTTAACATACCCTGGTCATATCTGTTGTTATCTCAGCCCTTTGGGCCCCATGTTGGGCACCAAAAGGACTGTTGTGGTTTAACCCAGTGGGCAGCTAAAACAACCACACAGTTGTTCGCTCACTCCCCACCCCCAGCAAGATGGGGAGGAGAATCGAAAAAAGGTAAAACCCATGGGTTGAGATAAAAACAGTTTAATAGGACAGAATGGAATATCCCTTTGGCCAATCTGTATCAGCTGTCCTGGCTGTGCCCCCTCCCAGCTTCTTGTGCACTTCCTGCAGAAAGCTTATGCCTCCTTGCTGGCAGGGCCTGGGAAACTGAAAAGTCCTTGACTTAATTGTAAACACTGCTTAACAACAACTAAAACATTTGCGTATAATCAGCATTATTTTCATACTAAATCCAAAACACAGCACTATACCAGCTACTAGGAAGAATGTTAACTCTATCCCAGCTGAAACCAGGACAACTCCATACAACTCTGACAGGAGGCCCAATTCCCCAACAAATTGATTTGTTTGGTACCAGCTACCCTTACTCTGTGTCTTCAGAGAAAGCCTTTCAGGGCACAGTCTGTCTCTTTTCTGTGCTTAAAGGACACAAAAGGCCCAATCCTCACTGGGAACACTGGGCAATATTTGGATTCTAACAGATACTTTGATCTCCCTCTATTATCAGGCCATCCCTACAAGACATCAGGCTCAGGCTGCTTAGGATCTTCTACATTTGTCATCAGATATTAAATCCATATACAAACAAATGTACATTTCTTCTTCTTTTAAAAAGACTCCTTGTCTCTTCTCCCTGTATGTCAGCTTAAGCACAATGAATCCATCCCTTGCAATCTCTGAATCTGTGCTCAGAGTTTACTGCACACAGGACCCTGTAGTTGCATGCAGCTTAATATGAGCTAGTCCGATAGTCAGAAACCAAACCTCTCAATACATCCATTCAAATATGGATTTTTGAACATCCAAAAATTGCAGATACAATAGTCCTAGTGGCAAGTACACAGAACACAAATCCCTGTGAGGGTTTTGACTCCACTGTCCATATGGAGTTACGAAATCACCATGCAAACACAAAAAGTGTTTTCTAAACTGCTCATCACCCTAGGCCCAAACTGAACAAGCACAGAGACTGAATTACCTCTTGCCCATGGAGAAAATATTGCTTTTGATCACAGGGTTGAGGTTTTTGGCAGGGCATCAAGGAGCTCCCAGTGTGGTTGCCTGTATCACACAGAACTGTATATAGCTAGAGGGCAAACATAAGATTCCCACTGTGCCAACCTATCAACTTTTGTAAACACAAATATGGAATGAAAAATAAAAAGGACCAAGACTATATCATGCCAGCAGTACATGCTGTATTTATTATTCTAGTGCATATGCTCTGAATCAAAAGATCTTTGTGGGGGTTCCATTGCCATTCTCCTTCAAAATTAGGCATTTCTAAATGCACAACAGCTAATGAGAATACTTTTCAAGTTGAAAAAGATCCTATGCAGAGAAATCTAGTTTAAGAATGTCTATTTTTGTCTTACTGCCTTTTCAGTTTTTATTTTCTCACTATAGTGTTGCTTGAATCACTGCTAGTCATTGAATTGTATCCAAAGGGTGTTCTTGCAATGCAGTGTTTAAGGACAACAGCTCTCTCAGCCTCTTCATTCACCAACTCCCTGATGTTGAGCAGGTTACGGAGAAGGTGCATACCGTAGGAACAGAATTTCACATAAACCATCTGTGACAAAAGGAATTTTAATAATTTGAATTGTCTCTTTTCACAGTTATAATTTAATGATAACTTTAATGTGAAACAGATCTGAGGAAAAAAATAGTTTTCTAAAGTTCTTTTGATTGTTCTATTTAAAAATTTTGATAGAAGATATCATAATGATGGGAAATAATGGGATAACCAGTTTGATCCGGTTTCACTCTTTCAGTTAACTTACACCTACGTTTTATATATAAAATTTCTTCACAGTAGCCCTGGGAAGGAATTCATAGCTGTTACTGTAAGCTATGTGAAATGTCATTTTTTTCTCTGAGTTTGCCAGAGACTGCACATTTTTCTGAAAAGAAGCCAGCAAATTTCTAGACTTCATCTGAATCACAACTCTCACATTCTCATACGCTTGGAGACACTACTTTTTACTCTTCATTCACAAAGAATCCACAGGCACTACCAGAACAAGAGTTTTGCCAGGGGTAAGGCAGCTTCAAGATCAAAGTGCGGATTTATCAAGAAAACAATAAAGAATAGAAAAACAAAACCACTTTAACTATACAAAGTCATTGTACATTCATACCAAGAAGATTTCACTTTTCTGAACCCAAAAGAATGTCTGGTTTAAAAGTGGTGATGTTGCTATTCAGAACAGTGTCCCCCCAAATTTCCTGAGAGTTACTATGGCAAAAATATTGCAATATTAAACTTTTCTAATAACATTCTTGTTTTAATCTTGGTAGAATTTGCAATGAGAAAATGCAGGAGGGAGAAGGAAGTTAATGTGTTCCTGTCTACAAGACTCTTATTCAAATATACTGCAAAATGTTATATTGATGGCCCCAAAATACTGTAAAAAACATTTTCCAAATGACATGATCTAGTCAGTTTAACAGAATAAACTATAGTGGCAGTAAAACTAGAGAAACAGCATATAAAGGTGGTCCTAATGCATTTATTCTTTGGGGATCCCTTTTAAGACTTCTCTGTCCCAACTCCTTCAATCCAAAACTTTTCTATTTGCATATTTGCTAATCAGTTGTGCTGTTTGCACTGAACTACTGTGATTTAAAAGTCAGTGCATGCACTGACTTTCACACGTATGAGTATAGAAAAAGGCCAGGGAATTATCTTACATATTATATTGTTAGAAAAAGGAGAAAGCATAATTTATAAGGGGAAGGCTCTTTTTACTTCTTTGTTTAGGAAAGGCCAGGCTGTTTGTGATCAAATTCAGGAAGAGAAGGATATTATTAGGATAGCAAAGTAGGCAGGATGTAAACTACTCAGGTCTAGTTGCTCTCATTAATTCCAAGTAAACCGTCTAATTTCTCTGCCCTACAGTAGAATTAACATTCCTGTCCAGAGAGTGAAAGACTTCAAAGATCTTAGCATGAGAAGAATAGTTTTAAGATTAACATATATAGCTTATTTAAATATTAAAGCCTAGTGTTTAGAATCAGAATATTTGTACTCACTCTATGGCAGCATCCAGATTTTACTGAGTATTTCTCAAGAGCTATTTGATCTGTTGATAATGGTAAAGAGGGGCACGTAAAGATATAGAGCCCTCTGGCCTCAGCATTTAGCCAGTTTCTGGAGCAGTAGCAGATTGTTGACTAGAAAGATGATAGTCAGGTACCTCTTTATTTTCAAAAATGTGCACAAGATCCTATTTCACTAAGTACTAAGCATATGAGCTAATAGGTCATTTCCAAGTTTGGAAAAGTATGCATTTCTTTCCAAAGAAGCTCTGACTCTCGGCTACCTAATAGGATTGTGCTCACCACTGCTATTTGTGCTTTCTCTTGCTCTCTGCTTCTGGCAAACACATGTATCAACTACAGCCTGTCAATCCTGCAGCTTTGTTTTTGTAATGCGCCAGCCCATTTGATGTAGCTTCTCATTGGCTCTTCCACCTCAGCTATCACTTTGGGCTGCAGTTCCTGTTTGTTCACAAAGGAGAACCTGACTATTCCTTCATTTACCATCTTTTTAAAAACCAAAATCTATGACATGAAAACTTTTTATTATTATCATAGCAAACACAGACATAATCTTGTCTATGACCAAAAGAAATAAGCACTTGGCATTTACAGACATTGTAGTTTCAGCCCAAATGATAAAAACCCTTACTAGCTAAGGATATTAAATAATGAATGGACTTATATGTTTAATCAACTGTTTACAGCTTTCTGAAAGATATATTTAATTTGCTTTATGCATGATACCAAAGTTGTTTTTGAAATGAAGTTCATCTGAAAGGCATTTCAGAAATTACATGAATGACATTTGAGAACTGTTAAGACTGTCTTTGACATGAAAGCAGTTAGTATTGTAGTCAAGGACTGATGCACAAATAAACAATGAATAAACAATGGAAACCCAGTTTCGTGTGTGTCAGTAAACACAACATATGCTTAAACATGCTCCTTTGCTTCCCTGGCAATATTTGCATAGCCTATGCTGGTTAATTTCAAAAGATGGATGAGACCATCAAAGACCAAAGGCTCTTCCAAAGGGTCCTCTTCCCTCAACTCTGCCCACCTTTCTACTTCCAGCTGCACTCTCCTGTCTTTTATTCTTACCTGACTCTGATTCTTGTTTGATCCTATTGTGAGTTGGTTCAAGTTACAAATCAACAAGGAGTTTTGAAATAGGAAAGTTCCTAAACAATTTGTAGATGATTGTGTTAGCCAGGTTATATTCCAGTAATCTCACTTGTTGGTCAAGGATTCATTCAAAAGCCACATCTAGCTCTTAATACAAAATTGCAAACTTTGCAGGCTCATAAAAGGCAAGTACAGATGTCAGAAAAGTCTTCTGTGGACTGTTCCTAGCAAGTAATGTGATCAAATGACCACCTACAGAATATTCATGAGAGTAATGGTCTTTTTAAAGATCTTTTCTTAAGAAATATCCAAAATAATTGATGTATACCTTAACACATTATCTCAGATTGAAGAATATCTTCTGAACAAGATAAAAATCAGCTACTATACACAAGTTTCACAGGATACTCCACAGTGACACCTTTTGAAAACATCTAGCTTTCAACACAAAGATACTGACTTATGCTAATACCAACTAAAATCATAAACTTGTATCTACAACATTACAGTGTAGGAAGATGTTGATTCATCTATAATAGGAAGGATGGACAGTTTCTGATACTTTTATGATGATTAAAAATTACCTCAAAACCTTCTAACTCTCTTAGTTAATTTAGCATCTGGTAAAAGTCACTAGAATAATTTCTCTCATTTTACATTTAAAATGGAGAAGTTCGTACCATGTAAGGATTGAATAATATGCATTCAAATAGTTTCAATAGTTTCAATAGTTAGCACCCTAGCTGGATATGTCTCATGTCTTCTTGTTCAGAAACTTGTCAAAACAGTGGCATATATGAATTTTCAGACTAAGCATGATTATTCTGACAGAATTACACCTGTGTGGTTGGTTCATACAACATTTTCCACGTAAAGAACAAAAGTTGCATCATATATGGAATATCATTGCCAATATTCCACAGTAAGTTGAGATTTCATCTTACTATTTTATTTTAATCGGCTTATGCAGACATTTTATACTAGTTTTCTTTTTTAATAGTTACTCTAAAAGTCATTATTTTATTAAATTCAAACTGCTTCAGCCTGCTACAGGTTTAAGGTTCAAATCTGAAAAAACAAAACATCAAGAAACACACAGTTCACTATGATTTTAATAGCACTTTCATGGTTCTATTTCACAAAATATCAACCAAAAAAAGAAAAAGAAAACCAAACCCAATTTTCCCATGTTGGGCTCCTTTTGTGACAGTAATATTTACTTACATATATCATGAGACCTAAAACCTACTGAATGTTACTCTGTGTTCAAGAATGATTTACTATGTCAAAATGTACCTGACTCTTTTATAGAGAGCTTTACTATGCATAGATGTAAAGGGTACATGCTGTTTTTCTAAGAATGAAAGATTTCAAAGTGTCATAAATAGCAATTTCATTTTTTAAAATTTAGAAATAACTTAGTAAAATATTACTGCTATTGCTTATAATGTCTTTAGCAAATAAAAATAAAAAATCACAAAAAAAACCCCTGAAAATTTATATTCATTTTGGTATACTCTGATGTACCTTAATATACAATAACATTTGTAGTCTGTTACAAATATTATTTTCAAAATGACTGCTGGGTTTCTACTTTACACATCTATTATACACATTCATACTCTTACTTACACACAAGTTTTATATATGTGTGTATGTTCATTTTCAGAGAGCATGTCTGTCCTGGTTTTTGGCTAGGATAGAGTTAATTTTCACAAGAAGCTGGGAGGGGTCACAGCCAGGAGAGCTGACCCAAACTAGCCAAAGGGGTATTCCATAGCATATGATGTCATGCTCAGTATATAAAGGGGGTTAGCCAGGGAAGAGGAGCTGCTGCACTGGGATGGGATGGGCATCCAGCTCTGGGGGTGAGCAAATTGTATTGTGTATCATCACAGCTTTGTATATTCTTTTATAAATATTGTTGTTAGTTTCATCTTCCTTGGCTGCCCTAGTAAACTGTCCTTATCCCAATCCACGAATTTTACCTTTTTTCTTCTAAGTCTCCTCCCCATCCCACCGGGGGATGAGGGAGGGGTGAGTGGTGAGCGAGCAGTAGCATGGTGCTTAGTTGCTTAGCTGCCGGCTGGGGCTAAACCACGACAATGTCAAGGAAAACAAACAAATATAACATGCTCTAAAACCAGTTTTCTTTATAGAGATATTCTGCTGAATAAGAACTGAAGTGTTCAATTTAATAAAAAGAAGAAAAAAAGAGAGAGAGAGATTGTAATAGAAATTATCTTGCTACTTGAAGATTTACCACTTTTACCAGTGGTAAAACTTCAGTCCATTTCACTTGTGTTTCCTGACATAATTTCCAAATTTGCTGGTTGATTGTTTGATTCATTCTCTCTGCCTTTCCACTAGACTACCGTCTCCATGGAGTATGCAAATCCCATTTAATTTGCAAAAATTTAGAAACTCCTTGAATGATTTCTGCTATAAAATGGGGTCCTCTATCTGATGAAAATCCTTTGGGTTCTCCAAATCTAGGTATTATTTCTTTTAGAAGTACTTTTACTACTTCCCTGGCTTTGTTTGTAAGCCTCTTCAAACAGCTTTCTCATTGTAATCTACATAATCACAATTATAAAAAATAATTTAAAGGTAAGAACACACTGTTTACTTATGAAAAGAGATGTGATAGATTTTTTTACATTCATCAGTGTAAGGAAAGCAGTTCAGGAAACAGTCTGACACAGGAGAAATAATAATTTTGAATTTATATTTACTTTGTAAGATTGTATGGAAATTTGGGCTTTTATGGAGATTACTTTGTGATGTTCACTGGAAGAATCTTGAGGAACCCAATATTTAGTATGGGAAGAAGGCCTGTGATTATCCTATAACAATCACAATAGCCAACATTATAAGCAACAGAAAAAAATCTGATAGGAAAAGGTTACCTCAAAAAAAAAAAAGCACCTCAATAAGTTATTAAAAGTAAGTAAAAAAACCTATAAGGAAAAGATTAATAAGCAGAGAGCTTTATCTTGAAATCTTGAAGGATGAAAAGTATTGGAATATTCTGTATGAATACTATGTCTAAAAATGATCTTATACAAAAGGATGATAGGATACCTAATGGGCAGAAGGAAAGAACCAGAATCTCAGTGAAAGCAAAATTCTGATTGATTACTAGCGATGGAAATATGATACGTGGCTAATCTCCATCCTAGAATACTGGATGAAATGCCTTTCCAGGATTATCTAAAGATTTTGACGTGGTTTAGCCCCAGCCGGCAGCTGAGTACCACACGGCTGCTTGCCACTCACTCACCCCTTCCACGGCGGGATGGGGAGGAGAATGGAAAAACAAAGGGAAAGCCTCATGGGCTGGGATAAGGACAGTTTACTGGGACGGCAAGGGAGAGGGAAACAATCAACAACAGTACTGATAATGGAATAGGAACGGACTTTCAGCCCACATTAAGAGCATCTTGGAGCTGCTGAACCCAACCATTCCTGGCTAGCCCCCTTTTACGGTGAGCATGATGTCACACGGTATGGAATATCCCCCTGGCCAGCCTGGCTCACCTGTCCTGGCTCCTTGTGAAAATTAACTCTATCCTAGCCAGAACCAGGACATTATCCACCCCTTATTCTATACCATCTACGTCATGCCCAGATCATTTCACAGATATCATTCCCTTAGTCTATGGGCCATTGCTCTAAAATGTCCACCGAGGTCATTTAGTCCATGGCTTTGGGTTCCATCTGTCATTACAGTCTCTCAGGGCAGGAGCAATGGTGCGTGCTACTGGATTGTCGCATGCTGCATCCGGAGTTTTCACGGCTGGTGTATCTGGCGTGGTCCATGCTCGCAGTCTGGACGTCAAAGATGTGATTTTCAATGAAGTTCCTGGGCACCAGAAGCTGAAGTCAGTTCTAGTTCCATCATTGTGGCACTTTGCTCAGTTTCAAAGTCCATCCTTCATTAGTTTTGGGTGATTCTTATGGTCATACCATTGATACAGTATATCAATATTAACATCATGCAATTTAATTTATTGGCTATTTTCACCCAAAATCAAATCCCCTTGGGGTACACACCAGACTTCCCCATCCTTTCTCATCACCCACCAAGTGCACCCTGGTCCCTGAGCAAAAGCAATCCCACAGATGGGCTTGCCTTTGCCTGAAGCAGGGATAACCCAAACTGTCTTCCCCAACGTATTTTTCATGCGCACTACAGGAACTTTACCTCCTTCTACTGGGCGTGGAAATATTGATTGGGCAGGGCCAGCTCGATTGGCAGATCCCCGAGTGTTAACTAACCAGGTGGCCTTTGCTAAATGTGTGTCCCAATGTTTGAGGGTCCCACCACTCATTGCTCTCAGGGTAGTCTTTAGCAGTCCATTGTACCTTTTGATTTTCCCAGAGGCTGGTGCATGATAGGGGATGAGATACACCCACTCGATACCATGCTCTTTGGCCCAGGTGTCTATGAGGTTGTTCCAAAAATGAGTCCCGAACCAATCATTGTAACTGGGTGTGTACTAATTTGTAACTTTTGTGTATAAATATGACAAGAAAACTGGCGTTAGGTGTGCTTGATTTGTGGAAATCCACCAAGCATCCAGGCCTGAATAAAAAGCAATATCTCTCCTCTGTGTGTGAGAATTGACTTATTGCACACCGGGCAACAAATCTGCTTTTCAGACAACAGTTTTTGGCGACCCACATGGGACTGCCGTGATGGGATTGCTGTGACGCCTTGCCCAGATCGACTTGCCGGCTGCCGGTGGGGAGATGCTCTCCAGATTCCAGCACGCACCAACCCTTTGATTGGAGACTCCGCGAGTATTCTCCCCAGCCAGAGAGGGTAAGCGATACAACGGTGCAACGCTTGCTGTAAGAGATATTGCTCATTGGGTTGTTATTTGCATGCATAAGGGGTCATATACGCTTGGACAGTGACGACTGGAGTATATGAACTCTTGGTTTAAGGTTATTGTATGCGTACATAAGGGGTCATATACATCTGGTTTAAAACGTACTGGTTGTTGTAAGGGAAATAGTCATATACCTTTGGACAGTGACGACTGGAGTATATGGCATTGTGGTTTAGAACGTTCTTTTTGGGAAAGAAAAATATGGGTGCTCGACAGTCTGTAATAACTCCTTGTTCCCCACCAGGTTGTAGTTTAAAACACTGGGGCAAATTTGGAGGGGATCCCCTAACAAAAAAGAAACTTACAGAGTATTGTACTCAGTGGTGGCCAAGGTATAAATTGGAGGATGAGGTAAAATGACTAGAAAAAGGATCCTTAAACTATAATACAATATTGCAATTGATATTATTTTGTAGAAGGTTGGATAAACACTTTTGCAATTGATGTTACTTTGTAGGAGGTTGGATAAATGGGATGAAGTATTGTATGTTGATTTATTTTTCTCATTGAGAAATTATCATGCTGATTTAAATGTAATGATGATGATGAATGATATGAAGAAGGCACCGAGGTGTTGTTCTGCTGACAGTATTAGAAAAAGGTGCCTGAAGCTGGGAGAGGAGGAGGAAGATATTCAGATGTTAGTAGCTCCAGGTAAAGAAAGTGTTAATAATGGAATAATGGGGAGGGAAGCAGTGAAAGAGGTAGTGAAGCTTTTAGCCCAATAGCAGGGAGAACTTGGGTAAAACGATATCCTGTAATTCAGGCCCCCCCACCCCCGCCTTCACCAGGAAGTAGGTCCGGACAGTTTACTAGTGGTACTGGGTTTGTGTGGCAAGGTTTTGGTAGCAGGGCGAGCTACAGGGGTGGCTTCTGTGAGAAGCTGCCAGAAGCTTCCCCTGTGTCTGATAGAGCCAATGCCAGCCAGCTCCAAGATAGACCCGCTGCTGGCCAAGGCCAAGCCAATCAGCGCCTCTGTGATAACATATTTAAGAAGGGAAAAAAAAACAACTTAGGGAGAGCTTTTGTAGCAAGAGAGAGGAGTGAGAAGATGTAAGAAACTCTGCAGACACCAAGGTCAGTGCAGAAGGAGGGGGAGGAGGTGCTCCAGGCGACAGAGCAGACATTCCCCTGCACCCGTGGAGAAGATGATGGTTAACTGCATTAACCCAAGCCTTAGAGATGTCAGAAGGAAAGCGAGCCAATCCAAAATATGCCTTTGGAATAATACATGCACATGGTGCAATCTGGAAGGAGAGCATCACAGGGAAACCCTATAAAATACAGCAAGGAAGATTGCTCGAAGCAGTCAACAGACCGAAGGAATCGGCAGTGATACATTACTGAGCGCATCAATCCAGACAGACGGATGTAATCAAAGGAAATCGAAAGGCTGATGAGACTGTGAAAAGAACTGCTCTGTTCACAAACACAGAAAGTCCCTGGAAGAACTTTTAACATTAATGTTCCTGAATATACAGGGAAAGAAGATAAACTGGCTGAATTTCTAAAATGTATAAAGACCCCTGAAGGATGGTGGAAAATTCCAGATGGACAATGTATAGTTACCCCTCGAATAATGAGGGAACTCATGAAACGATCTTCCCTTACAACAACCAGTACGTTTTAAACCAGATGTATATGACCCCTTATGTACGCATACAATAACCTTAAACCAAGAGTTCATATACTCCAGTCGTCACTGTCCAAGCGTATATGACCCCTTATGCATGCAAATAACAACCCAATGAGCAATATCTCTTACAGCAAGCGTTGCACCGTTGTATCGCTTACCCTCTCTGGCTGGGGAGAATACTCGCGGAGTCTCCAATCAAAGGGTTGGTGCGTGCTGGAATCTGGAGAGCATCTCCCCACCGGCAGCCGGCAAGTCGATCTGGGCAAGGCGTCACAGCAATCCCATCACGGCAGTCCCATGTGGGTCGCCAAAAACTGTTGTCTGAAAAGCAGATTTGTTGCCCGGTGTGCAATAAGTCAATTCTCACACACAGAGGAGAGATATTGCTTTTTATTCAGGCCTGGATGCTTGGTGGATTTCCACAAATCAAGCACACCTAACGCCAGTTTTCTTGTCATATTTATACACAAAAGTTACAAATTAGTACACACCCAGTTACAATGATTGGTTCGGGACTCATTTTTGGAACAACCTCATAGACACCTGGGCCAAAGAGCATGGTATCGAGTGAGTGTATCTCATCCCCTATCATGCACCAGCCTCTGGGAAAATCAAAAGGTACAATGGACTGCTAAAGACTACCCTGAGAGCAATGGGTGGTGGGACCCTCAAACATTGGGACACATATTTAGCAAAGGCCACCTGGTTAGTTAACACTCGGGGATCTGCCAATCGAGCTGGCCCTGCCCAATCAATATTTCCACGCCCAGTAGAAGGAGGTAAAGTTCCTGTAGTGCGCATGAAAAATACGTTGGGGAAGACAGTTTGGGTTATCCCTGCTTCAGGCAAAGGCAAGCCCATCTGTGGGATTGCTTTTGCTCAGGGACCAGGGTGCACTTGGTGGGTGATGAGAAAGGATGGGGAAGTCTGGTGTGTACCCCAAGGGGATTTGATTTTGGGTGAAAATAGCCAATAAATTAAATTGCATGATGTTAATATTGATATACTGTATCAATGGTATGACCATAAGAATCACCCAAAACTAATGAAGGATGGACTTTGAAACTGAGCAAAGTGCCACAATGATGGAACTAGAACTGACTTCAGCTTCTGGTGCCCAGGAACTTCATTGAAAATCACATCTTTGACGTCCAGACTGCGAGCATGGACCACGCCAGATACACCAGCCGTGAAAACTCCGGATGCAGCATGCGACAATCCAGTAGCACGCACCATTGCTCCTGCCCTGAGAGACTGTAATGACAGATGGAACCCAAAGCCATGGACTAAATGACCTCGGTGGACATTTTAGAGCAATGGCCCATAGACTAAGGGAATGATATCTGTGAAATGATCTGGGCATGACGTAGATGGTATAGAATAAGGGGTGGATAATGTCCTGGTTCTGGCTAGGATAGAGTTAATTTTCACAAGGAGCCAGGACAGGTGAGCCAGGCTGGCCAGGGGGATATTCCATACCGTGTGACATCATGCTCACCGTAAAAGGGGGCTAGCCAGGAATGGTTGGGTTCAGCAGCTCCAAGATGCTCTTAATGTGGGCTGAAAGTCCGTTCCTATTCCATTATCAGTACTGTTGTTGATTGTTTCCCTCTCCCTTGCCGTCCCAGTAAACTGTCCTTATCCCAGCCCATGAGGCTTTCCCTTTGTTTTTCCATTCTCCTCCCCATCCCGCCGTGGAAGGGGTGAGTGAGTGGCAAGCAGCCGTGTGGTACTCAGCTGCCGGCTGGGGCTAAACCACGTCAAAATCTTTAGATAATCCTGGAAAGGCATTTCATCCAGTATTCTAGGATGGAGATTAGCCACGTATCATATTTCCATCGCTAGTAATCAATCAGAATTTTGCTTTCACTGAGATTCTGGTTCTTTCCTTCTGCCCATTAGGTATCCTATCATCCTTTTGTATAAGATCATTTTTAGACATAGTATTCATACAGAATATTCCAATACTTTTCATCCTTCAAGATTTCAAGATAAAGCTCTCTGCTTATTAATCTTTTCCTTATAGGTTTTTTTACTTACTTTTAATAACTTATTGAGGTGCTTTTTTTTTTTGAGGTAACCTTTTCCTATCAGATTTTTTTCTGTTGCTTATAATGTTGGCTATTGTGATTGTTATAGGATAATCACAGGCCTTCTTCCCATACTAAATATTGGGTTCCTCAAGATTCTTCCAGTGAACATCACAAAGTAATCTCCATAAAAGCCCAAATTTCCATACAATCTTACAAAGTAAATATAAATTCAAAATTATTATTTCTCCTGTGTCAGACTGTTTCCTGAACTGCTTTCCTTACACTGATGAATGTAAAAAAATCTATCACATCTCTTTTCATAAGTAAACAGTGTGTTCTTACCTTTAAATTATTTTTTATAATTGTGATTATGTAGATTACAATGAGAAAGCTGTTTGAAGAGGCTTACAAACAAAGCCAGGGAAGTAGTAAAAGTACTTCTAAAAGAAATAATACCTAGATTTGGAGAACCCAAAGGATTTTCATCAGATAGAGGACCCCATTTTATAGCAGAAATCATTCAAGGAGTTTCTAAATTTTTGCAAATTAAATGGGATTTGCATACTCCATGGAGACGGTAGTCTAGTGGAAAGGCAGAGAGAATGAATCAAACAATCAACCAGCAAATTTGGAAATTATGTCAGGAAACACAAGTGAAATGGACTGAAGTTTTACCACTGGCACTACTTAGAACTAGAATAACTCCTAGAACAAAAGAGAAAGTCCATTTGAAATATTATATGGAATGTTGCATATTAGACAGGAAAAAATAGTCAGATGCACCTGAAGGGAGAACAAATTTTGAGTGATTATTTAATATCTTCGGGCAAGGTCATTAACTCTCTCCACAGATACATCCAGGTTAAAGCTCCTGTGCCTTTGGATTAACCAGTACATACCTTCAGGCCCGGAGACTCAGTATACCTACGGATGTGGAAAGACGAAACACTCGTGGAAAGGTGGAGAGGACCCTACCAGGTACTGCTAACCACAAACACTGCAGTGAAGCTCAAGGGTGTCTCTGTAAACAAGGTGATGAGATTATTAGCAATAGTAATGCAATAGTCAAATGATTGCATTGTTAGTAACCAGTCTTGCTGCTATGGTCCCTGTACAGCCCCAACCTAACAGGTAACTAATAAAAACATTTTAGGAATGAGAACCTGACAGCTTGGTGGTACCATGGAGCTGATAAATTTTGTAGTTGCTACATGAGCCAAGTAATATTTCATTTTCTGTCAAAATTATGTCCTATGAGTGAACTTTGTTCATTATAATCTAATTATAAAACCAAAACACACCTCCATTCTAAAAGCCACCCACCTCCAAGGTACAACCACCCCTCACTGGGCATGCTCTCTGAATTTCTTTAAGTCTATAGCTTTAAAAGCAAAGCGAGAAAGTTTTACACCAATCATAATGAAGTAACTATGTAACTATATGTGATGTAATTGTAACTATGTGTGTTTTGAGAATATAAATATGTGTATGTTTGTAGGCTAGGTGGGCATGTTAGGAGGAGACATCCCCCATGCACCCCAGTGCTGAATAAACCAATGTTGGCTTTCTAAACTGCATTTCTGTTTGGTAAGTTTTTATTGCCGTTTGAGCGGTAACAATCTGACTTATCACCAATTGTATAATATGGGAAGGACAACTAGAATCAAGGAAAAAGGAATGCTGAAAATTAAAATACGAGGAACTCTTCTGGCTAGATATTGTGTTACCTTTGTAAATTGTACCTCAAGATGCAAAAACTTAGCACAACTCCAATCCCCTTTAACCTGTAATACAACACAGGTTGTGAGCTATGCCTGGGCCCGTACCAAATTACCTTTAGGGTGGTTTTTACTTTGTGAATGAATTGCTTATACCTATGTGCTGGCTAATATAACTAGAGGTTGTTGACTATTTATTAATGAGGCACAATCATGGATAAAGAGAATTACTTGTGCCTTGGTAAAGGGTATAAACTAAAGGGATGTGTTATTTCAATCTTTCTTACAATTTGCTGCTGATGGAGGGGAGGGTCCAACAGTTGAGACAGTTGGCTTCTAAGTTTACATAACAAGAAAGATTGGACCTCTCTTGGTTGACTTCATGGCTTCCCAATTTAAGTTGATTAAAACAATTGTTTGTATTCATTTTCTTGATTGTAACTGTGATTATCATTACTTGTTGTCTTATCCAGTGCATACCCCTCTGTAGGCCAGGGAAGTATAATGAATTAAAGTGAGACTTAAAAATGCTTTAAGCTATATAAGTCTCAAAGGGGGGAATTGATATCCAGCATCGAAGTTAAGAGTTAATCATGATTCTGTAGCTAAGAAGTTACAGATAGGTCTTCATAGTGCCATAGTTAGGAATGTCACAGATAATTTTGCAAATAGTTGCTAGGTACTGCTAAGGCTGGCTATTGTACAGTCCTACCCCTATGTTAGTTAATATTCACCCAAACAATGTATCAATGAAGATGTGATTGTCAAGAGGTAGAAGGAATGGTTAGTCTGATCAACAGACCCTGAAGAACCATTTGGAAGTGCCAGAAATATTGAGAAACTAGGGGAAAGGTAATTTGGGCCAGGGTCTCCCTCCGTGACCACCGACCCATGAGCCCCCTACCCAAATTATACCCCCTACCCAAAAGATAAAGGTGGAGAAAAGAACTGAGCATGCGTTCTAGTTTGCATACTAAGCTAAGAAATATGAACCAATCATTGTAACTGGGAGTGTACTACCTTGTAACTTTTGTGTATAAATATGACAAGAGAACCAGCGTTAGGTGTGCTTGATTTGTGGAAATCCACCGAGCACCCAGGCCTGAATAAAAAGCAATATCTCTCCTGTGTGTGTGAGAATTGACTTATTGCACACTGGGCAATGAATCCGCTTTTCGGACAACAGTAGCACTCTCTTGAGGTAGAAGTTCAGAAGGGATGGAGTGAGTGACTGCATGAAAAAGCAAACCTGATATGTATTATATAGTGAATCTGTAAATGAAGGATAAGTTACTATACTATGTCTGAAATATTTTATTTACATCTTTCTTTTAACAAATTCTAGTTTGAATGAAAAGGCTACTGTTTGTGTTCTTTCTACAGATGCATTTATAATATATGGCAGAAGAGCTTTCATTGTATACCAAATAAATCTAAATAAAAACAATGTACAGTGTATCAATCCCTTGTGTTGATATAGAAAAGAAAACCGGTTTACAATATGAACTCAATACATTTTTCTTTCTTGATTTTTCTTAATTTTGAATTACAACTTTCTGGATTTCTTTTGTACAACAATAATATTCATATCCTCTCAGACACTGAATGAATAATCTGGTCCTTCTGAACAGAACCAGTTCAGCTAATATATAACACCAGTTATATGTCATCTTTCCTTTGAAACATACTTGTTCACCCTGCTATCTAATGCCTTCATAGGCTTAATTTTTCTATAGATCTGATGACAGGCATTTGATCACATTTCAAGAACAATGAATAATAAATATTAAATGACTGTTCCTATTTTCTTTTAAGTAATTCTCAGATTACCAATGAGTTCTGTGGGCCCTGGATCCCAACAGAGAATGGAATTTCAGAATGAAAAACACAGCAAGAAATTCTGACTACCACACAGCCTGAATGTCTGGATGCCAGGAATACTATGAAACAGATATTTTCAGATCTTCCATGGTATATGAAACAGAGATTATCCAGGAGAACTTAATAACTTTAAATCATCTCAGCCTATGTGGACTGGAAAGATAGAAGCAAAGACTTTCTGCCATTCTGTTTTCCAAACCTGATGCTGCTTTTTCCCTTGCTGAAAAATTGCATGTTTTCTCAGAGCCTGTTTTTTTCTCACAATAAACAGTGCAAAGCCCTCCTGCCAAAAAAATGTCCAAATGCTAACAGTTGCTATTATAGTCATTATTATAACAGCAACTTTGAGCTGTGTGCTTTTAAATAATAATTATTTTTACAAAGATTTTTATGTCTTGATTGCTATAGTACTAAATGTGTATTATAAAGTCACATCAGCTTACTGTTCCAAATAAATGAGTTTCCTTAAATGAACTTCATACAAATGAGTGGTTTTCTTTGTATTTATCTTGCTATTCTAACAACACGCTAGGATGTATTAAATAGCTGATAAACCATTGTTTCATTACAAAAATAACTATGGACAAAGATGTCAAATGAAAAGCAATGAAATGTGTTTCATGCAGATAATATCAGATTCTAATTTAGAAATGAGCATTTCTCTTTAGTTTTGTTTCTCACCCATCTGCCCTTGCTTTGTTTAATGAGATCATGTCAAGAAAATAAAGCCATGAAAAAGGAATCTGAGACCATATCCGTTGTACAGGCTAGCACATGTACTAGTGATAAGTCTGTACCCTGTGTAAAGAACATCCATTATAAAGAACATCACAGGATCCAAGAAATGGGCTTCTTAAACAACCAGTCTTGGAGGGAATAAAGACAGAAAACAGTTCAGCTAATGGGACATGGACCGGTGGTGCTATTATCCCAAAATAGGACAAATGTGGGATCATCGTTTTGTTGCTACCATGACCAGCAGAGATCGGAGGTAGCAGAGTAACTGTGACAGTGTATACTTCCAGCCAGAGCTTCCCCAGGGGACTTTCAGTAGCTCAGTCAATTCACAAGCTACTGAAGTTTACAGCTGATCAGAGAAAAGGTTTAAAAAAAAGAAATCAGGAAGAGGAAACAGAGAGGGACCTGAGAGAAAGAGGTTAGCAAGTTTCTGGCTCCAATGCCATGCTCTTTTGTAACTAGCCACAATACTGTATTAACTTTTCAAATGAACCTGTCTGTCCCTCTGAGCCCATTTAAGTGGTTGCCACTAGCTGTGGGAAAACAAGTGAAGCCATACTATACAGCAATTTGGATCTGAAACTCTGTCAGCTATTGATGCGATGCCATTAGATTTCTTACAATGACACAATCCCATCCTATCTCCCATCCTTCCTAGACAACCTTGCCTATTCTTTAGTGAGAATTGCTCCATTGTACATACAGACATTCACATTCTCGATCAGACATTCAGGGGAAAAGTTCATGAGCCACATCCTCTGCTGGTATAACTTCATTTCCCTTCCCCCTTCTCCCAAGAGTGAGTGGGTGATCTGACTCCCTGTGCTGAAAGGAAACAAGGTTGTGTATTCAGCTGCAGTCAGACATACAGTATATGTTAAGACCCAGACAGCCCATGATGCTGAATGGAGATACTAAAGGTTCATGTTTCTCTGCTGAGAATTTTCACAGAGCAGAAAGGAATGTTGTGGTTTTGTTGTACAACTTCGAACTGAAAACTGACAGAGCTTCAAAGCATAAAATCAGTTATTCTCATGGCATAAGACCTCAAAATGTAAGAATAAAAATGACCAAGAGGATTCGTTGGCTGGCTTGAGTGAGCAATGTTAAGACTATAATGGGACAATAAGTAGAAATGTAGAATAATAGAATCGTTTTGGTTGGAAAAGACCTTTAAGATCATCAAGTCCAACCTAAACCTAACACTGCCAAGTCCAACCACTAAACCATGTCCCTACACACCACATCTACTCGTGTTTTAAATACCTCCAGGGATGGTGACTCAACCACTTCCCTGGGCAGCCTGTTCCAATGATTGATAACCCTTTCAGTGAAGAAAAAGAGGAAATCTTTTTCTGATCTGTAGAAACAGATCACTGAAAATCTGTCCTGCTGATTAGATTGGTCATTATTACTAATAATTCTGCTTTATCTCAGGCAAAACACTTTGCTTTTGAAATGTTCTTTTGATGGAATAGCGGCAAATAATAATGACAACAACAACAACAACAACAATAATAATAATAATTATTATTATTTAATCTTTGCCATCAACAGAACAGTTCACAAGATAATTTTTATTGATAATTGAGTTTGACCAATAATTTGCAATGTATTGAAGATAAACTCAAGTTCATCAGTAGAATGTTTTACCATGAGGATGGTATTACTCAAAAGTGGATGTTTTATGCTTTTCCTTTCATCATTCATTCCATGCTATTGAAACAGACTGAATGGGGCTTAGTACCAGTGAATTTAAATTGCTAAACAAAAGGCAAGTTTCATCATGTGTTTTGAATATCTACAAGAAACATACAAAGAATTATAGCTGATTATGTTTTTCTCTGTTCTTGATAATGCTCCAGTTGCTTCTGAAATCTATGTCTGGTTCCCCACCCTGGGAAGAGTAGTTCATGAATAACTGTCTTTAAGAATTAGAAAATATGTAATAGACTCACACCATGTCTCTTTAGATCAAACTAGCATGTTCACATATATTACCATTTGTTTTAAAAAGCACAGGAATAGTGTTATATAATTATGTTTAGGCTTTTCAGATTTCCAGTCTGGAATATCTAATGAAGAAGTGTTCCAGTCTCCTCTGTTCTGCGTGTGTGTGCACCATCTTTCAATTATTCCTGGGTTCTGATTTTGCATTTCAAATGAAGCTGAACTGACAAAGCGTGAAAGTGCTCTAAAAGGAAAAACAAAGAAAGTGACCCTGCCTTCACTGTGCCAAGCCTAATCAATATTCCAGAAGCTCAGCTTTCCCCTCTCTTCTGATGTGTTTTTATTTTTTTCAGAGTTGGGCTAACAGTCTCCTCCCCTTTCCTTAAGTTTCAGTGATAGTAAGTTGCTGTATTCCAGAGCATATGCATATTTTTAGTTTTCTCTGTCTCCTGCTTGCTCAACTTTGCAGCTCTGTTCTATTTGCTGGGAAACTCCTACCTTAACTGCCACCATGGTGTTCTTAGAGTACTGAAGATCTGAAAAGGTGAGCCGATCATTTCACTTGGTGGTGTTTTGAGTACGGAGTCTTAATTTTTCCCTCTCTTCCTTTGTACATTACTTAATGTAATGATCTTTTTGGCTGTACTCATGTTCTTTCTTGATCTTAATGTAAGTTATAAAGGACAGATTAGCTGCATTAATCATCTTGGAAAGAAAAAGCACTCTGAATGAATCAGGGTTTTTACAAAATACTGAAAATTAATTGTTCTGAAAAAAATCCTTCTTGCACACAGTAGTCGTGTCCAAGCTAGAATACTGACTAATTTAAATATTTAGCTCTGTCTAAGAATGTTTTCACTCTCTAAAGAAGCAAAGCACATATCATTCTGTTAAAATTCACAGAGAATATTGCACTAAAGTGCCAATCTTCAAACATATGGTAAAAGCAGTGATCAAAAAATTGTTACATCATATTTCCTCTAAAACATGCTGTTTGAAAACCTTGTGCATTTATATTTTAAGTGCTTCCTAAAAAAAAGGTATTTAGGCACTAGATTTATTAAAAGTAAGATGTTAGAGTTGGACTGTGTATAAATGAAGAGTGATTTCAGTGGAAGCAACTAACTCTATCCATTTATGAATTTCTAATTTCTTCATAAAAACATGCTGGTGTATTAAATAACACTTTAGAAAACAGGATTCTCAGTCTGGAAATTACCTTTGTACAGATTCCATTATTGAATAAATTCATAACAAGCAACCACAAAAAAAATCATTTTAAAATGAAAGATAATGTCCTAATGAAGGATTTTTAAGATTAAAATATTTTAAGGTTGATTCAGCTGATTTCTTAACATGAAATTATATCCCCATAATTGCTGTCAGACCAAGCTAAGCATTACTTTGCAATGTGAACTTGTATTACAGTCTGAAGCGACAAGCTAAGTGGGATATAACTTCTGATGTTTTACAGATGTGCTCTGAATAATTTATAGACTTCAAAGATGAATGTTATCAACATAAAATTGTCAAAGAGAAATCTTCTAAATACTAATTGAGGGATAAATAAACTATTCCTGCTGTGTTTTCCCATGTGAAAAGGAGGAATTCAGCCAATGCATTCAACCATTTAAAAATATCTGAAATGCAGAACATTTTAAACTTTCCAGTTCAAGTAAAATATTTCTCTCCAATGATCAATGTGAAGGTGAGCTAGAATTTTTTTCAGATAACATGAGCCTGCTAACCAGATGAAAAGCAAGCCTGACATAGTTCTAAATATTATAGCACCGTATGCTTCTATGAATTGTATCAAATTTACATTAGTATATCTCTAGCAACTGCAAAAAAAAAAAAATACTCCTGGGTTTTACAGCATGACAGCAAATTCAGATTAATTTCTGAAGACACAGGACATATATCTGATCAGTCCATATAATTCTTCTTTCAAAGAGTTCTTCTAACAGTCATTGAGGCTATTTATCAAAAACTGCAACCAACAACTTAGATATTACAAATAATATAAATTTTATTGAAACATGAAGAATATTTGCTTCCATGTAAATATATGGCTAATCATTCCTCTAAAATCTTACTGCAATATTTGATATTTCTTGTCATACAGGTTTCTCCAGTACTTCCTATGGAAAAGGGTCTTTCACTTTTCTGAAGGGATATTGACAGAAGTCAATTGTAAGAGAAAACTTTCTGCAAGATAGATGACTAAAGGTAACAGAGAAGATCCAAAAACTGGAAGTAGGATGGAACACTTTCAACAAGGAGTCCGGAAACGTACACTTTTGGCAAAAGAAAAAGTGCAGAGCATAACAAAGGATGATGTTAAAAGTTGTCTATTGAGGAATGCCTTTATGCTCTTCACCCTTGTTGCTGTGATTCTTGGTGAGTAGTTTGTTCAAAAGAAATATTCTGTTCTCCAATGCACTTGACAATGATGATTTGCCAGGGCGATTTGCATTACAAATGAGATCTGAAATTCTTCTGCACTGATAAGAATGTTCTGGCTTGGAGAGTTTTGTCTTTGACAACTGCATGTTGAAGTTTTGGGAAGAGCCATTTTAATTATTTGAGTATTCCTAAGGAGAATTTTGGTGAAAGAAATCAGCTGGTTTATGGATTCTTCTCTTAAAGAATCAGGTACAATAACTGAATTCAATGTTCTCAATTAAATCTTTTTCTACCAAAACCAGATGCAGCAAAATAGCAAAATGCTCAGGATATAACTTTTATTTACCTAATCTACCCAAAATTAACACCTTGCAATGAGAAACAGAAGTCCTTAATGAATTAAATTAAAATTAAAGGGTGACATTTCTAAGCCAAGGTATATATTAGAGCCTCAATCTTTTCAGTTTTCCCTTGATAAATGCAAACAATCAAACTGAAGTACAAGTTCTCTCAGTTGCTCACAATCTTACACATGCATCTTTCAGATGCAATTGTGGCAACAATGGAAATGCTACTTGTTCCAAGGACTGCAAGACAGCACCTGATTAAATGCCTTTTTAGAGTGTGTGGAGAGGAATCCAGAACATCAAACAGCATTTAGATTTGGAATGCACCAAATTGTTAATTTAAAATATAGCTACACATTTTAAATTTACATTAGAAAGAGAATCTTCTGAGAAAAACATACAATTTTTTAAACAAAAATTCCTTTATGCAATTATGTGATCACTTTTGGTAATTTCCCTTGAACTACAGATTAATTTTCTAAATTACACCAGATGTTTCATGAAATAATATTCCTTATAGTGTGAGCAAGAACATTATGGTTTTGCTGTACTATTTTAATTTTTATTTTCGAATTAGTTTAAAATATAAAACTGTGAATCTGCTAATCAAAACCCAAATGTTAGCACTTAACATTTATATATGTATATATTCTACACCTCCGTAGGCCCTAATGTCCTTGATGATGCTGTTCCTCATAAATCTGCTTACTATGTTTCTACGTCTTTTTTAGGAATTAAAATTTTAGGGCTTTATCATTATTGTTGCTTGATACCACATCTGCAGGGTGTCCTGGTTTAACCCCAGCCGGCAACAAAGCACCATGCAGATGCTTACTCACCACCACACACACCCCCCCCCCACACATACACCCCACACCCCCCAGGATGGGGGAGAGAATCATAAGAGTGAAAGTGAGAAAACTCATGGGTTTAGATAAAAACAGTTTAATAAGTAAAAGCCGCGCGCACAAGCAAAGCAAAACAAGGAATTCTTTCACCACTTCCCATCAGTAGGCAGGTGTTCAGCCATCTCCAGGAAAGCAGGGCTCCATCACACGTAACGGTTACTTGGGAAGACAAAATGCCATCATTCCGAATGTGTGTTGTCCGTCCATCCCCCCGCTTCCTTCCTCTTCCCCCAGTTCCTTATATGCTGAGCATGATGTCATATGGTATGGAATATCCCTTTGGTCAGTTGGGGTCAGCTGTCCCAGCTGTGTCCCCTCCCAACTTCTTGTACACCCCCAGCCATCCCGCTGGCAGGGCAGTGTGAGAAGCAGAAAAGGCCTTGGCTCTCCGTGTAAGCACTGCTCAACAATAACAAAAACATCTCTATATTATCAACACTGTTTTCAGCATAAATCCAAAACATAGCCTCATACTAGCTACTATGAAGAAAATTAACTCTTGCCCAGTCAACTTTGTTGCTATAACAGAAATGTCATTCACTCATATTTATCAACAGTATTTTCAATATTTTTAATATTAATATTAATTAATATTACTATAATGAATTTAATATTTAATATTTTTATCAACAAGTACCTTTAATTACTAAATAAGAATTTGTTCAATGCAAAAACCCCATTAATATCAGGAGTAAAACATTTAGACATTTTATCTACAGTGGTCAGGAAAGGCAGAATAAACTAAGTAGATTTTGAAACACTGTTCAATCTCAAAGGAATGCAATTCTTAGATTGTCACCTGTCATCCTGCACAAGACCATAGCACTCTTGCAATTTTTTCTCTGTCATCTAGCTCATGTGACTCCCATAAATTTGGCAATGTGAGAACAGAAATGTAGGCTGGACAAGTGTTTTTCCTGTTATTGCATGTTCCAATTAGCTTTAGACAACTGGTGACAAATGTCTGACCACAGCTCCACTACCACCTACAGCAATGGCAGAGTGCCAGAAAGGTTGGAACAGAAGTTGGAGAACTGATGCAAATGTACAGCCTAGGATGAGCCAGTTGCTCAAATTCTGTTCATGAACCTATAGACATATCTGGTATAATATCTGGAAAAAAGTCTTCTCATTAGAACAACAAGTTCACACTTGTTAGCTCATAAAAAGGTAAAACTTGGGGGTTTTGACAGTTTTTATCTGTTGTGGAAATAGGGAAGAAGTAGGGAAGAGCTGGCTAAAGAGTTTGGAAAACGCTCAGTGGTTGAACTGCATCTGTCTAGTTTGGCAAGGACTAAATTGTTATCTCTCAGTTGATTGGTGATCTGTGGAAAATCAAACGATGGGCTTGATCCCTTTCCTAGCAGACAGTAATCAACATTGCAAAATTAACCCACCAATTAGCACCACTGGCTGTCTCATCAGAGATGCTTGGATATGAATGTAGGTGGAAACCAAACTATACTCAGGTCAGTATAGTTGGGCGCCACGTTGGGCACCAAAAAGGACTGTCGTGGTTTTACCCCAGCGGGCAGCTGAGCACCACGCAGCCACTCGTTCACTCCCTCCCCATCGGGATGGGGGAGAGAATTAGAAAAGTTAAAGTGAGAAAACTCGTGGGTTGAGATAAAGACAGTTTAATGGGTAAAGCAAAAGCCGCGCACACAAGCAAAGCAAAGCAAGGAATTCATTCACCACTTCCCATGGGCAGGCAGGTGTTCAGCCATCTCCAGGAAAGCAGGGCTCTGTCACGCGTAACGGTTACTTGGGAAGACAAACGCCATCGCTCCGAACGCCGCTGCCCCCTGTAAGGCTTGTTCTCCATTGGTTCAGGTGATTTCTGCTACAGTAATTCCTGTAACATGCAACTCAAATCACGGGTTACAACAATTTAAAGGTATTTCCATTACAATCTCCACCCCTGGTCTCACACAATTCAATACATCCTCATTAAGCACCACCACCCTTCTCATCCCTTGATATAATATGCTGATATCATTCCCTTAGTCTGTGGACCACCCTTTTAAAATGTCCATAAATGTCTGCAAAATGTCCATTGGGTTCACTTGGTCCACAACCTTGGGCTCCATCCACCATGGTGGTCACTCAGGACAGGAGAGGTGGTTGACATGTGGAGTTACTGAGCACCAAAACCAGCTCAGGTCAGGTCCACTGCTGCACTTGCGCTGCCCCCTGTAAGGCTAGAAGTTGTTGGTTTTCATTGGGGTAGGCAAGACACCCTTCTATCAGGTGGCGTGTCAGTTTGCTGGGATTGCTTGCCTGTTCAGGTGTGAAGTCCCAGGCTATAGGAGGTGATAATCGCCCTAGGAACCTGCCCAAATCCTTCCACACACCCTGCCACCCCAGGGACTGGCTGCCTCAGGGCACATTTCAGTATTGCCTCACTTAAAAGTTGTCTCCCCTTAAACCAGGACAAAACCAAACTCCACAACACCCGTAATATGCCAGCAGTATTAATTAGTAATATTAATGAGCTTACATAAGGGTGAACAAGGACCTTAGGAGCCTGCATAATGAAACCATCCACGTCAAAAGCAGGTAGAGAGAGAGAGATGTATTCCCCCATCATCTCCACAAGATAGCTCCCCCAGCACAGCAATAACATCGATGCCAGGGCCATGCACATAACCATTGTTTGTACTAGCATGCTCCCAAATTCCTTCATCCTCCCCATGAAATAGCTACCCCAGCACAGTAAGATCGTCAACACTAGGCCAAAGCACAGAGCAGCCATTGTTTGTATCAGCATGTTCCTAAGTTTAGCAAAATAGAGATAAGCAGCACAGCTAACAAACCCTGTGACCTGCACAGGAGCTTGCAACTTAATAACTACTATAGCTGTAGCGCGCTGTGGTGGGTTGACCCTGGCTGAGGGCCAGGTGCCCACCAGAGCCGCTCTATCACTCCCCTCTTTCATTAGACAGGGGAGAAAAGGTAAAACTTACGGGTCGAGATAAGGACAGGGAGAGATCATTCTCTAATTATCATCACGAGCAAACCAGACCGAACTTAGAGAGGGAATTCATCTTATTTATTACTAAGCAAAACAGAGCAGAGGAATGAGAAATAAAACCAAAATCTTAAAACACCTCCCCCCACCCCTCCCATCTTCCCGGGCTCAACTTCACTCCCGGCTTCAACCTCCGCCCCCCCAGCGGCACAGGGGGACGGGGAGTGGGGGTTACGGTCAGTTCATCACGCGGTGTTTCTGCCGCTTCTTCATCCTCAGGGGGAGGACTCATTGTTCCCCCGCTCCAGCGTGGGGTCCCTCTCACGGGAGACAGTCCTTCACGGCCTTCTCCAACGTGAGTCTCCTCCACGGGGTGCAGACCTTCGGGAGCAAACTGCTCCAGCGTGGGTCCCCCACGGGGTCACAAGTCCTGCCAGCAAACCTGCTCTGGCGTGGGCTCCTCTCTCCACGGATCCACAGGTCCTGCCAGGAGCTTGCTCCAGCGCGGGCTTCCCACGGGGCCACAGCCTCCTTCAGGTGTCTCCACCTGCTCCGGCGTGGGGTCCTCCACGGGCTGCAGGTGGAATCTCTACACCCCCTCATCCTCCCTCCATGGGCTGCAGGGGGACAGCCTGCTTCACCATGGTCTTCACCACGGGCTGCAGGGGAATCTTGCTCCGGCGCCTGGAGCACCTCCTCCCCCTCCTTCTTCACTGACCTTGGTGTCTGCAGATGTTCTTACATCTTCTCACTCCTCTCTCCAGCTGCAAAAGCGCTCTCTAACTGTTTTTGTCTTTCTTAAATATGTTATCACAGAGGCGCTGATTGGCTTGGCCTTGGCCAGCGGCGGGTCCGTCTTGGAGCCGGCTGGCATTGGCTCTATCAGACACAGGGGAAGCTTCTAGCAGCTTCTCACAGAAGCCACCCCTGTAGCCCCCCCGCTACCAAAACCTTGCCACGCAAAACCAACACATTCCACCCCTCGCCTCTGTGAATCACATATTTAAGAATTACCATTAAAATATACATTCAACACAAAACTTCACAAACACTAATCACATCAACAAAGAAAAAGAAAAAGAATTCCCCACACCAAAATCAAAACAACACTATCACAACACCAGAGTGGACAATCTACACACAAAATCTACCTCTAGTCCCTTCACAAATATATCACTCTCAAGTTACGTTCAGTCAATGTTTTGCCCGTTACCTCTTCCAATTACTATCCTTATCTCGAGTCTCTCGTGCCCCACGTTGGGCGCCAAAAAGGACTGTGGTGGGTTGACCCTGGCTGAGGGCCAGGTGCCCACCAGAGCCGCTCTATCACTCCCCTCTTTCATTAGACAGGGGAGAAAAGGTAAAACTTACGGGTCGAGATAAGGACAGGGAGAGATCATTCTCTAATTATCATCACGAGCAAACCAGACCGAACTTAGAGAGGGAATTCATCTTATTTATTACTAAGCAAAACAGAGCAGAGGAATGAGAAATAAAACCAAAATCTTAAAACACCTCCCCCCACCCCTCCCATCTTCCCGGGCTCAACTTCACTCCCGGCTTCAACCTCCGCCCCCCCAGCGGCACAGGGGGACGGGGAGTGGGGGTTACGGTCAGTTCATCACGCGGTGTTTCTGCCGCTTCTTCATCCTCAGGGGGAGGACTCATTGTTCCCCCGCTCCAGCGTGGGGTCCCTCTCACGGGAGACAGTCCTTCACGGCCTTCTCCAACGTGAGTCTCCTCCACGGGGTGCAGACCTTCGGGAGCAAACTGCTCCAGCGTGGGTCCCCCACGGGGTCACAAGTCCTGCCAGCAAACCTGCTCTGGCGTGGGCTCCTCTCTCCACGGATCCACAGGTCCTGCCAGGAGCTTGCTCCAGCGCGGGCTTCCCACGGGGCCACAGCCTCCTTCAGGTGTCTCCACCTGCTCCGGCGTGGGGTCCTCCACGGGCTGCAGGTGGAATCTCTACACCCCCTCATCCTCCCTCCATGGGCTGCAGGGGGACAGCCTGCTTCACCATGGTCTTCACCATGGGCTGCAGGGGAATCTTGCTCCGGCGCCTGGAGCACCTCCTCCCCCTCCTTCTTCACTGACCTTGGTGTCTGCAGATGTTCTTACATCTTCTCACTCCTCTCTCCAGCTGCAAAAGCGCTCTCTAACTGTTTTTGTCTTTCTTAAATATGTTATCACAGAGGCGCTGATTGGCTTGGCCTTGGCCAGCGGCGGGTCCGTCTTGGAGCCGGCTGGCATTGGCTCTATCAGACACAGGGGAAGCTTCTAGCAGCTTCTCACAGAAGCCACCCCTGTAGCCCCCCCGCTACCAAAACCTTGCCACGCAAAACCAACACACGCGCTTAATACTAAACTGCCGTTGTCAAGCCCCACGTTGGGCGCCAAAAAGGACTGTGATGGGTTGACCCTGGCTGGGGGCAAGGTGCCCACCAGAGCCGCTCTATCACTCGCCTCTTCAGCAAGGCAGGGAGGGGAGAAAGGAAGATGGAGAAAAACAACCCCAAACTCGTGGGTCGAAATAAAGGCAGTTTAATGTAGCTAAAGCAAAAAGCCGCACGCGGAAGCGAAGCAAAAAGCAAAGATTATTCTCTACTTCCCATCAGCAGGCAATGTCCAGCCACTTCCTGGGAAGTAGGGCTTCAGTAAGCGTGCCCCTTACTCCAGAAGACAAACATTGTAAAAAAAAACAATGAATGCCCCCGCCCTGTTCCTCCCCCTATTCTCAGTTTCTTATTGCTGAGCATGACGTCATATGGTATGGAATATCCCTTTGGTCAGTTTGGGTCAGCTGTCCTAGCTGTGTCCCCTCCCAAGATCTTGCCCACCCCCAGCCTACTGCTGGGGAAAAAGAAATGTTGGAAAGACAGCCTTGATGTGTGCTGGCACTGCTCAGTAGTAGCCAAAACACTGGTGTGTTATCAACACCTTGCTAGCTACCAATACACAGCACAGCACCATGAGGGCTGCTGTGGGGAGAATTAACTCCATCTCAGCCAGACCCAATACAATCAGTTACAAAAAACGATGCTTTATGCTCTCTGTAATCTAAACAGATGACATCAGGTTTTAGGGCTGTTGGTCCAGCAATTTTCATAAAGACTAAACTCAGGAAAAGCAAAATTTTAGCTTTAAAGAGCACAACATTTCTTCAGAAACATTTATTTCAGGCCTCTTTTGTCAAGGGATTGACATGAAAAAGTCTATTTAATAGAGAATTTCCAACTTCTTTGCTGAGCAGGATTGATGCTGGTAGAGGTTAAGTATATGTCTTAGCCCAGTTTCAGGACTGTAGTTTATAACAGGCACTTGAGTTTGTCAGATGAGTTTGTGTCTGCAAAAACATGCACTTTGTTATGAAGTGGATAGCTTTAACATGCATTTGTTTGTTTTGCATACTGATATTTTGCAGGCAGAGCAGAGATTTTCTGGCATTCACATGATAAGGAGAAATATAGCTGTTTACCCTAACTTCTGCTGTTACTCTGATTCTGAACTGAATTCTAAACTGCATTCACTAGCTGCTGCAATACAAAAGCAATTAATCTCTAAAAACCTAATTATAAAGATGCCAGAAGTTATAACTCATGTTGAGAATTGCTTACGCACTATTCTCTGTTTCCCAAAAACCTCAAGAAAGGTCCTTCTGACTTCATGTTTTGCATAGTTAGCGTCTGTCTACACATCATCCTTATCACCACTGTTGCTGAAATTTAAACTGCTTTCAAGCCCTTTGAGAAAAGCATGTAAGTGAGTTACGATGAAGTGTTTCAGATTCTGCTGGCACACCTAGAAATATTAAATTACTTTTTGCAGTGCATCTTGGCAAGAGCAAATAGATGAGAACAATTATGTGAGGCGAATTTGGGAAGCTGACCATTGCTGAATTCAGAGTGTCATGATGACCAGAACCAATTTACAGTAGGCTAGGGGTCCTGGTGGCTCATGGAAAATCTGCAGGAAGTCTTATAAATTTTGAAATGTTAGCCAAATTACTGGCAAAATTACTGGTTGCAGCGAGTGCCCAGACTCTTCTCCTGGTGAAAAGGTAAGTACCTGCACACGATGTTCACAAGTTGATGATCTGCTACGTCAGGTGGCTGAGTTGCAGGAAACAATAAAAAGGCTGCACAGTATTAGGGGGGCCAAGACAGAGATAGATAGGTGGTTTCATAAGCAAGTACCTGTAGTGGGCACCACAGAGAATGAGGCACCTTGGACCTTGGTGACCCACAAAAGTAGGGCTCCACTTCAGTCTTCACCCTCCAGCTTCACAACCAAAACCAGATATGAAGCCTTAACAGCTATAGACACCCACAAGCAAGATGTGCAAGGAGAAATTGTACCAGCAGCACACAGTGGATACCATAAAAAGAAATGACGAGTGTTTCTAGTGGGAGACTCTCTGTTAAGGGACACCATCTGCCGACCTGACAGGGAGTCACAAGAGATATGCTGCCTTCTGGGAGCCAAGATCCAAGATGTTGCCAAGAGGGTGCCACAATTTCTCAAGAGCACAGACTACTATCCACTGTTACTCTTTCATGTGGGCATGCATGACACTGCAAGCTGGAACCTGGGCAGAATCAAGGAAGACTATAAAGCCCTGGGGGTGCAAGTGAAAAACACTGGTGCTCAAGTTATCTTTTCCTCCATTCTACCAGTTGGAGGAAAGGGGGCAGTCAGAAATAGACATATAATGTATGTCAACTTCTGGCTACGTAGCTGGTGCCATCACAAGGGTTTTGGCTTTTATGAAAATAGGAAATTCTTTTACTATAGCCTGTTAGAGAGGGATGGGATCCACCTGTCCAGATGATGCAAGGGAATCTTTGGCAGCAGTATGGCCAACTTGGTGAAGCAGGCTTTAAACTAAAGGATTCAGGGGGTGGGGTCCAAAATGGCAAAGCCCACACCATCCCATCCAACTGGGGAATAAGCCAGGCTAACCAGAGCAGGAACCAATTTCCTGTAACTGCCTCCCAAGATGAGAATGAGAAAGCCAACCACCTTGAAGGTGTGTGTGGCTATGGCAGACCCTCCTGCACCCCTCCAGGGAAACCTCCATGCTCAATTACCTCTCTGAAATGCCTGTACACAAATGCATGCAGCATGGAGAATAAACAGGAAGAACTAGAGGTCTATGTGAGGTTGCAGGGCCGTGATCTCACTGCAATTACAGAGACATGGTAGGATAGCTCACACGACTGGAATGCTGTCATGGATGGCCACATACCTTTTAGGAAAGACAGGCCAGCAAGGCGAGGTGGTAGAGTTGCTCTTTATGTGAGAGAGCAACTGGAATGTAGTGAGCTCTGCCTATGCATGGACAAAGAGCGAGTCCAGAGCTTATGGGTAAGGATTAAGGGGCAGGCTAATATGGGTGACACTGTTGTGGGTGTTTACTACAGGCCACCTGATCAGGAAGAGGAAGTCAATGAGGCCTTCTATAGACAGCTGGAAGTAGCCTCACATCTCACGATCACAGTCCCTGGTCCTCATGAGGGACTTCCACTACCATGATATTAGCTGGAAAAGCAACATGGCCAAGCATGCACAGTCCAGGAGGTTCCTGCAGAGCATTGATGACAACTTTTTGACACAGGTGGTGGAGGAGCCCACGAGGAGAGGGGTGCTGCTGGACCTTGTACAAACAAACAAAGAAGGAGTGGTCGAAGATCTGAAGGTTGGGGGCAGTCTTGGCTGCAGTGACCATGAGATGGTGGAATTCAGGATCCTACATGGAAGGAGCAGGGCAATAAGTAGGATTACAACCCTGGACTTCAGGAGAACTAACTTTGGCCTTTTTCAAAGACCTGCTTGGGAGAATCCCATGGGTTAAGGTTCCAGAAGGTAAGGGGACCCAAGAGATCTGGTCAATATTCAAGCACCACTTCCTCCGAGCTCAAGATCGGTGCATCCCGAAGAACAGGAAGACAAGCAAAGGAGGAAGGAGACCTGCATGGATGAGCAAGGAATTCCTGGAAAAATGCAAAGGGAAGAAGGAAGTTTACAGAATGTGGAAAAAGAGAGTGGCCACTTGGGAGGAATATAGGGATGCAGTCAGAGAATGTAGGGATGCAACAAGGAAGGCTAAGGCCCACTTGGAATTAAATCTGGCAAGGGATGTCAAGGGCAACAAGACAAATACACCAGCAGCTAAAGGAAGACTAGGGAAAACGTGGGCCCGCTGCTGAATGGGTGGGTGCCCTGGTGACGGAGGATACAGAGAAGGCAGAGTTACTGAATGCCTTCTTTGCTTCAGTCTTTACTGCTAAGGTTGGCCCTCAGGAATCCCAGACCCTGGGAGGTAGGAGAGAAAGTCTGGAGAAAGGAAGACCTTCCCTTGGTTGAGGAGGATCGGGTTAAAGAACATCTAGGCAAACTTGACATCCACAAATCCATGGGCCCTGATGGGATGCACCCACAAGTGCTCAGGGAGCTGGCAGATGTTATTGCTAGGCTGATCTCAATCATTTTTGAAAGGTCATGGAGACCAGGAGAGGTGCCTGAGGACTGGAGGAAAGCCAATGTCACTCTGGTCTTGAAAAAGGGCAAGAAGGAGGACCCAGGAAACTACAGGCCGGTCAGCCTCACCTCCATCCCTGGAAAGGTGATGGAACAGCTTATTCTGGGGGTTATCAATAAGCATGTGGAAGAAAAGGAGGTTATCGGGAGTGGTCAACATGGATTCACCAAGGGGAAATTATGCCTGACCAATGTGATAGCCTTCTATGATGGCATGACTGGCTGGGTGGATGAAGGGAGAGCAGTGGATGTTGTCTGCCTTGACTTCAGTAAGGCTTTTGACACTGTCTCCCATAACATCCTCATAGGCAAGCTTAGGAAGTGTGGGTTAGATGAGTGGACAGTGAGGTGGGTTGAGAACTGGTTGAATGGCAGAGCCCAGAGGACCGTGATAGGCGGCGCAGGGTCTAGTTGGAGGTCTGTAGCTAGTGGTGTGCCCCAAGGGTCAGTGCTTGGTCCGGTCTTATTCAACATACTCATCAATGACCTGGACGAGGGGACAGAGTGTACCCTCAGCACGTTTGCTGACGCTACTAAGCTGGGAGGAGTGGCCAACACATCGGAAGGCTGCGCTGCCATTCGGTCAGACCTGGACAGACTAGAGAACTGGGCAAAGAGGAACCATATGAAAGTCAATAAGGGCACGTGTAGGATCCTGCACCTATGGAAGAAGAACCCCAGACACCAGTACAGGTTAGGGGTTGACCTGCTGGGAAGCAGCACTGCGGAGAAGGACCTGGGAGTCCTGGTGGACGACAAGCTCTCCATGAGCCAGCAATGTGCCCTTGTGGCCAAGAAGATACATTGTGGTATCCTGGGGTGCATTAAGAAGAGTGTGGCCAGCAGGTCGAGGGAGGTTATCCTCCCCCTCTACTCTGCCCTAGTGAGGCCACATCTGGAGAACTGTGTCCAGTTCTGGGCTCCCCAGTTCAAGAAAGACAGGGAACTACTGGAGAGAGTCCAGCAGAGAGTTACAGGGATGATTAGGGGACTGGAGCATCTCTCTTATGAGGAAAGGCTGAGAGAGCTGGGTCTGTGTAGCCTGGAGAAGACTGAGAGGGGATCTCATCAATGCTTATAAAAATCTAAAGGGTGGATGTCTATAGGATGGGGCCAGACTCTTCTCAGTGATGCCCAGTGACAGGACAAGGGGCAGCGGGCACAAACTGGAACACAGGAAGTTCCTTCTGTGTATGAGAAAAAACTTCTTTACTCTGAGGGTGACCGAGCACTGGAACAGGCTGCCCAGAGGTGTTGTGGAGTCTCCTTCTCTGGAGATATTCAAAACCCGCCTGGACGCAATCCTGTGCAACATGCCCTAGGTGATCCTGCTTTAGCAGGGGGGTTGGACTAGGTGATCTCCAGAGGTCCATTCCAGCCCCTACCAATCTGTGAATCTGTGAATCTTAAAATCTCATGCACTGCCCTCTCCCATGCTACTTAGCTTCATCATCCTGTCCTCAAAATTCCTTCCTTTCAGATAACCTTCCTTCAGTAGACTGTGTTCATTCTCTGCTACCTACCTCCCTTTTTCCAAAAATGCCACAGGAGTCCAGACTACTCTGGCAAGACTCCTATAATGCCAAAGAATCACCTGTGCATTCTGAAGTTGTATTGAAGGAAAGATCAAGACACACAGAGCTGCTGAGCAGAGATCCTGAGAAGTTGTTCTCAGAGAAATACCGTTTTAATTGATGTGCTTAGCAAAGGAGAGAGAGGTTTTGGAGCAAGTACTATAAAAAGGATTTTTTGCATAGTTAAGAAGCCATCATATCTCCAAATTGTTAGCTAAAATGCTCTTTATGCTGCCGAAGTTATATGCCACAGTTGTCCACTGGGACATTCAAGGGGGACAGAGACGGATCCAGTTCTGGTTTCTGGCTACCTGTCCACTGAAGGGAGTGCAGGACTGGCTGTGTCATGGAACCCAGTCATCTGTAATTGCAGGTAATCTCACAATAGATATAAAATGTAGATAGGCCCATACAACTTGTGTTCTATAACAGCAGCATGCACCATATCACAGAATCACATAACCACAGAATGGTAGTGGTTGGAAGGGACCTCTGGAGATCATCTAGTCCAACCCCCCTGCTAAAGCAGGATCACCTAGAGCAGGTTGCACAGGATTGCGTCCAGGTGGGTCTTGAATATGTCCAGAGAAGGAGACTCCACAATCTCTTTGGGCAACCTGTTCCAGTGTTCTGTCACCCTCAAAGTGAAGAAGTTTTTCCTCACATTCAGATGGAACTTCCTGTGTTCCAGTTTGTGCCTGTTGCCCCTTGTCCTGTCACTGGGCACCACTGAAAAGAGTCTGGCCCCATCCTCTTGACACTCACCCTTTAGATATTTACAAGCATTGATAAGATCCCCTCTTGTTGTCCCAAATCTGTGTTCTTCATCCAGTGTGCAAAGAGCCAATCTCACACAGAGTCAAGATATTTTTTTATTTCAGTTCTGGCCAGAATAGGGTGCCAGGCATCTAACACCAGCCAGCACACTGAGTACATCAAGTGTGCCCTTTTTATAATAAAAAGATGTATCTGATTGGTGTTCTTACACTTCCTTAACCACCTTTCACCCGCCTTCACCATAATTTTGCATTTTACTTCATGTTTTAAATATTTGGGGAGGTCTTCTAATTAGCATGCTCATTATTCACAAAAGGGTGTACATTTTAGTATTAAAATCGATACAGGTGAGTTGAGGATACACTATTTCTTGATACTCTTCCAAGGCTAGATATATTTTATATACACGTACAATAGGGAAAGAATACTTTGAAGGGTCCTATTGTTCTAAATCCTTGGTCCATTGAGAGATCCTATCCTGATTACTATAGTTTCAGAACATACTGTTAAGGATACTCGAGGTGGCATATACTTTGCACAGTCTTAACCCTTATTTTTCCTACATCAGATCCCCCCTTTGAGACTTATGGACATATTTTACATGTCCCATATGTCTCACCCTATATCTTTCCAAAAAGTTTGTTGTCCAATTCTTTTTGATCAATTTGCTTGGAGAATGGGTTGTCTTCCAATTTTGTCATCACAATTTGTTGGAGTTTTCTAGTTCTTAATATAGTCTTACCTAAATCCGTACATATTGGCAGGCAGTGGATCATACAACAACTTAACAGTAATAAAATCAGTATGAGTATAGCCATCAAGAATAGTTGTTTTAGCCAATTCAGACTAGGTAACCAAGACGTTAACCACGAAAAATCCAGTCCTTCTCGTTCCTTAAAATTTGAGGCCAAATCTTTTCATTTTTGTATATCTTTTTCTATTATTTGTGAATTATCTGTGAAATTGAAACAACACATTCCTTTAAACTCCTCACATCCATGATTGTGTCTTAAGAGCAGATAATCGATGGCAGCTCTGTTTTCTAATGTAGCTTCTCTATTCTGTGCTATATCTTTGCCCAAAACTGCTAGAGCCTGGGAAGTATAGTTTGGTTTTGATCAATGCACAGGCAATTTTCTTTATTGTATGATAGTTCATGGCTACTCCTATTCCCAGTGTTGAGACTGCTGCAGCTATCGTTTCACTTGGGCTCCAAAGAGTTACTTGTGAGTCACAATTTGAGGGCAAAGTTTGAGCTTGTCTTTTCTGTCTTTTCTCTATATTTTCTTACTAGGAAGCCAGGCTTATCAGTCTTCCTATAGAACATTGTCCTCCAGTCACGTTAGCAGGGATATATGTGTAAGCTCTCTTCCCACAAAGGAGGAACCATCCTAAGGGGAGTATAGTATGGATCAAAGTGTAGCTTGCTAGCTCAGTTCTACTACACTTCAAAGGAGGTTCAAAGCAAGATAAATTTTCACATTTTGTAGGCACAATTTATGAACCATATGCAGCTTTCTGCAGAGAGCATACCTCTCACTTCTACTCTAAGCATTCCCTTATCATGTATTTTTGTAAGTTTCCTTCAACTATACATGCTGCTATAGGTTACATTAATGTCAAAGGATTTCAGCATTGTATAGCTTTTCAAAAGACAGGGAGGTGTTGGTATTCCTAGCAAACAGGAGGTAAAGACCTCTTCAACAGAAACCCCACCCGCTAAGCAAAAGGAAGTGGTATTTATAATGTTCTTAGCTAAATTTTCCCAAATATTCTCTGATTGATCCCATTTCTGGAAAAACATAGTTGATCCTGCAACTTGGAAAGAGAACAAGAATATGTATCCTCTCATTTTACAAAACAATTGCACGACAGTACAGTTTTTAATGGTCCCTCCGGGATGACTCTCCACTCATCTTCAGATTCTGGCAGAGGGGCTGGTTTGACTCGTGTGTAGTGGGCCCAAGAACTGATTCCTTCCACTTTTATGCTGGTATAGGTGGTCAACAGGAATATGTAAGGTCCTTTCCACTTCTCCCTCAGCGGCTCATCTTTCCAGATTCGAATAGAAACCAAGTCTCCAGGTTGAAAGTTGTGTACTGGCGTATCCAGGGGCAAAGGAGATTGAGATACCTGTGTAAAGATGATAAAACACGCGAAAGAGACAGCAAATAATTCCTTAACATTCCTTCTCCTTTGACATGCATTTGGTCACTTTGAGTTTCTATACTTTTAACTGGACATGGTTTCCCATATAATATTTCAAAAGGACTCACTCCTTCCCTTACTCGCAGGGTGATTCTAACTCTCATCAAGGCAATTGGTAAAACATCTATTCACTTGAGCTGGGTTTCCTGACACAACTTTGAGATCTGCCTCTTAAGGGTCTGGTTCATTTTTTCCACCTTTCCACTAGACTGTGGTCTCCAGGGAGTGTGTAAATCCCATTTAAATTGAAGAAACTGTGACACTCCCTGGACTACTTCTGAAATAAAATGAGGCCCATTATCTGAAGATAGCCCCTCAGGAATTCCAAAATCTAGGGATTATTTCCTTTAATAGTGCTTTAACAACCTCTCTGGCCTGATTGGTGTGGCAAGGGAAAGCTTCTGGCCATCCTGAAAAGGTATCTACCAAAGTAGATATTTATATTGTCTATACTTTGGCAACTGAGAGAAATCTATTTGCCAGTGCTTCCTGGGGGTTATTCGCACAACAAGTTCAGCATCTTCTTACTATTGCATCTGCATTTTTCTGCATTTTTGGTCCTATGGCATGTCTTTTAACACTGCTTATCATAGCATCAGCTCCTATGTGAGTTTTCTTCATGTAGCTTCTTAAGGAGGGTTTCCATCATTTCGGGTGCAGTCAGAACCTGCTGATTTGGAGTTATCCACCATCCTTCTGCATTCTTTGAACAGTTTAACATTTCTGCCAACCAGTCTTCCTTCTCGGAGTACTGGGGAGGTTTTAAGTCGATTTCTCTACCAGGTATCAGGGCTCTGATTACATGGTCATGTAAAGCAGCAGCAGCAGCTACAGCTCGAAGGCATGCAGGCCATCCTTTTCTTACTTCATTGAGTTGTTTTGAAAAGTAAGCCACTGGTCTCTTCCAGCTTCCACGTCTTTGGGTCATTACTCCTAAGGCCACATGCTGTCTTTCGTGGACATATAATTGGAAAGCATTTGTCATGTCGGGTAGGCCTAAAACCAGAGCTTCCATTAGTTTCTTTTTTATCTCCTCAAAGCTCCTTTGGCACTCTGGAGTCCATTCCAATAGTTCTCCTGGTCCTTTAATAGCATTGTATAGCGATTTAGCTATCAGTCCAAAATTTGGGATCCAAATGCAACAAAACCCAGCCATTCCCAGGAACCCTCTTAGTTGTCTTTTAGTTTTTGGCACTGCAATTCGGCATATAGCCTCTTTTCTTTCTATTCCCAGCTCCCTTTGTCCTTTTGATATCTCAAAGCCCAGATATCAAACTTTTTCTTTTGCTATCTGAGCCTTTTTCTGGGAGACTCTGTATCCTGCCAATCCCAGATAATTTAGCAGACTAACTGTTGCCTCCAGACAGTTTTTTTCAGTGTTGGCTCCTATTAATATGTCATCTATGTATTGCAACAGAGTCACATTATTATTATCACTTTGCCATTGTTCCAGCTCTCTCGCCAATACGTTACCAAACAGGGTAGGGCTGTTTTTGAATCCTTGGGGGAGTACAGTCCAACACAGCTGCTCTTTTCTTCCCATTGTGGGATTCTCCCATTCAAAGGCAAAGATTGTTTGGCTTTGTTCATCCACTGGGATACAAAAGAAAGCATCTTTTAAGTCCAAAACAGTACAATAAGCATTTTTTTCAGGTACCGAGGCTAGCAGAGTGTAAGGGTTTGGTACAGTAGGATGTATGTCCATAGTTATTTGATTTATCAGTCTTAAAGACACTGGAACAAGTTGCCCAGAGAAATTGTGGAGGCCCCATCTCTGGAAGTGCTCAAGGCCAGGTTGGATGGGGCTTTGGGCAACCTGGTCTAGTGGAGGGTGTCCCTGCCCATGGCGGGGGGGTTGGAACTAGATGATCTTTAAGGTCCCTTGCAACCCAAACCATTCTATGATTCTATGATTAAATCTTGTATTAATCTATATTCTTGAGAGTGAGGCTTCCTTACTGGTAAAATTGAAGTATTAAATTCAGATTGACATTCTCTAAGCAATCCATATTACATGAAAGTATTTATGAAGGGTTCCAATCCTTTGCGTGCTTCCAATCGAATAGGGTATTGATTTACCCTCACCGGGCTTACCCCGGGTTTGAGTTGTATTTTAATTGGGATCACATTCTTTGCTTTACCTGGTTTATTTGAGGCCCACACCAAAGGAATTACCACATTTAATATCATGACTGGGATGCTATCTCCAGGTTCTTCCAAGGTCTTATCCATTAGTAAGCAGATTTGAGCCTTCCATGCCATTTCTTGAGGGATGTGCAACTGTACAGAGTTCTCAGAGAAGGTTACTCAAGCATTTAATTTACATCATAGTAAATCTCATCCTAACAGCAGAAGGGGGACATTCTGGCATATATAGAAATTCATGAGTCAATTTAGTACCTCCAATCGTACATTCCATAGGTTGTAAGAATGGCTGTAAAATTCTCTTTCCCGTTGCCCCCACAACTGGTATTGTGGTTTTTACTTAAAGGTCCCTTACAGCTAGTCACTACTGAGTGGGTAGCTCCACTATCTATCAAAAAATCTATAATCTTGTTCCCCAGATTCACTGGAACCAGACGATATGCTGGGGATGCATTAATATCTTCCCCCGTCCCCTTCATTTGGTTTCTGAATCTTCCAGCATCATAACATTAATTTCCTCTGACCTATTCTTTCCTTCCCTATCAGGACACTCATTGCTCCAATGTCCTTCCTGTCTGCAAATGGCACATCATTAATTTAGGCCCAGAGGAAGGCCCCTTCGAGCTCCTGTACCCCTACTTCGTCCTCCACGACCACCCCTTTCTCCACAATCTACTCTTCCCCTTCCTCTCGGTCCACCTTTTCCATCTACTGTTGCTGCTGCTAAAAGGGAGGCTTGTAGTTTCATCCTTGCCTGTTCTTTTTTCTCCTTCTTTTCTTCTCTTTTATTATATACTTTATAAGCAATCTCAATTAACTGAGAAATAGACATTCCCCCTGCTCCATCTACTTTCTGCAACTTTTTCCTTATATCCTGCAATGACTGACCTATGAACAACATATTAAACATCTTTTGATTTGCCTCTTCCTCTGGGTTCAAATCAGTCCATTTCTTAGCTACTTTACATAATCTCTCATAGAAAGTCGACGGGCTTTCATCAGGTTCTTGCCTAACTTCATATAGCTTAGATAGATAGGTTTTTTGGTCTAGGGACCCCATGCTGTATTCCATATAGTATCAGCTGCTGGTATTGGTTCAGTCTGGCTTTTCCAATTCCCATATTTGGATCCCATTCTGGATCCTCTCTTAGAGGCAAATATTCATCGGGATCTTCCTGTCTATTCCTCCTTCCTCCTTTTTCTTTCACTTTATCTAATACCATTCTTTTTTCTTTGACAGTGCAAAAGGTGTTCAATAGAGACTGCATATCTCCCCAATTAGGATTATGAGTCAGCATCATAGTTTCTAAAAGCTGATACATTCCTTCAGGATTTTCTCTATAAGACCTGACATATTGTTTCCAATTTAATAGATCAGAAGTAGTAAAGGGGACATGTACAAAGACGGGCATACCATCAGTCCCTATTGCTTGTCTTAGAGGTGCTTGTATCACTGGCTGAGAATGTCCCTGGGTCCTGCTGGAGATGGGACTAAAACTTTCACTTCCCGTTTGTTCCCTCCCTTCATTCGTTTCTGGATTATCTTTACTTGTCCCTTTTCCTGTATTGTACGGGGGTGGAGAGGAGGGAACCAACATCTGCACATCTTCTTTTTCATCTGTCCCACAACAAACAACTCCTTGCTTCCTTTCCTTTTCTTCAATGCATGGCATTAACATATCCCCTTCTATCTCACACTTTTTTGAATATCCGGTTTCCTAAACAAAGTCTTAAATGCATCAACATAAGGCACTTCATCCCACTTCCCAAGTCGACAACAAAACAACATCAATTATAATATAGTATTAAATTGCAAAGACCCATTTTCTGGCCACCGTTCGCCATCGTCTAGCTTATAATTTGGCCTCCCTTGATTACAATAACTCTTCATTTTATCTTTAGTCATTGGATCACCCCCAAAATTTATTCTAATTTTTCAGGATGCATCCTAAAGGGCTACAGGGAGGGATCATGGATTGGCTCGTTCCCATAACTCGTACCTCTTGTGCGCACTCGGCTCTGACTTTATTTCCTCAATTTGTCAGCAAAGGTAACTTCTACCTCTGTTACCAAGTGTCTATGTGCAACTTTATTCCATGGAAATAATTCAATATAATACTCACCAATCCAGGAATTTGCCACCCTTTCACAAATATCTCTCTTGGGTGTTGCACCTTTGAGTTGCTCACTTCCCCAGCACCGGAGGGGATCCTGAGGAGTCTCGGATCAAATTGGTCAGTGTGCACTGGAGTCCTGTCTGACCCTTTCTCTGGCACCAAGCAAGATGATCCAGGCAAGGCCTTATGGCTGTCTCACCTGGGTCACCAAGAATGTCCCAAATCTGGGTTCTTCACCTGGTGTGCAAAGAGACAATCACACAGAGAGTCGAGATATTTGTTTATTTCAATTCTGGCCAGAATAGTGTGCCAGGCGTCTAACACCAGCTGGCACACCGAGTACATCAAGCATGCCCTTTTTATAATAAAAAGATGTATCTGACTGGTGTTCTTACACTTCCTTAACTGACTTTCACCCACTGTTAACATACATATGCATTTTACTTCATGTTTCAAACATTTGGAGAAGTCTTGCTTGCTTGACAGGGTTTTAAGAGGCAGGCCCATGCAAACTGCATGAAGTTCAACAAGGCCAAGTGCAAGGTCCTGCATGTGGGTCGGCGCAATCCCAAACACAACTATAGGCTGGGCGAGGAATGGATTGAGAGCAGCCCCGAGGAGAAGGACTTGGGGGTGTTGATTGATGAGAAGCTCAACATGAGCTGGCAGTGTGCGCTTGCAGCCCAGAAAGCCAACCGTGTCCTGGGCTGCATCAAAAGAAGTGTGACCAGAAGGTCAAGGGAGGTGATCCTGCCCCTCTACTCTGCTCTTGTGAGACCCCCACCTGGAGTACTGCATCCAGCTCTGGGGGCCCCAACAGAAGGAGGACATGGAGCTGTTGGAGCGAGTCCAGAGGAGGGCCATGAAGATGGTCAGAGGGCTGGAGCACCTCTCCTATGAGGACAGGCTGAGAGAGTTGGGATTGTTCAGCCTGGAGAAAAGGCGGCTCTGGGGAGATCTAATTGCGGCTTACCAGTACCTGAAGGGGGCCTACAGGAAAGATGGAGAGGGGCTGTTTATCAGGGAGCGTAGTGACAGGACAAGGGGTAATGGGTTTAAGCTGAAGGAGGGTCGATTTAGATTAGATGTTAGAAAGAAATTCTTTACTGTGAGGGTGGTGAGGCACTGGAACAGGTTGCCCAGGGAGGTTGTGGAGGCCCCCTCCCTGGAAGTGTTTAAGACCAGGTTGGATGAGGCTTTGGGCAACGTGGTCTAGTGGAGGGTGTCCCTGCCTGCAGCAGGGGTGTTGGACCTAGATGATCTTTGAGGTCCCTTCCAACCCAAACCATTCTAAGATTCTATGATTCTACGATTATTCACAAAGGGGTGTACATTTTAGTATTATAATCAATACAGGTGAGTTGAGGATAGACTATTTCTTGATACTATTCCAAGGCTAGATATAGTTTATGTACACTTGCAACACGGAAAGAATACTTTGAAGAGTCTTATTATTCTAAATCCTTAGTCCATTGAGAGATCCTATCCTGATTACTATAGTTTCAGAACATACTGTTAAGGATACTCGAGGTGGCATATACTTTGCACAGTCTTAACCCTTATTTTTCCTACATCAATCTCAGTCTTCTCTTCTCCAGGCTACACAGACCCAGCTCTCTCAGCCTTTCCTCATAAGAGAGATGCTCCAGTCCCCTAATCATCCCTGTAACTCTCTGCTGGACTCTCTCCAGTAGTTCCCTGTCTTTCTTGAACTGGGGAGCCCAGAACTGGACACAGTTCTCCAGATGTGGCCTCACTAGGGAAGAGTAGAGGGGGAGGATAACCTCCCTCGACCTGCTGGCCACACTCTTCTTAATGCACCCCAGGATACCACAATGTATCTTCTTGGCCACGAGGGCACATTGCTGGCTCATGGAGAGCTTGTCATCCACCAGGACTCCCAGGTCCTTCTCTGCAGAGCTGCTTCCCAGCAGGTCAACCCCTAACCTGTACTGGTGCTTGGGATTGTTCTTCCATAGGTGCAGGACCCTACGCTTGCCTTTACTGAACCTCATTAGGTTCCTCTCTGCCTAGCTCTCTAGCCTGTCCAGGTCTCACTGACTGGCAGCACAGCCTTCTGGTGTATCAGCCACTCCTCCCAGTTTTGTATCCAGCAAACTTGCTCAGGTTGCACTCTGTCCCTTCATCCAGGTCATTGATTGATATGAATATATAGGATCCCAAAACTTTCCAATATCCTTATTAAAAAAATCTAATTAAAATACAGGAAGAAGACAGGAGAGATGAAAGCATTGCCAATGTCTTTATGTCCCTGAAAAAGCAGAGAGTTAAATAAAGCCTGCAGATGCTCCTTCATAATATAGAAGGCCAAAAAATAAAAACCCACCCAAAAAACCCACCTCCACCACCTAAAGTATCTTAACAGTGAAAAGCTGTGCAGAGTAGCAGATTCTCCTATCTCAACACACTGCTGGTCTGAACAACAAGTTAAAATGACTCCAAAGGGTACAAGTCTGTGATACACAGGTAGACAGAACCCTGGATAACTTGCACAAAAAAAGACAGTCTCTTGTCTATTGAAGTTACATCTTTTCTGCTACTGGCAGATCCTCTGTATCTACTGAAGACTGAGGCTGACATACCCAGAGAAGGGTCTTTGACCCCATGCACACTGACAATGAACACAGTGACAGCGCCTAAGGCAGCCTTGGTAAAATTTGCATGAGAATAAAGCAAAGATTCACCACTATATGAGTAACAGCTGTGGGAGGTGAGTCCTGGATGAGAAAATATGGTAAAGCATAAAGAGAGAAATGTGATACCAAACAAAAGGTTAAGATATATACAAGAAAATCAAGACATTTTAGGGACAGCTAGGGAGAAATTAATTCTATTTATGCTGAACTCAGAGGCTGCCTCAGTCCCAATGCTCTCCTAAAGAACCTGCCCAGTACAACAGCTCTTTCTCACCAAGTGACAAATCCTTCCTAAAAGTAATATCTTGAAAACATTGCTAAGTAAAACCTTAATTCTATTTGAAGCTAAGAATATTTATAATTTTATGGAAAAAATTTTAACAGACACCATAAGGTCCAGAGTAACAGTTAAAAATTCAAAGAAGATTATCCTTTTCCAAAAGGAGAAAAAGTATACAAAGAACTTTAATTCTGCTATTAAGTAGCCAGTAATAAAAGTCAAACTGTGAAATATAAACACTATGCTAGTTTAGTAGTTACTTTCAAAATAAAATTATGTTAATTTATTATCAAAATCTTAATTTCTTATCGTACACTCTGATGTTACTGAAATGAAACAGCAGTGGTTGTTGAACTGCCATACGTGGCATAGAGTAACAACAATACAGTTGGCTACTTTGTGAATCCCAATTGTGCATTCTGGAGACAGTAGCTGTGCATATATACACAGTAAAGGTACAAAATGTGCTAAATACAACCTTATTACCTTCTTATTTGCTCTAAATTATCAAATCAGTGGACTTGCAAAGTGGTGCTGAAAAGTAACATTTCTGTGCGGTCATAAAACAATTCAAAGAAACATACATTCACTGCACTCTTCATACAGCTTGTGAAAATGTAGGCACTGTTGAGCTTCTCAAAACTCTCTCTAGAAATTAAATTTAAATTTATTTATGTAATATTACTTCTTACAAAGCAGATTTCAAGGCTAAACTAGGTGGAATGCTGTACAGTAACAGCATGAGATATTTAGGATGTTTACGTGGTTCCTAAGAGATTTTATGAGAAATTTCTCTGAATGCTAACAGAATATGGCAATCATGCAATCAAAAGATATGTTACAACATATCTTTGCCACACTTCGAGTACTGTGTTCAGTTTTGGGCCCCTCACTACAAGGAAGACATTGAGGTGCTGGAGCATGCCCAAAGAAGGGCAACAAAGCTGGTGAAGGGTCTAGAGAACATGTCTTATGTAGAGCAGGTGAGGAAATTGGGGTTGTTTAGTCTGGAGAAAAGGAGGCTCAGGGGAGACCTTATCACTCTCTACAACTACCTGAAAGGAGGTTGTAGCAAGGTGGGCGTCGGTCTCTTCTCCCAAGTAACAAGTGATAGGACAAGAGGAAATGGCCTCAAGTTGTGCCAGGGGAGGTTTAGATTGGATATTAGGAAAAATTTCTTCACCAAAAGGGTTGTCAAGCACTGGAACAGGCTGCCCAGAGAAGTGGTTGTGTCACCATCCCTGGAGATATTTTAAACAGCGTAGATGTGGTGCTTAGGGACATGTTTCAGTGGTTGGACTTGGCAGTGGTAGGTTAATGGTTGGACTTGATGATCTTAAAGGTCTTTTCCAACCAAAACAATTCTATGATTCTATTCTATGATTGTAACAGAAACAGTAGTCATCTTAAAGCCTGTCAAGAAACAATTTGTGTTTGTATGGGCATCAAAGGGGACTAAAAAGACATTTCAGTAGCAAATGAACTAGTATTAGGGCTTGCTAGTCCAGTAGGTGTGCACTGTAGTTACTATGGTAACTGCAAAGCAGTACAAAATCAGAAGCAAGGTGCCAATGACTTCTATGCTGAGTAAACGTTTAACATCATTGTTAGATTCTTACTAGCACCTCAGCTATTGTAAAGCTAGAGTGAGTTGTCATCTGCACTGGAATGCCTTCAAGTTGGCCAAAATGAAGGTGTAGCTGAAGACAGCATGTTCAGTTGTTTATGAATTCCTGGAACTTTCATTCATCTGGCTTAAATTTCTCACATAATTTCTCAAAAAGAAACAGGCATGAAAAAATTTCCAGATATTTTATGATATCAAAGAAAAAATAGTTTTATAAAATATTTATCTTTTAAGTGAATCAAGTTAAAGTGCATTTGAAAAACTATAGAAATAAATCCAATATTCAAGAGAGGTAAATAAATAAATTAGATCTTCTGGACTTTAACAAGGCTGCTAAAAAAGTAAGATCTAAATGCAGGCATTCTGATACTTTGTACTGTAGCATTGACTTTTAAATCAGGATAAATAGCAGCTGAGAGATATTAATTGACTTTTTTTTTCAAGCCTTGTTAAAAAAAATCACATGTTCTGGAACCAGAAACTGTGTAAAATAATCCATGCAGTCACATTAGTTGTGTATATCCTCTGTCCATTCTCCCAATTCCTTTCATTTACTCTGCATTCCATTCAGATTTTGTATTATTTCATTCAGTTTCAGATTAGAAATCAGCATCTTTGGGATTTAGCATATTTTGTCATATCTTTGTTTCTCAGCATAATACAGCCCAATTCAACCTGGAGCTTTGAAGCAATAAGGCAATGCAAATGATAAATATAAAAATAGTAAGGCGCTAAGAGATTTCTTCCTCATACACTAATTTCTTTAAATGTGCTCTTCAGAGAATATGCTATGGTGTCTACAATGTATATTAGAAAACAACTAGGCTCCTGACCAAGGAGTTTTAAATTAGATCATTGACACAAAAAGAAATAGAGGGTATGGAATAGGCAAGACACTATGGAAAACAGGGAAAGAACAAATGGAAATTATTCCAGAGAAATTTCAGTAAGAGCTAGATTATTCCATTTATTATGTCAAGCCAACAGATTTGAAATTTTACTGACACTGTACTTTTAATCAACAGGATGAAACCACAGAGTGCATACCTTATTAAAAGCCATACAAAAGAAGCTTATTTTGATGATAGATTTTATAAGGCATTTTTGAACAAAAGAGGAAAATAATAGGTCCAGTGAACTGTACAACACTGAAGAGGAAAACAGTTAAAAGCAGGAAGAAGCAAAGAAAACCAGAAGGATAACAGGAGTATCAGGATAACAAAGTGTTACTGTTACCCATAGTCTGTAGTTGTCCTCCCGTGTTCTTCTCTTAGCAGTAGTTATATTCACCTTTTGAATCTTGTTCAGTTCTTTAAACTGAAAATTCATTTATTCAGAAAAAGTCTATAAAAGATGAGGCTTAAGTGTTAAGCATTATTTACACGGAAACATAAGCTGCTCCCTCAAAATGGCTCTAGTAAATGCTCTGTTTTTACTATCCACAAGGATTAAATTAAAAAAATACTAAAATTACCTTTGTATAGCAGGGAATTCCTGGGAGTACAAACCAAAGGCAGTTGATAAATAAGACTACTGCATATATTTTGATGGCTTTTAAAATAATTTTGACTTAGGAATACATACATTAAACAAATATGGATGTACAGTCTAGTCCTTCAAAGCCTAAAACGTAAGCAAAGGAAGTTGCATATGGAATATTGGACAACACAGCAGAGCAGAAGCAATCCAGGAAGTTCCTGGAATGTGTCGATGACAACTTTCTCCTCCAAGTGATAGAGGAGCCCACGAGGAGAGGTGCCATGCTGGACCTTGTTCTCACCAGCAAGGAGGGGCTGGTAGGGGACGTCAAGCTCAAGGGCAGCCTTGGCTGCAGTGACCACAAAATGGTGGAATTCAGGATCCTCAGGGCAGCGAGGAGGGCGTGCATCAAGCTCACTACCCTGGACTTCAGGAGAGCAGACTTTTGCCTCTTCAGGGATCTGCTTGGTAGAATACCATGGGACAAAGCCCTGGAAGGAAGAGGGGCCCAAGACAGCTGGCTAATATTCAAGGGTCACCTCCTCCAAGCTCAGGAGAGATGCATCCCAACAAAGAGGAAGTCAAGCAAAACCACCAAGAGGTCCCCGTGGATGAACAAGGAGCTCCTGGGCAAAGTCAAACAAAAAAAGGAAGCCTACAGAGGGTGGAAGCAAGGGCAGGTAGCCTGGGAAGAATACAGAGAAACTGTCCGAGCAGCCAGGGATCAGGTTAGGAAAGCCAAAGCCCTGATAGAAATTAGTCTGGCCAGGGATGTCAAGGACAACAAGAAAAGCTTCTATAGGTATGTTAGTGAGAAAAGGAGGACGAGGGAAAATGTGGGTCCCCTCTGGAATGAAACGGGTGACCTGGTTACCCAGGATATGGAGAAGGCTGAGGTACTCAACGACTTCTTTGCCTCAGTCTTCACTGGCAAATCCTTGAGCCGCCACACTGCCCAGGTCACAGAAGGCAAAGGCAGGGACTGGGAGAATGCAGAACTGCCCACTGTAGGAGAAGATCAGGTTCGAGAATATCTAAGGAACCTGAAGGTGCACAAGTCCATGGGACCTGATGAGATGCATCCGTGGGTCTTGAGGGAACTGGCGGAGGAAGTGGCCAGGCCACTCTCCATCATATTTGAGAAGTCCTGGCAGTCCGATGAAGTTCCTGCTGACTGGAAAAGGGGGAACATAACCCCCATTTTTAAGAAGGGTAAAAAGGAAGACCCAGGGAACTACAGGCTGGTCAGTCTCACCTCCGTGCCTGGCAAGATTATGGAGCAGACCCTCCTGGAGACTATGCTCAGGCACATGGAAAATAAGGAGGTGATTGGTGACAGCCAACACAGCTTCACTAGGGGCAAATCATGCCTAAAAAATTTGGTGACCTTCTATGATGGAGTTACAGCATTGGTGGATAAGGGAAGGGCAACTGACGTCATCTACCTGGACTTGTGCAAGTCATTTGACACTGTCCCACATGACATCCTTGTCTCTAAATTGGAGAGACATGGATTCAATGGATGGACCACTTGGTGGATAAGGAATTGGCTGGATGGTCGCACTCAAAGAGTTGTGGTCAACGGCTCAATGTCCAAGTGGAGAATGGTGACGAGTGGCATTCCTCAGGGGTCAATATTGGGACCGGCACTGTTCAACATCTTTGTCAGCGACATGGACAGTGGGATCGAGTGCACCCTCAGCAAGTTTGCCAACGACACCAAGCTGCGTGGTGTGGTCAACACCCTGGAGGGAAGGGATGCCATCCAGAGGGACCTTGACAGGCTGGAGAGGTGGGCCCGTGCAAACCGCATGAAGTTCAACAAGGCCAAGTGCAAGGTCCTGCACGTGGGTCGGCGCAATGGCAAGCACAACTATAGGCTGGGCGAGGAACAGATTCAAAGCAGCCCTGAGGAGAAGGAGTTGGGGGTATTGATTGATGAGAAGCTCAACATGAGCTGGCAGTGTGCGCTTGCAGCCCAGAAAGCCAACCGTGTCCTGGGCTGCATCAAAAGAGGCATGACCAGCAGGTCGAGGGAGGTGATCCTGCCCCTCTACTCTTGTGAGACCCCACCTGGAGTGGGGAGTACTGCATCCAGCTCTGGGGGCCCCAGTACAGGAGAGACATGGAGCTGTTGGAGAGAGTCCAGAGGAGGGCCACGAAGCTGATCAGAGGGCTGGAGCACCTCTCCTATGAGGACAGGCTGAGAGAGTTGGGATTGTTCAGCCTGGAAAAAAGAAGGCTCCAGGGAGATCTAATTGCCGCTTACCAGTACCTGAAGGGAGCCTACAGGAAAGATGGTGAGGGACTGTTTATGAGGGAGTGTAGTGACAGGACAAGGGGTAATGGGTTTAAGCTGAAGGAGGGTCAATTTAGATTAGATGTTAGAAAGAAATTCTTTACTGTGAGGGTGGTGAGGCACTGGAACAGGTTGCCCAGAGAGGTTGTGGAGGCCCCATTCCTGGAAGTGTTCAAGGCAACGTGGTCTAGTGGAGGGTGTCCCTGCCCATGGCAGGGGGGGTTGGAACTAGATGATCTTTAAGGTCCCTTCCAACCCAAACCAGTCTATGATTCTGATTCTGTGAAATGCAAGAATTGTAAAGGGAAATATATATGCCAAGAGAGCAAAAGATGGCATGATGTTTTACCTAATGGCTAAAACACTCATCTGTAACAGGGAGCCCCAGGTTGTGAAGTAATCCTTGGAGAAAGAACAGGAATACAGAGCATTCAAAATCCAGGTTATTCTCTGTATGGGTGCGTCAAACATGCTCAGTTTCTAGATCCCCAGGACTTAGCATGGAATTAGGCAAATAGATGTTTATGTCCTGGAAATTCTAAGAAAAACACAAGCAGAATGGTGAGAAGTAAAGGTTCTTCCAGAACAAATGGAGAAGTGTCCATTAACTTTATAGTTTTTTCCACACCTAAACTTTTTTATCTAGAGGTACTTTGAAGGTCACAATTTGGACTCAGGTACTTACTATGTAATTAAGTATTGTTTCAGGTGCCAGTTTACCTTTGCCATTTTTGTGACCTTTATGATAGGGAAATTCTGCCATTCTGAATAATCACTAACAGTGAGAAGAGAGTTATCATAACCTATATGGAGGCTACATCTAAATTAATCCTCTGTGCTACAGCATTTGCAGAATCGCAGGCCACCCACTGTATCCTTCAAATGACTTAACTCACAGAAAGTTAGGCAATGAAAAGACTTACATCACAACTCTTTTTAATCAACTGAAATAAAACACCTTTTGAAATTCATGTGTTGAAAGAGACTGTTGACCAGTAAACTAAATAGATGGAAGGTTCCATCTCTTTAGTCATATTGAGGTTTTTAGGGATGAAGTGGCTCAACTAACAAAATCAAACAGCTAGGGACTGAAAGCATCCTAGCTACCTTTTTAAAAAGATAGTATCATGATTCCACGAATTTTAGTCATGAACCTGAATTCCTTATCAAAAGAATTCACCGAATGATAAAACAAACATAAATAAAGGATTCCAGTAATACTTACAACTAATATGGCAACAGTCTTGTATTCTACAAAGGGAAATCCTTCCTCTCAGTCTCTCCAGGTTGCTTGCATGTGTCAGCAAAATACTGGATAAAAAAGAATCTTTAAAATCTTTTAACAGTCTGACGTATGAGTTATGTTCCATGACCCAAACAGCTCTGGCATAGGCATATTTAGGTTCATCGAAATGGTTCAAAGAGAATATAAAGAAAGCCAGAAAGCAAGGAAGGAGTGAGTGATATATAAGGGGAGGGTGTGAGGGTGGGGGGAAAGTCCAAGATAAAATTATAAAAAAAAAAAATTAAGATCAAAATCAAAAGCATGTAAGTAAATTGGTGAGTCTGTGGTTCTTGTGACAAGCAAAGAAAGAGATTAAAAATGATTGTGATTTTGTTGGCAACTCGAAGTATTTATTATCACTAGAGAAGTTATTTTCCTGTTTGTCTCAATTAAATGCAGTTGTGGCCTTATCTGAAACTAGTTGTTAGAAGAAAAGGTGTCAGAACAAAATGGTAAGTTAAGCAGAAGCAAATGACCCAAAGAACAAAAGCATTCATTCCAGAGCTCTGCAGGAACATAAGAATGAATTGGCTATGCAGCTAACAAAAATATACAATGTACCTTTAAACTGGTAGGAGCCTGATTCTCTTACTGGCTCTAGCCCAATTTCTGTTACATAACAAAATGTTATTTGCTTGCTGGTTACAAGCTTTTCTGAAAGAGCACCATTAACAGTGCTACTAACTGATATTTTAGTGCATCATTCTACCTAGTTTAAGGTAATCTTTTCCAGTTATTATGAAGTTCTCTATTTCCTGCTGGAAAAGAAAAAGTCTGTACCTCATCTATTAAAGAAAAGAATATTGATATGGATCTCATTTAACAGTGTTTTGAGATTTACTGGTAAAAAGCAGAAGTGTATTTAACTCTTATTGGTGTGTTCTGTTTGAACTGGTGAGCACTAATATGGAAAAGGCAGCTCTTGCACTGTCATTAATATACCACCTAGTAATTTTCTCTTGAAATATCCTTGAGTGATTTTTGATCAATTAAAAAGTACACCTGCTAGTTTTTCTACTTTCTGCATGAAAATACAGTAGAGGGCATGGACATTTAAAAAAATATTAACTCCAAATAATGGTGTGGTCTTAAATCCTATGTGTTTCTGAAATAAAATAGAGAACAGAAGCTCATAAGGATTCATTTTAAAAATTGAGACTTCACTTGTTTAACAAAACTGCTACTATTGTTCACTTAAAAACATCCTGTCAATTTTAGGAGCTTCTTTATTCTCTTAAAATTATCAATTATTTGAAGTAGTGAAAAAAACAATCCTTCTCTATGACTTTTTTTTATCTAATTCTTCTAAGAAGGCCAAGAAGGAGGATAGACTTAAACTTCCCTAAAGTTCTTGAATGAGCACTTAGATGTGGGTAAAGCCCCATCTTACATCTTCTAAGAGTTATAGTTCTTTTTTTTTTTTTTTTAACTTATGTGGTACTTTAAACCCCAGTGTAGGTGTGCAACTTATTTCATCTACGCAATACAAAGAATCATGTGAAACGGTTTTATACCATTGTGAGACTGTATTCGGTTTGCGTGGCAAGGTTTTGGTAGCAGGGGGGGCTACAAGGCATGTTGTGATACAATTAAGAACTTCTTCATTTTCTCCATGGAAGATTTTAAAATTAATTTTCAAATTCATTTTAAGAAATTATATATAAGTTGATGATACTCTGGTAGATCACTAGAAATTTTTTTTACAAAATTTTGTACAAAAACAACCAAACAAAAAAGAATAAACAGCTCCATAACTAATCTATTCCTAAAAAACTGAATAACATAAAAGTATTATTCCCGAGGGAACTGGCTGATGTAGTTGCCAAGCCACTCTCCATGATATTTGAAAAGTCATAGCAGTCAGGTGAAGTCCCTGGTGACTGGAAAAAGGGAAACATTGCACCCATTTTTAAAAAGGGTAGAAAGGAGGACCCTGGGAACTACTGACCTGTCAGCCTCACTTCTATGCCTGGGAAGATCATGGAACAGATCCTCCTAGAAGATATGCTAAGGCATATAGAGGACAGGGAGGTGATTCAAGACAGCCAGCATGGCTTCACCAAGGGCAAGTCTTGCCTGACCAACCTAGTGGCCTTCTATGATGGAGTGACTACATCAGTGGACAAAGGAAGAGCCACAGATGTCATCTATCTGGACTTCTGTAAGGCCTTTGACACGGTCCCCCACAACAGCCTTCTTTCTAAATTGGAGAGATATGGATTCGATGGATGGACTGTTCAGTGGATGAGGAATTGGTTGGAGGGTCGCATCCAGAGAGTAGTGGTCAACAGATCAATGTCTGGATGGTGATCAGTGACGAGTGGTGTCCCTCAGGGGTCCATATTGGGACCAGTACTGTTTAATATCTTCATCAACATCAGAGTGTAATCAAGTGCACCTCCAGCAAGTTTGCAGACGACACCAAGCTGAGCGCTGCAGTTGACACGCATGAGGGATGAGATGCCATTCAGAGGCACCTGGACAGCACAGGAGGCCAACCACATCCTAGGCTGCATCAAAAGAAGCGTAGCCAGCAGATTGAGAGAGGTGATTCTGCCCCTCTCCTCTGGCGAGACCCCACCTGGAGTACTGCATCCAGCTCTGAAGTCCTCAGCACAGGAAAAACATGGGCCTCTTGGAGCGGGTCCAGAGGAGGGTCACAAAAATGATCAGAGAGATGGAACACCTCTCCTATGAGGAAAGGCAGCCTTTCAATACTTAAAGGGGGCTTAGAAGAAATATGGGGACAAACTTTTTAGTAGGGCCTATTGTGATAGGACAAGGGGTAATGGTTTTAAACTGAAAGAGTAGATATAAGGAAGAAATTTTTTACAATGAGGATGGCGAAACACTGGAACGGGTTGCCCAGAGAGTTGGTAGATGCCCCATCCCTGGAAACATTCAAGGTCAGGCTAAATGGGGATCTAAGCAACCTGATCTAGTTGAAGGTGTCCCTGCGCATTGCAGGGAGGTTGGACTAGATGACCTTTAAAGGTCCTTGTCCTGGTTTCAGCAGGGACAGAGTTAATTTTCTTTCTGGCAGCTAATGTAGTGCTGTGTTTTGGATTTAGGATGAGAATAATGTTGGTAACACACCAATGTTTTTAGTTGTTGCCAAGCAGTCAAGGACTTTTCAGCTTCTCATACTGCCCTGCCAACGAAAACGCAGGGAGTGCCCAAGAAGCTGAGAGGGGGATACAGCCAGGACTGCTGACCCAGACTGGCCAAAGGGATATTCCATACCATATGACGTCATGCTCAGTACATAACTGGGGAGTGGGCTGGGAGGTAGTTCAGCTCGAGAACTAGCTGAGTATTGGCTTTGGTTGGTGAGTGATTCTGTTGTGCATAATTTGTTTTGTATATTCTTCTATTATTATTATTATTGTTGTTGTTGTTGTTATTATTATTGTCTTCCTTTTCTGTCCTATTAAACTGTCTTTATCTCAACCCACAAGTTCACAAGTTTTACCTTTTTTTTTTCTTTTTGATTCTCTCCCCCCTCCCACTGGGGGCAGGGAGTGAGTGAATAGCTGTGTAGTTGTTTTAGCTGCCTGCTGGGTTAAATCACGACAGTCCCTTCCAACCCAAACTATTCTATGATTCTGTGATTCTATTAATTTTTGTCTTGCTGCTTCAATCCTTGATTTTAATGCTCAATTTATCACACTGATGTTAATCCATTTAAGAAATTTGATATAGAATTTTATATGTTTCTTAGCAATTACAGATGTACCCATAGTTTTTAAGGCCTGATATAAAGACTTTATTGTTTTCTTTCTGGTCCTGCAGGATCTAGAAGTGAAAACCCTAGGCCAATTCATCAATGTCTTCCTGTTTTAGGAATAAGCAATCCCAAATCACGTCTGCCGTTTTTGCCATTTCATCCCATTCCTATCACTGTCAGAATTATTTTTGCCTTCTGCTACTTTAAAATTTTAAATCCTCTCTACACTGTATTCATATAAATTGAGTTTTATTTTGAACATCTACATTGCTATAAAAATGCAATAAAATAATTTAGTTCGAGGATTGTTCTGATTGTCATCAGGATTATCTGCAAAATCACATTTTCCATTAATTTGACTATATTACTGATAAGTACACCTGAAAAATCTTTTTATAAGTCTAGCTTGATTTACTTCTTCATTATGAACTGTATAAATTATTCAGCAATATGGTTCTGTTATATGACTATGCACATGTACAGAATTCATCTCCTTACTTTAAACAAACACTACTGATTTTGGTCCAGAAAAAGTAGAGAATTCTACTCTTTCCTGCGATGCAGAAATGGTACACCATTTATCGTTTGAGAAATCAGGCTCTGATAATGATGTAGATTATTTGTTCTTTTCTGTTACAAAGGGTAGACAGAAACCTGCACAACAGGTTGTGGAAGCACGTTTCACACAAGGCTTTGTTTCATTACAATTTTCAGAATTAATCAGAAACTTGAAACTTTTACTGAGAAAGGCCAGCTCCAGTATTTTATCTTCTCAGTATTGAGCATGAACACACAGATGTGGATGGTTGTTGAAACACTGCACACCTTCCAAAGATTTAGTACCTCCTACCAGGTCTTGCTTCCTGATTTTAGTTTGATATCTTGTCATTGTGTCTACCTTTAAATCATCATTGTACGCTATTATCTCACTATTTAAAACCTGTGAATATTGACTCTGAGAAGTGAATTCAAAGAAATCAAAGCTATCTTGCCAAGTTTGACTTTTCTGTTTCAAGTTCATAATTTTTGTTAATAAAACTTTGACAGACAGGATATAATATCCAGTATCCAGGTATTTAAACACAGAATGGAAAATAAAGTCTCATCTCTATATATTCTAAAATGAAGAGAGACTGGTAAAATCATGCTGTTCTTCTTTCATTACCACAGACTACAAAGAGCAAATAATTTGCCTAAATTCCTTGCGCTGCTATGATCACTATGTGAACACAATTAATTTTCAGAAAGATTTGTGAAGCAACTACTACTATACCTATTTTACAAGTAGGGAAACTGAGTCAGAGAAAGGTTCTTATGGCTTAGGCATGACCGCATATAAATTAATAGCAGTGCTAAGATTAAGGCTGAAGAATTAGTAACTATCAAGCGTCGACTCAGTCCACCAGAATACACTACCAGGGCACATTTTTTCCACATCACAGAAATTCTTTTTGCAAACTGCAGTGCTGGGCAACCCTGTAATTATGCACAGAGCACATTAGGACAAAAAAACCAAAAGGAATAATTTTTGGCTCAAGAGGTTTAGACGGAGCTTCAGAAATTTACTTTCACTGCCAATAATATTCATTCAAACAGCCATCTACTCAGGCCCTGATTCTCTCTTAGGCCACTTTGTACTGCTTGGACAGTAGTGGACCAGATAATCAAGCCCTTATAACATAGCATAAGGACTTGTTCTTATAGCAGCCTCAGAAACCCTTATAACATCAGTGAGGCTTTGTATTAGTGCAGAGATTAATCCATGTGGAAATAATTGCAGGACTGTGGCCTAAGAAAGAAACTGGTCTAGCTCTATTTGCTTGTTATCCAGCTGTCAAAATGTAGTGCTCATTAAGTGCAGAAACAAAGGGTCCAGATCACAGAATCATAGAATACCAAGTTGGAAGGGACCTCAAGGATCATCTGGTCCAACCTTTCTTGGCAAAAGCACGATCTAGACAACATGGCTCAGTACCCTGTCCAATTGAATCTTAAAAGTGTCCAATGTTGGGGAATCCACCAATTCCCTGGGGAGATTATTCTAATAGCTGATTGTTCTCATTGTGAAAAATTTTCCTCTTGTGTCCAATCGGAATGTCCCCACAACTAACTTGCACCCATTACCCCTCAACTTTTCCATGTGACTCCTTGTAAAAAAGGAGTCTCCATCTTCTTTGTAGCCATCCTTTAAATACTGGAACATGGTGATAAGGTCTCCCTTAAGACTTCTTTTCTCAAGGCTGAACAAACCCAATTCTCTCAGCCTTTCCTCATATGGCAGGCTTCCCAGTCCTTTGATCATCTTTGTGGCCCTTCTCTGGACCCTCTCCAGCCTGCCCACATTATTTTTGTATAGCGAGGACCAAAACTGAACACAGTATTCCAGGTGTGGCCTGACAAGCACTGAGTAGAGTGGGATAATGACTTCTTTATCTCTCCTGGTGATGCCCTTGTTGATGCAAGCCAGCATCCTGTTGGCTTTCATTGCCGCTGCAGCACACTGTTCACTCATATCGAGCTTGTTGTCCACCAGGACCCTCAGGTCACTTTCCACAGAGCTGGTCCCTAGCCAAGTAGATCCCAGCTTGTGCTGCATTCCTGGATTATGTTTTCCCAGGTGCAAGTCTTTGTTGAACTTCATAAGGTTCTTGTTAGCCCACTCCTCCAGCCTATCTAGGTGTTCCTTCAGGGTGGTTCTCCCTTCCAAAGTGTCTGCTTCCCCACTCAGTTTGGTGTCATCCACAAAATTCATCAGGGTGCACTTGATCTCATCATCCTGATCATTTATGAAGACATTAAACAGCGCTGGGTCCAGTATCGATCCCTGGGAGACCCCACTTGTAAGAGGTTGCCAGATCGAAAAAGAGCTATTTACCACCATCCTCTGGGTGCAGCCTGTCAGCCAGTTCTCCACCCACCGCATGGACCACTTGTCTAGACCATAACACATCAGTTTCTCTAGGTTGTGGGAAATTGTACCAAAAGCCTTGGAGAAATCCAAGTAGACAGCATCTACTGCTCGTCCCACACCAACTGAGCAGGTTACTTTGTTGTAGAAGGCAATCAGGTTTGTCAAGCTGATTTGCCCTTGGTGAATCCATGCTGGCTTTTCCCAATCATATGCTTCATTTGACTTGTGATAGCCCCCAGGAAGATTCACTCCATAACTTTCCCAGGGACTGAAGTAAGACTGATGGGCCTATAATTTCCCGGATCCTCCTTTAAGACCTTCTTGTAGATGGGGGTGACATTAGCCTTCTTCCAGTCTTCTGGGACATCCCCCGATCTCCACAACTTCTCCAAGATTATGGAGAGCGGCCTCACAACAACGTCAGCCAGCTCTCCTAACACCCTCAGGTGGATATTGTCAGGGCCCATTGATTTGTAGGGGTCAAGCTCCTGTAACAGTTCGCATGCATACCGACTCTTCTTCCTTCACTGACAGTGGGTCTGTGTTTGCATCGACCTGGATTTTTGTTCCCAAGGCCTGGGGCCCAACAGTGCTGGTAAAGACAGAGGTGAAGAAAGTATTGAGAATCTCTGCCTTTTCAGCATTGTTGGTGACTAATTCATCTCTCCTGTTTAACAGTGAGCATATATTTTCCTTCTCCTTCTGCTTGTTGTTTACGTACCTGAAGAACCCTTTCTTGTAGTTTTTGACATCTCTGGCCAATTTCAATTCGAGCTGAGCCTTTGCTTTTCTAATTGCATCTCTGCATGCCCTGGCAATGCCCTTGTAGTTCTCAGCAGTTATTCATCTGCTTTTCCATCTCTGGTATGCTTCTTTCTTGATCTTGAGCAGAATCAGAAGCTTGCAGTTAAGCCAAGGGGATCTCTTACTCCACCTACTTCCCTTATAGAATCACAGTAGCACAGAATCACAGATTGGTAGGGGCTGGAATGGACCTCTGGAGATCACCTAGTCCAACCCCCCTGCTAAAGCAGGATCACCTAGGGCATGTTGCACAGGATTGCGTCCAGGCGGGTTTTGAATATCTCCAGAGAAGGAGACTCCACAACACCTCTGGGCAGCCTGTTCCAGTGCTCGGTCACCCTCAGAGTAAAGAAGTTTTTTCTCATACACAGAAGGAACTTCCTGTGTTCCAGTTTGTGCCCGCTGCCCCTTGTCCTGTCACTGGGCACCACTGAGAAGAGTATGGCCCCTTCCTCTAGACGTCCACCCTTTAGATTTTTATAAGTGTTGATAAGATCCCCTCTCAGTCTTCTCTTCTCCAGGCTACACAGACCCAGCTCTCTCAGCCTTTCCTCATAAGAGAGATGCTCCAGTCCCCTAATCATCCCTGTAACTCTCTGCTGGACTCTCTCCAGTAGTTCCCTGTCTTTCTTGAACTGGGGAGCCCAGAACTGGACACAGTTCTCCAGATGTGGCCTCACTAGGGAAGAGTAGAGGGGGAGGATAACCTCCCTCGACCTGCTGGCCACACTCTTCTTAATGCACCCCAGGATACCACAATGTATCTTCTTGGCCACAAGGGCACATTGCTGGCTCATGGAGAGCTTGTCGTCCACCAGGACTCCCAGGTCCTTCTCCGCAGTGCTGCTTCCCAGCAGGTCAACCCCTAACCTGTACTGGTGTCTGGGGTTCTTCTTCCATAGGTGCAGGATCCTACACGTGCCCTTATTGACTTTCATATGGTTCCTCTTTGCCCAGTTCTCTAGTCTGTCCAGGTCTGACCGAATGGCAGCGCAGCCTTCCGATGTGTTGGCCACTCCTCCCAGCTTAGTAGCGTCAGCAAACGTGCTGAGGGTACACTCTGTCCCCTCGTCCAGGTCATTGATGAGTATGTTGAATAAGACCGGACCAAGCACTGACCCTTGGGGCACACCACTAGCTACAGACCTCCAACTAGACCCTGCGCCGCCTATCACGGTCCTCTGGGCTCTGCCATTCAACCAGTTCTCAACCCACCTCACTGTCCACTCATCTAACCCACACTTCCTAAGCTTGCCTATGAGGATGTTATGGGAGACAGTGTCAAAAGCCTTACTGAAGTCAAGGCAGACAACATCCACTGCTCTCCCTTCATCCACCCAGCCAGTCATGCCATCATAGAAGGCTATCACATTGGTCAGGCATAATTTCCCCTTGGTGAATCCATGTTGACCACTCCCGATAACCTCCTTTTCTTCCACATGCTTATTGATAACCCCCAGAATAAGCTGTTCCATCACCTTTCCAGGGATGGAGGTGAGGCTGACCGGCCTGTAGTTTCCTGGGTCCTCCTTCTTGCCCTTTTTCAAGACCAGAGTGACATTGGCTTTCCTCCAGTCCTCAGGCACCTCTCCTGGTCTCCATGACCTTTCAAAAATGATTGAGATCAGCCTAGCAATAACATCTGCCAGCTCCCTGAGCACTTGTGGGTGCATCCCATCAGGGCCCATGGATTTGTGGATGTCAAGTTTGCCTAGATGTTCTTTAACCCGATCCTCCTCAACCAAGGGAAGGTCTTCCTTTCTCCAGACTTTCTCTCCTACCTCCCAGGGTCTGGGATTCCTGAGGGCCAACCTTAGCAGTAAAGACTGAAGCAAAGAAGGCATTCAGTAACTCTGCCTTCTCTGTATCCTCCGTCACCAGGGCACCCACCCATTCAGCAGCGGGCCCACGTTTTCCCTAGTCTTCCTTTAGCTGCTGGTGTATTTGTCTTGTTGCCCTTGACATCCCTTGCCAGATTTAATTCCAAGTGGGCCTTAGCCTTCCTTGTTGCATCCCTACATTCTCTGACTGCATCCCTATATTCCTCCCAAGTGGCCACTCTCTTTTTCCACATTCTGTAAACTTCCTTCTTCCCTTTGCATTTTTCCAGGAATTCCTTGCTCATCCATGCAGGTCTCCTTCCTCCTTTGCTTGTCTTCCTGTTCTTCGGGATGCACCGATCTTGAGCTCGGAGGAAGTGGTGCTTGAATATTGACCAGATCTCTTGGGTCCCCTTACCTTCTGGAACCTTAACCCATGGGATTCTCCCAAGCAGGTCTTTGAAAAAGGCCAAAGTTAGTTCTCCTGAAGTCCAGGGTTGTAATCCTACTTATTGCCCTGCTCCTTCCATGTAGGATCCTGAATTCCACCATCTCATGGTCACTGCAGCCAAGACTGCCCCCAACCTTCAGATCTTCGACCACTCCTTCTTTGTTTGTTTGTACAAGGTCCAGCAGCACCCCTCTCCTCGTGGGCTCCTCCACCACCTGTGTCAAAAAGTTGTCATCAATGCTCTGCAGGAACCTCCTGGACTGTGCATGCTTGGCCATGTTGCTTTTCCAGCTAATATCATGGTAGTGGAAGTCCCTCATGAGGACCAGGGACTGTGATCGTGAGACGTGAGGCTACTTCCAGCTGTCTATAGAAGGCCTCATTGACTTCCTCTTCCTGATCAGGTGGCCTGTAGTAAACACCCACAACAGTGTCACCCATATTAGCCTGCCCCTTAATCCTTACCCATAAGCTCTGGACTCGCTCTTTGTCCATGCATAGGCAGAGCTCACTACATTCCAGTTGCTCTCTCACATAAAGAGCAACTCTACCACCTCGCCTTGCTGGCCTGTCTTTCCTAAAAGGTATGTGGCCATCCATGACAGCATTCCAGTCGTGTGAGCTATCCTACCATGTCTCTGTAATTGCAGTGAGATCACGGCCCTGCAACCTCACATAGACCTCTAGTTCTTCCTGTTTATTCTCCATGCTGCATGCATTTGTGTACAGGCATTTCAGAGAGGTAATTGAGCATGGAGGTTTCCCTGGAGGGGTGCAGGAGGGTCTGCCATAGCCACACACACCTTCAAGGTGGTTGGCTTTCTCGTTCTCATCTTGGGAGGCAGTTACAGGAAATTGGTTCCTGCTCTGGTTAGCCTGGCTTATTTCCCAGTTGGATGTGATGGCATGAGCATTGCCACTTTGGACCCTGCTCCCCAAGTCCTTCAATTTCAGATGGATTCTTTATATCTGAGAAATGTGTTTCCCACATAAAAAGAAAATTATTAATAACACTGCAGTGGAATTTAAAACTTTATTGAAAATAAGGGAACTCTAAGGCTTTTCTTTTAATCAATAATAATTCAGAGTTCCTTCCTCTACACCGTTTATAATCTACTTTTACCTAAAAAAATAATGTATGCAAAATGCACTTTGACTACCTGAGTCCATAGAACAGGAATGAGACTAAAACAAATGCCCTCTAGTCCCACCACTCTCTTCCATAGCATGAAATCCATGCTTTGTTCCAATTGTGCTCTAATCAGTTTTCTCCCATCCTGTAATATTGAGATTTTCTGTCCTACACAAGACACTTCTGGACTCCTCTAACTTAACCAACCTGCTGAAGTCCCTAAGAGCATGATCAGACAGACAGGGGTCACTAAAATCAGTTATAGATGTTTCCTTACATCAGCAGGTGGCAATAAGCTAGTGTAGGAGGCATAACAGCATATTTTAGCTAGTAAAATTTGGCATGAAGATATTATCTGTTGTATGGATGTACCAATCTAAAATCTGATTTAAAGAAAGAAAAAACACAAAGTGATTAAGAATTGGAAGTAGCAATTTTCACAAGTGTTCAATATTATGGTATTTTCAGGACATACCCAAGTTCTAACAAGCTCTAGAAGTGAGCTTGAGTGTGCTGCTGCCTAACATCAATGAGGATGCAGTTTCATGAAAAGTTTTAGGAAACCTAAGTCTGCCTATCTGCCAAAAAGGGCAGTCCTACTTTTCTCCATGGCACATTTCTACCTATTCCCTTGTGAAGGTACCAAAACTTGTGCCAATCATGCAAACAAATTGCCTCAGGGAATTGATCTGGCTGAAAAATAACCCAGTAAAATAATTTTTGCAGTAGAATCAATTCTTTGATCCAACTTTCTATACACTCACAATTATCATAAATGCCAGTACTAAGCAGTGGGCAAGAACATGGAGTCAAGAGTACTACTCTTCTACTTTAGAAGAGTAAGTCATGATATCTTTTCCCTCTCTTCAGGTATAATCCTTGGATTTTCTCTCCGATCATGTAAGATGAGCTATCGGGAAGTCAAGTACTTTTCATTTCCAGGAGAACTACTCATGAGAATGCTGCAAATGCTGGTCCTGCCACTAATTGTGTCCAGTTTAGTCACAGGTAAAAAAAGAAACAGTTTCTTTGTTCTGAAGTTTTCTTTTAGATAATTTGATAAAGATGCACACACCAGATCATTAAAAAATGAACATTTCATGTGCTAGAAGTGTTATAATCTGCAGAAAGAGATAGCGCTGCTATTGCTGTTTTAGACACAATATAACAAAAGGTATGAATTAATATACACAGAAACTAAAAGATGCTTTTCCCAATTTCTGTATTCAAACAATACCCTTCTTTTTGATGTTTTTTTTTTCCTTTTAAATTATTTGGAGCATTTTATTCTTTTTAATGCCCCTTTTTCCATAACAATAATTTACATTATTATATAAAGGTTTTTGACAAAGAGAAATGTTATCTATCTACGCAATTTGCCTTATACAATTGCCTCACAATGTTAAGTGGATTATTCTTAGAATAATTCTTAGAATACTTCTTTGAAGTAGAGACATTTATTTTCAAGGTGAATTTTAAACTTCCTTAGGCAGGCAGGGAACAATCACAGAAAACTCAATGCAATTCACAAATGACAGATTTAATTCTTTTTGAAAAATCATTAAATACAATAGGGTTTTTTTCATGGGATTACAAGAACTTTCCTAGTTTATTGCTGAAAATACTGTCTTCTACACTGAACAATACCTCATTTAGCACACAAATGGTTTTTTAAAAAAAAAAATGCTCTTACATATTTGCTGCAGAACTCATACTCAAGTAAATATACAAGTATTATTCAATATCTAAATAACAAACTATAACCTTTACAGGTATACTATTGTGCGATTTTATAGACACTACTGTTTTGGGGTGGTTTGTGTTTTGTTTTGTTTGGGTTTTTTGGGGTTTTTTTAACACATTATAGAATAATTCATTGATAAAAGTCTTAAGCTTCTCAATTCAGTCTTAAGACCACTCTTGGCATCCATGACCCAAATCTCTTATTTCCTGTATTTTGTTTGGCAAAACTGTAACCATAAGATTCCTCCAGGGTCTTGCATGCTGGTAATATTACTTCTTCTGACTGTAAATGATCTGAATAAATATTTTTGCTGTTTGCAGGCATGACAGTGTCTCCCAGATATGATGTTCTGGGTTTCCATTTGTATATATGTAAGTGTGCTCAATATAACTGGTTATGACAATGTCAGAACATATGGTCTCTGAGGTGTTAGAAATAGGCTAGGCATGATTATGTTCCTTTGCAAATTTTTTGAATATCAAAGAAATTGGAACAATAAAAATGAAGTAATAATTACAGAAGCTATGAGCTGTTATGTGACAGATAAATTGAGAAAGTGAAGAATTCTGCTATACAGGTAAACAGTTCTGATGGTTATTCACAGAATCTTGGGAAAATAAACTATAAAAGGCGAAGTCAACCCAGTCACATTTCTCTATAGCCTGTTTTGGTACTTTCATGAAAGAAACAATGCAGAATCACATTCAGAGGTTTTTACTCTCATTTACCTTATGACTTACGATTATTGCACATGGTTCAAGCAGGTATGCAGTTTTCTCAATGAGATTCTATCTTCTGATGTGCATGTTACCAGGCATGTACTAACATCTGCTTGTGAGAAACTAGAGGTTATTTGCATGCCTTTCATCTTTTACTGTTTATAGGAAAATGATTATATGAATATCTGTTTTCTTAATCTTTTTGTAGTTTAGACACAAATCCAACTGCATATTCTATGCTGGTCTTTATTCTCTACAGTCTTTCAAATGGTAGAACTCCTAAGTCAGCAATCTCAGTCAGTATCTCGTACAAAGTCAAAGGCAAAATTAAGGCATATTATATGGGAGGCAGCATGAATAACCAAAGAAATAGATGAAATTCCCATTTGGATTATTTTATGACCAAATCTAGCCTGAATTCTTATACAAACACAAGGCTGACAATTTTGCTCCATTTCTGTTTTGAATTTGCTGTAGTTATAGGAGTTCAAAATATTTTATACCTTCTTATTTCATTATAACTTGAAGCATTTGACATAATTTGCTTGACATAATTATTTTAATATATATATTGTCTCTAAAAAGTATATAAAATAAATATATATGCATATGCTAACAATCCAATCCATCATGAAATAGGCAAAACCTGCAGGATTTGCACTGGCATTAAGAGCACTATGCATTAACATTTTTTGAATGGTTACATCAAGATCATAATGAAATTGAAATTCCAGTCCTTAAAACTGCCCCACAAGTTTTATCTGCATATTTCAGTTAGGAAGACAGTTATTCACTGAATATAAGGGCATCAGAATGAGGTACCTATTCTTAACTAAATGATATATTTCCTAAAATCAAATTCACAAAAATTATTCATGATCAGTCTTTATAAAAAGCATATTTGAAACATAACATTTGTGACCAATATTAAAGCTAGAGAAACTTTCTAAGGGTTATTTGCGAATATTTTGCACAATTCTGCTTATAGGTCAGTTTAACAGACATGTTGCATCTCCTTTCCCAAAATTTCCCCCAAAAGTTTGGAATCTTGGAATTTAGTTGTATAGGGACCACTGCTTTTAAATGCTAGTAAACTAGGATTAAATTAGGTGCATTTCTTTCAAATATCTTTGTCTGGTAAAGTATAGCAGAGCATAAAAAGCCCAGTCAAGATGAGACCCATTTCTGCTGCAAATTGCACCAACAGTAAGAAAATATCCTGCCCTGAAAAATTTACTAACATAAATCAAGCTGGGGAAAGAGAAAGGGAATGTAGAAACAGTGAGAGAGTTCCACTGGCTTGCCAAAGATTATACAGCAGATCAGCAATAATAGAATCAAGCAAAGATCCCAGTCATGAATACCAGTACAACACACTGTGCATTAGATGATAATGCTTGTCCAAACTGTTAATGGGAGTAACACTGATACAGTACAAATGAATCTTAATTGCAGACCAGGATTTTGTGTGCAAGATTCTGTACAAACACAAAGAAAAAGGCCATGAATTTTCTTACATAAAAGAAGGCTGTATAGTAAAACAATTTAGATGGCTGAGTATGGAAGGATTACCTCAAAGAAGAAAAAAATCTTAGCATGCAGTTTGTAATATGTCTTTGTATATATTCACTCCCTTTTCTAATTCCAGTCATGACATGACTGTCTTTCATGGATTCTGGAAGATACAGAAACTCCCCTGCCTCTGATGCAGCCTTTCAATAACAGGCTACAACATCAACAACTGCAGGAGACACAAGTCACTTTCCTTTAGGCAGACTCAGAGACACAAGGTTTTCTCCCCAGAGTTTTTCAACATGTTCATAGTATTTACCACTACACAAACTATAGAAAAAGTTGACAAAGTGCAGAGAGCTGGAATGTCCATGTGTGGATGCCTCTTATCTAACCTGAGATGTACGTGATGCTCTTGGTTTCAGCTAATAGTGGACTGTAATGAATGATGACAACATTAAAAACAAGTAGTAATAAACATGGTCCATCTCTTCACTGAAATAAAAACAAAGTCACTCAAGTAATTATTGTGAACTCTAGTTGTGTTTTGGTTTAATGGCCAAGTTGCAGATGCAGTTGCTTGAAATTACCTATAATGAAAGAAAGATAATATTCAAAGAAACAACTGAACTTGAAATAGTCTCTAAGCTACTCCCTTACTTAAGTCAGGAAAAACACAGAATCTGGATATGAACAGATTCAACTGGTGAAAAGCCAAATTTTGCCCAAAGCAACTTATGGATGTAAAATGTGGAAAATTAATGCTGTGGCGTTATGTATGACCTTAGGCAAATCATGTTAATTTTCTTTTATGACAAGGTCACCCATTTAGTTGAACAAGGGAAGCCAGTAGATGTGGTGGGTTTGGATTTTAGCAAAGCTGTTGATACTGGAGAAGTTGTCATGGTACCAAGCCTGTCAGAGTAATCCTGATTTTCCTGTTTTCCAGCTGGATGGGTGAGAGAATTGAAAAAAAAAGTAAAACTCAGGGGTTGAGATAAAAACAATTTAATAGGACAGAAAAGCAAGATGATGATGATAATAATAATGATGATAAAAGAATATACAAAACAAGTGATGCACAACACAATTGCTCACCACCTGCTGACTGATGCCCAGCTAGTTCCAAGCCACAGCACTCCCTGGCCAACTCCCCCCAGCTTATATACTGAGCATGATGTCATATGATAGGGAATATCCATTTGGCCAATCTGCATCAGCTGTCGTGGCTGTGCCCTCTCCCAGAATCTTGTGCACCTCCTGCAGAAGGCTTATGCCTTCCTGGTAGGGCTTGGGAAGCTGAAAAGTCCTTGACTTAATTGTAAACACTGCTTAACAACTAAAACATTAGTGTATTATCAACATTATTTTCATACTAAATCCAAAACACAGCACTATAACAGCTACTAGGAAGAAAATTAACCCTATCCCAGCTAAAACCAGGACAGGATTGTACTAATTTCTTTTGTTTTTCTTCTGAGTCTAGAGATTGGGAAGAAAGGTGCATTAAAAGGAACACAGGGGTGGGAAACAGCCACAAAATCTTTATAGCTGCAAATTTGCCAGGAGCTTGATGCCTTATGGAGGGATTTGGTGGAAGATAAAGTATCTTCCAATTAGTTATTGGAATTTTAAGAGGAATGTTTCCCAAAGCAAAATATCATCATAGAAGAAGGAACAGGCAACTCAGGAGGACTACAAAGAGTTCATGAGATTATGCAGGGAGAAAATTAGAAGGGTCAAAGCCCAACTATAACTTAATTTAGCTACTGCAGTAAAAGACAATAAAAATGTTTCTATAAACACATTCACAACAAAAGAAGGGCGAAGGAGAATCTCCATTCTTTATTGGATGTGGGGGGAAACATTGTGACAAAGGATGAGGAAAAGGGATCCATCCAAGGGTACTGAGGGAGCTGGTGGAAGTGCTCACCAGCCACTTTCCATCGTTTATCAGCAGTCCTGGCTAACCAGGGAGGTCCCAGTTGACTAGAGGTTAGCAAATGTGACGCCCATCCACAAGAAGGGCCGGAAGGAGGATCCGGGGAACTACAGGCCTGTCAGTCTGACCTCGGTGCCAGGGAAGGTTATGGAGCAGCTCATCTTGAGTGCCATCACGTGGCACGTACAGGACCACCAGGTGATCAGGTCCAGTCAGCATGGGTTTGTGAAAGGCAAGTCCTGCTTGACTAACCTGATCTCCTTCTATGACAAGATGACCTGCTTAGTGGATGAGGGAAAGGCTGTGGATGTGGTCTCCTTGGACTTCAGTAAAGCCTTTGATGCTGTTTCCCACAGCATTCTCCCGGAGAAAGTGGCTGCTCATGGCTTGGATGGGCATATTCTTCGCTGGGTGAAAAACTTGCTGGATGGCTGGGCCCAAAGAGTTGTGGTGAATGGAGTTAAATCCAGTTGGTGGCCGGTCACAAGTGGTGTTCCCCAGGGCTCAGTATTGGGGCCAGTTCTGTTTAATATCTTTATCAATGATCTGGACGAGGGGATTGAGCGCACTCTCGGTAAGTTTGCAGACAACACAAAATTGGGCAGCCATTTGCTCATTCCTCCCCCCCCAATGGAATGGAATGGAGGAGAGGATCGAATTAAAAACAAAAAGGTAGATCTTGTGGGTTGCGATAAAGACACTTTAATAGTACAGAAAAGGAAGACAATAATAATGATAAAAGAATATACAAAATAAGTGATTCACAGCACAATTGCTCACCACCCGAAACCAATGCTCAGCTAGCTCTCGAGTCGAACTGCCTCCCAGCCCACCCCCCCAACTTATATACTGAGCATGATGTCATATTGTATGGAATATCCCTTTGGCCAGTTTGTGTCAACTGTCCTGGCTGTGTCACCTCCCAGCTCCTTGGGCACCCCCTGCCTCCTCGTTGGCAGGCCAGGATGAGAAGCTGAAAAGTCCTTGATTACTTGGCAACAACTAAAACCATCATTGTGTTATTAACATTATTCTCATCCTAAATCCAAAACACAACACTATATCAGCTGCTAGGAAGAAAATTAACTCTATCCCTGCCGAAACCAAGACAGAGTAGAAAGGCTCTTCAGAGGGATATGAACAAGCTGGATCAATGGGCCAAGGCCAATTATATGAGATTTAACAAGGCTCGGTGCTGGGTCCTGCACTTGGGTCACAACAATCCCATGCAACTCTACAGGCTTGGGGAAGAGTGGCTCGAAAGCAGCCTGGCGGAAAAGGACCTGGAGGTGTTGGTTGACAACCAGCTGAATATGAGCCAGCAGTGTTCCCAGGTGGCCAAGAAGGCCAATAGCATCCTGGCTTACATCAGGAATAGTGTGGCCAGCAGGACTAGGGAACTGATTGTCCCCCTGTACTCGGCACTGGTGAGACCGCACTTTGAATACTGTGTTCAGTTTTGAGCCCCTCACTACAAGAAAGTTATTGAGGTGTTGGAGCGCATCCAAAGAGCAACAAAGCTGGTCAAGGGTCTAAAGAAGTCTTATTGCTCTCTACAACTACCTGAAAGGAGGTTGTGGTGAGGTGGGTGTCAGTCTCTTTTCCCAAGTAACAAGTGATTGGATGAGAGGAAATGGCCTCAAGTTGCGCCAGTGGAGGTTTAGATTGGATATTAGGAAAAATTTCTTCACCGAAAGGGTTGTTAAGCACTGGAACAGGCTGCCCAGGGAAGTGGTTGAGTCACCATCCCTGGAGGTATTTAAAAGACATGTAGATGTGGCACCTAGGGACATGGTTTAGTGGTGGACTTGGTAGTTCTAGGTTGGACTCAATGATCTTGAGGGTCTTTTCTAATCTAAGTGATGATATGATTCTATGATTATATTATTTTATTGGGGGCAGAGGGGGAAGGAATTGAATATGTCTGTGTGATTACTTTTGTCTGTAAAGAAGTTCAGGTAATTTGTGTCATGCCAGCTCAGATCTGACATCACTTACAAGACGTTTTTTAGGGAATAGTTCTTGAAATAAGACTATGGTTTGGAACAATGCTATCTGATACCAGTATGTGGCATCATCTCATATAATATAGCAGATTATATATCTAATATATAAAAACTATAACATCATCTGATTTTCCTTACTGAATATATTACTTTCTCAACTAGTTTGTTGGGGTTTTTTTGTTTTGGGTTGAGGTTTTTTTTGCTAACAGCATATTCTAAATGTATGTGGAATAAATAGCTTCCCTAAGTCTTATACATAAATCCTGAGTTTTTACTGTTGTTTACAAAGATACTAATATAAAAGTTACCCTCTTGGTCACAATGCTTTGAAAAAAATGTTAATTTTATGTAATTAATTAACTGGCACCTGCATTGTATGTAAATTAAGCATTCTGAAAACCTAGGTATAAAAAGCTAGATTTTCCCTCTCGTATCAGTACCTCTTGAAAGGATCTCTTTTTGATGTGAAGATGAAAGATTTGTTACTGTATTTGTCACTGATAGTTATTGATATGAAATGATATAGGCATAACAGCTGTTTAGAGGCAGAAGGTGTAGAGTAACAGCTGTCTTCTCTGTCTGCCTCTTACACTGTCTTGGAATCAGTTCTGCCACAGGTACTTTCCCAATTTCGATTATTGTTTTGCCCTCTGATGTGTTGTCTTCCTGGGGTAAATGTCAAGTATTACCTTACAACATGTTCTTTTATTTTATGAGAGTTTCTGAAAGGCAGAAAGTACCTGGCATTATGCTGGAAAGACACAAGCTTTTCTTCAAGAATGTTGGAGTGTGTGTGTTTAGTGGTGGTGGTTATCCTACTAATGCAGCTAGGATATATGTAAGTAGTATGATTTTTTTTTAAGAAAGTGATGAACATAAAGCATTTAAAGAATTTGATAGAAGCCAGCTATGAACGAGGCACAGCAAGCTGGGGAGAATAGCTAGAAATAACTCTAAAAGATAAGATTGCATGAGAGAGACTTTTTGTCTAAATGATCCCTTTACAAAAGGTGGCAGAAGGAATCTATGCAAGGATACATGTAGGTGAACCATCCTTCTTTTGAGACTACAGGAGAAGGATACTCCCTAGTAGAAAAAACTGGGAACAGTGTCTGTTCCCCAAACATACCAGATATCCAAGGACAGACCGAAGTCTCAGTGGAGAATGCATGGCTCTGTGCCCCCCACACCTCTGGTTGAGTTCCAGAGAGCACAACAGGCACAGGAGTCATTCTGGCTAATAGGTCTGCTTCACAATGGCCCCCCATTTTTACAGCTTTAGAAATTCTCTACAAGATGGAAAGAGATTATATGGATTTCATTTATTGCTCTCTCTTTATTCTGCCCTTTGACTGTTTTCTCATATTGAAAGAGTTTTAAACTGGATTTGAAGGGGGAAAGGGATAAAATCAGGCTTGCTAGAGATAAGCCTGGGGGAGGCACGCCAATGTTTGCAGGATGGTCTGCTAGCAAGTTCCTTCAGTCTGCTCCACGATGTGCTGAGTACACTGGAGTGCATTTGAAATATCTTTATATGCACAGCAAGAGGAATAAACAAGAGGAGCTAGAAGCTTTGGCCCAGTCCCAGAGCTACGACATCATTGGCACAAGGAAAACCTGGTGGGATGAGTCCTGTGACTGGAGTGCCATGATGGACAGTTATAGGCTTTTCAGGAGAGATAGGCAGGGCAGGCCTGGTGGGGGGATGGCGCTGTATGTAAGGGAGGTGTTGGATTGTATGGCACTTACAGTTGGTGACAATATGGTTGAGAGCCTCTGGGTAAGGATGAAGGGGAAAGCAAATAAAGCAGATGTTGTGGGAGTCTACTATAGACCACCCAGCCAGGACGATGACACTGATGAATCATAGAATTGTTTAGGTTGGAAAAGAACTTTAAGATCATCAAGTCCAACCGTTAACCTAGCACTGCCAAGTCCACCACTAAACAATGTTCCTAAGCACCACATCCACATGTCTTTTAAATACCTCCAGGGATGGTGACTCAAAGGAATTAATTATTATAGGTCATTTTGGATGTCATTTCTAAGCATGTGGAGGAAGAGGAGGTTATCGGGAGTGGTCAACATGGATTCACCAAGGGAAAATTATGCCTGACCAATGTGATAGCCTTCTATGATGGCATGACTGGCTGGGTGGATGAAGGGAGAGCAGTGGATGTTGTCTGCCTTGACTTCAGTAAGGCTTTTGACACTGTCTCCCATAACATCCTCATAGGCAAGCTCAGGAAGTGTGGGTTAGATGAGTGGACAGTGAGGTAGATTGAAAATTGGCTGAATGGCAGAGCCCAGAGGGTTATGATAAGCGTCACAGGGTCTAGTTGGAGGTCTGTAGCTAGTGGTGTGCCCCAAGGGTCAGTACTGGGTCCAGTCTTGTTCAACATATTCATCAGTGACCTGAACAAGGGGACAGAGTGTACCCTCAGCAAGTTTGCTGATGATACTAAGCTAGGAGGAGTGGCTGATACACCAGAAGGCTGCGCTGCCATTCGGTGATATCTTGACAGACTAGAGAATTGGGTGGAGAGGAACCATATGGAAGTCAGTAAGGACAAGTGTAGGATCCTGCACCTAGGGAGGAATAACCTCATGCAACAGTACAGGTTAGGGGTTGACCTGCTGGGAAGCAGCACTGTGGAGAAGGACCTGGGAGTCTTGGTGAACAAGAAGTTAACCATGAGCCAGCAATGGACAGGATAATCCTAGTTATACATAAAAATTGGGGGATGAGAAGCTGGAGAGCAGCCCCACGGAAGGAGGTCTGGAGGTTTGGGTTGATGGCAAGTCGAATATGAGTCAACAGTGTGCCCCGGCAGCCAAAAGGGCCAACCATGTCTGGGGGTGCATGGAGCACAGCATAGCTAGCCAGTTGAGGGAGGTGATTGTCCCACTCTACACTGCACTGGTGCGGCCCCACCTCGAGTACTGTGTGCAGTTTTGGGCACCTCAATATAAGAAGGACATCAAACTATTAGAGCGTGTCCAGAGGAGGGCCACCAAGATGGTGAAATGCCTTGAGCGAAAGACTTATGAGGAGCAGCTAAGGTCACTTGGCTTGTTCAGCTTGGAGAAGAGAAGGCTGAGGAGTGACCTCATCACAGTCTACAACTTCCTCAAGGAGGGCAGTGGAGGGGGAGGTGCTGATCTCCTCTGGTGACCAGCGATAGGACACGAGGAAATGGAATGAGCTGCACCAGAGGAAATTCTGATTGGACATTAGGAAAAGGTTCTTCACTGAGAGGGTGGTCAGTCAATGGAACAGGTTCCCCAGGGAAGTGGTCATGGCACCAAGCCTATCAGAGTTCAAGGAGCATCTGGACGATGCTCTTAGTCATATGGTTTAGTTTTCGGTAGTCCTGTGAGGAGCAAGGAGTTGGACTTGATGATCCTTATGGGTCCCTTCCATCTTGAGATATTCTATGATTCTGTGTTTCCCTTTTCTATCTCTGCTTTCTTTCTCCTTTCAGATGCAGTGCTGGCAATGTTTTGGGTTTTTTTTTATAGCTAGTAGGCAGAAAAGAAGATGACTACATTTGATTGAAATTTTAATGGAGACATGTAGATTAGGTTGTCACAGCTCAGCAGACACAAAGTATGTAGCTGTAGAGATGGAAATAAACTTAAGCAAATAATTGCAGCAAGAATGGTATGGTGCCACCACTGAGACAGTTACTGTAGAAATACTACACCCAGTTACCTAGTGACTGCTTGCATCTAGCTATGATGATATCACCAATAATCAGATATGCATAAATGGACCATATTTTTTTACTAGATAGAACTGTTTAACAGGAATATGTTAGCCATGAAGTTAAAAAAAATTCTGCTGAAGTTAGCATTTGGTGTGATAGACCTAAACTAGGTTGCATGGCAGAGATCTGTGATACAATGGCACAGTCTCCCACATCCAGATAACAGCTATACCCAGTCCTCTGTAAAGATATCATTCTAGAAAATACTACAGTCCCATGTTATTAAATTTAAGAAATTAGGTTTTATATTTGCCTTTCCAATATTTGGAATGAGGCACTAAATGACCCATCAAGTGTAACTGGATGCAAATGCCATTAAATCTTATCAAAACATCTATCCTTTAGTAAATTATTACCATTTTTCATTTTGACAATCATAATGTCCTTTATTAACATATTAAATTAATAGCAGTAAACATAAAGGGCCAGAATTTTGATTTTGCTCTTCCTAACCACTCACATTGGAGCACACAAAACGACAGGAAGGTCTTGTAAAGAGACCTGTGCTTCACCTCTTCAAAAAAGAGGCTGGGAATCCATCCTGTGTTCTTTGTGGAAGCAGGAGCCATACCGCATGAAGTCTCTATGTAGTTCCAGTGTTCTCCTGTCTACTCACTGACAAGTCTATGGTGGAAAAAATGCTATCACTTACTACAAGTCAGATAGTAGTAGTTACTATCAGCCACAAATGTTTATGATAATTTCAACAGATGGAAAAACTGTCATTCAACAGGATTCCAGAGAGGGGAACAAATCCTGTGGAGCAAGCATTATTCTTCTCTCATGAAGAAAAAGGAGAGGCCTAGCAGTAATTTTCTTTAATTCATTCTTGAAGAACAGGCCTATAACCTTCTGTATTGCCTGTGCAACATCTTGAGTACTCACAGTAAAGCTGGAAGCCAAAAATATTAACAGAAGTCAATCTTACTCTTCTGTGTTTCAGTTTAAGAAATATAGCATTACTGATTCAGTTCATATAGTTCATATGTGAAAAGTGAGAAACAATTAGGCAGTGTTTGCTCAATTTAGCTAGTCACCAGAACAATTAATCTATTTTACAAATTCTAAAAATTGGAAATTTTCCAACTTTCCCAGAATTCTCTGATTTTTGCATGTGCTAAAGAAATTATTTTAGAAGTCAAAGCAATCAAAACCCATCAAATCAATGAGAAGTTTTATACTGATCTCAGTTTAGTTATGGGCAAAAGAACAGAACTGAGAGATTGTCTATGAATAAAGCGCCTTTTGGATTGCCAGTGTATTTGAGTGGAATATTTTTATCGGAAGCTTTCTACAGCGGAACCCTGTAGATATCTCCTACAGTATTAAGCCTGCTATGACTAACGAATCCATGACCATTCTAGAGTGTGTCTTTTTTTTCTTATGCCTTTCTTTTAATACAGAAATTTAAACAAATACACTTACCTTCTTTTTCAGACAACTCTTCCCTCTTCCTCCTCCACCCAATACTATATAAGCATGTCAATGTTGTAAAAGCTGAATTGCATGGCACCTTTAATTTTATGCACTTGTACATTTCATGCACACATCAGTTTATGCATTCATATAGGTATTTACATATGCAATTTGCATAACTGGACAACAGTGCTATTTAATTTGAACATCCAAATACTTTTTTCCACAAATAAGGGGAAACTCATGCTTTGATTTGTGTGTCTCCAAAACTAAGACTGGCTAAAAATGTGGCCATGCAAATTACAAAGTTTGTAAAGATCCAGTTATCTTGTAAATGGGATTTCCTGTAGGAATACAGAAACAATTGAAGAAATATTACTAGTGTTGATCCATGTTCTGTAACAATTTCATTTCAAGCTAGCATCTGTATGGTAGATTAGGGCCAACAGCAGCTAAAAATATACAAACATGAAACTTTATACACAAAATTACTTTAAACACGGGCTCTTCATTACCTGTATTACTGTTTAAAATAAATGTCTATCAAGTCTGGCATATAGCCTCTAATAATCATTGTTTAGACAGGCACTCAAAGATGAAAAAATTGGAACCTTCTTATACTGTTCCACTCCACAGTCTTTAAGGGAACGTGGGCAGGATAAGTTTAATAATCATTGATGTAATTCTAAAATAGTTTGGACAAAAGCTTATAAAAGTTAAAAAATTAGTTTAAGTAGCAGGCAACTACATTTTGGAAAATCAATAAGAAAAAAATGCAGATTTTCTATTCAGCACCTAGAAGCATCAATTTTCAAGTTGAAACACAAAAAGAACTATGTGCAGATTCAATGTGTGTTGGCAATCAATTTGACTATGATTTCCTGAATATGTTTCCTGAACAGGTTTTTGCACAGAAAGTGCTCCAGGAAGAAACAAACTATACCCAGTTGGAAGTCAGAAAGCATTGTGCGAGGCATGGATCTTAAAAATTATAATGAAATGTCATACATATTTGTGCAATAAATTCAGCTTTGGATGGAGCCTCTTAGAAAATGCTATATATCTTAATCTATGCAAATACTAAAAGCAAGGAGCTACAGAAAGGATCATAAAATGAAAAAATAACTCATTTCTAAACCATTTCTGAAACAATTTTGCAATAGGAAATACACAGCAATCTATCTTCACAAGAGCCTGAGAGAACAGTTCTAAGTGAACCCAGATCTCACTGAAAATTAAAACGCAGTGAGAGAAGGGATGAAATTCCTGCATATAATGACACTCTGTATAAAATTTTATTATACCTTAAAAAAGAAAACCTAAGCAAGATATATGGCATCCAATGGTGGAACATAATAATGTAGTTTTTGGAGCAGTTATGTAGTTTTTCAAGTCTTATTCTCTGCAAGCAGTAATGCACAAACAGCAAGGGTGTTCAAGAAGAAAGTCTGCAATATTTAAAGACAGTAAAACTAAAAAAAAACCCTCTAAAATAATTTGAGTTTGCTAGTGGTCCTTAATTAAAGGCTGATTTAAATTTCATTGTAAAATATAACTTTTCTTAGTGGACCACTACTTTTAGTTGTTTCACAAAGTAATGAATAACAGGTTGTTACACATTGTTATTCAGTTTACATTCTCCATGGGATTCCAATTGAGTTGATAATAGGTGACAACCTCCTATCCACAAAGGCTTAATTTTGATTTTTTTATCTTAGTACAAATATATAACATCAAGACTTCACTTGCTGACAGGCAAGTCACTGGCAAAACACAAAGCAAAAACTATTTGGAAATTTATTTTTTTTTTTAGTTTAATACAAAGAAATATGAACTGATTAAAGGAAAACAACATACCTGAAAATTAAACCCCACAAAAATATTATGAAATGCAAAATTAGCTACATTAGATTGTAAATGGAAAAGACTTGGGTTTATATTTTACACTGCAAAATGTCCAAAATGCAAAAACAAGTCTCCTCAGCAGTTTGGGAATTAGGATACTGAGAACAAGCATTTTATTCAGGATATTGAAGATTGAAACTGTAAAGAATGATGTTTTCAATAATGAATGATTCTGTGATAAAGTGACAGATGAACTAAAACGGTGCCAAGTGCAAAGTAATACACCTGGAAAGGCAAACATGCTACACCTATACTACATCTAATCACAAGCTCTCAGCTGGCCGTTAGTACACAAGAGTTCTCAGACTCACTGTGAACAGTCCGGAGAAGGTGACAAGGCTTATTAGTGGTATAGAATTCCAGTGAAATGCAAGGAGGGATTAAACAGACTACAACTTTTTGGCTTCAAAAACATACAACTGTGCAAGATCTCCATAAAAATCCACAGAAATAATGAATAATTTGTAGAGGCTTAGATGGAATAACTATTTATTATTATATCTCGTAATGATTTTTCACAATAAAGAAAATACGGAGTGTCCAATTAAGTAATTAGGGAGCACATTTATGATAAGGAAAAGGAAGTACTTTTTCACACAGCACACAATTAAATGGTGTTGTACATTTCCACAAGCCAGAAGTTAATAGTTTCAAAATGAAACTAGAGAGTTCACAGATGCAGCCATTGTTGAATATTAAACTTGGGGAACTAGCAACTTAGTCCCCACTGGTAGCTAGATGCAGGGAGGGCAAGCAAGGGCAGTGAACACTATCTTTTTCTGTTTCTGACAGTTTCTCAATAAGAATCTGTTGCCAGGTAGAATTGAAGACAAAGAAATGGGTTGGACCGACCATAGGACTAGCCCAGTTAATCATTTCCCAATAGGTTTATGTTGCACTCCTTAGAATTTCATATCAGATTGAAGGGGTCTCTGTCTTCACCTGTTAAGATTACACCTACCAATCACTCTAAGGCAATGACTACCATCAACAGTTTCCATTTTCTGAGACAACATAGCTCTTTTGAGAGCCAGTTAAAAACCAAGGAAAAACTCTTCCAGGATCTGGGAATCACCTCACCTTTAGCAAATGTAAATTCATTCCATTGACATGAAATTAGACTTAAAAATAAAACGGATAAAGAAAACTATGTCAACAAAGAAGGAAAGAACTATGCACAAAAATATCAACAACTCTTAATTATGCCACTGTTGGGAAGGTGACAAATAACAACAGACTAAGAGCCATATCAGAATATGACAAAAAACAGCCTGAAAACTTGTGAAGAATTACACCCAGAGATACGTAGATACATGGAGACTCCATTCAGGCTTTAACAGTTTTCACTTTCCTATTCCATTCATCTCTTTACCTCATCATATTTGCTTCCTTGTCAGTTTGTCTTCACTGTACAGCATAGAAAGCGTCAGTTTTGGCTAGGTCTGTGCATACTCTGCCACTTCTATGCACTGCTGCAGATATTTTACATGGGCCACCCTGATGACACTCTTCCCCATTTACACAAGGCCTTTTTCCTTTGACTCTCTCTAGGACTTGATCTTCCCAAGTTGTCATTGATACATACCACAGCAAAGTTAATTCAGTTCGCCTAAAAGCCCCATTTATCTGTCTCTGGCAGGCAGAAAGTGCCATCTGAATTCTAGAAATGGGGAAAAAATTTCCTACAGCCCCTACATGTTCTCAAGGCTGGCCTTTCTTGAGTGGCCTGTCTCAGTGTTTCTCAGGTCAACAGAGGTTGTATATTTTGCTTTTCTGATCTTGGACAAGAGTTCATCATTGTAAAGCATGGCATTGCCATCTGAAAGAGGGACACATGCAATCAGTGCAAACATAGATTCCTCAGAGGTTTGCACGCTTAACAAAACAGGGCAGTTTTGTAGGCCACAAACTTTCAGTTCCTGCTGCTATGAAGACAGCTGTATATAGCAAAATGACAAGAAAAGCAACTGAGATGGCAAGCTCTTAAATTGTGATTCCTCAGCTCACCAGATACAAAAGTCTGATGTACTCCTTCTATAGACAGTTTCTGAAATGACCTTTTTCTCTGTAGGAGTGTTGTGGTTTAACCCAGCAGGCAGCTAAAACAACCATACAGCTGTTCGCTCATTCCCCCCTCTCCCAGTGGGAGAGAACTGAAAATGGAAAAGGAAAAAAAAACAACCCCAAAACTCATGGGTGGAGATAAAGACAATTTAATAGGACAAAAAAAGATGATTATGATGATGATGATGATGATAATAATAATAATAACAACAATATACAAAACAAGTGATGAACTGCACAATTTCTCACCACCTGAAGTCAATGCTCTGCAAGACCTCGAGCTGACATGCCTCCTGGCCCACCCCCCAGTTATAGAGGAAACATGATGTCGTATTGTATGGAATATCCCTTTGGTCAGTTTGGGTCAGCTGTCCTGGCTGTGTCCCCTCCCAGCTTCTTGGGTGCCGCTTGTGTTCTCATTGGCAGGCCAGTATGAGAAGCTGAAAAGTCCTTGACTGCTTGGCAACAAGTAAAGACATCAGTGTGTTATCAACATTATTCTCATCCTAAATCGAAAACATAGCACTATACCAGCTGCTAGGAAGAAAATTAACTCTATCCCTGTTGAAAGCAGGACAAGGATTCTATCAAAATCAGCTATACCAACATTGATCTACAAAGAGAAGCAAAAACTACTAGGAAACAGAAAGACTCATGCAAAAAGAAATTTTCTTATTATTTATGGGGCCATATTATGTGGGAAGTGAAAAGATCAAATTCTTCACTGTTTGACACAACTGAATAGCAATTTGGTTCTAATACTGAGTAAGAAACATGGGAATAAAGAAAACAGTAGAGTGCTCAACTCTTGTGCCATCAGAAGATTTCGGATCTTAATGTTATTCTTAAAGACCTATCATCTCTGGAAGTCAAGTATCAAAGCAAATTAAGTCCCTGACCCTCTGGTTGTGAAGAAAAGCTCAAAAATAGGTCCCAACTATATTCTGAAAACTTGAGTCACACAACAGAGTACTTATTTTTTTTAAATATTGTTTTCTAAGTTATTCCAGTATTTGGAGAGCATGACTTGTAATTCCTGAGTAGAGTTATCAGTTCTGGTATTATTCTTTAAGCAATATTCATCTTTGCTACTTCACTGAAGAGTTTGAAGGGCCTCATGTGTCTCACAAGTTGTGAAGAGTTTTTTGGACTAAGTATGTTAACATAAACATTTACTTAGATGCCTCAATTCAGCATGTTTTTAGGATCAGGCTCTGGCCTGCTATAATTATATACTTAAGCAGAATTCATGTTTTTTTCATCCTCTCACCTTTTCATCCTCACGCAACTATACCACTAGGTCTTTACTGGTGGTAGATAAGAAAAAGAAAAGTACAGCATAGTACTAGAAGTACACTATTTGCACTAGAATTAACATGCTGATGCTGATTCCTTCCTCTGTAAATAGCTCTTATTTTCTCTCTACTTGTATGCAAAGCTAAATACTTACTTTATTCTGACATTTCATCACCTGAAATACTGAATACTTAGCTAATATCAGAGATTCTCCAGTGATTATATTTCCTTTTCGGAGTTAGAGAAAAAAAATAGGGTTTTGTCAAGAATTCATCTAACGAATGGCTATTTCGTTAATGAATACATTCTTGCACTGAAAATCATCTTTGCTCAATATTTACAATTGCAGTATGTCTTAACTTCCAAATCCCTGAAAACAAAGTTAGAGAATATTAGCTTACTAAGCCTGGCTAATACCTGTCTCAAGGCTAATGAAGCTGTGCAAAGGACCTGCATCTATAAAGAAAATAAAGCTTTCAAATTCAAGATAGGATGTTTAATAGTTCATTAAAAAGCAAATAGGTTTCTTTTCTGTTCTGCAGAACATTACAGTCCAATAATAACAGCGATCTAAAAAAACCCAAAACTTCTTTTTCATCCGTTGTCCTGGTTTCAACAGGAATAGAGTTAATTTTTTTTCTAGCAGCTGGTATAGTGCTATGTTTTCGATTTAGGATGAGAATAATGTTGATAACACACTGATGTCTTTACTTGTTGCCAAGCAGTCAAGGACTTTTCAGCTTCTCATACTGGCCTGCCAATGAGAACACAAGCGGCGCCCAAGAAGCTGGGAGGGGACACAGCCAGGACAGCTGACCCAAACTGACCAAAGGGATATTCCATACAATACGACGTCATGTTCTGTATATATAACTGGGGGGTGGACCGGGAAGCGGGTCAGCTCGGGGTCTTGCAGAGCATCGACTTTGGGTTGTGAGAAATTGTGCTGTTCATCACTTGTTTTGTATATTCATTATTATTATTATTGTTTTGCCTTTTTTTTTTTTGTCCTATTAAATTGTCTTTATCTCAATCTGTCGTGATTTTACCCCAGCCGGCAGTTGAGCACCACGCAGCCGCTCGTTCACTCCCTCCCCATCGGGATGGGGGAGAGAATTGGAAGAGTTAAAGTGAGAAAACTCGTGGGTTGAGATAAAGACAGTTTAATAGGTAAAGCAAAAGCCACGCGCACAAGCAAAGCAAAGCAAGGAATTCATTCACCACTTCCCATGGGCAGGCAGGTGTTCAGCCATCTCCAGGAAAGCAGGGCTCTGTCACGCGTAATGGTTACTTGGGAAGACAAATGCCATCACTGCGAACGCCACCCCGCCCCCCCCCGTCTCTTCCCCCAAGCTCCTTATAAACTGAGCATGACGTCATATAGTATGGAATATCCCTTTGGTCAGTTTGGGTCACCTGTCCTGGCTGTGTCCCCTCCCACCTTCTTGTGCACCCCCAGCCATCCCGCTGGCAGGGCAGTGCAAGAAGCAGAAAAGGCCTTGACTCTCTGTGTAAGCACTGCTCAACAATAAGTCCATAGAACAAAAACATCTCTATATTATCAATGCTGTCTCCAGCACAAATCCAAAACATATCCCCACACTAGCTACTATGAAGAAAATCAATCCTCTCAGCTGAAACCAGGACAAAAATCAACCGATATTTTCTTTGGTACCTCAGACCTCTCATAGAAATTCATATCCTCAATCCTGCCTGCAAGCAGATGATGCCCAGATAGTAACTGTATAACACTTGAATCGTGGAAGCCAAAACGTATTTTTCAGCCATGCTTAGCACTGTAACATCCTGGAAAAGAGCTGAATAATATTATTAAAAAGCACTGATTGCTACTGTCAGACATTCCAGAGGAAGTCTTAACTTCTTTACATTGCCATCCACAGATGCACCAATCAATCAGTGTTGTGTCACTGTCAAGATTTCTAAACCAAAACAAAACAAAACAACCAGAGCAACTTTGATTATTAATAAACCTGGTACAAGGATAGATAGTAGCTACTGCAACAACAAAAAAATACACAGGATTCTTTAGTGAGTAGGCAGTTACTAGAGTAACTTCAGATTACTCAAAGAAGTCAAGTAATCAAGTCTTGTTGACCATATATAAAGGCAATGTCACACCATTTTTTTCCAAATTATCTTAATATTGCTGAATTAGCAAAGAAAGATGATCTTGGGGTTTAAAAATTGTACTAAAATTAAAATTCCAAGCAGAAATCCAATGGCCAGGTTGTTAACAAATGCAGTAGTTGTTACACACTACCATTAGTCCAAATCTTAGTTGAGTCACCGGGCAAAACTTCTTTCCAAATGATGACTGCTGCATGAATTCTATAAAATGAACTTAACCATTTTCAGATCCTAGTGGACAATCATCCAAATATCACTGCAGTAGACTGTATTATTGGAAGTTTTAGTGAAGAAGCCAAGAACTGTCTGGCCAACAATACTGGATCACATTTTGAGTGAGAAGGTGATACCTCCAGCATAGAGCTGTGACAAATTATAGATCAGTACAATCCCATACCCCAAATCTCATGTAATTTTGCACATAGAGATATGTCTCTATCTTTTTTTAGACAGATGACCTTAATTTTCCATTCTTTAAAACTTGCACCTGTCTGACTAGAATTACATTCACTTCATTTTTCTAGCAATTCAACAGAAGTGTCTCTTCAGACATCTGTTACATACTGAAGATGTAAAAGCAAATGCATTTTTTATATTAGACCGCATTACTAGCTACTGTGTCTTTAGGGATACCTTTAATCTCACATCTGTATTCTAAAGTATGTCATATAATTTTTTTTCAGTAGCAGCTAAAGTAGATCAGGAGTGATTTAGCATAGTAAATAGTTTACAGCTTCATCACATGGTATACAGCCAGTCAGATAACAGAAGCACTGTGCATTTGTGGAATGTTGTTTAATAAGTGCTGCACATAAAAAAACATGTCTTTGAAGGACTCCAGGCACAGTCTTTCAAAACTCAGACCAGTGTTTTAGCAGATTAATAACTTCCACATGTATTTTAAGAAATTGCATTATGTATTTTATGGAGCACTAAGTAATGTGCTTAACACCATTCAGAAGGGAAATGTATCTTTATCCATGGTATCTTGCTAGGATGCGTAATTAAAGTAGATGTTTTTGGCAATATGTTAAGAACAAGTGAAAAGTAGTATTTTCATCCTTGGGGAATAGGGTAGAAGTCTGTTACAACTATTAGCATATTTATTTCAGTCTTGTAATAACATGTCCTGTAGGATTCAAGCTATCTTAATGTGCTTTGGCTTATCATCTGCCACAATTAACTTTTTTCTAATTAAGCTGAAATAATTTACCATGTTACATTATGCTTTTTCTTAAGCAAATGTTCTGTGCTCATTGTTTCACTCCTGATGCAGAAAATAAGCAGCTTTATGCCCAACAGATGAATCCCATTTCCAGGAAAGGTTAGTCCAAATATCTGAGCATAAAAGGATGTCTTTTTAGAATTGCACTATGCAGGTAGCAGCAGTGTTTTGTTACAAAAAAATTGTGACTTGCTACTTTCTGCATTCCTGGATCTCTTATTCTTGGCTTGAGGACAGTCAGTCCTTTGTACTCTGTTATTACAATGAGGTAATCAAAGAAAGAGAGTCTTGGTTTGAGACTGTCAACTATTACTAATCACTGCTCCATGGCTTGCTGTGAATCCCTGCTTACTTCTCCCTCCTGCTCTGCTGAGCACACATAAAGAAGATAAATTGCTGCCTAGTTTCCCTTCAAAAAGCATATTGTTTGGCACATTCCAATACTGTGAGCAAAAGATGGAATAATGCGAAGAGTTAAATGGGTATCTAAACAACCCCACAGCAGAGTCTTTCTCAGGCAGATGTGAATTCCAGGAAATGTACTTTTCTACTGGTTCTCCAAATGTATTCTGTTATCTTGCAACCCTGAAAAGTAAAACAACTACACTCTTCAGAACATATTTGCATATTTGTGCAAGAGGTTTCCCGCAGTAACACAAATATCACTGACACTCAATAAATGCAGCATCTAAGTGTACCATATTTACATATTTCATTTTACTTGGAGTTGTAATACTTCGGTGTCTATAAAATATTTAGCAACAACAAGCACAGTCTGAGGAGTTTTACTGAATTTTTCCCTGCCTTCACTGACTGACCCTGTCCTAATACAGAGAAGAATTTTAAAGGAAGAAAATCAAGTTATTTGTGTATGTGTAAAAAAACACCATGGAAGCAAGCAAAGAAAGTGAGCAAGGCTGTGGAATACCCTACCATGAAAACAGTTAGGGTAAAAATAGCAACTGATTTGAACCTCAAGTTCAATACATTTATAACCAAGACTATATAATATATTTTCCTGCTGTGTAAGAATACTATACTTGATGGTCCAGGAAATACTTTCCACCATAGATTGCTGTCATTTTTTTTTGGTAAGATAACAACTAATATTGGTGCACTGAAACCAGGCTGAGTTTCATAAAGTTAAAGTAATGTTATTCCACTGAAAGAACATTATCAGTGATGAATGACAACAAAATGGTCTTTCATTCGTGGTTAACTGAAAGGTAAAAATCACTGTAAAGCCATTAGAGATTATTTGGGCTTCTACCATTCACACCAGTCAGTGATGTTCTGACAGTATCGTACCATGGTTTCACAAACATACTCCTTCTAATGACGAAGCTGTGGTTAGAAGAACATGTGTTTGCAGCCAGGAGGATGAAGGATGAAAAAACATGGTCAGTTACTAAATATTTTCCCTCAACAAGAGTTAGAAAGGGATGGAGGAAAAAAATTGCAGCTAGCACACATTGCACCTATTTGCTAGCATATTTTTACACTATTTCCATCAAGAAGTATGAGACCAACAGAAAGTACAATGTTCAGTTTGCATCACTTTTTCATGTGCAAAAGCTTTCAGAATCAGAGAGGTATCCAGTATCCACATTCAGGTATAATTCAAACCAAGTGCTCTATGAATACCAAAAATAAGTATATATGGCAAGGTTAGGTTAGCATCCTCTATAAAAGGTGTTTTTTTTCATCATATACAACCTTTCTACTCACTGTGGTGGTGAAGAATCCACAAAGAAAAAGGCACACCACTTTAAGTGGTTATGTGGACTCTTCTACATGTTGTTAAGTACCACCTTTCTGTTAAGGTCTGTGATTTCTCTAATTCCTTCATGCAGTGAGATTTTTTCCTTAAATGTAACAGGAACATCTGTGTGCTCTTTCACACACCTTTGTTCTCTCCTTGTCATCAAATGGTGGATGTTGTTTGCTCAGCTATGTGATGAGAACAGAGCCAGCTTAAAGATAAGCAAGGGAAAGGAAGGAATGCTTAACTTGCTTTATTTGCCACCAAAGAGCAAAGGATGCAGTTGAACAATACAACCAATCTGAAATAATGGCAAATTGCTGCCAAAAAGGTTAGTTTTCTGCTCCTGGACATGCTCTCCTTCTGCTTCCCTTGTACAAGTTCTGGTGTTCACATGACAACATTCTGAGATGATTCAGAATGACAAACTGACAGAAAAACTAACCCTACAAAAAACAAAGTTAATAATAGCTTTCTGGTGGCAAGGGATGGGGTAGGACTACAATATAGGTAGGACTATAGGGTTGGAACTAGATGATCTTTAAGGTCCCTTCCAACCCAAACCATTCTATGATTCTATGATTCTATACAAAACTGTGGGATAGGTCTAGTCCTTTAGGAGCCACTCTTAGCCATTTAATTAGCTTATTAAATTACATTACTATATCCCAGCCATTGGTTTCATTAGCTTGGTTTAATCACGGTCACATAATTTTGGATCAAATACACTTACTAATTTATAATTTTCCTGTGAGAGATTTGTCCAATGTTCTAATAGGCCTGGAAAAATTATTAAAATGTCTAATTTCATTATTTAAATTTCCATATTCAAATAAAGATAAGTTAAACCGAGATTTGAAGACAGTTTGTCCCATCAGTTCATGCAAAAAGGCATACAGAGCTATATATCAGATGTATTTTATGTGGCTTCAGGATGTCATTAGCTATATTATTTTTATATTAATTAACTTCACTAATGCATATAGTTCTTTGAAAATGTTACTTAGCTTTTTTCTTTGCAATTTTATTCTTTTATTGCTACTGCTATTAAAAATAATAATCTAGAGTTTGAACTAATTTTGGACCTGATCTTGTGAAGGCCTCAATTGTCAAAGCTTTAAATATTATTTAACTTTTGTTTTCTGGGAATGCTCAGCACCACTCAGGACATGCTCAGCAGCTATCAGAATAAAGCTCTAGAGCTTAATAATGTTAATTAAATTCAGACAATACTTCAACTGTCTTTACCTAACTATTGCTTTTCCTTAGAATTTTTCTGTCAGCATATTTTACTGTGACCTTGCACAGTGTTATTCATTTCCACAAATCCTCATCAACATACACAAAAGGGATTGTTCTCATGGTCTCATACTGGGAGTTTACTCATCACACAGTGCTTAGTGGATGTAGGGAGTCGGGAGTTGCCTTCCCCCTTCTTTCTTCCCTTCCCTCCCTCCCCAGTAATACATAAAAAAATCATTCCCATTCATGCTCTGTGCACTTACACACTGGGACAAATTACAGGCACTCTGCTCGGGGTTGCCTTGACAACTTCAAGGCTTCCACTGGTGGCACAGCAAAGTTTCCCAGGCCCCCTGGGGAAAGGGAGGGGAGGGGAAGAGAGGAGGGAGAGGTGACAGAGCCAGAAGCCATGTGAAGGAGAGCAGCGAGCAGGATGAAAAGGGCACATACATCTCCTGCGGGACAATGGGAGTTTTGCTGGCTGGCTGTGAAAGGACACACTGAGGATACAATGATCTCTTATACATGAAAACTTCCAGACCCTGACATGAAACCCTTCCAGAGACCCATTCAGCTCTAAGAAATCTTGTCAACATCTTAAAATGTAAAGAAAACAAACCCCTTAATTTTCTCATGTTTTAAAACCAGATTTTAAATATTTTTAGACAATTCTTGTTGTTGGTATGCTGGAAGCTTTTGCAGTTTCAGCCCTGGAAGATACTGAGTGTTCCTCTTGTGAGTTCCCTGAATTACCATCAATGACAGCAGGAGGGAAGGCTGCTCAGCAGCTCCCCAGTAAGGGCTCTCTGAGGTGAGAACTTGCTTCCTTCTCATATAGCTTTTGTTCGTACTTATGCCTGTCATCCCTCTGCTCCCTCTGAGCCTACCAGGGGAGGTGTCTCGCTCGACCTGCTGTTCACAAACAGAGAAGGACTGGTGGGAGATGTGGTGGTCAGTGGCCATTTTGGGCTTAGCGACCATGAAATGATAGGGTTTTCGATTCATGGCAAAGTAAGGAGAGGAATCAGCAAAACCACTACCATGGACTTCTGGAGGGCAGACTTTGGTCCGCTCAGGACACTGGTTGAGAGAGTCCCTTAGGAGACAGTCCTGAAGGGCAAAGGGGTCCAGGAAGGCTGGGCATTCTTCAAGAAGGAAGCCTTAAAGGCACAGGAGCAGGCCATCCCCACGTGCTGTAAGACAAACCAGCGGGGAAGACTACTGACCTGGCTGAACAGGGAGCTTTGGCTGGGACTCAGGAAAAAAAGGAGAGTCTACCACTCTTGGAAGAAGGGGCAAACAATTCAAGAAGAATACAGGGATCTTGTTAGGTCATGCAGAGATAAAATTAGAAAGGCAAAAGCCCAGCTAGAACTCAATCTGGCCACTGTTGTAAGGAATAACAAAAAATGTTTTTACAAATAGATTAGCAACAAAAAGAGGGCCAAGGAGAATCTCCATCCTTTATTGGATGCAGAGGGGAACACGGCCACCAAGGATGGGGAAAAGGCTGAGGTACTTAATGCCTTCTTTGCCTCAGTCTTTAATAGTCAGATCAGTTGTCCCCAGGGCATTCAGCCCCCTGAGCTGGAAGACAGACGCAGAGAGCAGAATAAACCTCCCATAATCCAGGAGGAAGCAGTTAAGGACCTGCTATGCCACCTAGACACTCACAAGTCCATGGGGCCAGATGGGATCCACCCAAGAGTACTGAGGGAGCTGGCAGAGGAGCTTGCCGAGCCACTCTCCATCATTTATCAACAGTCCTGGTTAACAGGGGAGGTCCCAGACTACTGGAGGCTTGCCAATGTGACACCCATCTACAAGAAGGGCTGGAAGGAGGATCCAGGGAACTACAGGCCTGTCAGCCTGACCTCAGTACTGGGGAAGATTATGGAGCCGTTCATCTCGAGTGTGCTCACCAGGCAGGTGCAGGACAACCAGGATATCAGGCCCAGCCAGCATGGGTTCATGAAAGGCAGGTCCTGCTTGACCAACCCGATCTCCTTCTATGACCAGGTGACGCGCCTAGTGGATGAGGGAAAGGCTGTGGATGTTATCTACCTGGACTTCGGTAAAGCCTTTGACACAGTCTCCCACAGCATTCTCCTGGAGAAGCTGGCGGCTCATGGCTTGGACGGACGTACTCTTTGCTGGGTGAAAAACTAGATAGATGGCCAGGCCCAAAGAATTGTGGTGAAAGGAGTTAAATCCAGTCAGCGGCTGGTCACAAGCAGTGTTCCCCAGGGCTCAGTCTTGGGGCCAGTCTTGTTTAATATCTTTATCAATGATCTGGATGAGGGGATTGAGTGCGCCCTCAGCAAGTTTGCAGGTGACACCAAATTGGGTGGGAGTGTTGATCTGCTTGAGGGTAGGAAGGCTCTGCAGAGGGATCTGGACAGGCTGGATCGATGGGCTGAGGCCAACTGTATGAGACTCAACAAGGCCAAGTGTTGAGTCCTGCACTTGGGTCACAACAACACCAGGCAATGCTACAGGCTTGGGGAAGAGTGGCTGGAAAGCTGCTGGAGCGTGTCCAGAGAAGGGCAACGAAGCTGGTGAAGGGATTGGAACACGTGTCTTATGAGGAGCAGCTGAGGGAAGTGGGGTTGTTTAGCCTGGAGAAGAGGAGGCTGAGGGGAGACCTTATCACTCTCTACAACTACCTCAAAGGAGGTTGTAGTGAGGTGGGCATTGGTCTCTTCTCCCAAGTAACTAGTGAAAGGACAAGAGGAAATGGCCTCAAGTTGCATCAGGGGAGGTTTAGATTGCATATTAGGAGAAATTTCTTCACCAAAAGAGTGGTCAGGCATTGGAACAGGCTGCCCAGAGAGGTGGCAGAGTCACCATCCCTGGAGGTGTTCAAAAAATGTGTAGATGTGTCACTTCAGGACATGGTTTAGTAGACATGGTAGTGTTGGGTCGACGGTTGGACTTGATGATCTTAGAGGTCTTTTCCAACCTTAATGATTCTATGATTTGAATGCTTACTGCTATACATGCCATGAGCAGTTAGAGCTCAAGAAGAGAGGAATTACTGTCCCCTACTTTCAAGCTGAGAAGTCATTTACGTGATAGGCAAGAGCAGAAATGAGACTGAGCAACCTAAAATAAGAGGCTGCGTAGTCACAGCCAGAGTGCACAATAGGAAACCAAGCTGGAAAGCAGTTTATAAAGAAAAGAGCATAATTCTTGCTCCCTGACATATCACTTGCACGCAGTTCACCACTCAGTCCCAAAATCAGTCCAAGAAAGAAATAGGATCACAAGCACTAATCCTTCAACACAGCAATCTTTAGTGGTAAGATATACCCTACACTGACTCCTTTGTGGTGGTCTTTGGAGTGTAGGAGACTCAACCTAGTATCAAGTGTGGAGTACAAAGAAAATTAGGCTTGGTTAAAGCAGTAAGCACATATGCCTGCGAACCCTCTAGACTGACAGTGCTCAGCATCTGGTCCTGAATCTATTACCTGGCAAGGGCAGGATACTGGGAATTGACTAACATCTGTGCATTTCCAAATCTTCTCACCAAACTATATAGGTTAAATTTATCTTTTCCTACTTAGGATGTAAACCAAGTTTAAAGTTGATCTTAGCTAAAATGAAAAAAACTACACAGTCCATTGCTGCTACTTTAGAAATAGTAAGTAAGAACATAAAACAGCAATTAAAATATATAAAGACAAAGTTGACATGACTAGTATGCATGCATTTATTTTTAACTTTTTAAATTACACTTTTTTAAAGTTGTATACTGATACTTTAAAAATAAAATTTGTAACAAATGCTGATATAAACATTGTACAACTCAGTAGCAGCTCTGAAAGACTCCAACAATTCTTAACGTTATTTTTATGCATTGGTTAATTATATTTGCATTATTTTGTATTTGCATTATTTTGAGGACTCTGAAAAACCAAGCAATACTCCATCCACCAACAAGACTGGCTATAGGATTTACTTCCTGTTTGTAAAAATAGCTATTTATTTCTTGCTAGTATTTACCATTTTCCTCACAGAATTTCAAAACATAAATGTAAACTTACCACAAGCATTATCATCCAGTTTTACTGATGGAAAAGCTGAGCAGAGAAATGAAGGATCAAGTGCTTCAAATGTTGGATTTCCATTTTTGGTTTCTTCCTGTGCCTGTAACACTTTGTTCTTCCACTACAATGGCACATATAAATCAAGCAATTCAGGGTGCAAACCTAATAATAAACCTTTGCAATTCATTTTGTGGGTACAAATCTTACTGGCTCTAATTGCTTCTGCCAAAAGGACAGGCAAACCCTACCTGAAATGAAAGGGTATGTGATTGGTTTTATACTTTGAAGATTTGATCAGAGCCTGGAACATAGCCTTGATCCCAGTTACATCAGTGACTATCTAGAGTAGTTTCACTGTAACTCCAGTAGCACATATTTCCTCCTTTAGAAGATAGACAGAAGTATGATATATCTACAGTGATAAGCATTTTGAGAAAATATTTAGTTTTGCCAAGCCATGATTCTAGTTTTATGTTTCCATATTATTTATATTCACACAGTCCTTTTGCCTTATTTTAAATGCTTTCTTTTCTGAGATAAGTACCCAGAGCAGAAGGTAGGCAACTTTCATTATCTTCTATATGTTCAAAGATGGCATCTAGATAAATATGTGGGCAGTCCGCAAAAGTTAGACAGTGCCATATAGGAGAAGATAATAAAGCAAAAAGATCTTTTCCTGACCTCTTTCTTCATTCTGCACTTTGAAAGCATGATTCCAACAAGAAACACCAGCACTGTTTTGAGACAGATGGTGTAGCCCTCCAGATGAAGTATGGGGAAGTTATTGACTACTTAAAAATTTAAGGAGAAGGAGCAAAGGGGCATTTTAAGGAGAGGAACACTAACTGCACCTTTTTGGAAGGAGAAAGAGCATTTCTATTTCTGACAGTCTTCATGAGACACTCCTCAGAAATTCAGAGCTCTCTCCCTGGCAGAACTGCACCTTCATTTAAAAAACACAGTGCAGCCCTGTTGGTGCAACCTCATGAACAAATACTTTAGCAGATGCTATACTGAGCACCCTAGTATTCATATTAGATCAGATGCGTTAAGACAAGCCAAGAATTAGGAATAACATCACAAGTTTTGCAAAGCTTATAAAAGACTAAATGTTTATTCATACAATAGTAAGGATTTTCTGAAACAAGTTAACAGCATTTAATATATTTTAAACTCCCATGGCTTGGGACAGAGGTAAACTCAGGTCATTCCATTAGGGATTGAAGAAAACTCTTCATGCACATTAATTGTAGCAAACATTATCAACATTACATGAGAGTACTCTGTTTTCCTTCTTACCATTACAAATTTGGTGCAGCACATTTCTAAGGTACATTTTTCAGACTATGGTAACTATGCTAATCAACAACCATGAATTAGCTCACTGGAATATAGGGAGTGACACACTGCATCAGACCAATAATCTTTGCTTTTAACAAGTGTTAAAGCACAGAAAGCTGTAACTCTTGTAATAGAAAATTATGTAATAACAAGCATTAGGGGGGGATAGGAAGACAGTGGCAGTACAAGCTGCAAGAGGGCCAACTTACCTTGGGTAGCTTTAAAACTCTTCCCACAAAACCATTTTCATCATGCTGAGTTGATAGTCTTTACTCACAACTGTATGAGGTGAATGTACTTGTGCTTAAATTTACTAGGAATTGCTGCCCTGGATAGTAAAGCATCAGGGAAGATGGGAGTCCGAGCTGTAGTCTACTACATGAGTACTACGATCATTGCTGTACTGATTGGTATAATCGTTGTGGTCATCATCCACCCTGGGAAAGGTACTAAAGAAAACATGCACAGAGAAGGCAAAATTGTGCAAGTGACAGCAGCAGATGCCTTTCTTGATTTAATCAGGTATGGCTATGATATTGCACATTTTCTGTACCAATAATGACAACAATAATATTTAGATTCACACAAGAAGGATAGTAGAGAATTTTAGACAGTGACTGCCTAAATTAGCCAAATTTCTGACCAATATCTCTAACCCCTACAACGCTACAAAAGAATACATGGATTTATTTTCAAATCAGGCAGTTGCAAGGGAAGAAACTGCTTTTAATATTCAAAGAAAGAAAGATTCTTTCTTTCACACACAAAAGAAAGACTTCTGTTCTGCTATCTGCATGGGTCTTTTCTCCTCCTTCCATAGCACAATCCTTATTATCAAATTCCTCTGCTGTCCCTTACTTGCAACTTTCAACAGTTTTATCACTTCACTTGAATCCCTGATTTAGCTATTAATCTTAATTTTTAATTGTATCTGCCAGTCTGGGTGCATCTACTCAACCTTGTTAAATTGTATGGATGGTAAATAAATTCCAGGAATAGGCAAGTAAAATGCTTGAAATAGAGGGGCACAAATATAAAAGCTTGTTTTCTCCTTGCTCAGAGTCTCTGCAGTGCCTCTCTTATAGAGCTAATATGTTACAGATGTATCCAGGGAGTAGGGAACCTGAGGTTTTGAACTCGGGGGCTTTTCCATGGGTAAAGCCACCAAAATTTTATGTTCCACTAACCCATTTGGAGAAGCCAGAGACATGGAGAAAGGCCTCCAAGAGTCATGCTGCCAGGAAGGGGGACTTCAGAAAGACCCATGAAGAGGTTTGCACTCACATTCATCAAGATTTATTCAGTTAGGGTGCTTCTAATTCCCTCAGAAATGTCACCATTCTGGAAAGCAAACAAGCAAATCCCCATATGTAACAAGTATACACACACATATATAATTATATGTGTATGTGTTATTATTAAAGGATACTCGAACTTCAGAAATATTTATTTCTTAATCATGATGAGACTCTAAATCAAGTGATAAATGTCATGATGTACTAGGCTACGTGACTGCAAAAATTGTTGAAATGTATTAAATATTAATAACTTTTTTATTCATCTGATTCAGACAGCATTAATAAATACAAAATTAAAAGTCAACACTGATCCACAGAGCTTTGTTCATTTGATAATTTAGCTAATATTCTGCTCCATAACCAGACCTGCTATATAATATTGGATAATATTGCAATTGACAGGATCTATCCAACCCTACTACATTTCATCCTGATAAAGCTAACCAGGCCAATGCTATATGCAAAGCTCTACTCAGTGTATACACAATTACATATTTGTGTTAGGATTCCTTTGAAAATTAGCTGGTCAATTGTTTTATTAGCTGTGCCACTACTTAAGGTATTACTAGAGTCTTATTACTTCTCGTGTTATTTTCTTTCTTTTTCACAGAAATATGTTCCCTCCAAATCTGGTGGAAGCTTGCTTTAAACAGGTAAAAATGTTTTGTTATTTCCAACTAAAACATATAATAAAGTAAGAAATTGAAATGTAATAGTATTTTCTTTAGAAATATCATGTACTTACAGCAGAAACAAATCTTATATATCCTGCCAGCTGTCACCAACAAAACCCCAACCAAATCTGTGCTTTGTTTTCAATCATATCGTCTCAATGTTTGCTATAAGTGAAGAAAACACACCTGGCACAGCAAATCAAAAAATAAGTTTTTTCAAAGTGTCAAATTCATAAGTCAACAGCAAGTTTCACTAAAGTCAATACAGAATTTCTTTTTCAAAAACAGTGTTATGTTAAATTGGGAGATACTGAGATATGTACCATCTGTACAAAGACTAGAAGATGTTCAAGAATGTCATGTGGGAAATGTGCATAGGTTAGAAACTGAGGCAAAAATTTTGTGGACATCAATAACAAAATCAAACTAGGGGACTTCCTGTCACCTATGGTAGGAGTGCACAGGAATGTTCTTTCTATGTTGCTTCCCAAATTCCTCTATCATTAGCCTGGTCTTAACCTTAACTGTTCTACAGAGAAAATAATAGTAATTAGTTACATTCCTCCTTTAAAAAGAGAACATTATAGTTTCAATGAAACCTATAATGTGTATTGCCATAATCTAATTGCTTCATATTGACCCCACAGACAATCTTGAATTGATATTATTTACCAGTTATTGCTGTAGCAATTAAAAAAAGCTGGAATGTGGAGGTCAAGAAGCAAGAGGATAAAGTAGAAACTTTCCAAAGTACAGCTGAGTTACATCTTGCAGAAGAATTGAAAAGAAACAGTAACATTTTCTTTAGTTACATAAACAGAGACCAACACAAAGCAGTGACTTTCTAGATTAAGGTTTTGGTCAAGATAAACTAGTCCCAGGTGCAAAACCAACAAATGCTATGCCTCTGTTTCCAGTAAGGACAGTGATGCAGAAGAGCAATATGGAAATACAAAAGTCTGTATCTAAACTAGAAACAAAATTCAAAGAATTTAATGTAATAAAGTCAGGGAATGACATCATTTTTATTTCAAAATCATGAAATAATTAGGGCATAAAGTTACAGATCTAGAAGCAAGTATTTTTAATAAATCTGTCAAGTTGGGAAGTTATTATTTATAACTGGTGAAAGCAACCATAGTGCCTTTCAAATTGCAATTTCAAAAAGATTTAGGAATTGATTTAAGCAGTTAATAACCTATTAGCCTGATCTTGGTTGTACTGAAGGATACAAGTACCTTGAAGGAAAGAGTAAAGACTTAGTAATAAATGAAAAATAGATAAAGAATAACACAGGTTTCTGAAACAGATTGTACCAGAATAACCTTTCATCTTTCTTCCACAAGATTGCTCATTTTCTTTTTTTGGTTTTTTTTTTTTTGATGCCACAGAAGTGCAATGGATCTAGTCTCTTTAGACTTCTGTAAAACAGAGTTTTTAATATGAAGGAAGTGAAATAGTTGAATAGGAGATAAGATTATTGTGACAATTGTAAAATTTGTGGAGATAGCAATGGAAGTTGCTGAAGGACAGGGCATATCTCAATTGATATTTTTATGAGTGGCATTGCCACAGGATGCACACAATGAAATTTACAGATGACAAGAAAGTATAAGCACTTTGTATCGAGATATCTAACAAACACCAAAGAAGGTAGTATGTCCCTGGCACACTGTAACACTATAAAGTCACAAGAACAAAGTGAATTGGTTCTTCTAGACATTGGCATACTCGGTTATCTCCTGGTAGCTCTTCATCACATGGGAAATAAACATTTAGAAATCAACTGTAATTTCTGCTTTGAGATTGGAAGTCATCATCACAAAAAATTAAATTAAAACCACTCTAATTCAGCTCTAGGATATATTAGGTGACATAACTCCAAGAGAGGAAATAAAACAAGAAGAATGTGACTGTCTGGAATACTGGGTATATTCTGGTCATTATGTTCAAGGAAGACTAATGTAAAATAAGCACAATGGAAAGAGGAGCTGCTGTTCAAAAGAGCACAACGTATAAAGCAAAAAGAAGCTTGCTTTAAAAACTTTTCAAGTACAAAAAATAAAGTGGGAACAGAGCTGTATAAGATAAAGAAAAATGTTTATACAAGAAGAAATGGAAATCATTATGACTGAATTTAAAGTAGGAATTAGTAAGGTTTTTAGCCTTCATTACCTACGTCATGGTTTAACCTGGCAGGCAGCTAAAACAACCACACAGCCGTTTGCTCACTCCCCCCCACAGTGGGATGGGGGAGACAATCGAAAAGAAAAAAAAAAAGAAAGATAAAACTTGTGGGTTGAGATAAAGACAGTTTAATAGGACAAAAAAGGAAGACAATAATAATAATAATAATATACAAAACAAGCGATGCACAGCACAATTGCTCACCAACTGAAGCCAATACTCAGCTAGTTCTTGAGCCCAACTGCCTCCTGGCCCACCCCCCAGTTATATACAGAGCATGATGTCATATGGAATACCCCTTTGGCCAGTTTGGGTCAGCTGTCCTGGCTGTGTCCCCTCCCAGCTTCTTGGGTGCCCCTCGCCTCCTCGTTGGCAGGCCAGTATGAGAAGCTGAAAAGTCCTTCACTGCTTAGCAATAACTAAAAACATCAGTGTGTTATCAACATTATTCTCATCCTAAATCCAAAACGTAGCACTAGACCAGCACTAAACCAGCTACTAAGTCCAAAACACAGCACTGAACCAGCTACTAGAAAGAAAATGAACTCTATCTCAGCCAAAACCAGGATAACCTAAAAGATGAGATCCTGGAAAAATCTTCAATTAGGTGTCGTGGGAACAAGCTACCTCATCAGTTTTAAGATATGGCTTGAAAAATTCATTCAATAAAGTATCCTACAGCAACAGGAAGCTCAACTCAGTGACTAGCAGTCCTAAACCTATGAAAGATGTCCTGTAGATTCTGTTTACATTAAGTATATTGTATTTCTCATGTGCTTTACAGCTTAAAGGGATCTTCTAAAAAACAGGAAATGTTTAATGAAAGTTTTTCTGACTTTGATCAGCAGATATGCTTACTGAAGCACTAGGATTTAAAATCTGTCATACTGATACTATTACCTTTTGAATCAGATACCAAAACCTACATTTTTAGGCATAAGTTATTTTGTTGAACCACACTTGTTACACTAAAAACATTTTACAGGAGAAACAAGTATGTGTAAGATTCATAGGTATCCAGATGACTTTGTACATCTGACTCCATAACTTTTTTTTCAAAAGTTTACATCAGTTTTTTCATATGTTTCTCAGAAGATTTATGAAGAAGGATGATCCCTATGGCACTAATCTGGTTCTGTAATACCATGTTTGCTGGCCCAAACACAAAACACACTACTACTCATAGTAGTCCACACTCAAAGGTGTAATACTGATCCACAGCTTTTCACACCTGGAAACCATCACTGGCATATACACTCCACATTCAAATCACGTCTTTTGATATATTAGGTGCTCACATTCTGTCTTAGGCAGGTTTCTTTCCTGGCAGAGATCCGCACTGGAACCCACTGGAAGGTTTTTCTTTCTTTCTCACCATGGCCAGCAGACAGGTCCTCTAGTGACTGTGTTAGGACTCACAGGAAATTCTGAACCTGTTATTTCTCAATCAATAGGAAGCACCTCTCAAAGCAGCTCCACTAACACACAGGACCAACTATAATTTCAAAGTTTTTTAACCTCAAAAATCAACTATTACTCAAATTTTGTAACACTAAGATGTGGAAAATTGTACTTTCCTTCATATAATTAATTTTAGTGAAGTAAAATTAGTTTTCTAGATGTGGAATTGCTCTCCTGCAAAATGAAATGGAAGTGCTGTGTGGAGAGGGGTAACCAAGGTGGAGCGGGCTTCTAGATGGTGATTGGAAAGCTTTTATAAGATTGTTGCTGGGAGAAGAAGAGCCAGGAAGGAAGACTGGGACCTTAGGATTCATTTAGGAAGGATCTTCCTAAATTTTCTGCTGCTTCTCATTTAGTCTTCTGGTCCTTTGGATTCCCTTTCTTGTTCTTCTTTCCCAGCAAGTCTGAGGCAAACAAAGCTCCTGCTTCCTGCTTCTTCTCCTTCTTTGCACATTTTCTTCCCCAGAAACAGGAAGAATAGTGGAACAAAATGCCCCTTCCCCTCAAAAACAGCTCCCCCATTGTAGATCTCAGAAGCCAGGAGGACCCCCTGTAGGAGAGAAAGTGTGGTGAGTTGACCTTGACTAGCTGCCAAGTGCCCACCAAGCCACTCTATTACTCCCCTTCCTCAACTGGACAAGGGGAAAGAAAATATGACAAAAGGCTCATGAGTCAAGATAAGGACAGGAAGATCACTCAGCAATCCATCATGGGCAAAACAGACTCGACTTGGGGAAATTAAGTTATTGCCAATTAACAACAGAGTAGGGAAATGAGAAATAAGAACAAACCTAAAACACCTTCCACCCATCCCTCCCTTCTTCCTGGGCTCAACTTCACTCCTGAATTCTCTACCTCCTCCCCTCCCAAGCAGTGCAAGGGGACAGGGAATGGGGGTTGTTGTCAGTTCATCATGCATTGTCTCTGCCACTCCTTCCTCCTCAGGAGGAGGACTCCTCACACTCTTCCCCTTCTCCAGCGTGGAGTCCCACCTATGGGAGACAGTCGTTCATGAACTTCTTCAATGTGGGTCCTTCCCACAGGCTACAGTTCTTCACGAACTGCTCCAGTGTGGGTCCTTTCCTTTCCATGGGGTGCAGTCCTTCAGGAACGGACTGCTCCAGTGTGGTTCCCCCTCAGGGCCACAGGTCCTGCCAGAAAACCTGTTCCAACATGGGCTCTCCATGGAGTCACAGCTTCCTTCAAGGCACATCCACCTGCTCTGGCATGGGGTCCTCCATGGGCTGCAGGGTGGATATCTCCACTGTGGGCAACCTGCCTCACCATAGTCTTCACCACAGGCTGCAGAGAAATCTCTGCTCTGGTGCCTGGAGCACCTCCTCCCCCTCCTTCTTCACTGACCTTGGTGTCTGCAGAGTTGTTTCTCTCACATATTCTCACTCGTCTCTTCTGTCTGCTGTTGTGTAGCAGTTTTTACCCCTTCTTAAATATGTTATCACAGAGGCACTACTACCATCACTGATTGGCTTGGCTTTGGTCAGCAGTGGGTCCATCTTGGCTCTGTCAGACATGGGGGAAGCTTCTGGCCTCTTCTCACAGAAGCCAGCCCTGTAGCTCCCCTGCTACCATGAGAAAGCTAAGGAAATCCTTACATTCAAGCCTTTCAGCTGAGAATCGGAAAAAACATTTCAGGCCTAGCTGGTGGCATTCAGCCCCATGCCCCAGGAAATTCTAGGGGAACAAAGAGCCATCCTTGCCTAGCAGATCAAGTTAAGATGAATAATCTGGAAAATGTTGGGCTTTAGCTTCACTGTTGTCCACTAGTTGCTCTGTCTCTCCCTGTGAAAGACCAAAGTCTTGTTAGCACCATGTCTCTATCAGGATCTCCTCCAATTAAATCAGTGGCAGATAGGGATCACTGGAAACAGCAGATTGTTAATTCGAACAGCATACTTTCTGCTGCTGTTTATTTCCATATGACATATGTTGCTACCTTCACTATGCACTGATCATTTGGGGGCTTTTTTGATTATTTTTTTTTTCAGTAACAGAAGAATCTGAAAAGACTGCTGATAAATATTCCACACTTACCTAAAACTAGATTACTTTGTTCAAAATCTTCTCTATACTTCTATATTCACCCACAGTTTGGGGATATCTAAATAAATCTTTGGTTTTATCTTTCAACTCTAACCATTATATCTTCATTTCTCTTTCTTTGCTAAATCCAAAGATGCTATCTATTGTGGCACTAAGCAGTTGTAAGCAGCCTGCTTGTTAGGCAGATAGATACTGCTTTTTAACTGCTTGTTCTTTCTGCTGTGCTCTGGGGATATATCAAAAGCCAAAAGAAACACAAATGAACTTGGGACATCAAGAGAAGCAGAATCAGTCTAACAGTTTGGGGAGGGTCATTCTGTTGTGAATAGGTGGAATTTGATGCCAGCCAAAGCTTAAAGAACTAGAGAGGTGCATCTGATGACTGCATTTCTTCTGAGCTATTTTTAATTAATATTCTTTCCTGAACTCATTCTTATCAAGGGGATTGGAAGTGTTAATCACACATCCAGACATGAATACTAACCAATATATGCTGTCTATTCCTTGTGATAGTTTTGGCTAGTTAAGATATATTTTAACCTGTGCCATCAGCTATTCTGCAGACAATTTAGAATGCTTTCACATATGTCCATATGGAAAGGAAAGAAAAAATGAATCAGGAAGATGAGATATCACTGCCTTATTTTAATTTATTTTCATTTTTTTAGGCTTGCATTTAAGCAAACCTGTTGCTTTTAAAATCATCATTCACTAAAAATTATATCACCATAGTGACTTAGCACAGACATTGCTAATCATACTATCTCAGAGTACTGACAGTAAATCATGAGTTTTCAGAGCAATTACCCATGCAATTACCTTGTCTGCAAGTTAATCACTGGAATGTGCTACTGCCATGGTATAATGCTGCTTCTTAAAAAGTCATGCAATATATTCAAGTCAAATGGCTGTGGGTATCTTGTACTACTAATGAAAACAAAAGAATAATAAAAGCGTAAACAACTAATTCATTATATTATGCAAGAAAGTAAATATATTGTCTATTTCATAATGAGATAACAATTAAAATTCCTTTTAAAGTTGTTCATTAGCACTGTGTCATGTAACAAAGTCCAGAAATGCCATTATTTTTATATTTTACTTGCAGATAAGATTGTTAATAGAAAGCTATTAGTATTAATATGTATCAAATAATATTTAGCTAGTTCCTCATTTCTATACATGAACTTAAGGAAAATTTTATGAATATTTTGCATCTAAAATCTTACCAGGCAAAAATACCTCTGCCTGGAGACAAAACACACCAAACATTCTCAGAAATGACAGGACTTCAGTGATGTTGTCTAGCCCATCACAGATTATCAGTGTAGGTGGGTGGACTTCTAGTAAAACATAACCAGCTCTTCTGAGATGCTTAAGCCTACAATGTGTTATATAAGCAGGTTTTCTTTGTCTAATTTCTTCCATTACTAAATGTTGCAAAAGAACAAGGATCTGCAGAATCGCAGTGTGATATTAAAATGTCAGTTTGAGCTAAATGAACAGCTGATAACTCTGATTCCCACCAAAATACAGTAGAGATCTGCATAAAAGCTCACAAAATTATCTCCATCACCAGTTTCTCTGCAAAGTAGTAAGTCAACTCTGCTATTACCTCATCTATTTCAAAACCTTTGACATTTTCTATCCTCTTGAAGGTGCTCTTTCATCCTGTCACTTCCTATAAACAGTTGGCTTTTTCACCATTCCACACACAGAACATTTGTTTTGTGGTGGTCAAGCAGTGTTGTATTTTGCCTTAAGTGTCATCTGAAAAAGCACTAACAAGAATAAACCTCAACCTACACTTTTTCCTTGGTAGATATCTCCTTTGCATTTTCCATATTTGATTTTCCCTAATTTCTTTTGCCTCACCAGGAACCTTCTCATGACTTTTGATAGACAACTTTGAGCATAAGATGACAGACACATCCACAAAGTTATTCTTAACCTCATTTAGAAACAATGAAAGAAAAACTAGCTCAAATGACTGTCTCAGAGCAAATAAAGTTGCTCTGATTCCTGTTGCTCAGATTGCCATTTTGAATCTCACTCTAAATAAACTGTTTCTCCACTACTCTGGAAAGGGTTCTAGAAAGACTATTCTCCCTAGCCTAAAGCTAACATTTCTGAATACTTAAGTTTGACTAACAGGATGAGTCAACAGATAAGAGCTACATCTCTGTGTACCAGTCTAGTAGCTGAAACAAAAACATACTTTGCTAAGTGAGGTCCTAAAATCCATATTATATCCCTAAAGAGACTTAACTAATAAAGGATTAAAGGCATCCTTCTGCTGTGACAGAATTCCAGAATCAGCACAAAAAAGAAAGAATATGCTTATTATAACCTAAAATTATTTCTAACCGGGTTTTTAAAGGTAAGAAAATTAATGTGATTGTGCTTTCTCCTCTGTAGCTGCCCAACTTTTTCTCAGTCCCTTGTCGTAATTCTTTAGCCCAATGGACAATTCCAACCTAATTTGATGGAGGAGGGAGGAGGGGCAAGTCTCAGAGAAATCAAAATTGTGCTGTCACTGAAAGAAAAGAGATTTATGACTTAACTCTTAACCTGTTGCAACAGGCAGCAGCCACTCAGCCAGGCAGCACACATCTAACACTAATAGCCATATCATGTGTTGCTTTTGACCCAGTCAAATAGGTAGGAATGAGAGAAGGACCTGAGGGTAATGGAGGAGAATCAGGACAAAGTCAGTTATGATGTGTCTAGGGAAAGTAGGAAATGAATAGGAAATGTGGTAGGAAATTAGGCTGTAATTCCAATCTTCATTAGGCAACTTGCTTTTTTATGTTTGTCTAATCTGCATGCCCACAAGTCCAGCATAATTACACCCTTCAGATATTTGCATTAAGGAATTTTTACCTAACTTTTTTTTTACTTTAAAACATTAATAAACATATACATATAACACAATTATCATACGAACACACTTTTTTTTAAAAAAAAATTGTTTGATGTACAGTGTTAGGCAGTATTTTAATCTCCTGTCACGACTGAAATCAAATCCCTTCAGTGATAACTTGTAGATAATTTCCACTCTAATACCTCTCTGTCACTTAAAGAGGCAATCCCATCCCTCCTTCCCTGGCTGTATAGTCCCAGTCTCAGTGTCTTGCCCTCTCTGGCATTCATCTGATTCCTCAGTGAGCTGAGTCCCCTCCATAGCCTTTACCAAAGAATGGCCACTTTTTCGCTTGATAAGATTTCTGCCAATTGGCTCATGGAGAGATCAAACTAGACCTGACACGGAGGAGAAATCATCACAGGTTGGATGGGAGGGGGTGAGGTAGTGGAACTGTGTTTTTCTGTGTCAGCCAACTGTTGGAACACCTCAGCTGTTTAACCACAGCCCAAGTCTTAAAACTTGCAAATTTCATTTAAAACTCAAGAATATCTAACCTCCATGGAGATTTGTTCTGCTACATCTTATTCAGAATTTTTCCATAAATCTCCTCTAAGCAAGTTTTACTTGAAGTTCTGAAAGACCTAAAGCCTTCAGGGGATACAGCAAATATGTGGGAGGAGTGCATCAAAACTATTCAGGTGTGGAAAATAACAGAAAATTAGGTCAGTATTGCTAGATGCTGATATTCAGGTTTCCCATCTTACTCATAAGTAAGTATTCCGTTTCACTCAAATACTTTCAGAGTGTGCAACAGTCTCCAAATATTACTAATAATACTACGGCTCCTGGACTTAATATTTGGGGTTTTTTTTGTTGACAGGCCCAAAGGAATAAAAATCCAAAGTTCCCGAATAACCTTGACAGCAGCATCCCATTGCTTTAATATGGTATTTAGCATTCTGAGATATATTAGAAACATTTTACTAGTGATATTTAGTATTCTTTGCTCAAAATAATTTAATCATCAGGACAGGACTGCAGGGCTTTTTGAGCCCAGAGAGAAATATTCAGGATACACATTTCTCTTTGTAAAAGTATTAGATGGTGAAAGACTGGTTTTCAAAGCAGACATTTAGGAACATACTGAGATTTTGAAATTGATTTGCCCATTCCATAATGGAACCATTTCAGGTAGAACCCTGTTCTTAATTAAGTGGTGATTTATTACTGCAAAGCAGAGAAAACATATGGCTTTGCCATAGCAAAGGAAAAAAGAGATATGTTATATTTCAGTTACTTTCACTCTAATTTTTTCTAATTCAAAAAGATGAAAAAGTAAAGAAACTCCAAAGCACATGAAAATGTTTCAAGTAGCCAAAAAAGGCCTATTTTTTTAACAGTTGGGAAAAATAACAATTTATAAAATTGCAAACTAAGAATCAATAGTTTCATCACAAAACTCATGAGCATGACAAATCTGCATCTTTGATTTTGACATATGAGAAAGCAAGTTCTGGAAGCTAAAGGTGAAACTTTAGCTCTTGAAGTTAATATGGATTTTTGTTGCTTTCAGGAAAGCTAGGTTTTCACAAAAGTATATTCTACCAACAAATATTACACAAAGAATTAAAATGTCCTACAATAGTAATTAGCAATTTAATGTGTGATTTTTACCTTTGTTTGCGATAATTCACAGAATTCCTACATTTCTTTTCTTTTTGTCTTACCAGTTCAAAACTAACTATGAAAAGAGAATGTTTAAAGTAGATATTTCATCCAATGACACATCCACAGTGGCTTCCATATTAAGTAGTGTGTCAGAAGCAATGGAAACCCTCACCCGAATGAAAGAGGAAATAGTTCCTGTTCCAGGTTCTGTAAATGGAGTGAATGCCCTTGGCTTGGTGGTTTTCTCAATAAGCTTTGGCCTGGTAATTGGAAGCATGAAGGAGCAAGGTCAGGCATTAAAAGACTTCTTTGATAGCCTAAATGAGGCTATCATGAGATTGGTAGCTCTAATCATGTGGTAAGTGCCTCTTTGATAAATTCCATATTGAGTTACTAACAATATTTTTTCATCACAGTCATGCACTGGATAGCAAGTCTGTTTGGCAGGAAGTCAGACAATAAGATCTTAACTACCTTGTAGCTTTTTCCATAAATGAACCGAAGAACTGTAATTCTGTATAGCAATAATTTGCCCAAACATACCTATTCTTTCAGTGTGTTTAGCTTTTGACATGAAAAAATCAGGGTATATGGCAGAATTTGCTAAGCTTATACAAAGTCATTCTATGTCCTCATAAAGACAGCGATCACAAGAGTATGCTATCAAAGTTTCCTTATAATCTACTCTGACTTCAATAAAGGAAAAAAACAAACCTCTCCCATAATTTTATTTCTAGAAAACAAACCTTGTTATCATTAGTTTCCAACACAACCAGTTCCTTGCATTGTAGCTGCACTGCTTACAGATACACATAGTTTTGCACTTCCTTTATTGTGTTCAACAGGTAAATAAAGCCCATATCTTTTCCTTCAAACATTAAGTATGAAGTCTTTTCAACAATGAAGATTCATTATTTGTCAGGTAGAAGGTTACTTATGAAAATATATCTTCTTGTTTTCTTTACTACAGAAAAAAAAACAAACAACAAACAAATCAATTCCAAAAGTATAAAAAACTACCTAAGAGCATACACACATATGTTGTAGTACAAGATACAAAATTAAAAATAAGTATATTTTTTTTCCAGTAAGTAAAATTCTGTTCTGCCAGGAAACATCTATACAAAGCAAAATTCTTTCCTCCTTCTTTACAAGCTCACTTAACATGAAAAAGCAGTGGATGACAATTATTACTTCTGAGACATTTCTACATGCATTTGATGGCTAAAAGTGCAATTGAGATTCGCAGATTCACAGATTCACAAATTGGTAGGGGTTGGAAGGGACCTCTGGAGATCATCTAGTCCAACCACCCTGCTAGAGCAGGATCACCTAGATCAGGTTGCACAGGATTGCGTCCAGGTGGGTTTTGAATATCTCCGCAGAGGGAGAGTACACAATCTCTCTGGACAGCCTGTTCCAGTGCTCAGTCACCCTCAGAGTAAAGAAGTTAGATATTTATAAGATAGAAGATAGATATTTATAAGTGTTGATAAGATCCCCTCTCAGTCTTCTCTTCTCCAGGCTACACAGACCCAGCTCTCTCAGCCTTTCCTCATAAGAGAGATGCTCCAGTCCCCTAATCATCCCTGTAACTCTCTGCTGGACTCTCTCCAGTAGTTCCCTGTCTTTCTTGAACTGGGGAGCCCAGAACTGGACACAGTTCTCCAGATGTGGCCTCACTAGGGAAGAGTAGAAGGGGAGGATAACCTCCCTCGACCTGCTGGCCACACTCTTCTTAATGCACCCCAGGATACCATTGGCCCTCTTGGCCATGAGGGCACATTGCTGGCTCATGGAGAGCTTGTCATCCACCAGGACTCCCAGGTCCTTCTCTGCAGTGCTGCTTCCCAGCAGGTCAACCTCTAACCTGTACTGGTGTCTGGGGTTATTCCTCCCTAGATGCAGGACCCTACATTTGCCCTTGTTGGATTTCATTAGGTTCCTCTCTGCCCAGTTCTCTAGTCTGTCAAGATCTCACCAAATGGCAGTGCAGTCTTCCGGTGTGTCAGTCACTCCTCCCAGCTTAGTATCATCAGCAAACTTGCTGAGGGTACACTCTGTCCCCTCGTCCAGGTCATTGATGAATATGTTGAATAGGACCAGACCAAGCACTGACCCTTGGGGCACACCACTAGCTACAGACCTCCAACTAGACCCTGCGACGCTTATCATAACCCTCTGGGCTCTGCCATTCAACCAGTTCTCAACCCACCTCACTGTCCACTCATCTAACCCACACTTCCTAAGCTTGCCTATGAGGATGTTATGGGAGACAGTGTCAAAAGCCTTACTGAAGTCAAGGCAGACAACATCCACTGCTCTCCCTTCATCCACCCAGCCAGTCATGCCATCATAGAAGGCTATCACATTGGTCAGGCATAATTTCCCCTTGGTGAATCCATGTTGACCACTCCCGATAACCTCCTTTTCCTCCACATGCTTATTGATAACCCCCAGAATAAGCTGTTCCATCACCTTTCCAGGGATAGAGGTGAGGCTGACCGGCCTGTAGTTTCCTGGGTCCTCCTACTTGCCCTTTTTCAAGACCAGAGTGACATTGGCTTTCCTCCAGTCCTCAGGCACCTCTCCTGGTCTCCATGACCTTTCAAAAATGATTGAGATCAGCCTAGCAATAACATCTGCCAGCTCCCTGAGCACTTGTGGGTGCATCCCATCAGGGCCCATGGATTTGTGGATGTCAAGTTTGCCTAGATGTTCTCTAACCCGATCCTCCTCAACCAAGGGAAGGTCTTCCTTTCTCCAGACTTTCTCTCCTACCTCCAGGGTCTGGGATTCCTGAGGGCCAACCTTAGCAGTAAAGACTGAAGCAAAGGCGGCATTCAGTAACTCTGCCTTCTCTGTATCCTCCGTCACCAGGGCACCCACCCATTCAGCAGCGGGCCCACATTTTCCCTAGTCCTCCTTTTGCTGATGCTATATTTGAAGAAGCCCTTCTTGTTGTCCTTGACATCCCTTGCCAGATTTAATTCCAAGTGGGCCTTAGCCTTCCTTGTTGCATCCCTATATTCCTATATTTGTCCCAAGTGGCCACTCTCTTTTTCCACATTCTGTAAACTTCCTTCTTCCCTTTGCTTTTTTCCAGGAATTCCTTGCTCATCCATGCAGGTCTCCTTCCTCCTTTGCTTGTCTTCCTATTCTTCAGGATGCACCGATCTTGAGCTCGGAGGAAGTGGTGCTTGAATATTGACCAGCTCTCTTGGGCCCTCCTACCTTTTAGGGTCCTAACCCATGGGATTCTCCCAAGCAGGTTTTTGAAGAGGCTAAAGTTAGCTCTCCTGAAGTCCAGGGTTGTAATCCTACTTATTGCCCTGCTCCTTCCACGCAGGATCCTGAATTCCACCATCTCATGGTCACTGCAGCCAAGACTGCCCCCAACCTTCAGATCTTCGACCACTCCTTCTTTGTTTGTTTGTACAAGGTCCAGCAGCACACCTCTCCTCGTGGGCTCCTCCACCACCTGTGTCAAAAAGTTGTCATCAATGCTCTGCAGGGACCTCCTGGACTGAGTGTGCCTGGCTGTGTTGCCTTTCCAGCAAATATCATGGTAGTGGAAGTCCCCCATGACAACCAGGGCCTGTGATTGTGAGGCTACTTCCAGCTGTCTATAGAAGGCCTCATTGACATCCTCTTCCTGATCAGATGGCCTGTAGTAAACACCCACAACAGTGTCACCCATATTAGCCCGCCTCTTAATTCTTACCCATAAGCTCTCGACTTGTTCTTCATCCAGCCCTATGTGGAAGTCCATACATTCCAGTTGCTCTCTCACATAAAGAGCAACTCTACCACCTTGCCTTGCTGACCTGTCTTTCCTCAGAAGTACATAGAATCATAGATTCATAGAATGGCCTGGATTGGAAGGGACCTTAAAGATCATCTAGTTCCAACCCCCCCTGCTGCAGGCAGGGACACCCTCCACTAGACCACATTGCCCAAAGTCCCATCCAACCTGGCCGTAAACACTTCCAGGGATGGGGCCTCCACAACCTCCCTGGGTAACCTGTTCCAGTGCCTCACCACCCTCACAGTCAAGAATTTCTTCCTTATATCTCATCTAAATCTACCCTCCTTTAGTTTAAACCCATTACCCCTTGTCCTGTCACTACACTCCCTGATAAACAGTCCCTCTCCATCTCTCCTGTAGGTGCTCTTTAGGTACTGGAAGGCTGCAATTAGGTGTTCTTTTCTCCAGGCTGAACAATCCCAACTCTCTCAGCCTATCCTCATAGGAGAGCCCTCCAGCCCTCCGATCAACTTTGTGGCCCTTCTCTGGACTCGCTCCAACAGCTCCATGTCTCTCTCCTGTACTGGGGCCCCCAGAGCTGGATGCAGTACTCCCCACTCCAGGTGGGGTCTCACAAGAGCGGAGTAGAGGGGCAGGATCAACTCCCTCGACCTGCTGGTTACACCTCTTTTGATGCAGCCCAGGACACGGTTGGCTTTCTGGGCTGCAAGCGCACACTGCCAGCTCATGTTGAGCTTCTCATCAATCAATACCCCCAAGTCCTTCTCCTCAGGGCTGCTCTCAATCCATTCTCTGCCCAGCCTCTGGTTTTGCTTGGGATTGCATCCCATTGTCATTGGATAACCATCCATGACAGCATTCCAGTCATGCGAGCTATCCCACCATATCTTTGTAGCTGCAATGAGATCATGGCCCTGCGACTGCACACAGACCTCTAGTTTTTCCTGTTTATTCCCCATGTTGGTGTACAGACATTTCAGAGAGGTAATCAAGCACAGAGGTTTCCCTGGAGATATGCTGGATAAATTTTGTTCTGTGGTAACTTAGTATAAAAAGACAAGGGGACATTTATGAAAATAAGGCTGTATCAAAAGTCCAGCTGCAGCAAGATTATGTTAGAGATTTATGCTCAGCACTAGCTCCTTCTTCATCTGTAGCTGTGCTTGCCGATAGGAAAAAGCAGATTATACCACCTTTGGTGCTGCCCCACAATGCAGCTAACCTCTGTCATATAGATGTCTTCATGCTAAAGTATTTATCCAGTGCCCCACTGGATAAAATGGGGCATGGGCAGAAGCAGCTTGAAATCATCGGAAGTTAGCCTTCTGTGTCAGTTCCTTCCCCAACAACATGGGAAACAATGCTGGAGGGAGAATAGAACTGGGCATAGTCTCCAACTATGTTGGTTGAGCCTTTGTTCATACAGGCATAATTATAACAGAATTGGCTAAACTAGCTTTTAATTGACGCTTGAATTCCAAAGGGAATTCATCTCCCTACGTGTCTGAAAGACATGCTATACATCTTCTTGAAATCCTTACCAGATCCTGAATCCAACAGAGCCTATCAGAAACATTCACTGCTGTGGTTTCATCCAGGTTAAACTGTTAAGAGTTAAAGAGTTAAACTCAGCTGCTTCTGAAAAATTATAGTCATTCTACCAGCAAAATCCTTGTCGTGGTTTAACCCCAACCAGCATCTGAGCACCACACAGCCACTAGCTCACTCCCCCTCCAGTGGGATGGGGGAGAGAATCAGAAGAGTTAAAGTGAGAAAACTCATGGGTTGAGATGAAGACAGTTTAATAAGCAAAAGCAGCACACACAAGCAAAGCAAACTAAGGAATTAATTCACTACTTCCCATCAACAGGCAGGTGTTCAGCTGTCTCCACAAAAGCAGGGCTCCATTACACATAATGGTTACTTGGGAAGACAAACACCATAACTCTGAACATCCTCCCCCTTCCTTCTTCTTCTCCCAGCTTTATATGCTGAGCATGACATCATATGGTATGGAATATCCCTTTGGTCAGCTGTCCTGGCTGTGTCCCCTCCCAACTTCTTGGGCACCCCCAGCCATCCTGCTGGTGAGGAGGTATGAGAAGCAGAAAAGGCCCTGACTCTGTGTAAGCACTGCTCAATAATAATGAAAACATTCCTGTATTATCAGCACTGTTTTCAGCACAAATCCAAAACACAGCCCCAATTCACAGCTACTATGAAGAAAATTAACTCTATATCTCAGCCAAAACCAGCACAATCCTACATTCATGCATGCATACTTTGCTGAGTGCAATACTAATTTGATTTCTTATTTGCAGGTATGCTCCACTTGGAATCCTCTTCTTGATTGCTGGAAAAATTGTTGAGATGGAAGATATGGGTATGATCGGTGGTCAGCTTGCCATGTATACTGTAACAGTTATCATCGGTTTACTAATTCATGCTGTCATTGTCCTACCTCTTCTCTACTTCCTGATCACTCGTAAGAACCCTTGGGTATTTATTGCAGGCCTAATCCAGGCATTAGTCACAGCTTTGGGAACATCTTCCAGGTATAATACAATATTTTATGGCCATATTTTTTATAATATTATTCGTTTGAGAAACAATTTTGCCTATTGTAATTGGTTAACTCCATATTCAAATATTCACTTGGGCACTTTATTTCAGTTCTGCTGCTCTCCGACAGAGATGATTATTATCATTATATTGACTTGAAGTCTATTTTCTATGAAAACCCTTGAACAGAGATGAAATAGGTCTATTTGGTGATGTAGACTGTATGGGTGGAACCCTTGTGACTCATTAGCCTTGGTGTTTGAGATTTGTAAGTAGTTTGTAAAGGATGCTGCTGGCAAGGGAAGTTTTATGTTTGTGTGTGGCAAAACGGAGCAGCAAACAGGAAGGTTCAGAAGGGATTCTGAGAGTGCTTGAGAGCTTTTCTTGGCAAGTGACGTTCTGTGCTCCAAATCCTGATAGCCAATGATGGATATCAGAAATGCAATAGAAATGCCCTTTTTGCTCTTTGTTGATGAAATCATAGGGACTTCATATGAATAAAAAACCTGTTTCAGTCTATGGTGAAAAAAATCATTATTGTAATCAAATATGTATTTCTACACCACATGACCTTTCATAAAACACCTTCCATTTTAATAGATTTAAAAAGCATCTCCTAAAGACAGATGTTTTCAGTCAGCCATTCCATATAACTAAATTCAAGACACTGGTGTTTGGGATTATTCTGAAGATCTGGATGAGACACTATTGGGACCATTAATGTAGAATTTGATTAAGTTTTGTATCACTAAAAAAGCTCTTTAAGACTTAAAAAAATTATACCAGTATATTAATGGGTAGAGAGGGACAATTACTAATTTCACATTTGAAATTTTAATGACAGTCCTTGCAAATTTGATTAATAATGATTTTAAAAGGAAGATAATATAACTAATGCCAGTCAACATAGTTTAAGAGAAAATAAACTCGGGGAGGGGGGAAGGCAGTGGCTGTGTGCTGATTAGCTGCCTACCGGGGTTAACCCACAAGTGGTAAAATAATGTAAACATTCATCAGAATGCCCTTTCCAAGGGACCCAGCAAATAAAGATGAGAAAACATGCTGTTTATTGAATAGCTCAATTTGTATAAATTCAGGAAAACAATGCTTAGGGGTGATTCAATCATAACTCGATGACATAAAAAACAGGAAGCAGTAATTTTTAAATAGATTCTTCTGCCTAGCATGCTAAAGTATAACAAGACTTGTTGACAAAATACTGAAGTTATACACATTCAGACTAGGGACTACATAGAGAGTGACAGTAATTAACCATTGGAAAAACCTTCCAAGAGCATCAGGAGAACCACCATCATTAGAAGTGTTTAAATCCAACCTTGGCATTTAAAAAAAGTATTCTGGTAGATCACATACAAATTAAGACAATTAGAACAATCTATCTTGTCATCACAAAGCATGACATTCTTTTCATTCCCTCTTTGTAGAATTTATATCATGTATTACCTTCTTTCTTTTTGTTTCAGTTCTGCAACACTACCTGTTACATTTAAGTGTTTAGAAGAAATAAATGGAGTGGACAAACGAGTTACAAGATTTGTACTCCCAGTTGGTGCTACAATTAATATGGACGGAACTGCTTTATATGAGGCTTTGGCTGCAATTTTCATTGCACAGGTTAACAACTTTGATCTGAACTTTGGACAGATTATCACAATCAGGTACAGAAGCCATTATTACCTACATCTAATAAAAGCACCTTTGTGATGACTCCTTCTTGCTGTGATATGTGGGATTAAACAAAAGCATCTAGAGCTAAAACTGAGAACTACTACAGTAGCTGAATAACTGTAATGATTTACATCTTCTGCACAGAAGAGGCCCCCCAGCACATATTCTCCATTAGATAAACCTTTAAAAAATTGTAGCATGATACACCTATCACTGGACTTAGTAGAGTCAACAAGAACAATTTTTAATGACTTAAATTTTCTTTCTTAAGAACTCATGGAGCTTTTGGGAGCTGTAAACTTACAATCAGTACCAGATAGTTTTTAATGCATGTACAAAGCAGTAGCGTAAGAGCATCACAGTGGCATGGTACAGTGCTAATGCTAGGAGTCGTAGTGTTTTCCTAGTCATGATGGTCTCAGGATACAAGTAGAGCAAGTTGCGTAAGGAGCAATAATACCTTTTATTACACCAGCTGATAGAGGTGGAGAAGATAGGTATGTTTTCAAGCACACAAGCCTTCATGTTTGAAATAGAACAGCAAACAACCCACTAAGTACCACTTGATGATAATTGATTTGCATTACTTTATTATGTTACTCAGTTTAAGAGAAAAGGGTGATGGGTACATGTGCAGAAGAAAGAAATGTCAGCAAGGAGAGAGGGGGACACTGTAGGACAGAGAGACAGAGAGACAGGTATTCCTGTCTGAAACTGAAAGTTCAGATATGGTAAACTGGGAATGTAGAAGATTTTCAAGCAGAAGTGCTTCTCTCCATAAAAACACCAGCTTAATTCAGTATTTATCAACAGAAGGCAAAATTCTGTCTTCACACTCCGAGGTAATAGTTCCACATTCATTAGTACTAGAGCTGCTCTCTGACAAGTCACCTGACAAAACAAATTCTTCCTAAACTAGGTGTGAACAAGCATATTTCTAATAAATTACTAGACTGTATGATTCAGAGTTTCTGGCAGCTTTCTGTTTTCTGATGGATGAATGTCAGCTGCTGGAGGACAGATACCTCACCTAACATGAAGTTATAGTGAGATGGACAGAGAATAAAAGTTCTTGCATTAGATTTGCCAGGACAAAATTACCTCCTCAGCTTTTCTTTTAACATGTTTGAGCTTGTGGAGTGAGTTTGTTCAATGAGTGAGGGCATGTAGCTATAATGTTTTTGTCTGGCCCTTAGCATCTAGTAAAGGATTTAACATCTAACAAAATCATATCTCCAGGGTTCTGGATAAAGGTTTAGTGTAAACATTTTGGATTAAGATCCACACTCCCCTGCAGCTGTGTAGCGTTCAGATTAGGGATTGGGGTCATCTTTTTCTTTACTACTGAGCAAATGCTTTCTTGCTTCATATCTGCTTTTAATGTTTGCCAGATAATAAGGAGAGTTTATTATGGAAGTCAATTAATTGCTCTTGTCATCTCTTTGCACAGCATCACAGCTACAGCTGCCAGTATTGGGGCTGCAGGGATTCCTCAAGCTGGACTGGTTACCATGGTCATTGTGCTTACATCAGTAGGTTTGCCTACAGATGATATCACTCTTATCATTGCAGTGGACTGGTTCTTGTAAGTAATTTTATGGAGTCACTAAGGGCTTAGACCATATTTAGAAGTGCAAAAGCCAGGGACATTTTGGCAATACTGTGATCAATGGGGTACTTCTTTTGCTGTGGAAGGCAGTTGTAAAGAAGTGTTAAAAATAATCACAATTTCTTGTGATTAATGTATTTTCTTAGAGCAGATGGTGAGAGGTGTTACTTAATGATGGTTCCTCTTGCATGCAAAATGATTACTTAGAAACCTGGATTCTTAGGTTACTAAGAAAACTTTCAGACACACTGTAATTCAATCAGCAAAGAATTGCTTTAGTCTTCTATTTTTCATAGACTGTCAATGAAAACCTTTCCATCAATCAGGCTCAGAGATGGTTCAGACCCAACCCAGTTCATTGCTGACTATCTAATCTAGGAAAGGTTCATATGTCTACCCCATGGATACAGAATTGAAAAATAGTTGTGTAACTCTCTTATCCAGCCACCACAATGTATTGCCCTTCAGTTTTTCCATTCCTCTGTCTGTAAAAGACTAATGGACACCTGTAGCTATATGGGGAAATCCCTTAGGTCCAGGAACTAAATCAAAAGCAGATTTCCTCCAACCTCTTATTTTGTCTAACCCTCATTAGTTATAGTTTCTAGAGGCTTTTACCCTTCGGTCTTCTCAAGTGATCCCTACAAGAAGTTGCCCATGTCATTATCAGAATGTAATGTCTTCAAATGATTACTGGAACAGGTTGCAGATGCCCCATCCCTGGAAACATTCAAGGTCAGGTTGGACAGGGCTCTGAGCAACCTGATCTAGTTGAAGATGTCCCTGCTCATTGAAGTTGGACTAGATGACCTTTAAAGGTCCCTTCCAACCCAAACCATTGTATGATTCTATGATTCTATGATTATCTAACTACATGCCCACAACCTTATATAGGTGGACGCTTATCGAATAACAGTGCCAGTCACTCCTCATCAAGCTGCCTCCTACATCTTCTGGGCAGAGCCCTCTAAGATGGCTGAATTGTTGTAGTTTACTTTGAATCATTTTAGCAGAATTCCACCCTAAATTATTGACCGTAGTTTAGGGTCAGGAGGGAAATGACCCTAACTAGGTAGATTCTCATTGGCTTACGTGTTAGGAGGATATAAACCCAAACCACCAAAGTATAGAAATGCCTCCAAGAAGCATCTGTCATTATGCTCCCTTTGTCATCCTCATCACACAGCTGTTTCTTGCTGTGAAGCTGCCAAGAGTATTAATACATTTTGTGGCTCCAAATCCTAGTATATTTGTTCATTTCTGTAGAAGGAATCATGACATTAATAGTTCAGAAAAATGAATATACATAAAATTGCTGAATCATCTAGTAGCTATTTAAAGGCCATTTTAACAGCTAGTCTGCATGCTTCCCTGAACAAGTGATCAAGTCAAGGCTAACTTACTATTTCTCCTTAGGGATCGTCTCCGTACCACTACCAATGTCTTGGGAGACTCCATCGGAGCAGGAATTATTGAACATTTATCACAACATGAGCTGAAGAACAGGGATGCTGAGATGGGTAATTCTGTGATAGAGGAGAATGAAATGAAGAAACCATACCAACTGATCTCACAAGAAAATGAGAGTGAGAAACCATTAGATAGTGAAACCAAGATGTAAGGTAAAGAAGGCATGAATCCAACACTATAAGTGTGGAAAACACTTTTTCCAGCCATTTATATCTTGAATTCACCAAGTTCACTTATTCCTTGTTTTCTCCCTTTATGCTAGCACTGGAAAGAATTAATGAAAATATATTCCAAATTAGCAGTGATCAATGTATATGTTTGTTTCCCACTTAAAAAAAAAAAAATAGGCAACACCACCAGTCCTGCTAGACATGTGCTGAGGATAAATAAAGAGAGATTGCCAATTAAATTTTAAAAATAAAAAAAAACCAGTGTATATGCTACTCAGCCCTGTAAATGTGACCTCTTTCTTTCTTTCTTTCTTTCTTTCTTTCTTTCTTTCTTTCTTTCTTTCTTTTATGAACTGGAAAGTAAAAATAGATAACAGAGCCTGAAAATGGTTTTGTTTTTTTAAATTCCTGTTGCAAAATTCCTAACATCTATAAACACACAATGAATACTTCTAACTTGATAACTACAGCCAGCTAAGTAAATTAACTGGAGTTTTGCTTTTTATCTGATGTTTTTTTCTCTAGTGTTATATCCTTGTTCAAATACTAGCAGGACAATAAAAAGGAGGACATTATTTGAAAGGATAAAAGAGGAGAAGATTCACAGATTCACAGATTGGTAGGTGTTGGAAGGGACCTCTAGAGATCATCTAGTCCAAACCCCCTGCTAGAGCAGGATCACCTAGGGCATGTTGCACAGGATTGTGTCCAGGTGGGTTTTTAATATCTTCAGAGAAGGAGACTCCACAACCTCTCTGGGCAACCTGTTCCAGTGCTCAGTCACCCTCAGAGTAAAGAAGTTTTTTTCTCATACGCAGATGGAACTTCCTGTGTTCCAGTTTGTGCCCATTGCCCCTTGTCCTTTCACTGGGCACATTGCTGGCTCATGGAGAGCTTGTCATCCACCAGGACTCCCAGGTCCTTCTCCGCAGCGCTGCTTCCCAGTAATTCAACCCCTAACCTGTACTGGTGTCTGGGGTTGTTCTTCCATAGGTGCAGGATCCTACACGTGCCCTTATTGACTTTCATATGGTTCCTCTTTGCCCAGTTCTCTAGTCTGTCAAGATCTCACCAAATGGCAGTGCAGTCTTCCGGTGTATCAGCCACTCCTCCCAGCTTAGTATCATCAGCAAATTTGCTGAGGGTACACTCTGTCCCCTCGTCCAGGTCATTGATGAGTATGTTGAATAAGACCAGACCAAGCACTGACCCCTGGGGCACACCACTAGCTACAGGCCTCCAACTAGACTCTGCGCCAATAATTAGATATAGATATAAGATGTATAAATAAAGAAAAAAATACCCAGAATGAGCACTTTTATCAGTGAATTGAAATATTTCTGAGAAAGTGATTTTGTCTGGACAGTTTTTTGCTTTAGCTTCAGCTGATCTCAACAAAAACTTAGCCTAGTCAACTCCCACTGACTTGCAAATATTTACGTATGTATGTATGTATCTCCACTCTGTATTTGCCCCCTTAATTTCAATATCACAACCTATGTGTATTTTTGTAGGAGCAAGACCCTAGGCTGTATTGACTCCTGGACATAAAATGTGTCTTCATGTGTCTGAAAAAAAAAAGATAGCACGCTCTGGGTATGCTAATTATCTACTTAATAAGCAATAATAAGAATAGAAGGCAGTGCCAGCCCTCTGTAGAAGATGCAGAAGGGTGAGATGCTCAGAACCTAAAGGGGCTGGATTCTAAATATGAATCCCTGAGACCAACAGGAGGTTTTCTGATTGGAAACTTCCCAAATGCTTGGTCATTCCACTGATAAATTATAAAGCTATTAGCTGGATTTACATTTTTCCATCTGGAGAAGAAGGTTCCCTATCTCAATATGAAATTTCTAAATCCTTGTGTGTTTATCAGTAGCATCTCAAAAAGAAAAAACAATCCTTTAGAAAGTAAAAATAATGAGTACTTTTTTACTTTTTACTAGGAAAAATATATAAGTTGCAAAATAGTAAATACTATAATAAATATTGAAATTTTAATTAGAAAGAATTTTAAAGCACAATATTGTAGGTTTCTTTCAGGGAATAGATAAGGAAAGAATGAAAAAAGGGAGATAATGTGCTTGTAATCCTGTAGCTTTTTTTGTTCATTTCAGCATTATTCCTGATGAAGCCCTTTTTTAGAAATTTAAATTATGCATTTTTTCCTTTTTGCCTTGTGTTATTATAGAGGTTAAACTGGAAAAATTTATAATGTAGTTACATTTGCAGGAATGAAGAAATATTAATCAAAAGGCACAATAGTGTTGAGTGATCTTTTGTATTTAAATGTTTGGTTCTCTTCTTTCTCCCTCCCTCCACCAAAGAATTCTGATAGAAATGAAGGACTCCCTTGCAATGTCCCAGTTTCCACTCAAAAAAATATTCAATATGTTGCTCTTGTCACTAAAAAAACATAAATATGATGTACAAGTAACTGTAATGAAAATGTCAGCATGCTGGTTGAAGGCAAACCTTTTCCCATGTTTAAAGCAATGAGGCAAGACTGTTTTATTTAGGACTGAAAACTCCTGCCCATCTTCTCCAGTTGAGTAACCCAGACAATACGAGCAAGAACTCTCCAGTGAATTAAGTGAGCAGGATTTAATACAGAGTATTGAGCAGTCAAACCTACAAAGCTCTAAATGAATCTCTGACTGAAAGAAAACAAGTATGGGGTGGGGGGTTTTGCTAACAGAATGCAAATCTAGGATACAGATGGATATTTTCTGATATGTAATTAGAGATATTTTCATATAGATACTGTAGTCAGAATGTGTGTATAAATGTTAACTGTAGAATTTATGGCATAACAATTTAATTTTTGTTAAGATTTTGTTTGGAAATACATTGCAAAGACAATGTAAATGGCTGTCTTTCTATGACATCAGCTGAAAAAAAATGAATTGTGTCACAAAGAATGTGATCTTTTTTTATACTAACTTTGTTTCTTGTGGAAATTGGGTATTATAAAAAGATTCCCTTCCCCATCTCTCATTGGTTTTGCATTGGTATGCACCCAGAGTAGATTGAGAAACATTACTTTGTAGATGTATTTTCAATAAAAAATAGTTTTACATTACTGATTTTCTGTCATTTAGGATTTCTTTCAAAGCTTCTGTAACAGAAACTTCACCCAAACTCAGAGCAAACAAACTCATAATATGGCATTTCAGGAATTCCAGTCCATTTTATATAGCAGGGTTTCCTCACTTCAAATACCTGCTTATAGTTTCGTGATCAAAAATAAATAAATAAGTGGAACTGCACAGACAAAAGAAGGCAAGGAAGGGGGAGGGAGGACCATTAAAATTAAAAGAACCAATGTTATTCCAACTTAAGCTCATTCAAATTCAAGTATATAAATTCATATTGATATCAGCAAAATATTAAAAAATTAAGCATTTATATTTTCATTCATTCAACTCCTGCAAAGCTGTCAGTTCATTATGGATGTGTAATTAGATGGTCCAAAACTCAGAAAGGTCATTGTGCCATGAGAAGCAAAATACGTCCATTGACTGGGGTATTACAGTGTTGTAACATTACAGTCATCCTAGACAATCCACTGTTTTTCTCACAGAAATGGTTTGTGATGGTGTCAGGGTTCATTCAGCAACAACTTAAGCTAGAAGAGCTATCATGTAGTGGAAGTGAATGTCTTGTCATAAGAATCAAGAAGGTATAAAAGACATGAGCTGAATCATTTGCATCTGGAAAATTGTGTTGGTTGGAGCAGATGGAGGCAGCAGGGAGAAGTCCTGCCTTCCTGAACATACACCAACAAACCACTGGACAGTGACCTCTTTTAATTTGTCTGCAGTATTTTGAGTAAAAACAATATATATGTTCAACCATTTTTGTAAAATAAATTTCAGAGAAGATATGGTGTTATAAAGTGCATGAGCATATTTTTTCCCATTTTTTTTCTTGTTATCTACTCATTCACTCACTCAGTCTTTGTGTTTCTAGAATTAATATCATGATGGGAAGAGCTAAAGAAAGAGAGTTAGTGTATTACTTGGAGGTATTACTAGCACAGTGGCCTCACTCACTCTTCTGTGCCCCCATGCAGAATAAAGATCTCTGGTATTCCATAATTTTTCAGTAGTGTTTTCATTTGGAAGTTGGGATACAAAAAAGCCATGCCATTCTTAGGCAAGAATTTATGTCTCTGTAACAGTGTGTGGCCAGTATAAAGCAAAGTGATCATGCTTGTGAAAAATCAACTGGCACAGGAAAATACTTCTATCTTCCTTTTTGAAGGACTGGATTTGCACAAGTGACATTTGTGTTCCAGTGCAGGCACAACTGATGAGAAATTTAGGGCATTTCTTTTTCAACTGACACTGTAACACGTGCTTGGTTTAATAAAGTTACTATAGAAATGGTACAGAAGAGTATAACTTGCTTCTAGTGTGATCAACTGTGCTAATTGTGCTAGTTGTGATCAACAGTGTGATCGACTTGCTTCTAGTGTGATCAACAATTTCCCAGAACAGGATAAAAAATCTGACATGAACTGATAGATCACTCCATGTCTGGATTTCTGTGTCATCTTTTTAAGAGGCCAGCTTACACTGGAAGTATGGAGTAATAAAGAGGGAGATGGAGAAAGACTTCTACAGCTCCATGCCAAACTGAAAACCCAGACTTCCAACATCAGTGAGGCAGCAAGATTCCTTCTGATAACAAAGAGAACTGTAATCAGATGATACAGTCCTGCACAGTGAGCCCTTTCCATTCCCCTCTTCCCCTACCTGGCTCCTTAGATATCTCTTAAGATGCCCAGAGGTATCTAAAATTCCAAAATTTTAGTATAGGAGCACTTGCATCTCTAACCAAAGTTTTTTCTTCAGCATGCCTCATTACACAACTAGGGCTGCACAAATAATTGATTTTTCACTTCACTGAGAGAACTGAAAAACTGGGGAGAATAATTCTTCCAGGGCATCATGAAACATTTTTTTAATTACTTAAAAAAAGAGAAGTTTCTTTCTTTCAGGTATAATGAAATGTTTCATTCTCCACTTCTTGAAACATTCTATCTCATTTCTGGATTGCTTTTACTCTATTTTAAATTAAAACAAACTCAGCTGTAAAATGAACTATAACTCTGAAATAAAACATTGAACCATTTTGCTGGGAAAATGTCAAAATGAAATATTTCACCTTTTCTATAATATCTCCTCACTTTAAAGCCAATTGTATTTACAGAAGTTGGCACAGCTTCACAAGTACTTGCCTCAAAATTGCATTTTTCAGCAATATATTTTATATGAACACTTTCTTTGCTCTTTACAACTTTCTCTAGACATTGCACATTTTTCTGCTTTTCCTGATTGCTCAGATTTTTTCTTCATTGTACCATTGGCTTATTAATAGTTTTTTAAAACTCCTTAAAATTATAAAAAACAACTCTTTCCTATTTTTCCAGTATTATTATTATTACTCTTGCTCCTAAACTTGTGCTCATTTCCTGCATAATTTTTTTTTTCAATGCCTCAACCAGATTCCCATTTTCTGCAGTACCACATTCCTCTCTCCATCTATCTCACTTTCTCTCTTAGCTCTAACCTTCATTTTTAGTTTCTCCTCCAAGAACTCTGCTGCAGCAGGTCTTCATAAACCCAGATTCAGGTCTCAGTAGTACCCTTGGTCTCCTTCATAACCCTAGACAAGACTCTCAGCCTTTCTGTGTTTTGGTTCCAAATCAGTAAAATGGGGACAATAGCGTTGCCCTAGCACCAGGGTTGTTTCCAAAGAAATCAAGATTGTGGAGAGTCTGTACAATGGAAATGACGCACATACGTGGATCATGTCTTGTGCACCATCCAAACCCTGAGGATTTGCCCCTAATGCATAGGACTTTTGTACTATTATCTTCTGTGCTCTAGATACTTGAGGCATATTTGAGAATTTATACTACCTTTGCTTCAAAATGAAATTTAAATGAATTTGTTCATCATAATTGTACATAAAACCAGGCCAAATCCTGTGGTGCTTGCTGGCTCCTTTCACTGGCAAAACTATGAATAGCAATAGGGAGAAGGATAAAATAAAGATTTGACTTGGATTTCATGCACAGGGAATAAACTACAGTGCAAATATATTCAGAATAAAATTAATACTGATGACAGATGCTGACTGTCATTTGGTCTGAGCAGGTGCTACACAAATCTCCCTTCACAGATGTGCTGATTCACCTTGTTCATGACCTGCAGGTCCCCTCCTATTTGAATCCTGCTCCTCTCCCAGGCAGCAACTCCTGGCCATGCCAAATTGCCCAGTGGTTTTGTGATATGCACAAATGGGGACTGGGATGAGACCACACAACTTGCTTTCATTTACAGGGTAAGCCAGGATGTAAGGCTGCATCTCCAGAAGAAAAAGACTACAGTACTATCCCACTGTGCCACTTAGCCTCCACAGTGCAAAAGAGTTATTCAGATGCTGCCAACACTTCATTTTTAAATGTACTGTGGCTCTGTAACAATCAGCCTCCTAAAAACTGCAAAATGTTTCCCAGCAATGACAGCCAAAATTTTTGTCTCATTGGATTATGCTGCCATTGTGTGGCAAATGTTTTTTACAAGTAACATTTTCCCTCCAATTAAAAAAAATAAGTTAAATCCTCCGATCAACAGTTTAGCACAACACTTAACGTTTGCTTCAGCTGCAGAATGTTATTGTTAGTATAATCCATTTTATTCACATAAAGAACATATTCATTCATCTTGTCCTTTGTTCAGCACAGTCTTAAAGAGGTTCAGCTGTGAACACCTTCATTCTTCTTATATTGATTCTTTTGTGTGTGTGTGTGTTCATTTGTCTGTGCTTTATCTGAGCATCTCTCAGGCAAGATGATGATGTCTTTGGGAAAATGTATGCCACAGTTCCTGAAACACTCTTCTAGGTACTGGGGGAATGGTGGTGTATGGGCTAATTTACTAACACTAATTGCTAACACAGTGGAGTTTCACACAATTATTAATCTCTCTTCCACTCTCATTGTTTTGATTTGAAGGGACTTTCTCTGGGTAATCTGGTGTTTCCCAAGGTGCTATGAAAATGCTAGATTTCCACACTTGGAATCTATACCTGCTGAACCTTGTCCCTATCAACACATATAGACAGTACATAGACAGAACGCATTTTGAAGGGACAAATGTTAGTCTTTCTACAGGAACCTTTGATTAACACCGAACTGAAAAGTATCATCCAGAGTGTCAGCTGTGGCCAAAGAGCATCTGATGAAGAGAAAAACATACAAAACTTTTAAGTTTCCTTGCTCCTAAGACAGAGTCTGGCCCAGGCCAGTTCCTAGACTCAACTGCTCTAACCTGCCAAGTTAGAGCCCCTCAGAATACAGACAAAGGACGAGCACTGCACCTTTCTTACATGTGTTCCTTCCTGGTGGGCTGATGATCTGCCTCAAAAATCTCAGAACTATGTCAGAATTCAGATGAGTCAGATGAGATCTTCCAGGGCCACATCCACCAGCTATGCGGCTGCTCTCTGCTGGCATGAAGCGAATGCTATGTGGCATCTGGCCAGGGTCTGAGCTTTTCCTTTGCAAACCAGCAGTGCTGCCAACTCTCATAGTACTAAATATTGTATTGTATTGTATTGCAAACTCTGAGTCAGAATCAGGAGAATTTTGGTTACACTGTCCTAAAATACATTTCCAGCCCTCATAGCTCTCTAAAAACCTGATGTGACATAAAAGACCAGAAAGCGAAGAAAAGGAGCTCCAAATTATTGTCAGTCTTAAAAGAGCCCAACTCATGATTTTGCACATTTGCGATCTGTAAAATTGAATTCTACTAAAATAACATCCCTCAAAAGATACTCTGGCAAATATTGACCTTTCTGACAATGAATATCTTCATCAAACTGCACTAGGATTTTCACAGTTTAGCAACAACTGAACCACCATGAAACTCCATTGCTATCAAAAAGCTCATCATCTGCTAAAAATATAGAGAAGAGATATAAAATTGTGAAAATAATTCCAGGAGCATGGGTAGGACTTTGTTTACTGACAACCCAAAGCGACTTTTCTATTTCAGATCCCTAATCAATAAACTGAAGAGTCAAGCTTTGCTTGTTCCTTCTTTCCTTTTGATTCATGACTTTTCAGAGTATACTTTAGTCTGGTGGGCAAAGCATGCTCCGGAAATATGCTCAGTGCTGGACACAAGAGACACAGTATTGGAAGAGTAAAAGGGTGCTAGGGGGGATACTGGAAACTACAGAGCAGCAATTCTGACTTCCTCGCATGGTAAGATAATAGCATAAACCCACTCAGCACATGGATAAACACAGTGTGTTGCAAAGGAGCTGACATGGTTTCTGCAAAGGGAAATCCTGCCACATGGACCTGCTGGACTTCTATAAGTGCACTAGTAAGGAAACTAGGGGATGCAATATATTTAGATTTTCAAGAAGCCATTGATAATGTCCTACACCAAAGGTTAATACAGAAAATAACCATGGACTGGAGGATAGGGCCTTTTATGAATTTTAAGCTTGTTAAAAAATAAGAAACAAATGGTAGGGCTTAACTGACATTTTTCAGGATGAAGAAGCATCTGTAGTGAGTCCCCCTAGAAACTGGTGCTGGGAACAGTTTTATTCAACACCTTTATCAATCACTTGGAGAAGGAAGTTATCATCGACACATTCCAAGAACCTCCTGGATTGCTTGTGCCCTGCTGTGTTGTCCCTGCAACAATCCCTCCAACTGGAAGGAGAGAGGAAAGAATAACCTGTGCACCAGATTCCCTCAGTAACTGTCCCAAGACCCTGAAGTCTCTTTTGATCACTTTTGGACTACATGTTGCAGCTTCAACACCACTCACATGAAAGAGTAGTAGTGGATAGTAGTCCGAGGGCCATACCAGGCTAGGAAGTTTCCTAGTAATGTCCTTAACCCAGGCCCCAGGGAGGCAATGGACTTCCAGCATATTGGACCCTCTGTACCCCTCAGAAGGGCATCACCTACAATTATAACCCACCTTTTCTTCCTCGTGCAGGTGGTCACAATACAGGGTGTGGGCCTTTCTGACCTTGACAACACCTCTGGTGTAGATGGACCGTCATCCGTGTCATCCATTGACTGGCCTTCCACATCCAGAGCCTCATATCTGTTGTACAGAGGCACCTGGGAGGGTGACGTGGTTTAGCCCCAGCCGGTAGCTAAGTGCCACGCGCCACTCGCTCACTCCTCCCCCGGCGGGATGTGGAGGAGAACGGAAAAACAACAGCAAAGCCTCGAGGGTTGGGATAAGGGCAGTTTCCTGGGACAGCAAGGGAGAGGGAAAACAATCAACAACAGTGCTGATAACAGATAGTAACAATGGGTGATAACAGAGAACGATTTTACCAATCCGACGGAGCCACGCGGACACGCCGAACCCGCCCCTGCCCGACTAGCCCCCTTTTATGGTGAGCATGATGTCACATGGTATGGAATAGCCCCCGGCCAGCTTGGCTCACCTGTCCTGGCTCCTTGGGAAATTAACTCTATCCTTGCCAGAACCAGGACATTATCCACCCCTTATTCCATACCATCTACGTCATGTCCAGATTATTTTACAGATCTCATTGCCTTACTCTATGGGCTATCGCTCTAAAATGTCTGTCGAGTTCATTTAGTCCATGGTTTTGGGTTCCATCTGCCATTACAGTCTCTCAGAGCAGGAGCAATGGTGCGTGCTGCTGGATTGTCGCATGCTGCATCGGGAGTTGTCACAGCCGGTGTACCTGGTATGGTCCATGCTCGCAGTCTGGATGCCAAAGATGTGATTTTTCGATAAAGTTTCTGGGCACCAGTAGCTGAAGTCAGTTCTAGTTCCATCATCGTGGCACTTCGTTCAGTTTCAAAGTCCATCCTTCATTAGTTTTGGGTGATTCTTATGGTCATACTGTAACCGATGTGTTTAACTTTTTAACCATGGTGATGGGATCAAGATGAGATTATTAGCAGTAATAAGGAATGAGAAAAACATTTTAGGAATGAGAACCTGAGAGGTTGGTATGTACCATGGAACTGATAAACTGCATGGTTGGTACATGAGCCAAATAATATTTCATTTTCTGTCAAAATCATGTCCTTTGAGTGAACTTTGTTCATTATAATCTCATTATAATACCAAAACACACCTCCATGCTAAAAACTACCCACCTCCAAGGTACGACCACCCCTCACTGGGCATGCTCTCTGAATTTCTTTAAGTATATAGCTTTAAAAGCAAAGCGAGAAAGTTTTACACCAATCATAACGAAGTAACTATGTAACTATGTGATGTAATTGTGATCATGTGTGTATTGAGAATATAAATATGTGCCTGTTCGTAGGCTAGGTATGCACGTTAGGTGGAACTATCCCCCGTGCATCCAGCGCTGCAATAAAGAATGCCTGCCTTTTAACACTACATTGGTGTTACGAGGTTTATTCCCGGATTTCGGTGACAGTTTCTGGCGACCCAGATGGGACCCTGCTTTTGAACCTTGACGGATCCGTGGGATCGCAGGATCTCCAGCCGGCACCGGGGAATTCTCGGGGAGAACCTCCGATCCCCGGACCGAAGAGCTCTGAGCAAGACCCCTGGGAGAGGTAAAGGCATTCTTATTTGATTTGAATATTGTTTTTTTGAATATTTGCTCTTACCATCGTGGCGGGACAGGCCCGCACCAAGAGCACAAGTTGAAGGCCTTATTCAAGGAGCCCCGTGGCTCACCGGGACAGGCCCACATTGGGACAGGCCCGCACCGGGACAGGCCCGCATTGGGACAGGCCCACACTAGGTTCAAGGAGCCCGTGGCTCTCCGGGACAGGCCCACATTGGGACAGGCCCGCACCGGGACAGGCCCGCATTGGGACAGGCCCACACTAGGAGCACGGGAGGCCCGTTCGTAAGGCGCGGTGAAAGCTGCGCAGAGTTGGGCTGAGGAGAAAGCTGCGCAGAGTTGGGCTGAGGAGACGTTTCAGGTAAAAGTCTCTGCTAGGCGAAAGCCTGTGGAGCAGGGCCCACTGGGGAGGGGAAGCCTCCAAGGTAGGGATTTCTGGTGGCAGCAGAAATCCCTGGGATTTCCAGTGGCAGGGGAAATCCCTGAGGGAGATCTAACACGGGTTGGAGTCCCTCTGACTAGTGCTTGTGATGATAGTGCACAATCACAACCACTGAGTCCTTGAGAGATGGGTACTTTTCCGAGTAAGAAATCAATCCCACGAAAAACACCACTGGGATGTATTTTGGAACATTGGAAAGATCTGGGAAACATTGATCCTTCGACTCGGAAACAGTTGATTGAATATTGTAATCACTGGTGGCCACTGTATATTTTAGAGAATGGGGAAAAGTGGCCGGAAAATGGGACGTTGCAGTATAACACAATTTTGCAACTAATGTTATTTTGTAAAGGGAAGGTAAATGAAATGAAATGGCATATGTGGATTTTGTTTTTCACACTGCGAAATCATCCGGAATGGCAAAGGCAATGTGAATTGGTTCCATCTAGTTCTGCAGTAATGGCATTAAAGGAGCAGGAACCCGGTAAAGATTTGAAAACAGGTTGCTCATCTTGTGATATTGGTAAACAATGTTTTAAATGTGAATTTGAAGATGATGATGTTGAATTATTGGTTGCACCTCGCAGGAGGTTAGGAAATGATCAAGGGGGTCAAAATCTGGGGGCCAATAATGCTTCCGCCCCTCCTGTGGAAGAAGAGGCGGAAGAATTCAGCCCGATTGCTGGGAGAACAAGGGGAAGAGGGGGAGGAAACGGATTAACTCCCCTCCAGGCCCCTCTTCGACAGGCTGTTGGCAACGAGGGTCCGGTAATGGTGAAAGTCCCCTTCTCCATAACCGATTTAAGAGCATGGAAAGAAACTGCAGGCACCTATCAGGATGACCCAGAAAGAGTTGCCAAAGTAATGGAAACAATAATTAGAACCCAAAACCCTGATTGGGAAGATTTGCAAGTAATATTGGATACATTATTGGAAGACACTGAAAAGAAAATGGTATTAAACACAGCCCGAAAACAAGTAGAAAGTGCCCATGCTAATGGAAATATACAAGGATCGGTGGACCAGAATTTTCCATCCACAAACCCTGAATGGGACCCTAATCAGCCGGGGCCCAGAAGAATGTTGACTAGGTACCAGAAGTGGATTTTGTTTGGCGTTAGACATGCAATGCCAAAAGCAATTAATTGGTCTAAATTATATGAAGTAAGACAAGAATTAAACGAATCCCCTTCGGCCTTTATGGAAAGACTGAAGGTGACTGCTAGAAAATATACTAATTTGGACCCAGAGAAAAAAACAAAACAAAACAAAAAACCACCATGGAAGAAGCTATACAATTGGCCTGTATGTTTATGGGACAATCAGCCCTAGAAAAAAACAAAAAAAATCAACAAAAAAACCAAACCCTCCAGAAACTGGAAGGGGCTGAGTCCAGAGACTTAGATAAAATGCTTGAAGTAGCCTGGGCTGTGTGTAACAACAGAGGAAAAGAAAAAGAAGTCAGACAAATGCAAAGGGATGGAAAATTCTGGCAATCTTGACTGAGAATAATAAACATGTAAAGCAAAACTCAGCTATAAATCAGCAGAGGGTGTTGGTGCAACAGGGTGAAAAGAGAACTGGCCTTTCTTGAAACTGTTAAAATTTAAGCTGGGAAAACAGTGGGTAACACATCAATTTTTATATATGCCCGAATGTCCATTGCCTTTATTGGGGCGGGATTTATTAAGCAAATTAGAGGCACAAATTATTTTTAAAGATGGAGAAATTAGATTACTAATACCAGAATCAAAAGCTATAGAGGCGAGAGTGTTTATGTTACAGGATTCCCCCAAGGAGGAACAGATTCCAGAAGTAGTGGACAATGCAGTTATCCCCCTGGTATGGGCAAGTGGAGTTCCGGGACGATGCAAACTGGCAGAACCGGTAAAGGTGACTTTAAAACCTGGAGCCAAGCCGGTAAGACAAAAACAGTACCCTCTCAAATGGGAAGCCCGAAAGGGGCTAGAGGAATTAATCACAAAATTTTTAGAATATGGGCTGTTAGTAGAATGTGAATCAGAATATAATACCCCTATATTACCAGTAAGGAAATCAGGAGGCAGGGAATATCGAATAGTTCAGGATTTAAGGGCCATAAATCAGATAGTTCAAGATATACACCCAGTAGTGGCCAATCCATATACCTTGCTGACATCTCTGAGGGAGGAACATAAATGGTTTACTGTGCTGGATTTAAAGGATGCCTTCTTTTGCATACCTCTGGATACGAAAAGTCAAGGCATATTTGCCTTTGAATGGGAGAGTCCCACTACAGGAAGGAAAACGCAATTAACATGGACTGTACTTCCACAAGGATTTAAAAATAGCCCAATTGTAGGGCTAAGGAATTAGAAATGTGGAAGAAACAGAATCAAGGAGGAGGCATATTACTACAATATGTGGATGACATCCTGATAGCAGCAGAAAGTAAAGAAACATGTTTTGAAATGACTATCAGTTTATTGAATTTCCTGGGCCAGGGAGGATATAGAGTCTCCAGAGACAAGGCTCAGATAGGGAAAGAAGCAGTGATTTATTTGGGATTTGAGATATCACAAGGACAAAGACAACTGGGAAACGAAAGGAAAGAAGCCATTTGTCAGATTCCCGAACCTAACAGTCCAAAGGAACTGAGAGCCTTTTTGGGAATGATTGGATGGTGCCGACTCTGGATTCTAAATTATGGACTGTATGTGAAACCCCTATATGAAGCCCTGAAAGAATCTAAAGATCAATACCTGACTTGGACACCTGAATGCCATAAATCATTTAAAGAACTCAAAAAGGCATTGATGACAGCCCCTGCACTGGGTCTACCTGATCTAACCAAACCTTTTGAGCTGTTTGTACACGAAAGGCAACATCTGGCCCTTGGAGTGCTGGCGCAACGGCTGGGACCTTGGAAGCGACCGGTGGGGTACTTCTCCAAACAACTTGACACCGTGAGTAAAGGACGGCCGGGATGTTTGCGTGCCGTGGCAGCAACAGTGCTGCTGATTCAGGAAGCCCGAAAATTGACTATGGGCCAAAGAATAGTGGTATATGTACCGCATATGGTAATAACTGTCTTAGAACAAAAGGGGGGTCATTGGTTATCCCCTAGCAGAATGTTGAAATATCAGGTTGTCCTATTGGAACAAGATGATGTGGAATTAAAAACCACAGCAATTGTAAATCCAGCAATGTTCCTGTCAACAGAAAATCCTACTGAGAAATTGGAACATGACTGTCTGCTAACCATTGAACAAGTTTATTCCAGCAGACCGGACCTGAAGGACTAACCCTTGGAGAATCCTGATCTGGAACTGTTCACGGATGGAAGCAGTTTTGTGCAAGAAGGAAGGCGAATGGCCGGGTATGCTGTTGTTACCACCACCAAGATATTGGAGTCAGGGACACTACCTGCAAATACATCAGCGCAGAAAGCAGAATTGGTGGCGCTGAAGCAGGCCTTACGAATGGCCGAAGGGAAAAGAGTAAACATATGGACTGATTCCAAATATGCATTTGGTGTGATCCATGCTCATGGAGCCATATGGAAAGAAAGAGGGCTGTTATCAGCCCAAGGATCACCTATAAGACATAAGGAGGAAATTCTTCAGCTCCTGCAAGATGTGCAAAAACCAAAGGAAGTGGCCGTAATGCATTGCAAAGCTCATCAATTTGGTCAGACGGCTGTCAATATAGGTAATCGGTTGGCGGATAAAGCTGCAAAAGAGGCTGCAGAACGAGGTATCCTTGCACTGGTACCAGTAAAACAGGTAAAAATTCCAAATGTAAAAGTAAGATATGGTAAATTAGACGAAAAATTGACAGAGCATTTAAAGGCATCCCAAAATGCAGAAGGATGGTGGGTAACACCAGAAAATCAGGTAATAGTGACCCCACAAATTATGTTGAAACTTACAAAAGAGCAACATGAGCAGACGCATTGGGGTGTAGATGCTATGGTTACAAATTTGAAAACATTTGTAGTGTGCGTAGGAATGACAGGAATAATTAAGTCAATAATAGCAAAGTGCCCGATCTGTCTTAAAAATAATCTTTTAAACCAGAGGAAAGCACCTTTAGGAGTAACAAAGCAGGGTAATTCCCCAGGAGATTATTGGCAAATCGATTTTTCTGAATTACCCAGACAAAATGGGTATAAATATTTGCTGGTACTGATTGATACGTTTTCCGGATGGCCGGAGGCTTTTCCTTGTCGCACCAACAAAGCGAGAGAAGTGGTTAAAATATTGTTAAAAGAGATAATACCAAGGTTTGGGGTACCATTGGGCATGTCTTCTGATAGAGGACCACATTTTGTAGCAGAAATAGTCCAACAAGTGAGTAAAATTCTGGGGATAAAATGGGACTTACACACTCCCTGGAGACCGCAATCAAGCGGGAAGATTGAAAGAATGAATCAGACCTTGAAAAGACAACTGAGTAAAATTTGCCAAGAAACATCTTTGAAATGGCCACAGGCTTTGCCATTAGCTCTGTTAAGAATAAGAATCCAACCAAGGTCTGAAGATGGTGTAAGTCCATATGAAATATTATATGGCAAACCCTACCAAACTCCTTTAATCCCAGGCGACATGAGGGTAACAGGGGAAACAGATTTGAAAACATATCTGATTTCTTTAGGAAAGACCCTCGAAGCGCTCAGAAGATATATTGTGCTGACCAGACCGCTTGCTCTTGATACGCCTGTACATCCATACCAGCCGGGTGACTTTGTGTATATAAGAACAGGGAGTTCTGAACCACTCCAAGAAAAGTGGAAAGGACCCTTCCAGGTACTGTTGACAACTTATACCGCAGTTAAGGTAGAAGGAGTGGAGCCGTGGATTCATTATACTCGAGTAAAGAAGGCACCGTCAGAGCAGTGGACATCTATGCAAAAAGGACCTTTGAAACTCAGACTGTGTAGAAAATTTGACAGGGAACTGGAAAGCTAAAAGAACTGGTTTTCAAAATGGAAAATTTATAAAGGGTTTGCATGTTATGTGTTGAACTATGAATATTATGAATTGTTTGATTGGGTTAATAACACTTTTTTGTGTTTTGTCGCTGATCTGTAGCCAAAGAAATACAGAATGGCCATGGTCCCAAGCTATGATGGGACCATATCTCAAAGACCGTTCTCCAAATTTAGCCACTGTGGTAATGCATGAATCTGAAGTTTACCACCCACCTGAGTGGGAATGGGACAGAAAGGACTGGGTCCGTGTCTTAACAGGAACAATTGGAGAAAAAATCCAAGTAGGATGCAGAAAGATGGAAGGATCTCTTCATGAGAAAGCTTCTTCAGTTACCATCACCGGAAATCTATTAGACCCTAGTTCTAATCTTACAACGAGACTCTGTCCCACCACAGAATGGAAATGTAACAGACGAGATTCTCTCATTACGTGTTGCCGCCAGCAGAATGTCGGTAACTACTCCTTAGACCCTAGTACCAATAATGTTGAAATCACCAAATTCTGTATTAAGGAACAAGGAGATTGTTGGCACAATTTTACTTTGACTAAGCCAGTTTATGTGGCGTGCAATTGGCGACCTAATCCATTGACAGGAGGATTACGAAGCCTTACATTCAAATTCAAGATAAATGTTGTAACTAAACCCTTAGTGATGCTTGTTGCAGTAGTCACGCACGCTGGCACAGAAACCCTTTTTACGTTAACTAGTAAAAGTGAAGTCACCCCCTCTTTTATGGTACCACAAGGGAATGACATCACAATAAGATGCAGATTAATCACTGAATCTCGCATTGAACCTATAAACAGTTATGAAAATGGATCACATGGCCCTATTTTGTGTAAAGATCAAAATTTAGACTGTTGGTTAAATTTGACTACTGTACAATACTCCTGTAAAGTGATCTGTGGTAAAAATAACACCAAATACTGGGGAGAACTTAAAATAGACGTTATAATACCTACTACCCAACCAATTGTTGCGCTTAACCCGAAAATCTTTGAAATTGGACCATACGTGATCAGAAATACAGGCTTGCAACAAATGTTGTTTAACCCGGCATGGTCTCTCAAACAAGTTGAATTGTCAATGCAAAACAATGTTTCGGATATTCAACCAGCTTGTTCACCTTTCTTAAAAATCTCATATGAGGGGTGGACAACCTGGCTACAAAAACGAACTCTTACTACGAAAAGAACACAAAGAGACTTGACCGGTGTTTTGGGAACAGGATTGGGAGTTTTAAATAGCATTGATTCAGAAGTAATAATGAACAAATTGGCAGCCTCAATTAGTGATTTGGCTAGATTACAACAACCTTTACGATCCTCTTTACTGGTTTTAGGAACTAACCAGTGGCTGTTGTCAAGTATATTACCCACATGGGAAAGAATAAATGTAAGGGACCACGAGTTAATTACGGACACACTTGGGATGATCCAAAATAACCTCTCCTTGGCTCTCAGTTGCATTCAGGCTCAATTATGGATGCAGTCGGTGGCTGCCTCAATTATAAGAGAAGGCGAAGAAGGCACTCTCCCTACTGAAATTAGGAAAATAATTTGGGACAGTGCTACTGATTTTGAGAAAGAACTCCAGTCCTGGTGGAGCCTGGTAAACTTTACTTATGATCCCGTTACAAACACAGCTACAACTTTTGTGCTCACTATATCCAATGCTACCAAATACTGAATTTATCCCATCATTGCATTAGGGATAAACCATAACGGAACTATACTCTATCCTTCCGAGCATAGAGTATGGGCCCGAAAGATGAATGAAAAATGGCAAACTGTTAATTTGGAATCTTGCATCGTACGAGAACAACAAGGATTTGTCTGTGAAGGTAATGCAATTGAGGCACAAGACATTTGTTTGGACACTGAACAAAATATTTGCCATTTTGAGGTTCATCCTAACGAAAACCCTGAAACCATACTTATATATATCGGCAAGGGCTGTGTATGCTTGAGAACTGTTTGTGATTTTTTACATGTAGATGAGGTAGTGGTAGAGATTAAAAAAAATTCAAATTTTTGTATTTGTAATTTTACTAAGATTGATGGATGTGACTTTTCTTATTCGACCCCGGTCACATCGCACCAACTTTTGCAGTCTAACTACATGTTGATTCATGAATTATTACCTATCCCCATTGGAATGAATCTCACTTTAGTAAAACAGTTATTACGACACAAAGATTTGATTGAAATTCTGGAAAAAATTAAGGAAAATAAACAACCCAGAGTTTCTTCCAACACATAGAAAATAGTTAGTATAGTGGAAGTATTGAAAAGGTGATTATTTCAAAACTTCCAAAGGGGGGATTGTAACCGATGTGTTTAACTTTTTAACCATGGTGATGGGATCAAGATGAGATTATTAGCAGTAATAAGGAATGAGAAAAACATTTTAGGAATGAGAACCTGAGAGGTTGGTATGTACCATGGAACTGATAAACTGCATGGTTGGTACATGAGCCAAATAATATTTCATTTTCTGTCAAAATCATGTCCTTTGAGTGAACTTTGTTCATTATAATCTCATTATAATACCAAAACACACCTCCATGCTAAAAACTACCCACCTCCAAGGTACGACCACCCCTCACTGGGCATGCTCTCTGAATTTCTTTAAGTATATAGCTTTAAAAGCAAAGCGAGAAAGTTTTACACCAATCATAACGAAGTAACTATGTAACTATGTAACTATGTGATGTAATTGTGATCATGTGTGTATTGAGAATATAAATATGTGCGTGTTCGTAGGCTAGGTATGCACGTTAGGTGGAACTATCCCCCGTGCATCCAGCGCTGCAATAAAGAATGCCTGCCTTTTAACACTACATTGGTGTTACGAGGTTTATTCCCGGATTTCGGTGACAATACCATTGATACAGTATATCGCTATTAACATCATGCAGTTTAATTTATTGGCTATTTTCACCCAAAATCAAATCCCCTTGGGGTACACACTGAACTTCCCCATCCTTTCTCATCACCCACCAAGTGCACCCTGGTCCCTGAGCAAAAGCAATCCCGCAGATGGGCTTGCCTTTGCCTGAAGCAGGGATAACCCAAACTGTTTTACCCAACATATTTTTCATGTGCACTACAGGAACTTTATCCCCTTCTACTGGGCGTGGGAATTTTGACTGGGCAGGGCCAGCTCGATTGGCAGATCCCCGAGTGTTAACTAACCAGGTGGCCTTTGCTAAATGTGTGTCCCAATGTTTGAGAGTCCCACCACCCATTGCCCTCAGGGTGGTTTTTAGCAGTTCATTGCACCTTTCAACTTTCCCAGAGGCTGGTGCATGATAGGGGATGTGATACACCCACTCAATACCATGCTCTGTGGCCCAGGTGTCTGTGAGGTTGTTTCGGAAATGAGTCCCGTTGTCTGACTCAATTCTCTCTGGGGTGCCATGTCCCCACAGGACTTGCTTTTCAAGACCCAGAATAGTGTTCCGGGCAGTGGCATGGGGCACAGGATATGTTTCCAGCCATCCGGTGGTTGCTTCCACCATTGTAAGAACATAATGCTTGCCTTGGCGGCTTTGTGGGAGCGTGATGTAGTCGATTTGCCATGCTTCCCCATATTTATATTTCAACCATCGGCCTCCATACCACAGAGGCTTTAACTGCTTGGCTTGTTTGATTGCAGCGCACGTTTCACATTGATGGATGACCTGCGAGATGGCGTCCATGCTCAAGTCCACCCCTCGATCACGGGCCCATCTATATGTTGCATCTCTTCCTTGATGGCCTGAGGTGTCATAGGCCCACCGAGCTAGAAATAATTCACCCTTAGGCTGCCAGTCCAAATCCACCTGAGCCACTTCAATCTTGGCAGCCTGATCCACCTCCTGGTTGTTCTGATGTTCCTCAGTGACCCGACTCTTGGGTACGTGGGCATCTACATGACGTACCTTTACAACCAGCTTCTCTAGCCGGGCAGCAATATCTTGCCACAATGGGGCAGCCCAGATGGGTTTGCCTCTACGCTGCCAGTTGCTCCGCTTCCACTGCTGTAACCACCCCCACAGGGCATTGGCCACCATCCATGAGTCAGTGCAGAGGTACAGCGTTGGCCACTTTTCTCTTTCAGCAATATCTAAAGCCAGCTGGATGGCTTTCACCTCTGCAAACTGGCTCGATTCACCTTCTCCTTCAGCAGCTTCTGCAACTCGCCGTGTAGGACTCCATACGGCAGCCTTCCACCTCCGATGCTTTCCCACGATGCGACAGGACCCATCAGTGAAGAGGGCATATGGTTTCTCATCTTCTGCTAGTTTATTATATGGTGGGGTTTCTTCAGCACGTGTCACCTCCTCCTCTGGCGACATTCCGAAATCTTTCCCTTCTGGCCAGTCTGTGATCACTTCCAGAATTCCTGGACGACTGGGGCTTCCTATTCTAGCCCGTTGTGTGATCAGCGCAACCCACTTAGTCCATGTAGCATCGGTTGCATGGTGTGTAGAAGGAGCCCTCTCTTTGAACATCCAACCCAGCACTGGCAGTCGGGGTGCCAGGAGGAGCTGTGCTTCAGTGCCAATCACCTCTGAAGCAAATGGAACCCCTTCGTAGGCTGCCAATAGCTCCTTTTCTGTTGGAGTGTAGTGGGCCTCGGATCCTCTATATCCCCGGCTCCAAAACCCCAGGGGTCGACCTCGAGTCTCCCCTGGTGCTTTCTGCCAGAGACTCCAGGTAGGGCCATTCTCCCCGGCTGTGGTGTACAGCACATTTTTTACATCTGGTCCTGACCAGACTGGCCCAAGAGCTACGGCATGAACTATTTCTTGTTTAATTTGTTCGAAAGCTTGTCGTTCCTCAGGGCCCCATTTGAAATCATTCTTCTTCCGGGTTACATGGTAGAGAGGGCTTACTATCAGACTGTAATTCGGAATGTGCATTCGCCAGAAACCCACAACGCCTAAGAAGGCCTGTGTCTCCTTTTTGTTGGTTGGTGGGGACATGGCTGCTATTTTGTTGATAATATCCATAGGGATTTGACACTGCCCATCATGCCACCTTATGCCTAAAAATTGGATTTCCTGTGCAGGCCCCTTCATCTTACTTCGTTTTATGGCAAAGCCAGCCTGCAGCAGGATTTGGATTATTTTCTTCCCTTTCTCAGAAACTTCCTCTGCTGCTGAGTTGCCCCATACAATGATGTCATCAATGTATTGCAGGTGCTCTGGGGCTTCACCCTTTTCCAGTGCACTCTGGATCAGTCCATGGCAAACGGTGGGGCTGTGTTTCCACCCCTGGGGCAGTCGATTCCAGGTGTACCGGACGCCCCTCCAAGTGAAGGCAAACTGTGGCCTGCACTCTGCTGCCAAAGGGATTGAGAAAAATGCATTAGCGATATCAATTGTGGCATACCATTTGGCTGCCTTTGACCCCAGTTCATATTGAAGTTCCAGCATGTCTGGCACAGCAGCACTCATGGGCGGTGTGACTTCATTCAGGCCACGATAGTCTACTGTCAGCCTCCACTCTCCATTGGACTTCCGCACTGGCCATATGGGACTGTTAAAGGGTGAGTGGGTTCTGCTGATCACTCCCTGACCCTCCAGTTGATGAATTAGTTTGTGGATGGGAATCAGGGAGTCTCTGTTGGTGCGGTATTGCCGCCGGTGCACAGTTGTAGTAGCAATCGGCACCTGTTGCTCTTCAACCTTCAGCAACCCTACAACAGAAGGGTCCTCCGAGAGACCAGGCAAACTAGACAATGGTTCAATTTCCTCCGCTTCTAAGGCAGCTATTCCAAAAGCCCACTGGTAGCCTTTTGGGTCTTTGAAATACCCTTTCCAGAGGTAGTCTATGCCTAGGATGCATGGAGCCTCCGGCCCAGTCACAATGGGGTGCTTTTCCCACTCATTCCCAGTTAGACTTACTTCAGCCTCCAACAGAGTCAACTGTTGGGATCCCCCTGTCACACCAGAAATAGATATCAGTTCCACCCCTTCATAGTTCGATGGCATTAGGGTACACTGTGCACCCGTGTCCACTAGGGCCTTGTACTCTTGTGGGTTCGATGTGCAAGGCCATCGGATCCACACAGTCCCATAAACCCTATTGTCCCTTTCCTCCACCTGGCTGGAGGCAGGGCCCCTCTAGTCCTGCTCGTCATAGTCACTACTCACCTCTTGCAAAAAGGACTTAGAAGTCCCTTCAAGAGGATCATAAGTGCGATCTGGCCTTTCACTTGGTCTGGGGGGCTGCTCGGTGGAAACTGGAGCAGCATTCTTTCTGGAAGAGTCCCTTTTTACAGCTGTCTTGCCTTGTAGCTCATGTACGCGTGCCCGCAGGGTTGAGGTGGGCTTCCCATCCCATTTCCTCATGTCTTCTCCGTGGTCACGCAGGAAAAACCACAGGATACCTCGTGGTGTGTATGCTCTATATCCCCTCTCTGGAGCAGAAAAACGCTTACTCCTAACAGCTGAAATGCGGGTCTGTACAGGTGGGGAGTAAGATATATCGTCTTTGAGTTGCCGGACGTCCTGAGACAGTTTCTCCACAGCCGAGACTAGGGAGGAAGAAAGGCTCTCTTCATACTGCCAGAGTCGGCCAGCCACTTCGTCCACCGTGGGTGCCTCTTCACTTTTCCAGTCGATTACTGCCAGTGAGTTGGCATACGATGATGGTGCACTCCGCACAAATTTTCGCCACATGGGTCGGGTACACTGGACTTCATCAGGGTCTGTGGGCAACTGTGCATTGTCCGGATCATAATAAACCATCTCCCGCACAGCTAATTCCCTCAGATATTGAATACCTCTCTCCATGGTGGTCCACTTGCCTGGCCGACATACGACATCTTCGCTGAAAGGATACCTTTCCCTCACACTTGACAGGAGGCGCCCCCAGAGGATGAGGGCCTGTGCCTTCTTCCCAATTGCTTTGTCAATGCCCCCTTCCCTAGACAAAGATCCTAGCTGCTTGGCCTCCCTGCCCTCCAGTTCCAGGCTACTGGCCCTGTTATCCCAGCAGCAGAGCAGCCAGGTAATAATGTGCTCCCCTGGAAGGCGGCTGAAATCTTTCCGCATATCTCGCAGCTCTCTCAGGGACAGGGATCGAGTAATCACTTCTGGTTCTGGCTCTTCTTGTTCTCGTGATGGCCCCAGTTCATCATCATCTTTCACTAAGCGAACCAATTTCCTTGTGTATTTCTTTTTGTGTATGGGGCAACTGATACTGGTGTGGGTTGATCTTTTGGCTCGACTACAGTGCCTGTTGCAGGGGTTTGGGTAGCTGCAGTGCCTGTTGCAGGGGTTTGGGCAGCTGCAGTGCCTGTTGCGGGGGCCTGGGCAGCTGCAGTGCCTGTGGGTCCGCTCTCTCCCTCTGGATGGTGCTGTCTACTATCAAGCAGTGTTTGATAGATTGTGGCCAGGGCCCAGCACAGCGCAGTAAGTTGTGTCTCCTTAGAATCCCCACAGCATTTTCCTTTCAAATATTCTACCATTTTATCAGGGTCTTGCAGTTGTTCAGGAGTGAAGCTCCAAACCATTGGGGGTGAAAAGGTCTCTAGATACCCGCCCATACTCTCCCACATGCCATGCCATACCTGACCATTCAGCCTTGGGGAAGATCCCTGGGTGGTACTCTTGAAAAGATTTTTGCTAACCCTGAACAGGAGTGGGAAAGCATTCAGGAGACCTAGCAATAGGAATATACTGGCATGAACGTTCCAAGGGTATTCAAAATACTCCAAAATTGTTGTAACCAACCAAAAGGGGAAAGGGGAGGTGAAAGAATGGGAGAAGGTATCCCCCCCCCCCATCTTCCCCATAGATTGGGTCCAATTATTAATCAATTCTGAAAGATATTGACCGAGGTACGGGCCTGACCAAAATGCTACATACACATACCAGCTCAGACCCATGACTGTCAATGATATCTTATCATAAGTCGTTATCACACAATACAACAACATGAGAACACAAACCCCTCTCCCAGAGGTGATAAACAGCACCACAGGGATTACATGGAGTAAACACGGGTTTACAAAACAGAGCCATGTGATCAAACAGAACATCATTATGACCAGCGACTGTTTCAATAACATTATAAATGCTTATAACAACTTTGTTTTAACACACTTGGGTCAGACTTGTCGTTATCACAACCCCTCGGGCCCCACGTTGGGTGCCGAAAAGGACTGACGTGGTTTAGCCCCAGCCAGTAGCTAAAAGTGCCACGCGCCGCTCGCTCACCCCTCCCCCGGCGGGATGGGGAGGAGAACAGAAAAACAACGGCAAAGCCTCGAGGGTTGGGATAAGGGCAGTTTACTGGGACAGCAAGGGAGAGGGAAAACAATCAACAACAGTGCTGATAACAGATAGTAACAATGGGTGATAACAGATAGTAACAATGGGTGATAACAGAGAACGATTTTACCAATCCGACGACTGACTGGACGCTCGACCCGTCCCGGAGCCACGCGGACACGCCGAACCCGCCCCTGCCCGACTAGCCCCCTTTTATGGTGAGCATGATGTCACATGGTATGGAATAGCCCCCGGCCAGCTTGGCTCACCTGTCCTGGCTCCTTGGGAAATTAACTCTATCCTTGCCAGAACCAGGACAGAGGGCGAGGTGGGCAAGGAGGAGGTTTGCCTGCCCCCCCGAGTGTGGACTTGCTTCCATTCACTCCTTCCTTTTAAGCTACTGCCTTCATCCTGGCAGGGGGCAGATACAGGGTCCCCTTGATCTTGGGTTTTGTCTGGTGTCTGTTTCTGTCTCAGGGAAGGCAGAGCTTGGCTCCACCAGTCTCTCTCTCTCTCAGCCTCCCTGATGCTCCTTAACCTTTCTACTTCCTCTCATAGCTCTGCCACCAGGCTGAGCAGATCGTCCACCTGGTCACACTTCACACAGCCATTCTCACTACTGCCATCCATTCCCAGTGACAGGCTCTGGCACTCCCTGCAGCCTGAGACCTGGGTGGCTGCATGTTTTTATGGGAGCTCTGTCTGGGTTGCCACATCCATTCTGGTGAGTGCAGAGGACAAAGCTTTCTGCTGGGTGGATACCATAGCTAAGCTCCTTCTGAGAGGGTGATGACCACCAATGGCACTCAGCTCTTGAGCTGGTAGGGTGACTAGGCCCTCCCTGCGTGTCCTTCTGTGCGAACTGCCGCGCCACACCCTGGCTGACACACCACGCTCTGTTCCCCTGCTCTGTTTGCAGCACTCCAGGTCGCTAGCGCTCCCTAGGCTGCTTTTTATAGGTGTAGGGGTGGGCACCATTGTGTCAGCGGCTCCAGTGAGAGCTGCCAGCTCGGTTCATGGCGGGTGTCTCCACTCTCCTGGCATTTCCTTGCCTCAGGAAAACCCCTTGTGTGCAAAGATCTGCTGCTCTGCTGTGGGTTGGGCCAGCACCAGAGCATCTTCCCTTGGCGGCTGACTCTTATCAGTCCCTTATCTGTGGCCTCCCGGATAGCCTAAAGACATATATAGCTAATGCTCAGGACTGTATACAAACTACCTGTGCTATGAATGTTGCCACAGCTGCCAGACAGCCCCCATGGGAGCAAGTCCATGTACCCACCTGGAGTGAGTTTGTACAAGAGAGAATGAATTAAGGGAGCCGCATGGGTTGGATGGGATCGACCACTGGGAAACCACCAGAACCCCAACTTGATGGATTCATCAGGTCCACACCACTAAGCCTAAACCAGAGTTCAAACCAAAGTTTGATAAGGAATGTAACAATCTGTGGCGTAGAGCCCTGATGATGGGAGTGCCACGACAGTTACTATATGGCACATCCACCACCAACCTCCAAGCTCTGGTACAATCTCTAAGCCAAAGAATTGATTCAGCAGGGAGAAGTTAGATGGCAGGAAATAAATTGATTCCTGTTAGATCTGTGCTCTCAACCTGTCCTGGTTCTGGCGAGGATAGAGTTAATTTCACAAGGAGCCAGGACAGGTGAGCCAAGCTGGCCGGGGGCTATTCCATACCATGCTCACGATAAAAGGGGGCTAGTCAGGCAGGGGCGGGTTCGGCGTGGCTCCGGGATGGGCTGAGCGTCTGGTCGGTGGGTCAGTCGTGAGATTGGTAAATTGTTTTCTGTTATCACCCATTGTGAATATCTGTTATCAGTACTGTTGTTGATTGTTTTCCCTCTCCCTTGCTGTCCCAGTAAACTGCTCTTATCCCAACCCTCGAGGCTTTGCCTTTGTTTTTCCGTTCTCCTCCCCATCCTGCCAGGGGAGGGGTGAGCAAGCGGCACATGGTGCTCAGCTGCTGGCTGGGGCTAAACCACATCACAACCCCACAGCAGGACCTAATTGCTTTAGCAGATACTCCAACAAAAAACTTGCATCCCCAGGGAAGACAGTGAGCCACCCTGGCCATCGAGTGCTAGCTATGCAATGACTCTCTAATAAGCATCATGAACCTGTCATTGCTATTCCAGTAGGACCAAGGAGCATTTTTATAAATGTCCTCATTGATACGGGTGCTCAAATGTCAGTAATCACTGAGTAGACCATGGAATACCTAAATGTGAAACCCGGTCACCGTAAGGTAAAATTTACAGAGATTGATGGGATTGTAAATGAATGCCCCACAATGAAAATTGCCCTGTGGCTCCCAGGTGAGAAGAAATTGATCCACACCGAAGTACTGGTCAGTGCTGCAAATGCTAACATATTGGGATTCAATGTTTTGTATGGCAGAATGTGGAAACTCCCCAATAGGTCAGTCTGGAGTTTCACCGAATGAGGTGATGGAGAAATAGCATTGCTTGAAGAGGATGAGCCTAAAGCTATAAACTTATTAGAGATGTCTATACCTTTACTCCCATTGAAAATTACTAATGTAAGGCAATACCCCCTGCCAGCAGCCGCACATTCGGGCATTGATGAGGTGGTAACAGACTTGTAAAAAAGAGATATGGTCACTCGCACACAGTCTCCCTATAATTCTCTTGTCTGGCTGGTAAAAAAGCCGAATGGACAGTGGTGGCTTACAATTGATTATAGGCAATTGAATGCCAATACCACACCTTTAACAGCAGCCATGCCAAACACTGCAGAATTAGTAACCCAAACTTGGGAAGTGAAAGGTAGCTCCAGAAAACTCCATCGAATCAGTAGTAGATGGATAGTATCCACCTTCTAACCTAATATCTGCTGGTCAAATCAAGTCCAAGCACTTCTTTTGTGTTCACAGGTACTCCAAATGCCAGGAAATTGCACCTGGGATCATGGACTCCCTTATACCAATCTAGAGTGCCCCCAAGGGCTGCTGATTTTTATTTGTTGGGTATTTCTATTTCTGATCCTCATACTTATCTGAAAACCAAAGTTTTTATACGGCCACGACTAACAAAACTGTGATATTGTTTGGGACTGGCAATGCCAGCATGTGTCGAGACTGTTAATGCTTTGTCCCCTCTGGAGGAAGCAACCTCTTGCACTGGCTCTGTGGGGATGAATCAAAAGAGAATCGGAAGATCCCTGGCAATACCCGACAATAGGAACTGTGGTCAGATGGGTTCTGGAATCAATTTTCATGCCTCAAATAACAGAATTCCAGAGCTGAATGATGTTGTATAACCTCACTGGACAGATTGAAGCATTGGCTAATGCAACTCGCATCAGGTTGGAAGAATTGAATATGCAACTACAGGCTACATCGAAAATGGCATTACAGAACAGACTGACATTAGATTTGTTGTTATTGCATGAAAATGGAGTGTGTGGATACTTGAACTTAGCCAACGACACTTGCTGCATCCACATACCAAATGTAACACAAAACATTAATGAACAATTAGACCACATGAAGCGTGTGGCAAAAGCGAGTAGGGACCTGAGGGGAAGCATGGAAGTAGGATGGTTGAAAAACTTTTACATGGTTTAGGATTCTCACTGTCAGGATGGCTTGCTTCTTTATTGCAATTCATATTGATAATAATCATTGTGATTGTTTTGTTTTGTGTATTATTAGCTTGCATCAAATCCATGCTAACCCGGGTATTAATTCATCAATTACACATGGTGTCTGGGTGGACTGAATTGGAGCTACGCCCAAGTAAAGAGGAAGAAACTTCAAACATAAGGGATACCCTCAAGACTGACTTTATACAAACATGATTTGGATCATTGTATTGGGTTTGCATGGCAAGGTTTTGGTGGGGGGGGCTACAGGGGTGGCTTTGGCAAGAAGCTACTAGAAGATTTTGTTATACCTTTTCTCCCCTGTCGAGTTAAGGAGGGGGAGTGATAGAGCGGCTCTGGTGGGCACCTGGCCTCCAGCCAGGGTCAACCCACCACAGTCTTTTCTGGTGCCCAACATGGGGCATGAGAAAATTGAGATAAGGATAGTAATTGGAAGAGGTAACAGGCAAAACATGGTCCTAACGTAGCTAGAGAGTGAAATAGTGGTGAAGGGACGAGGGGTGGATTATGTGTGTAAATTGTCCACTCTTGGTGTTGTGATGATGTTGTTTTGATTTTGGTATGAGGAATTCTTTTTTTTTTTTTTTCTTTTTCCTTGTTGATGTGATTTAGTGTTTGTGAAGTTTCTGTAATGAATATGTATTTTAATGATAATTCTTAAATATGTGATTCACAGAGGCGAGGGGTGGAATGTGTTGGGTTTGCATGGCAAGGTTTTGGTAGCGGGGGGGCTACAGGGGTGGCTTCTGCGAGAAGCTGCTAGAAGCTTCCCCTGTGTCTGACAGAGCCAATGCCAGCCGGCTCCAAGACGGACCCACTGCTGGCCAAGGCCAAGCCAATCAGCGCCTCTGTGATAACATATTTAAGAAGGGAAAAAAAACCAGAGCTTTTGCAGCCAGAGAGAGGAGTGAGAAGATGTAAGAAACTCTGCAGACACCAAGGTCAGTGCAGAAGGAGGGGGAGGAGGTGCTCCAGGTGTTGGAGCAGAGATCCCCCTGAAGCCCATGGTGAAGACCATGGTGAAGCAGGCTGTCCCCCTGCAGCAGCCCATGGAGGAAGGATGAGGGGGTGTAGAGATTCCACCTGCAGCCCCTGGAGGACCCCACGCCGGAGCAGGTGGAGGCACCTGAAGGAGGCTGTGACCCCGTGGGAAGCCCACGCTGGAGCAAGCTCCTGGCAGGACCTGTGGACCTGTGGAGAGAGGAGCCCACGCCAGAGCAGGTTTGCTGGCAGGACGTGTGACCCTGTGAGAGAGACCCACGTTGGAGCAGTTCGTGAAAAACTGTAGCCCATGGGAAGGACTCACGTTGGAGAAGTTCATGGAGGACTGTCTCCCGTGAGAGGGACTCCATGCTGGTGTAACCGTGGGATAGGGGCCGTGAAACAGAAACTATAGAATCAGTTTGAGATAATTAGTTTGTAACCAAGGTAATAGATAACAAAGCTAACTGACCATGGCAATGTACAATGCTATGTTCCATATATAGTCCCTACCCAACCGGACAACAGGTTTGGAGATATTAATCTTATGAAGTAAATTGCTATGGACAGGTGCACCTACAACAAGGATACTGCGCATGCCTTCATGAAGGGGGTCATGCAGCGGACATGGGTGCAAGACCACTGACAACCACCAGAGACCCCTGAGGACCACTGACTCAAATCACTGAGCATGCGTGACGGGGAGGAGAATATGGAAATGGATTCTAAGAAATGATTATCATAGGACTGCCTTTTCTGAGAAAAACAATGAATATGTATGTTTTGATCCTACATAACCTGTGTGTTGGTGATCACCTGGCATGCACGTTGGGTGGAGCTATCCCCCGTGCATCCAGCGCTGCAATAAAGAATGCCTGCCTTTTAACACTACATTGGTGTTATGAGGTTTATTCCCAGATTTCGGTGACACTGGAGCAGGGGAAGAATGTGAGAAGTCCTCCCCCTGAGGAGGAAGGAGCAGCAGAGACATGTGATCAACTGACCGCAACCCCCATTCCCCATACCCCTGTGCCGCTGCGAGGGGAGGAGGTTGAAGCCGGGAGTGAAGTTAAGCCTGGGAAGAAGGGAGGGGTGGGGGGAGGTGTTTTAAGAGTTGATTTTATTTCTCATTCCTCTACTCTGTTTTGCTTAGTAATAAATTAGATGAATTTTTCTCTCTAAGTTCAGTCTGTTTTGCTCGTGATGATAATTAGTGAGTGATCTCTCCCTGTCCTTATCTCGACCCACAATCCTTTTGTTATATTTTCTCTCCCCTGTCTAGTTTAGGAGGGGGAGTGATAGAGCAGCTCTGGTGGGCACCTGGCCTCCAGCCAGGGTCAACCCACCACAATCGTGAATAGAGTGACTATAGTCACAGGGTTGATGATGTAGGAATTGCACATAAGAGGTTAAAAACACTGTTGTCCGCTTATCTCCTATACAAACATTGTGGATGGAGATCTGCAAGGTTGGTATGAGAAGCAGCCAAAGGAGGGAGTCTTATGGCAGCAAGACAGCCCTGTTTTGGTTAGAGAAAATGGAATGAACAGATAGTTGGTTTCTACACAGAATCTTGAAGGCCACAGTGCCCAGAGTGAGACCTTTTGCTTCATTATCTGTGAAATGAATATTAAAGCTGACACCCCTAAATATGATAATGTGCTAAAAGGAGTACATGCTAAACATATATGACTATAGTAGTTGAATCTCCACCCAAATCATGTGAAACATCACCCTGGGGAGGGAACAGCTTAGACTGGAGTATAAAGGATATTGAGGAAGTTACCCCCGGGGGCGGGGGGGAGAGAAGAAATTGAAGATCCTGAAGAGGTAGTCAATGGGCTGTGCTCCTTCTCCTCCACCCAAGATAGGGACACCTTCTTGGTAAGCATTGTGCCTTCACCTTTTGGTGAAGAATATCCAGGATAGTATTTTGCTAGCATTATAACTATAATCATATATTAGCACTATTGCAGTAAGTGCATTTATCAACAGCAATTTTGAACTCTTTATATCTGTCGCTTTAATAAGCTTTCTATTAGTTTCAGCTTTGCGAAACTGTCTCAGTGAAAGTCCTTTAGGGAGGCTCTGACAGGCAAACATTGGCTCTGATATGTGGCTATATATATAATCCTTTAGACATAAACCATTGATCAAGTCTGGGACTAAGACTGGACCTAGCTGCACCTGGGCTCCTCTCAGAGAAGGAGTTTAGAAAGCAAGGGGATCCTTTCTGAACCTCATGACTCAAAGAGAGGGCTTCCCTCAGCCACACATCAGACTCATAGCCTTTTACAAAACACTCTCCTCAGCTGGAAAGGAAAGAGAAAATATAACGAAAGTCTCATGAGTCAAGATAAGGACAGGGATGGATCACTCGCCAATTACCGTGACAGGCAAAACAGACTCAACTCAGGGAAATTAATTTATTGCCAATCAAAATCAGAGTAGGGCAATGAGAAATAGAACCAAATTCTTAAAACACCTTCCCTGCACCCCTGCCATCTTCCCAGGCTCAACTTTACTCTCGATTTCTCTACCTCCTACCCTCCCAAGCAGTGCAGGGGGACAAGGAATGGCGGTTGCAGTCAGTTCATCACACGTTGTCTCTGCCACTCCTTCCTCCTCACACTCTTCCTCTGCTCCAGCGTGGGGTCCCTCCTATGGGAGACAGTCCTTCATGAACTGCTCAAGTGTGAGTCCTTTCCATGGGGTACAGTCCTTCAGGAACAGACTGCTCCAGCATGTGTCCCCCATGGGGCCACGGGTCCTGCCAGCAAACCTGCTCCAGTGTGGGCTCCTCTCTCCATGGGTTCACAGGTCCTGCCAGAAGCCTGCTCCAGTGCAGGCTCTCCAGGGGGTCACAGCTTCCTTTGGACGCATCCACCTGCTCTGGCGTGGGGTCCTCCAGGGGCTGCCGGTGGATATCTGCTCCACCGTAGACCTCCATGGGCTGCAGGGGGACAACCTGCCTCACCATGGTCTTCACCATGGGCTGCAGGGGAATCTGTGCTCTGGTGCCTGGAGCACCTCCTCCCCCTCCTTCTGCACTGACCTTGGTGTCTGCAGAGTTGTTTCTCTCACATATTCTCACTCCTCTCTTCCAGCTGCTCTTGTGCAGTAGTTTTTTCCCCCCTTTCTTAAATACGTTATCACAGAGGCGCTATCACTGTTGCTGAGGGGCTCAGCCTTGGCCGGCAGCAAGTCCGTCTTGGAGCCATCTGGCACTGGCTCCGTTGGACATGGGGGAAGCTTCTAGCAGCTTCTCGCAGGAGCCACTCCTGTAGCTCCCCCACTACCAAAACCTTGCCACACAAACCCAATACAGTTAGCAAATCTATGAAAGCATTTTATTAAAAGCAAGTTACTTAGAAAACCCAGCAGAAGGGTATTTAGAAATGATATGCTATTAAGTTGCTAACTTTTCTCTTTCTCCTGCGAGGAGGAAGTTTTTATTGTGTTGAAAAGCAGTTGTGAAAAAAAAAGTATGCAAAAGTTTTGTACCATATGTCAAATCAAACTTAGGATTTGATTCTGAACCCCTCTAATGCATTTATTTGGGAGAATTCATGATAGCCACAAATATCATTAGTAGTAAAATCCTGGGGGCTTCAGATATAATATGGTGTTTCCATTCTAACCAGTGTGCCAAGCGTGAGGCAATACGAGACTTGTGATTTCCTTCCCTTAACAGGTCGGGATTGTAAATAGTTATAACCCAATCATGGGGTCATCATTCATTGGCCCAGTTAGCTACTTTTGCCAAGATTAAACATTCCTTCAGCTGACATCACAGAATGAATTACATATTTATAGCAATGTGTAAAGGATAGCAGCTCTGTTCATTTAATTTTTATCCCTTTTCATCTCTCTCCTTCTTTACTCAGTTTTCCCTCCTGCCTATTGCTCTCTGGAGCTAGGATTGACATTTTTTTTGTACATTGATGTACATTGCCTATTAAGCAAGGGGGCTCCTTGAAGTCCCTCTCATAGACTAGGCAGTGGCCATCTATCCTCATGTCATGAAATTGGTTGAGACAAGAATCAGCACAGAATTTGTTAGCTCCCACACATTGGAAATTTTACATCTGAAAGCTGCACTAAATTGATGAGATTTAAAGCCCTTTCAGCAGAGTGCTTTTGTCCAGAAGATGCATTGTCCCTGCAATATTTAATTTCAACCTTCATAAGCTCACCATACAGAAAAAAAGCAGAGAAAGAATGAGCAATAGATGTGGCATACAGTCCTGCAGAGAAAGCCAGTCATGGACTGTGACCTTGTTTCTTCCTCCTTTCCTCAAGTGGATTCACAGGCTTTGCAGTAATCCCTTACTTACATGAGGATGAAATTCACCCCAAATCAGGCAGTGTGAATTTTTCGTTCAGCCTGACATCTAGTGGTCCTAAATAGAAACATTTTCAGCAACTCGGGACTTTTTCCTCAAGCTTCCCATTTGGATAGTACACACTAAGTCTGAACATCATGTGAAACTTCAGTGTTTCAGATTGAGGGTATGTGGCCTTTTCTCGTATTTTTCCCTGAAAATGGTTTAAATTAGCATTTTGATCTGAATTCTGCTTACCTTTCAAGTGAAGCAAAAGTATAGAGATGTCAATCAATATTCAAAAGAATCAGCTTACCATGGGTCTTTCCCATGTGTACACGCATGTTGCGAAAGAAGAACAGCTCTGATACATGACAAGTGAAATAACTGTACTATGCTACAGAATCAACCTATTTTTTTAAAAATAGTCAAATTACAGCTTTTCTGGAATAACAATGTTACATTTAGACATGGCACTCAGTACAAGTGATATGTGAAAATTCATCTTGGATTTTATGTACCTTGCTCTTCACTTTTCATTTTTCTGATTTAAGGATTTAATATCTATTTCAGCTATAACTTTCAAAAAGAGACCCAAGAACTACTGGTATTGAATGCAGTATCAAAAAAGTCTATACCCAGAAATGATGGATAAAAGCAGAAAATAGTTGTGCTTTTTCCAATGGGGAAAAAGTCCAAATGGACTAAAAGTAAATCTTTTGCAGTCCTCTTCTGCACTTGAGCCTTACTCCTTTAAACATTTTCAACTAATTATCTCTCAGTTTATAGCAAAAATTCTTGTTATTAGTCCTTAAGTGCAATGACTTCATACTTTGCACAAATGAATGTCATTGAATTTATTCAGTACCTGACTTCTTTTTATATCAGTCATTAATAGAATTATTAAGACTTTTCTCAAGTGAGGAACCTTACTAGTAACCTTCTCTTCAATGTTACTCTTATCTTTCTCCTTTAACCAGTGCCTCAAACTCCTGAGAAATTCTATACAAACCCACCTTCTTCAATTCAGTTAATTTTTTTTCAAGACATCATATCAAAGACTAGATTGAAGAACAAATAAATGAGATCTAATAAACTGTTTTTGTCAAGAAAATAAGTTATATTTAGAAATAAAATGATACATCAAGTCTGGCTTGATCCACATCTAGTGAATCCATGCTGCATTATATCCTGTTTCATTTACTCCCCATATCTCACTTCCTTCTGATTTTTGCCATGTCCTTACATTCTATTAAGCTCAAGCTAGACTGATATCACAGCAATGGGGGCTTCAGAGAGATCTGTACAGCCTAAGTGTCTGTGCAGAGGCAAGATCAGGTGCAATCAACATTATCTTTGACAGATGTTTGTCCAACCTGCTCTCGAAAACTAATATGGCTGTGAAAATCTTCAATTAACCATACCCAGTGTTACATTCCAGTTAGAAGTGTCTCGTACTGTTTGATTCAAGCCCTCTCTGCAACAAAATATGATGCTTTTTTCTTGCTCTTTTCCCACGCAGAACAGAAAACTATTGGTCACCTTCCTTTTTTATAATAGCCTTGCTATATGGATAGACTGTGGCTGTTTCACAGTCATCTTTCTTGCAGTTTAAACAAACCTAATTCCCTCAGTCTCTCTTAATAGTATGTTTTACAAACCTTTTACATTTCTTCTCATTCTCTCTGAGACTTTCTCCAGTTTATTTAATAATATTTAAACTATTATATGTTCTAACCTATTCATTATCATTTACAGTATAATTTCCCTACAAACCTATAATTCCTGTTTCAAGCATGAATGAAACTTTGTAACCAGTACAGTGAGTGTTTGTTGTGCAACACCTACATGGTATGCATGTGCCTGTACAAACAAATATACACAAGAGCTGCCTGAGCCTGGTAACCAGTTTAGCCATTGTTTCACTGTGTATCAGTCACATAGATGCACCTGCTGCCCATTCAAAGTATTTTTTTTCCTCTCCTCTACATATCTGAAGCCCTGATACTACAGACTTAGAAACTTAAGTCACTTTAATCTCTCTACAGAGTTCATGTCTACTGTTTCTGATGACTACTTCAAAAGAATTATTAACACATACAAATCTACATTTTGTAAAGAGTACCTAAGACAGATGAATACATTCATTACGTCTATGAACAGCACAAAATTTCTACCAGTTTCTACAGTATTCAAAGCTATTCAAATAATATTCTAATGAAATTTCAGTCAATGTGTAACTTTCCACTCCCAATCTTCCTGAAAGAACTCATCACAGGGTAATCCAGCAGTGACTGCCTGTCTGGTCACAAAGTACCCTGCTCTCTCTGGAAGAGATAGATCTTTGTAAATGGCTGCTGCTCCATCACACTCATTTTGCCAGCAAAAGGGTGCTGCTCTCCCCTTGACTGATTCTTGGATAAAGCAGAAGGAAATTACCTTACATTACACAGTTGCAGAGGGTGCACCTGCCCTGGAGGAGAGAGTTGGTCCTGTAAAAAGCTCTCAGGATGGGGGCATATGGGGACACTATGGTCTCTTCCTTTGCTTAAAATTATATTGCTACATGGAAAACAATTTAAGATTCTGAGATAAAAATATCATCATTCTACTGTTTGGTGATTTAGATATGCAGCTGTGTTCTGGCCTCTACTCCAATGCACACTTACATATTTATATCAGTCCATTAATACAAACACATTAATATAGCTTGAAGCAGGAACCAAAATCTAGAGATTTTTCTCTCTGAAGTGGATAAACAGCCATGCAACATTTCCTGCCCACAAATTCATCAAAATTCCATTTAAAACAAGGTATGTATTTTGATCCCATGATTCCATATGTGATAATAAAAAAAGATGTTCAGGAGATGGAATGTAAAAACACAGACATACTAAATCATTACAATACAGACACTTGGAGACTTGGAAACCTGAGCCTTGTCATGTTCCAAGATCTCCCATCTTGTGCTGCAAGGGACTCCTAAGGCTTTTCCCATGAAGTCTTTCTCCATGTAGAAGCCCTAGTAAAGTACTAGCACTTTCTAGATTTTATCATTTTTAAAAAATCAACGTATCATGTTGACAGCAGATATAATTTCATCTATCTTGCACATATTTTCTGCAGCACTAATTTATTTTGGAGGTCCTCCTTTTTATTCTAATTCAGAGCCTAAATGATATGTTTAGGAGTTTTTCTTTTACTCCTTTCCATCACATTAGTATTAACTAATCCCTTGCTGTCAGCTCTGTAAGTGCTGTTGCATCAGTTTACAGGCTTGAATTCCAGTCTTGTTGTCAGAACAACCATGATGAAAGCGCCCAAGTATCTGATGCAAGAACACAGTCCCCAAGCAGCAGCTGTACCTGATTAACAACATCTTAATATGAACCCCTCTGTTTATCTGTCTCAGAGAACGCTGCAATCCCCACCCCTAGTCTCCTCTGCTCCTCTTCTGCTCACTATGCTGATTTTGGCAGGACTTTCAGTGACTTGCTCTCATCTCACCTTCTGCTGCCCTGTGCTTAAATGAAATGAGGTAGAAAAGATGTTGTACTGCAGCAATCACAGGTCTTATAATGAGGGTGTGTTCCAGTCCCAGGTAGCTTTCCAAGTTTCTGGCTTTCTGATGCTCTGTGCTAATCAGTGACAGGATGTCTCAAGGGGTTATAGAAGCCTGGGCTTGCACAGCAACACAGAAGGAAAACTTCTGTCTTGTACAGTTTAAAAGGCTACAGAAACTCTGTCTTTATTACTTAAGATGATTTCAGAATCAGTCCTACTTGAAAGTATCTTCTTTCAAAAAGTCAACAACTCATTTTCTGAGTACTCTTGCTGGGTTTGATATCACTATGGGCCACGCTCTGCCCTTACCTACTTACACAACCACTCATTTCAGGTGTAATGAAAAGCTCAGTGTGGAATTTAATCAGACTTTCTTTTTTCCCTCCCCTCCCTCCTCATCCCTTCCTGGGAGGAACTGGAGAAGTGGATGCAGGTCAGAAAGGTGTCCTGTGGGGGAGGAAGTTGTACTGTAGGAGCCAGATCTTGTCTTTCCCTTACAGCACCAACCATTAGGACTACAGCATGTTTTCCTCTTGGAGCCTTGTGCTCTGATTTCCCAGTAATCATGCTATAAACCCCTCCCTCTTTGGAAAGGAGAATAAGAAAATGGACCTGAAATGTTGTTGTGGTTTAGCCCCAGCCAACAGCTAAGCATCACACGGCTGCTCGCTCACCCTCCCCCACCACCCCAACACCCCGGTGGGATGGGGAGGAGAATCGAAAGAAAAAGGTAAAACTCGTGGATTGGGATAAGGACAGTTTTACTAGGACAACAAAGGAAGAGGGAAATATCAACAACAGTACTTAGAATATACAAAGCAGGTGATACACAATACAGTATGCTCACTCAAACAACCCCAGCCCCAGGAGCAATAGCTCCTCCCTGACTAGCCCCCTTTATATACTGAGCATGACATCATATGTTATGGAATACCCCTTTGGCTATTTTGAGTCACCTGTCCTGGCTGTGTCCTCTCCCAGCTTCTTGTGAAAACTCTATCCTAGCCGAAACCCAGAACAAATGCTCTGTGAGCATGTCTCCTTAGGGAAGGAGATGACCCTGTGTGGGGTGCCGGACTTATCCAGGCTTGTTGGTGCCGAATACAGGGCCGTTATGACCCAGCAGAAGGGGCCCTGGGGGAGTCCAGCTTGGGCGAGAGCAGGGATTGAGCAACTTGCTTATCTTGCACTGATAAGCACTGGACCTGAACAGGGGCAGGAGATGAGCAATTTGTTCATCTTAACAAGATGCGGCGCCTGACGGGTCTGCTCCTTAATCAACTAAGTGACGCCTGGGGTGAGGGGGAGCCTTCACAGCTTGACGTTACTTTGGTAAAACTCAACAGACCACCGCTCCTCTGTACTGAACGCCTTTGTTCTCTGCCACTTCCTCCCTCAGCCCCGATCAACTGCACAACAAGCCTTGTTGAGGGCCAATCAGCACACAAGACCTGACTTAGTCCCACCTCACCAAAAGTATAAATCTGGCATTTAGAATCCTCTTTTTTGAGGACAAGAACTCCAACTATCCGGACGGGTCGACGGGCCTGGACCTCTCTCCTCCCCAAGCAGGGACGCCTCTTTGGTAAGACTTGCGCCTCCGATTATGTCGGATGTTACCCCGGGAAAACTATCATTAACAAAAGCGCTGAACTATTAACTTGAGCTCAAAATTGTTGCAGTTAGTGCATTTATCAACGGCAATTCCGAACTTTTATATCTGTCGCTTCAATAAATTACCTATTTTTCTTTTCAACTTTGTGAAACTGTTTCAGTGAAAGTCCTTAGTGGGGCTCTGACAGGCAAACGTTGACTCTGATAAGTGGCTACACACATAACCCTTTAGACATAAACCGTTGACCAAGTCTGGGACTAAGACTGGACCTAGCCTCACCTAGGCTCCTCTCTGAGAAGGAGTTTAGAAAGCAAGGGGGTCCTTTCTGAACCTCGTGACTCAACGGGAGGGCCTCCCTCAGCCACATATCAGACTTGTACCCTTTCACGCGACACCCTGTCCCAGATAAAAACATTACATTGGTAGTATTCACTTGAGTTACTTCATTTTTTGTTACCTAAATATGAGGGGCATAACATTTAGCTTAAACATCCCACTATTTGCCTTCCCTGAGAGTCCTTCACTAAGTATCTCCATATTTATTCTTGTTTATGCTTCACTCAGTACTATAGTAAAATAGTAATAAAAAAAATTCAGTTTAAAATAATAGTTCCCAGAAGTTTCATTTACCTCAGTAATTACTGCTCAGGGAGAAAAAAAAAAAAAGTTCCTAAATCCCCATAGTTTGCTGGTAGTTCCTCTTTGCAGCTGACATTGTATTTACTGATATACTTTAATTCAAGCATGAAAAATTAGTCAAATACCAATAAATTTGTTATCCAGAGTGCTGACAAAGGAAATAATGGAGCAATTAAACAACACATTGCAACAGGCTCATTAAACAAATATAGCCACCATTTTACTGGAGCAGCATCTTCATTAAAACCAGGTTGAGTATTGTCGTGGTTTAATCCCAGCTGCTTGGCTTCCCTACCATCTAATTCCAAGCTACTGGCCCCACTATCCCGGCATCCGAGCAGTCAAGTGACAAGTCGCTCACCTAATTGATGACTAAAATCTTTGACTGAAATCCTTTCGCATATCTCGCAGCTCACTCAGGGATAATGATCAGGTGGTTATCTCTGGTTCTGTCTCCTCCTCCTGTTCTTGTGATGGCCCTGTTTCGTCATCCTTTACTGAATGAGTTGACTCTCATGTCCATTTCTTCTTAAGTATAGGGGCAACTGATACAGATATGGGTTGATTCTCTGGTTCAGCTGCAGTGCTTATCGCTGGGGTTTGAGTATTCGCAGTGCTTGTCACGGGGGTTGGAGTAACTGCAGTGCCTGTTGCCGGAGTTTGAGTAGCTGCAGGTGCCTGTCATGGAGGTTGGAGTAGCCGCAGTGCCTGTCGTGGGGGTTGATCTCTGGGTGATATTCTTAAATAGTTGTTTAACCCTAAACAAGACCTGAACCACATTCAGGAGATCTAGCAATAGGAACATGCTGGTCTGAACATCCCAAGGATATTCAGCATTCAAGAGCTATTGTAATTAGCCTGGAGAAGAAGGGGAAGGTGAAAGAAGGTGTCTCCCCCACATGTTGGCTCTCCGAGGAGAAAAAGTAAAAAGTGTAATTATTAATAGCTTCCGACAGGTGGCTCCCAAAGTATGGAGATGAAACCATTGCTGTCGCTCTGCTGCCATTGAATAGAAATACAAAACTGGTCTCACTATCAATTTTATCATACCATAAGCCAATAGTACAGTGAACAGCAGAGCTATAACTTAATCTCATGCCCAGAGGTGACAAACCACACATAAACACTATAAATGGCAAGTAAGGTATTACATAACACAACTCTGAGAACAAATAAAACAACATTGTCACCAGCAGACCAGTGACGATGAAAGTTATATAATAAATGCTTATTACGAAATTGTTTTAACACACTCTGGTCAGATCTGTCATTATCTCAACCCTTCGAACCCCATGTTGGGCGCCAAAAGGACTGTCGTTGTTTAATCCCAGCCAGTAACTAAGCACTACGCAGCCACTTGCTCACCCCTCCTCCCCAAGGGGATGAGGAGGAGAATGGAAAAAAAAACCTCGTGGCTTGAGATAAAGACAGTTTAATAGGATAACAAAGGAAGAGAATAATAATAATAGCAATAACAATAATAATAATAATTATATATATATAAAAAACAAGTGATGCACAAATGCAATTGCCCACCATATGCGGAAGGAAAAAAACCCCGATGCTGTCTGTTTCTGAGCAACGATTCCGTCTCCCGGCTAACTTCCCCGGTTATATACGGAGCATGACGTTATATGGTAGGGAACATCCCTTTGGCCAGTCTGGGTCAGCTATCTTGGCTATGCTCTCCCAGCTTCTCTTGCACCTGTCAGGGCTTGAGAAGCTGAAAAGTCCTTGACTTAGTGTAAGCAGTACAACTACCTAGCAACAACTTAATCAGTGTGTTATCAACATTACTCTTATGCTAAATGCAAAACACAGCACTATACCAGCTACTAGAAAGAGTATTAACTATCATCTCAGCTGAAACCAGGATAAGTATCAGGCAGAGGGAGAGGAAGAAAAGGGAAGGAGGCTGGGAAAGTGAGAAAGGGAATGCAATAATATTTTGCAGGATATTTTCCACCATGGGAAAGAACAAGGCAAAAAAATATGTCTGTTTATCTTCTGTCACAGAGTAGAGTGCCAGCAGTGGACTATGTTAAATTCCCCTCACATGATCAAGAACTTTCTCTGTTCACATTTGAGTAACTTTATCAGGGAAATAAATCATCTTGATTGAGCAACAGAGTAATTCCTGCAAAGTGCTGAGTGGATAATATGATATTGTGCTCTGACCTATATAGGATTATAGGTGTTCCTGCAGGACCTACCTGTTAGTCTCCAAAAGCCATGGGAACTAGTCAAGTGCTCACAGTCAGGCATTTGCCTAAGCACATCAGTGAACTGTGAAGGAATGGGGCCAGATGCAGCCCCTGTGCCAGAGTGTGGTGGGTTGACCCTGGCTGAGGGCCAGGTGCCCACCAGAGCCGCTCTATCACTCCCCTCTTTCATTAGACAGGGGAGAAAAAGTACAATGAAAGAAAACTTGTGGGTCAAGACAAGGACAGGGAGAGATCATTCTCTAATTATCATCACGAGCAAAACAGACCGAACTTAGAGAGGGAATTCATCTTATTTATTACTAAGCAAAACAGAGTAGAGGAATGAGAAATAAAACCAAATCTTAAAAACACCTCCCCCCACCCCTCCCATCTTCCCGGGCTCAACTTCACTCCCGGCTTCAACCTCCGCGCCCCCCTCAGCGGCACAGGGGGACGGGGAGTGGGGGTTACGGTCAGTTCCTCACGCGGTGTTTCTGCCGCTTCTTCATCCTCAGGGGGAGGACTCATTGTTCCCCCGCTCCAGCGTGGGGTCCCTCTCACGGGAGACAGTCCTTCACGGCCTTCTCCAACGTGAGTCTCCTCCACGGGGTGCAGACCTTCAGGAGCAAACTGCTCCAGCGTGGGTCCCCCACGGGGTCACAAGTCCTGTCAGCAAACCTGCTCTGGTGTGGGCTCCTCTCTCCACGGATCCACAGGTCCTGCCAGGAGCTTGCTCCAGCATGGGCTTCCCACGGGGCCACAGCCTCCTTCAGGTGTCTCCACCTGCTCCGGCGTGGGGTCCTCCACCGGCTGCAGGTGGAATCGCTACACCCCCTCATCCTCCCTCCATGGGCGGCTGCAGGGGGACAGCCTGCTTCACCATGGTCTTCACCACGGGCTGCAGGGGAATCTTGCTCCGGCGCCTGGAGCACCTCCTCCCCCTCCTTCTGCACTGACCTTGGTGTCTGCAGAGTTTCTTACATCTTCTCACTCCTCTCTCTGGCTGCAAAAGCCCTCTCTAACTGTTTTTTTCTCTTTCTTAAATATGTTATCACAGAGGCGCTGATTGGCTTGGCCTTGGCCAGCGGCGGGTCCGTCTTGGATCCGGCTGGCATTGGCTCTATCAGACACAGGGGAAGCTTCTAGCAGCTTCTCACAGAAGCCACCCCTGTAGCCCGCCCCCCGCTACCAAAACCTTGCCACGCAAAACTACTTGTCGTGGTTTTACCCCAGCCGGCAGCTGAGTACCACGCAGCCGCTCGTTCACTCCCCCCCATCGGGATGGAAAAGAGAATTGGAAGAGTTAAAGTGAGAAAACTCGTGGGTTGAGATAAAGACAGTTTAATAGGTAAAGCAAAAACCGCGCGCACAAGCAAAGCAAAGCAAGGAATTCATTCACCACTTCCCATGGGCAGGCAGGTGTTCAGCCATCTCCAGGAAAGCAGGGCTCTGTCACGCGTAACGGTTACTTGGGAAGACAAACGCCATTGCTCCGAACGCCGCCGCCCCCCCCCTCCTCTTCCTCCAAGCTCCTTATAAACTGAGCATGATGTCATATAGTATGGAATACCCCTTTGGTCAGTTTGGGTCACCTGTCCTGTCTGTGTCTCCTCCCAACTTCTTGTCCACCCCCAGCCATCCTGCTGGCAGGGCAGTGCAAGAAGCAGAAAAGGCCTTGGCCCCGTGTAAACACTGCTCAACAATAAGTCCATAGAACAAAAACATCTCTATATTATCAATGCTGTCTCCACCACAAATCCAAAACGTATCCCCACACTAGCTACTATGAAGAAAAATCAATCCTCTCAGCTGAAACCAGGACATTATCCACCCCTTATTCCATACTATTTACGTCATGCTCAGGTCCCACACAATTCAATACATCCTTATTAAGCACCACCACCCTTCTCATCCCTTGATATAATATGCTGATATCATTCCCTTAGTCTGTGGACCACCCTTTTAAAATGTCCATTGGGTTCACTTGGTCCACAACCTTAGGCTCCATCCACCATGGTGGTCACTCGGGACAGGAGAGGTGGTTGACATGTGGAGTTACTGGGCACCAAAACCAGCTCAGGTCAGGTCCACTGCTGCACTTGCGCTGCCCCCTGTAAGGCTTGTTCTCCATTGGTTCAGGTGATTTCTGCTACAGTAATTCCTGTAACAAGCAACTCAAATCATGGGTTACAACAATTTAAAGGTATTTCCATTACAATCTCCACCCCTGGTCCCTTCGAGTCAGACCATCAAGTTTACAATTGCAATGAACACCTCCCCTTGCCCCTGCTCCGGCTTGAACTTATCCTTGGCTCACAGTCCTTCCAGAGGTATACCTGCTGCGGCACAGATGCAACCACGGCCCCAGACACTTCGAGATATACCTGCTGCGGCACAGACGCAACCATGGCCCCAGACACTTCGAGATATACCTGCTGCGGCACAGATGCAACCACAGCCACAGACGCTTTGGGGTGTCCTGCTCCGACGTGGAATCATCCACAGGTCACAGTCCCTTCGACTCAAGTGCACACAGGAGTTCCAGCCTGTCCAGTACAGCAGCACAAAAACAGCAGCGATGCCCTGGCCACCTGCCAGCCCAGGCGCATCGCCATTGCTGTTATCAAAATGTTCCCAGGCACAGCACAGTAAAATGATAAGAAGTACAGCAGTACAGCGAGCAGCGAAAGCACAAAGCAGCCACTCACGAGCACTAGACTCTAATAGATAGTAAGGCAAGCAAGCCCCATGGCAAGCACAGGAGCCTGCCAATTAATAGCTAAACAGCTAATACTAAATAGCTAATAGCAGCTATAAATTCAATCTAGCACATTCCGATCAAATCTGTCATTATCTCGAACCCTTCGAGCCCCACGTTGGGCGCCAAAAAGACTGTCGTGGTTTTACCCCAGCCGGCGGCTGAGTACCACGCAGCCGCTCGTTCACTCCCCCCCATCGGGATGGAAAAGAGAATTGGAAGAGTTAAAGTGAGAAAACTCGTGGGTTGAGATAAAGACAGTTTAATAGGTAAAGCAAAAACCGCGCGCACAAGCAAAGCAAAGCAAGGAATTCATTCACCACTTCCCATGGGCAGGCAGGTGTTCAGCCATCTCCAGGAAAGCAGGGCTCTGTCACGCGTAACGGTTACTTGGGAAGACAAACGCCATTGCTCCGAACGCCGCCGCCCCCCCCCTCCTCTTCCTCCAAGCTCCTTATAAACTGAGCATGACGTCATATAGTATGGAATACCCCTTTGGTCAGTTTGGGTCACCTGTCCTGTCTGTGTCTCCTCCCAACTTCTTGTCCACCCCCAGCCATCCTGCTGGCAGGGCAGTGCAAGAAGCAGAAAAGGCCTTGGCCCCGTGTAAACACTGCTCAACAATAAGTCCATAGAACAAAAACATCTCTATATTATCAATGCTGTCTCCACCACAAATCCAAAACGTATCCCCACACTAGCTACTATGAAGAAAAATCAATCCTCTCAGCTGAAACCAGGACAACTTATTACTTCAAATCATCTTTATTTGCACTTTTTGTGTAATGGTATTACTCAGTTGTTGGGCTTTTTCCAATAAGATTTTAAATGCTTCCTGCTTGTAAGGTGCTGGAGGGTCAAAGACTGATCTTCAGATTTGGTCCAAATTAATCCAACAATCTTAAGATAGTCTTCCAAAAAGCTTAGCTTTATGGCAAATACTAGGATAATTTTTTTTCCAGTTATATCTGATGCAACACTGCTGTGTTGCTCTGCCTACCTCAGATATACTCTGGAACCACATCTATCAGTGTAACAGAAACAGGTAGAAAGAAATTACTTTGCAGGACTGAAGCAATTACAAGGAATGTAAACAGTCTTGCCTTTCTCTCTCCCAAAAATGTATGGCAACTTTATGACTATTTCCATTATCTTCAGAGTTTTGACCTTTAAAGACATCACTGGAAGTACTTTAGAAAGCACAATGACCTCTACTGACTTTGCATGTTACAGTCCCTGAGGTTGCTCACTGCAAAGGGCAGCTGTGAGCCAGCAGGAAGCCCTGCACTGGTGCTCTTGTCTTCTGCCAGTGCTTGGAAGCGTTTGGTTCCTCCACCCGCCATGAAGCTCCCCTGACACCAACTCCACTGCAAAGATTTTTGGTGACTGAACTGGTGGCTAAAGTGACCCAAGAGGAGGGAAAAACCCAAAAATATCACTTAAATCTGCTTTTCTCCACCCTCCCAATCTGATTACAGGCACAAGCGTCCTGTGAGCTCCATCCTGTTTTATCTAATTTAAAAGTCAAAACGGAAATATATTTTCATAAATGCCAATGAAAGGGAAAAATCACTAAAAAAGCCTCAAAAATAATGCTTTGTGTTACAGCACACTTGACCATTTTTAAGAGAAATGAACTGCAGCCTTCCAGTACCTAAAGGGGGCCTACAGGAAAGATGGAGCGGGACTCTTTAGCAGGGAGTGTAGTGATAGTACAAGGATGTCCTGGTTTCAGCTGAGAGGGTTAATTTTCTTCATAGTAGCTAGTATGGGGCTATGTTTTGGATTTGTGCTGGAAACAGTGTTGATAATACTGAGATGTTTTTGTTATATAGACCTGTTATATAGACCTGTTGTTGCTTACACACAGTCAAGGCCTTTTCTGCTTCTCACACTGCCCAGCCAGCAGGATGGCTGGGGGTGCACAAGAAGTTGGGAGGGGACACAGACAGGACAGGTGACCCAAACTAGCCAAAGGGGGTATTCCATACCATGTGATGTCATGCTCAGCATAGAAGGGGGGGCTAGTCAGGGAGGGGCGAGACAGCTCCAGGACATGCAGCTGGGGACAATCTGGCTTCAGGATGGGTCTGATTGTGTGGTCTGAGTTGTATGGTCATTGGGTGAGAAACTGCATTGTGTATCACCAGTTTTGTATATCCTGTTAAGTACTGTTGTTGGTGGTCTAGTGGAGGGTGTCCCTGCCCGCAGCAGGGTGGTTGGAACTAGATGATCTTTGATGTCCCTTCCAACCCAAACCATTCTATGATTCTATGATTCTATGATTAAATAATCCAATGAGATTTCTAAATGACACATTAATTTTAATTTCATATTTAGGAAAAACAAACTAGCTTGCTGAGTTCTGTACACAATATCTGAAGTATGTACAGAACGGTAGTGACATCTTTTTGATCAGAGCTAAGATCAATGTCAGCCTTGTTTGGCTGCTTTGGTGGTTTTACTTTCATTCCTAGGTGGACATTTTTGTAATGATTTTAGGAGCTCGATGTTTTGAAACTGTCCCATGCTCAGATATGTTTAAACCCCACCATTTGTGGTTCCTCTTTCCAGAGAAAAAGATTAAATCCCTGTCTGGAGCAAATGAATATCTGCTCTAGAAATGCCAAGAGCAATAAAAAATGCTGGCAACATATTGCTTGATCTTTTAATATAATACATTTCTAAAAAACAACATCACTTGAGGATCTGACTTAATTGGCATATATGCAAACTTTCAGTTCCCTGTGTCCAAAGACTCCATGCCATGAACAATCTTAAGGCTAGTTTTAGTTATTTCTGTCTATGATTTGTCTTCTAAAGTCCACTTTTACCTAGCAGGTATAGCCAGTGGTCAAGTGACATTCCTTCTCTAATGGTCACACATTGCTTGTAGCAAGAACACATGGAGATCTTGTAAAACACTGTGCTGGCATCCCAAGCTCACAAACCAGATCACAGGATGTCATGTGATGGATGCAATTTTGCCTAATCTGAATCAGGAAAAGGGGTGTGGCGGAAAAGGAGGAAGCAAGCACACTATCTTACACGCTGTCTGTCCCCTGTGAAGGACCCTGTGTTAGGCACAGCAGGTCCACAGCTCACAGCCCTGCTAGAAGCAGGAGGGGAGGGAAAAGCAGTGCCACACTGTAGCTGTGACACAGCAGGAGGAGAAGAGGTGGGAGACACTGAATTTTGCATCTCTACATCCAAAGCAGGAGCTTGACAGGCTCATCTGCCTCTCCCGGGAGAATCTCTGCACAGCAGCCAGTGTTGACTTTCTCTTTTCATAGCATAAGCAAGAAAGAAACAAAGTGTGTCAAAATATGGCTCATCACTGCTAAACATCTGTACCCATAAAAAAACCCAAGATTAAGTAGATATTATAGATGAACCCCAGTCACATATAATCATGATCTGCATGTGGGGGCTGAGTGTGGGATTGGGGTCCGGGGAGAAAGGTTGTGCAGCAGTTACCCTAAGACATGATGAAAAAGCATGGCCCACACTGGATGCTTTGTCTGTATGCCAGAAAATCTCTGCTTCTAGGTAGAGAGAGAAAGAGAGAAAGAGAGAAGCAGAGGCTTTTATTTCAGCTACAGGTTGTGGGCATGCTATGCCAGAGAAGAAAATGGCACAAATGATTTTTTTTTTTTAATTTTTTTTTATAAAGTAGGCAACCAACTAAAAGCAGTGTACAGATGCAGATACAGAACTAGTACCACTGAGAATAAACTCATGCCAAGTAATTTGAATACAACTACGAGATAAAATTTTACAGATTGAATAATTTCAGATTTTAGAAGAAAATTCCACTTTGTTTTCTCAGAAAGTAATGTAGGTAATCTGCTTAAGGCAGGGATGCATGTTCCTAGACATTTGTGCAGAACCTAGTGTATTTGGGGAGTTTCATGGCATGATAAGAAACTGTGATTTGGTGAGGAATGTGGCACATTATTGTTGGTTGTTCATTATTTCTTTCTGTTTATGCATTCTAGAAAGGTACATTTGGGCAAAAAGGGTTCTGGATAAAATAAACCAAACTTAAAATACTGACCTCGTAGTCATAATCTGTAGTGAGCTCTTCATGAGAATGGAAATCTATCTTCAAGAGATAGATTACTGCAGCTTCAAGCCCTTTATACAAATAGCACAAACCTCTTCTCATTATATCTAATCATGTTTTATTGTAAGCATGTTGTTTGTGCTCATCAGAAAGGATGACTCTTCTTGTTATCTTAGTCTTTAAAATTAAATTGTCTCTTGTAAAGCATCATATTGGAAGAATTTTTGACAAAGAATCGTATTGGAAGTTTCTAGGACAGGAAACTGACTGCAGCTTATTTCAAAATTATTTTTGCAATTGTTTCAACCAAACTCATTTCCATCAGTTGAATGATGGTGTATTCAACCACAACAGCAAATGCTGTTTAATTTCACATTGATATTGAACTGATGATATCATTGCTGCATTAACTGAATTTTCTCTATTTAATTTCTCAATGCAATGTTTTCCTCACAATATAAAAAGTATTTTAAACTACCAATTCATACCACCAGAGGGTAATGTAATAAGGTTTTTTTACAAGGTACATGATGAAGAAACAGTGGGCTCTAAATTAAACTCTCTTGCATATTAAAAACCCTTTTACAAAACTCAAAATATATTATCTCATTTATTCAACATTTTTATCATTCTAATTTTCATAGAAAACAAGAAACTAGATTACATGTCAATGTACTAAAGAAAAAATACCAAGGATCAACCAGAATACATGAAAGAAGGCATTCTGGAGAATGTGACAAAAAAGACAGACCATCAGTAACAATTCCTGTTGTTCCAACTCACTGAATTTGTACTCTGAGGTGGTGCGGGATGCTGGGGGTCTAGAAGGAGAAAGAACTATGATTTTTCAGTACATTTTCAGGCAAATAAAGGTGTTTAACTAACTGTAACTAAGGGCAAAAAAACTATTACAGAAATTAAGCTCTCCCTGGTTTCAGTATGGCAACATTTACACTAGTATAATTAAGAGAGTCCAAGGACCCAGCTGAGATCCCTCTCTGAAACTTAAGAAACCATAACTTGTGGGGATGCAGCATAAAATAAATAAGATATGGGAATAGTTTGTTATCAATGAGGATGGAAGGCACATTCTATTCACAGGTTTGCAGGGTTCCCAAAGCCTGGTAAAATCAGCTACATTTTATAAACATCAGATATAGTAAGTGCTTATTTTTTACAGACAGGAGTTTCTAGAAAATGGCTTGTCAATCAAAAGACAGACAGACAGATAATGAAAATGACTGCAAGCTTTGTGCAGTGGAAGTATGCTCACCAGAGAGAATCAGAAGAGAAATAGCTCATAAGGCAATAGAATTGCAGCAGTGATGATGCTTTGCTTTTAGATGCTATTTTCCATCTAAGGAAAGCATTTTACAAAAGGTGGGGAAACACCTGAGACAATGAAGGTGTAGGATCTGATTTAGCCAAGGTCACACTATGAATCAAAGATTTAGGAACAGAAATCCACATCTGCATCCACTTGATCTGCTCCCCAATGTTTACTACTTATCTTGTTAAAAGCCCTGTTTTCATATGACACTTATTTTCCTGTCACTGAGAGAAGTTAATTCTACTCAAACCGGAGCCTACTGGACTCTCAGTTACACTGAAAGGTGGGTGTTTTGCATGTTGCTGTGTTATACTTAGCACGGTGCACTCTGTGATCTGAAACTGTCTTTTGCGCAAGCTGAATTCACATTCGTCAGGAAGGTCTGCTTAGCCATTAGTTGTAATATGTGCACGCCATATATTCCAGTCATTTGTGGGGGCAGCACAGGCACATTCAGCTTCTAGAGGGGACACCTGACACTCAGGCTTCAGCAGATTTGCACAAAGTTTGTACACATTAATCCCACGTTCAAGACAGGCTTGCTACTTAGTCTACAGTGCCATGTCTGGAGAATGCAGCTGTCACTGAAAGGCTAAGCCCAGCATGGCAAGCAAAACTTACTGCAACTCAAAGTTGAATCTGACCTATATTCTGGGCTCCAGGCTTATTTCAGATTTCAGTTCAGCAGAATTTGATGGCCATGAAAGAGTATGTGATGAGGAGGGGAGAAAGGAAGAAAAACAATTTAGAAACGTGGTGTAGCTGGAATTCCACCACCATTTGCTGTTTGAGTACTCGGGCCAGGGTCAAAATAGAGCCAGGATGCGTCTTTGGGACACACTGCAATGAGAAACTGCTGATACATAAAACTACTTTCTCACTTTTAATCATCAGGCACCAGCTAGTGATGGTTTCACTAGCAGTGCAGTGGCACTTAGAGCAACTAAGTCCTTTGTCCTGCCCAAAGCACACTAGTTACAGTAATTCTCAAATGCAAAACCAAGTCCTTAAATGGCACTACACAGAGTGGTTATGTGTCCTGGTTTTGGCTAATTAAATTAATCGCAAGTTTCCCACGCCGTCTTTATTAGCTAAAGCATTGTTCTCCACAAGTTCCAACCCCCCTGCTGCGGGCAGGGACACCCTCCACTAGACCACGTTGCCCAAAGCTCCATCCAACCTGGTCTTAAACACTTCCAGGGATGGGGCCTCCACAACCTCCCTGGGCAACCTGTTCCAGTACCTCACCACTCTCACAGTAAAGAATTTCTTCCCAATATCTAATCTAAATCTACCCTCTTTTAGCTTAAACCCATTACCCCTTGTCCTGTCACTACACTCCCTGATAAACAGTCCCTCACCATCTCTCCTTTAGGTACTGGAAGGCCACAATTAGGTCTCCCCAGAGCCTTCTCTCCTGCAGGCTGAACAATCCCAACTCTCTCAGCCTGTCCTCATAGGAGAGGTGCTCCAGCCCTCCGATCAGCTTCGTGGCCCTCCTCTGGACTCGCTCCAACAGCTTGATCTCTGTCTTGTACTGGGGCCCCCAGAGCTGGATGCAGTACTCCAGGTGGGGTCTCACAAGAGCAGAGCAGAGAGGCAAGATCACCTCACTTGACCTTCTGGTCACGCCTCTTTTGATGCAGCCCAGGACACAGTTGGATTTCTGGGCTGCAAGCGCACACTGCCGGCTCATGTTGAGCTTTTCGTCAATCAATACCCCCAAGTCCTTCTCCTCGGGGCTGCTCTCAATCCATTCTCCGCTCAGCCTGTAGTCGTGCTTGGGATTGCACCCACCCACGTGCAGGACCTTGCACTTGGCCTTGTTGAACCTCATGCGATTCGCACGGGCCCACCTCTCCAGCCTGTCAAGGTCCCTCTGGAGGGCATCCCTTCCCTCCAGGGTGTCGACCACAGCACACAGCTTGGTGTCGTCGGCAAACTTGCTGAGGGTGCACTCGATCCCACTGTCCATGTTGCCAACAAAGATGTTGAACAGTGCCAGTCCCAATACCGACCCCTGAGGAACACCACTCGTCACTGATCTTCACTTGGACATTGAGCCTTTGACCACAACTCTTTGAGTGCGACCATCCAGCCAATTCCTTATCCACCAAGTGATCCATCCATCAAATCCATGTCTCTCCAATTTAGACACAAGGATGTCATGCGGGACAGTGTCAAATGCTTTGCACAAGTCCAGGTAGATGATGTCAGTTGCCCTTCCCTTATCCACCAATGCTGTAACACCATCGTAGAAGGCCGATTGAAGTAGATTGAAATCCTCTTATAACAATAGAGTAGAATAGATGCCCCTTCCAAGTACTGTTGATTTTGCATGAATCAAGTTTGACAGGAACTGCTTTTTATTATTTTTTAAGTCTATTTGGAGGAAAAAAATGTAATACTATTTACAGTTTCTAAACCAGAAGCACTCAATTTTCCTGAAGTGTGTGTTAGGTTTCCTATATCCTGGACACCTAGAGCTAAGTAAAGATACACATGGTAAAGAATTAATTCATAAAAGGGGTCTGGACCTTAAATTAGTGTCTGTTCTTTCCTATATAAACAGTCCCTCGGCTGAATGGAAAACTTAATCAGAAAGGTACAGCATTTACTGGATATAAATATGGGCATGATTCTGTCACACTTAAGAACAGTTCTTCGCAAAATTCAGCCTTACAGTAGTTAAGAATTTGAGAAACATTACCGATCTGAATAGAGAAGAGTGCCACCAAGACGGATTACTTGTTAGTAACAAAAGGATTGTGGGGGCAGCAAGAAAGGAAAATTAGCCAACACTGAGTGATATACAAACATTGTATATTTATGCCTCCAAGTCTGAATGGTGCTGACCTGAGGTGAGCTATGCATGGCCCACAGCAGTTCAGATATAGCTCAAGCTTGAGTTTCTGTATGTCTCTGGACTACACTTCAAATCAGAGAACAATTCAGGAATATGACAATAAATGGACCAAGAGTGTAAATAGTGGGACCAGGAACACACAAGATCTCAGCTGCTTTTTCATTTAGGAATCAAATTCTTAAAAAAACCTTATGTTTCTACTCCCAAGGCTATCTAATTTTGAAATTCTTTTTTTATAGTAAATAAATCCTAAACTAGGAGCCCTTCCCATCTTCTTCTCTTCAAAACTAGTATTTTAAAGCTACAAAAATACTCTACCTGCAGCCATAAGGATGACTTAACTCAAATTTAAAGTTCTTTGCTTGAAGTACCAGTTGGTGTTTAAGTCCCTTAGTATTGCTTACCCCTCCCAATCTCTTCTTGTAATCCTGGCAGAATAGCCACATCTCTCAGGGAACTGATCCTAAAGGCTATTTGAGTAAGAGTTTGAAGAACTGCACTTTTAAGGCTCTCCTGTGCTGTTAGTTTAGCTTAATTAAACTTGGACAACCTTACTGTACCTATTCCTTCTTCCCAAATCTCTGTCCCAAGTCTCTTCTAAGGTTCTAGCCTTAGAACTTCATGATGCAGAGTTGTGGTGGTATAATTATGAGTGATTTGACTGAAAAGGGACCTGGAAAGAAATGATACCCAAGGATCTCCAGGCAAAAACATCTTTCTGTGGAATCTGTCACACAGGCCTGCTCCATAGACATCTCTGTTCAGAATTTTATGTAAATAAAAGATTGGAGGAATGGAAAAATGATCCAGCTCACTGTTCCTTCTAAAATTACACATTTTCTAGCAGGACCTGTCTGATATAACCGCTTTGAGCTCTGCAGTGTAATAACGTATCTGTTTGTTACTTTTCATCAGCATACAACAGCAGCAAGCCTTGTGTCGTGGTTTAGCCCCAGCTGGCAGCTAAGCACCACGCAACCGCTTGCTCACTCCCCCCCGACCCAACGGGATGGGGGAGAAAATCAGAAGAGTGAAAGTGAGAGAACTCATAAAAAGAGTTTAATAGGACAAACACAAAAAGGAAAATAATTAATAACAACAGCAACAATAATAATAATAATAATGAAAAATACAAAACAAGTGATCAACAGCACAATTTCTCACCACCCGAAGTTGATACTGTGCAAGCCCCCCAGCTGCCCAGCCTCCCAGCCCACATGCGCAAGTGTCCTGGTTTCAGCTGAGATAGAGTTAATTTTCTTCACAGTACCTAGTACAGGGCTATGTTTTGGATTTGTGCTAGAGGCAGTGTTGATAATATAGAGATATTTTTGTTATATGGACCTATTGTTGAGTAGTGCTTATACAGAGTCAAGGCCTTTTCTGCTTCTCACGCTGCCCTGCCAGCGGGATGGCTGGGGGTGCACAAGAAGTTGGGAGGGGACACAGCCAGGACAGGTGACCCAAACTGACCAAAGGGATATTCCATACTATATGACGTCATGCTCAGTTTAGAAGGAGCTTGGGGGAAGAGGAAGAGGGGGAGGCGGTGGCATTCAGAGTGGTGGCGTTTGTCTTCCCAAGTAACCGTTACACGTGACAGAGCCCTGCTTTCCTGGAGATGGCTGAACACCTGTCTGCCCGTGGGAAGTGGTGATTGAATTCCTTGCTTTGCTTTGCTTGTGTGCGCGGCTTTTGCTTTCCCTATTAAACTGTCTTTATCTCAACCCACGAGTTTTCTCACTTTAACTCTTCCAATTCTCTCCCCCATCCCGATAGGGAGGGAGTGAGCGAGCGGCTGCGTGGTGCTCAGCTGCCAGCTGGGGTAAAACTACAACAGCAAGCAAAACAAGACAAGGAATTAATTCAGCACTTCCCATCGACAGGCAGGTGTTCAGCCATCTCCAGAAAAGCAAGGCTCCATCACACATAAGAGTTACTTGGGAAAACAAATGCCATCACGCTGATTTTTCTGAGGTCCCAGAACTTCTAAGGTCAATGTTGCTTGAAGACTCATGTGATGTGTGGTAGCCCATGGCTGGTTTTTTTAATAGATTTTGAATTTATCACAGAATCATAGAATATCCTGAGTTGGAAGGGACCCATAAGGATCATCGAGTCCAACTCCTGGCTCCACACAGGACCAGCCGAATCAGAGCATGTGACTGAGAGCATTATCCAGTCAAGCTCGGTGCTGTGACCACTTCCCTGGGGAGCCTGTTCCAAGTGCCCAACCACCCTCTCAGTGAAGAACCAACCTAAGCCTCCCCCATCGCAGCTTCATTCCGTTCCCTCGGGTTCCATCACTGGTCACCAGAGGGAAGAGATCAGCGCCTGCCCCTTTGCTCCCCCTCGTGAGGAAGTTGTAGGCCACGATGAGGTCTCCCCTCAGTCTCCTCTTCTCTAGGCTGAACAAACCAAGGGACTTCAGCCTCTCCTCATACGTCTTCCCCTCTAGACCCTTCACCATCTTTGTTGCCCTCCTCTGGACACTCTCCAATAGTTTTATGTCCTTTTTGTACTGTGGCGCCCAAAACTGCACACAGTACTTGAGGTGAGGCCGCACCAGCGCAGTGTAGAGTTGGACAATCACTTCCCTAGACCGGCTAGCAAAGCCGTGCTTGATGCACCCCAGGATACGGTTGGCCTTCCTGGCAGCCTGGGCACACTGTTGACTCATGTTCAACTTGCTGTCGACCAAGACCCCCAAGACCCTTTCAGCATGGCTGGTCTCCAGCGTCTCATCGCCCAGTCTGTATGTATAGCCAGGGTCGCCCCTTCCCAGGTGCAGAATCCGGCACTTGCCCTTGTTAAACCTCATGCGGTTGGTGATTGCCCAGTTCTCCAATCTGTCCAGATCTCTCTGCAAGGCCTCTCCACCCTCGACTGAATCAATTTGGTGTCATCTGCAAACTTGCTCACAACACCTTCTAGTCCTACATCCAAGTCGTTTATGAAAACATTAAAAAGAACTGGCCCTAAAATGGAGCCCTGGGGAACCCCACTAGTGACTGGCCACCAGCCTGATGTAACCCCGTTTACCATAACTCTTTGGGCCCGACCCGTCAGCCAGTTGCTCACCCATCGCGCTATGTTTTTGTCCAACTGTATGCTGGACACTTTGTCCAGAAGGATACTGTGAGAGACAGTATCGAAAGCTTTACTGAAATCTAAAAAAAATGACATCAACTGGCTTGCCTTGGTCAACTAGATGGGTGACCTTGTCATAAAAGGAAACTAAGTTTGTTAAACAGGCCCTTCCTCTCACGAACCCGTGTTGGCTGTGACCAATGACTGCGTTGTCCTTCAGGTGTTTTTTGATAACTCCCAGCACAATTTTCTCCATAATTTTACTAGGCACTGAAGTGAGACTGACAGGCCTGTAATTACCAGGGTCTTCTTTCTTGCCCTTCTTGAAGATTGGAACAACGTTTGCCAGCTTCCAGTCAACTGGAACCTCTCCAGATTCCCAAGACCGTTGAAAAATAATTGAGAGGTCTCGCAATGACATCAGCCAGCTCTCTGAGCACCCTGGGATGAATCCCATTGGGCCCCATGGACTTGTATGCATCCAGGTGGAGCAGCAAGTCCCGCACAAGTTCGGGGTCAGCTGGGAGTTTATCGTTACCGCAGTCATGGTCCTCCAACTCGGGGCAACTGGGGTCCCAGAGCCCGTCATCAGTGTTGAAGACAGAGGCGAAGGCGGCATTAAACATCTCTGCTTTGTCTATGTCCCTGTTTGTAAGGTGACCATTCTCGTCGAGTAATGAGCCAATATTCTCTCTGGTCCTCCTTTTGTTATTAACGTACTTAAAAAAGCCCTTTATATTGTCCCCCCCAGTACTGGCCAGCTTCAACTCTAACTGAGCTTTGGCCGCACGAATTTTCTCCCTACGAAGGCGAGCAGCATCCCTGTAGTCCTCCCATGTTGTCTTACCCTGCTTCCAGCAGGCATGCACTTTCTTTTTCCGCCTAAGCTCTAGAAGAAGATCCCTGTTCAGCCAAGCCAGCCTTCTGCCCCGCCGACTTGACTTGCGGCATTTTGGAATCGCCTGTTCCTGAGCTCTTAGGAGGTGGCCCTTAAAAAGTGACCAGCACTGATGGACCCTGATGCCTTCAAGAGCAGTTTCCCAGAGGACCTGACTGACTAGTTCCCTGAGCAGCCTGAAGTCTGCTCTCCCCATATCCAGGGTTGAAGTTTTGGTGGCAGTTTTCCTCCTATCACCAAAGATTTTATATTCTACCACTTCATGGTCACTATGGCCAAGACGGCCACCAATCGCCACTTCCCCTATGAGACCTTCTCTCTTCACGAGTAACAGATCTAGGAGGGCACCTTTTCTTGTCGGCTCCTTTAATACCTGTACCAGGAAGTTGTCATCGAGATGTTTCAGGAAACTCCTGGACCTGCTGGTATCAGCTGTGTGGTGTTCCCAGTTGACGTCTGGCAAGTTGAAGTCCCCCATAAGGACAAGGGCAGTTGATTTAGAAGCCTCTCTTAGTTCTTCAAAGAAGGCGTCATCCTGGCTGGGTGGTCTATAGTAGACTCCCACAGTGACATCCCCCTTATTTGCTTGTCCCTTAATCCTTACCCAGAGGCTCTCAACCATGTCATCGCTGACTGACAGCTCTGTATAGTCCAACCCCTCTGTTACATAGAGCGCCACCCCCCCACCTCTCCTGCCCTGCCTGTCTCTTCTGAAGAGCCTGTAACCATCCATCACAGCACACCAGTCACAGGACTCTTCCCACCAGGTTTCACTTATGCCAATGACGTCATAGCACTGGGACTGAGCCAAGGCTTCTAGCTCTTCTTGCTTGTTCCTCATGCTGCGTGCATTGGTATAGAAGCATTTCAGATGTGCTTCCACATACCCAGAATTTAGAACCCAGAAGAAAAAGATGTTGAGCTTTAATCAGCCATGTGGCCAACATTGCTTACAGCATATGCTAATTTAAATACTTGCATTTCGTACAGCAAGTTTCTCATTCAGAGTAATGAGATTTTGAAGCTATTGCAAATAAAGATGTTGCAAATGCTCCACCTGCTCAACCAGCATATATTTTCCCAGTTTTTGTACTGTACACTTATGAACATTTAAATGACTATTTTTCTACATTGGCAACTGTCCTGGTTCTGGCAAGGATAGAGTTAATTTCCCAAGGAGCCAGGACAGGTGAGCTAAGCTGGCCGGGGGCTATTCCATACCATGTGACATCATGCTCGCCATAAAAGGGGGCTAGTCGGGCAGGGGCGGGTTCGCGTGTCGGCATGGCTCCGGGACTGGTCGAGCGTCCGGTTGGTCAGTCAACGGATCGGTAAAATCGTTCTCTGTTATCACCCATTGTTACTATCTGTTATCAGCACTGTTGTTGATTGTTTTCCCTCTCCCTTGCTGTCCCAGTAAACTGCCCTTATCCCAACCCTCGAGGCTTTGCCGTTGTTTTTCCGTTCTCCTCCACATCCCGCCGGGGGAGGAGTGAGCAAGCGGCGCGTGGCACTTAGCTACCGGCTGGGGCTAAACCACGTCAGCAACAAGAGTCATATGCCTTTTTTAGTTGTAAATGACAGCCTTAACTGTCACCTGTGCTTGCTTAAATCCCACAGTGAAGAGGAAAGGATGGAAGGAGAATGGAAATATTTATTCTAGAGACACTAAGTAACAAAAATTGACAATTAGATGTAGATTACAGTTAGCACTCAGACATCTTGAAAATATTTACTGCACAAACAAAAGTATGTGCTGGACTCTACAAGTTAACAGAGCTGAGAAGCAGCCTAAATACTAAACAGCATGAATTTGCATTTAAATTTCAAAGTGTAGCCATGCTGTGAATGTGTATTAGGGAAAGACTTATTAGGCAAAGGCAGGCAGATACTTTCTTGCCAGCAGATAAGTCTGAGAGATGTTGTATAGATGTACTGGGTCTGGCTGAGATGGAGTTAATTCTCCCCACAGCAGCCCTCATAGTGCTGTGCTGTGTAGTGGTAGCTAGCAAGGTGTTGATAACACACCAGGGTTTTGGCTACTACTGAGCAGTGCTGGCACAGCATCAAGGCTGTCTCTCCAACATTTCTCCCCCTTCACTAGTAGGTTTGGGGTGGGCAAAATCTTGGGAGGGGACATAGCCAGGACAGCTGACCCAAACTGACCAAAGGGATATTCCATACCATATGATGTCTGCTCAGCAATAAGAAGCTGAGAGATAGGAGGAGGAGGTGGGGGCATTCGTTATTTATGACATTTGTCTTATGGTGTACACATCCTCCCTTTCCTCTTTTGCTTTCATTGCTAAGTTAAATAATAAAAATCATAAATATCCATCTGAACTTGACTATACCTCAGATTTGACAGGACGGCGTCATTTCTGACCATTCTGCCTATGCCTTAGGGACAGTCTATCCATTATACTTCTGAGACAGCCTGATTTCTGCACTGAGTCAGCAGGATGGCTTTTCTATCAATCAAGTACCTCCAAAGAGAAAATTCACTGTATGGCAGCTTGTGGATCATCTCTGCCTGTGAACGATCTGCAACAGACCAAAGTTGAGTGGTCATACTGCAAGCCAAGTAAAATATAGACCCTTTGCTCTGTGCAGAAAACATAGAGAATGGCTGTAATTAGACAGATGAAAACTTCTTTGCCAGTTATGACTGAACAAGAAGGCACAACCGGGATGAAGTACAGGCCAAACAAGACTTGCTTTTCAAGGCCCAGGATAGTGTTCTGGGCGGTGGCATGGGGCACGGGGTATGTTTCCAGCCATCCGGTGTTTGCTTCCACCATTGTAAATACATAGCACTTGTCTTGGCGGGTTTGTGGAAGTGTGATATAATCAATCTACCATGCCTCCCCATATTTATATTTCAGCCATCATCCTCCATACCACAGAGGCTTTAACTGCTTGGCTTATTTGATCGCAGCACATATTTCACATTCATGGCCAAGTCCACCCCTCAATGTCAAGCCTATCTATATTATATGTCGCATCTCTTCCTTGATGGCCTGAGGTGTCATGGGCCCACTGAGCTATAAATAATTCACCCTTATGTTGCCAGTCCAGATCTACCTTTACCCACTTCAATCTTAACAGCCTGATCCACCTGCTGGTTGTTTTGATGTCCTTCAGTGGCTCAACTCATGGGTATGTGGGTATCTAGGTGACACACTGTTACAATTAGCTTTTGTAGCCGGGCAGCAATATCCTGCCACAATGGGGCAGCCCAGATGGGTTTACCTCTGCACTGCCAGTTGCTTTGCTTCCATTGCTGTAACCAGTGGTCCTTTTTGGAGCCCAACGTGGGGCCCGACAACGGCACTTTTGTATTAAGCATGTTACAGCTATAGTAGTTATTAAGTGGCAAGCTCCAGTGCAGATCACAGAGTTTGTTGGTTGCACTGCACAGCCAGGCAGGCACAGTCCAGGAGGTTCCTGCAGAGCATTGATGATGACTTTTTGACACAGGTGGTGGAGGAGCCCACGAGGAGAGGGGGGCTGCTGGACCTTGTACAAACAAACAAAGAAGGAGTGGTCGAAGATCTGAAGGTTGGGGGCAGTCTTGGCTGCAGTGACCATGAGATGGTGGAGTTCAGGATCCTGCGTGGAAGGAGCAGGGCAATAAGTAGGATTACAACCCTGGACTTCAGGAGAGCTAACTTTAGCCTCTTCAAAGACCTGCTTGGGAGAATCCCATGGGTTAGGACCCTAAAAGGTAGGAGGGCCCAAGAGATGTGGTCAATATTCAAGCACCACTTCCTCCGAGCTCAAGATCGGTGCATCCTGAAGAATAGGAAGACAAGCAAAGGAGGAAGGAGACCTGCATGGATGAGCAAGGAATTCCTGGAAAAAAGCAAAGGGAAGAAGGAAGTTTACAGAATGTGGAAAAAGAGAGTGGCCACTTGGGACAAATATAGGAATATAGGGATGCAACAAGGAAGGCTAAGGCCCACTTGGAATTAAATCTGGCAAGGGATGTCAAGGACAACAAGAAGGGCTTCTTCAAATATAGCATCAGCAAAAGGAGGACTAGGGAAAATGTGGGCCCGCTGCTGAATGGGTGGGTGCCCTGGTGACGGAGGATACAGAGAAGGCAGAGTTACTGAATGCCGCCTTTGCTTCAGTCTTTACTGCTAAGGTTGGCCCTCAGGAATCCCAGACCCTGGAGGTAGGAGAGAAAGTCTGGAGAAAGGAAGACCTTCCCTTGGTTGAGGAGGATCGGGTTAGAGAACATCTAGGCAAACTTGACATCCACAAATCCATGGGCCCTGATGGGATGCACCCACAAGTGCTCAGGGAGCTGGCAGATGTTATTGCTAGGCTGATCTCAATCATTTTTGAAAGGTCATGGAGACCAGGAGAGGTGCCTGAGGACTGGAGGAAAGCCAATGTCACTCTGGTCTTGAAAAAGGGCAAGAAGGAGGACCCAGGAAACTACAGGCCGGTCAGCCTCAACTCCATCCCTGGAAAGGTGATGGAACAGCTTATTCTGGGGGTTATCAATAAGCATGTGGAGGAAAAGGAGGTTATCGGGAGTGGTCAACATGGATTCACCAAGGGGAAATTATGCCTGACCAATGTGATAGCCTTCTATGATGGCATGACTGGCTGGGTGGATGAAGGGAGAGCAGTGGATGTTGTCTGCCTTGACTTCAGTAAGGCTTTTGACACTGTCTCCCATAACATCCTCATAGGCAAGCTTAGGAAGTGTGGGTTAGATGAGTGGACAGTGAGGTGGGTTGAGAACTGGTTGAATGGCAGAGCCCAGAGGGTTATGATAAGCGTCGCAGGGTCTAGTTGGAGGTCTGTAGCTAGTGGTGTGCCCCAAGGGTCAGTGCTTGGTCTGGTCCTATTCAACATACTCATCAATGACCTGGACGAGGGGACAGAGTGTACCCTCAGCACGTTTGCTGACGCTACTAAGCTGGGAGGAGTGACTGACACACCGGAAGACTGCACTGCCATTTGGTGAGATCTTGACAGACTAGAGAACTGGGCAGAGAGGAACCTAATGAAATCCAACAAGGGCAAATGTAGGGTCCTGCATCTAGGGAGGAATAACCCCAGACACCAGTACAGGTTAGAGGTTGACCTGCTGGGAAGCAGCACTGCAGAGAAGGACCTGGGAGTCCTGGTGGATGACAAGCTCTCCATGAGCCAGCAATGTGCCCTCATGGCCAAGAGGGCCAATGGTATCCTGGGGTGCATTAAGAAGAGTGTGGCCAGCAGGTCGAGGGAGGTTATCCTCCCCTTCTACTCTTCCCTAGTGAGGCCACATCTGGAGAACTGTGTCCAGTTCTGGGCTCCCCAGTTCAAGAAAGACAGGGAACTACTGGAGAGAGTCCAGCAGAGAGTTACAGGGATGATTAGGGGACTGGAGCATCTCTCTTATGAGGAAAGGCTGAGAGAGCTGGGTCTGTGTAGCCTGGAGAAGAGAAGACTGAGAGGGGATCTTATCAACGCTTATAAAAATCTAAAGGGTGGACGTCTAGAGGAAGGGGCCATACTCTTCTCTGTGGTGCCCAGTGACAGGACAAGGGGCAGCGGGCACAAACTGGAACACAGGAAGTTCCATCTGTGTATGAGAAAAAACTTCTTTACTCTGAGGGTGACCGAGCACTGGAATAGGCTGCCCAGAGGTGTTGTGGAGTCTCCTTCTCTGGAGATATTCAAAACCCGCCTGGACGCAATCCTGTGCAACATGCCCTAGGTGATCCTGCTCTAGCAGGGGGGTTGGACTAGAGGTCCCTTCCAATCCCTACCAATCTGTGAATCTGTGAATCTCTTCATTTTGCTGAGCTTGGGAACATGTTAATACAAGTAATGACTATGTGCTTTGCCCTGTCATTGATGGCCTTACTGTGCTGGTAAGCTATTTTGTGGGGACGATGAAGGAACTTGGGAACATGCTAGTTCAAACAATGGCTACGTGCCTGGCCCTGGCATTGATGTTATTGCTGTGCAGGGGGAGCTATCTTGTGGAGAAGATGGGGCAATACATCTCCCTCTCCCTACCCAGGATTGATGTGGATGGTTATATTACGCAGGCTCCCAAGGTCCTTGTTCACCCTTATGTGAGCTGTTTAATACTACTAATTAACACTGCTGGCATATTATGGGTTTTGTGGAATTTGGTCTCATCCTGGTTTAAGAGAAGACAAATTTTGGATGAGGCGATACTGAAATGTGCCCTGAGGCGGCTGAGCCTCAGGTGGCAGGGTATGTGGAAGGATTTGGGCAGGTTCTTAGGACAATTATCACCTCCCATAACCAAGGACTTCACACCTGAACAGGCAAGCAATGCTGGAAAACTGACACACCACCTGATAAGGGGTGAGTCTGGCTGAGATGGAGTTGATTCTCCCCACAGCAGCCCTCATAGTGCTGTGCTGTGTAGTGGTAGCTAGCAAGGTGTTGATAACACACCAGGGTTTTGGCTACTACTGAGCAGTGCCGGCACAGCATCAAGGCTGTCTCTCCAACATTTCTCCCCCTTCACTAGTAGGTTTGGGGTGGGCAAAATCTTGGGAGGGGACATAGCCAGGACAGCTGACCCAAACTGACCAAAGGGATATTCCATACCATATGATGTCTGCTCAGCAATAAGAAGCTGAGAGATAGGAGGAGGAGGTGGGGGCATTCGTTATTTACAACATTTGTCTTATGGAGCAACTACTACACGTACTGAAGCTGTGCTTCCCAGGAAGTGGCCAGACATTGCCTGCTGATGGGAAGCAGAGAATAAATCTTTTGGTTTTTTTTCCTTTGCTTCCACATGCAGCCTTTTGCTTTATTAAACTGCCTTTATCTTGACCCAAGAGTTTGGGGTTTTTTTTCCATCTTATTTTTCTCCCCTCTCTGTCTTGCTGAAGAGGGGAATGATAGAGTGGCTTGGTGGACACCTGGCATCCAGCCAAAGTTAAACCACCACAAATGTGAAAACTACTTTCATTATTAGAATTCATAAAAACTAGTAGATTGAAACAACTAACAAACAGATTTTTCCTGTTGCTCCTAAACTTTTTAACCTGTATATTCTAATTACATGTCTGACATGCATTCAACTAAGTCCATATTCTCCTGTTCAGACTTCAATCAAATCATGAAATCTTTATTATGCTAGTAAGGAATGAAGAACTGTACTTAAAAACAATGCCAGTCCTATATATTTACTAATTCTTTATTAGCATAGATCCAATATTGAGATAGACCCAAGATAACACTGAGAGTTATTCTGTTAAACATAGCCGTGGAGATCTGTATCATTCCACTGGAAAGAGCAGGAATGCAAAGTAGCCCTCTTCACCCTCAGCTACAAAAAGGCTGCAATTCTAGTTGGCATTTTCATGAGCTGCCCAAGGCATGAAGAACTCCTGAGCCATTCTTTCCTGTGCTCTTGTGTAAAAGAGAACTTAGCTCCAAGCAACCACCTGAAGATTTGATTCCCTAAGAAAGGTACTTTGCCTTCATTACAACTGGTAGAAAGAAACAACCCTCAGTTGTTTCCAGCCAAGAAAATCATTAACTAGGTCAAATTTTAAAAGAAAATCAATTATGTCTTTGAAATGAAATAACAAATAGAATAAAATAGTTAGACCTTCCTTAAAAAAAATCCTATTTTTTCCTTAAAGCATATGTGGCTTTGCTCTGATAAAGTTCAGTCCTTCTCATCTGCAAAAAAAGCAAGTCACCTAAGACTCAAGAGAAGCTTGCAATTGTACAGAGGAAGCTATGTCTATGAATACTGAGTATTAATCTTAGATCTAATCCTAAAGAATAGTCTATTAGTATCAAGCAAGATGTTTAAATACTTTCCAATTTCCCTCTTAACAAGATTATCTATCAAGATTACATTTTATCTCTTTCGTTATTCACTCTGTTGATTAAACTTTCTTCCTCTCCTATCACAAATGACCTGCAAATATCCAGGCTGGTCAGTAGTGATCGACAGTATGTCATTCTGTTGTCCCAAAACTGGGGGTTCATTTACCCAGTGTGCAACACACCAATATACACACAGAGCAGAGGTATTTTATTGCATATTTGTGCAGATATGGGTGTCTGTCCCAAGACAGCACACCAAAGCTCCAAATCAGTGGTTATTTATACATACAACATTAACATATTCATCTTTCTAATACATATGCATTGTTATTCTATTAAATGATTGGTTTAGATTTCTTCATCTAGCATGCAAACTGGAACACATGCTCAGTTCTTTTCTCCGCTGCCTTTATCTTTTGAGTCGGTGGTATAATTGGGGTGGGTGGTCCATGGGTCGGTGGTCGCAGTCTCCCCCTGTTGGAATTACGGAATTACCTTTCCCCTAATTTCCTTCTTCTTTGGCAATCCTCAACAATTCTTCAAGGTTTGTTGGTCAAATTAACAATTTATCAGTTACACTTCTTGACAATCACAACCTACTTATCAGACAAAGGTACATTATTTAGATATTTCCTGTCTGGCCTTAGACCAGCAGGGGTAGGGCTACACAATGGACTTTTGCAGCAGCACGACAACTTGATTCATATCACATTTTACATTTGGTTTTACTGTAACAATTTCATTGTGTGCAGATGGTAACGGTATCTGGAAGCAGAAATTTCACTGCAAACTCTCCTGAGAGTAGCACATTAAAATATTACCTTTGTGGAGGGTTGATGTGGAAGCGGTAGGCCATTTACCACTTAAATAAATGTTGACATACTTAAAGGTTTTAAATATATCAACATTTAATTTACAAAATGACAGAGGAGTGTGTAATATGTATACACTGGTATTATAACACACCATGGCTGTGAAAAATAAAAAGCAGCAGTTGATGCTCCATGTGTAGAAACAATGTTATTTCTGTAGCTGCTCCTTGTGCATTGTGCTATTTTCCTAAACCTTAACCATGAAAATCTGTAGGATACACTTAATATATTCAAAACACAGAAATACTTTCCCATCCTGCTGTCATAGTGTCATGGTATCGGAGGGAAGGCATCAGGCAAAGAATGAACTTCTTCAAGAACATTAGCATTTTCTAATAAACAGTAAAAAAGGAGGATGAAAATGAAGATGACACTTCTGAGGTGCAAACATGACAAAAGGGAGAGGTGCCATATTCAAACGCTACTGTTACAAAAAGATGTGAGTACGAGTATTTGCATTGCGTAGTTTACAGCCCAGAATAAAGTCTCTATGTTCTTTCACTGAATTTTCTTCACTACAGTGTAGATCTCATTTAAATAAATGGAAAATGGTATTTTCATCTTAAAAAAAAAAAAAAAAGACAAACAAGAGGCATTACTAATGACAATAGATCTTGCTGGCTACCATGTATCTCACTAGGGTCAGATATATCTGTGGATAAAACACTTACGTAAATAAAGCCAAAACTGGGTACTGAAAGGACGACTTTGGTGTTTACAAAATCCTCTGAACAAGACTTTGACAATGAAAATGACCTTCCCGTTTGTCAAGAATATCTCACTGCTGTAAATGTATTCTAGTGGTAATTCTAATAGCACATTTTTAACACAGGAACTTGAAAGTCAGACTGATTTCCTGAATCTTTCACAAGAGATTGGGTGTGTCTGTTCAGAACAGTAAAAAATTAAATTGTAATGAATAATTAGCAGCACATCTTGAGAACAGAGAATCCTCTTTTGCAGTGACACAGTAGTTTTCCAAGTCTTGTTGTCAGAAGGGATAAGAAACCATTAGAGAAACCAGACCAATAAATCCAAGAAAATCATTCCTACAGAAAGTTTCTGACTTTTCCATATACATCTGATGAAAATTAAATTGTTTGTGAGAGATTTTTTTGACAATGGGATGGCCTACACAGCACCAGGCTCGATGAACTCCAATGGGATTCACCTCTCTCAAAGGGGAAAAAGGGTCTTTGCCCAGGAGCTAGCAGGGCTCATTGACAGAGCTTTAAACTAAGCTCGAAGTGGGAGGGGGATAATATCAGACTTGCCTGCGACAAGTTGTGGGATGGCATGCCTAGGTTGGAGGGTTGGAGTGCTAGCAATGGCCCTCAGCCTGTTGCTTGGAGATGTGCTAGACACACTGCAGCATGCTTGAAGTCTAGAGGAGATGAGCCAGGGGCTCCTGAGGCAATAGGAACCAACAGGGAAACACTGGGGAAATACCTCAAAGGAATTCCAGCCACTCCAGCCATTAAGACAGCTTCCCTGGGGGCCCAACTTTAATGCCTCTATGCAAACACACATAGCATGGGGAATAAACAAGAGAAGACAGAGAGTGCACACACCTTCAGGGCTATGATCTTATTGGCATCACGGAGATGTGGTGGGATGCCTCCTATGACTGGAATGCTGGGATGGAAGGGTACAGGTTCTTTAGGAAGGACAGGCAGGGCAGATGAGGAGAGGATGTCGCCCTCTATGTCAGTGGCCAGCTGGAGTGCATGCAGTTCTGCCTGGGAATGGATGAGGAGCCCACCAAGAGCTTATGGGTCAGGATTAAAGGGAGGGCTGGGGCAGGGGACATCACAGTGGGGGTCTGCTACAGGCCACCTGACCAGGGGGACTGAGCAGATGAAGCCTTCTATAGGCAGACAGGAGCAGCCTCACGCTCACAAGCCCTGGTCCTTATGGGAGACTTCAACCACCCCGACATCTGTTGGAGGGACAACGCAGCTGAGCACAAGCAATCCAGGAAGTTCCTGGAATGTGTCGATGACAACTTTCTCCTCCAAGTGATAGAGCACCCCACGAGGAGAGGTGCCATGCTGGACCTTGTTCTCACCAACAAGGAGGGCCTGGTAGGGGACGTGAAGCTCAAGGGCAGCCTTGGCTGCAGTGACCACAAAATGGTAGAATTCAGGATCCTTAGGGCAATGAGGAGACCACTCAGCAAGCTCACTACCCTGGACTTCAGGAGAGCAGACTTTGGCCTCTTGAGGGACCTGCTTGGTAGAGTACGATGGGACAAAGCCCTGGAAGGAAGAGGGGCCCAAGACAGCTGGCTAATATTCAAGGATCACCTCCTCCAAGCTCAGGAGCGATGCATCCCAACAAAGAGGAAGTCAGGCAAAAACACCATGAGGCCTACGTGGATGAACAAGGATGCTCCTGGGCAAAATCAAACGCAAAAAGGAAGCCTTTAGAGGGTGGAAGCAAGGGCAGGTAGCCTGGGAGGAATACAGAGAAACTGTCTGAGCAGCCAGGGATCAGGTTAGGAAAGCCAAAGCCCTGATAGAAATTAGTCTGGCCAGGGATGTCAAGGACAACAAGAAAAGCTTCTATAGGTATGTCAGTGATAAAAGGAAGATGAGGGAAAATGTGAGTCCCCTCTGGAAAGAGGAGGATATGGAGAAGGCTGAGGTACTCAACGACTTCTTTGCCTCAGTCTTCACTGGCAAACGCTTGAGCCACACTGCCCAGGTCGCAGAAGGCAAAGGCAGGGACTGGGAGAATGCAGAACAACCCACTGTAGGAGAAGATCAGGTTCAAGAATATCTAAGGAAGCTGAAGGTGCACAAGTCCATGGGACCTGATGAGATGCATCCGTGTGTCCTGAGTGAACTGGTGGATGAAGTGGCTAAGCCACTCGCCATCATATTTGAGAAGTCCTGGCAGTCCGGTGAAGTTCCCACTGACTGGAAGAGGGGGAACATAACCCCCATTTTTAAAAAGGGGAAAAAGGAAGACCCAGGGAACTACAAGCTGGTCAGTCTCCCCTCCGTGCCTGGCAAGATCATGGAGCAGACCCTCCTGGAGACTATGCTCAGGCACATGGAAAATAAGGAGGTGATTGGTGACAGCCAACACGGCTTCACTAGGGGGGAAATCGTGCCTGACAAACTTGGTGGCCTTCTATGATGGGGTGACAGCGTTGGTGGACAAGAGAAGACTGACAGACATCATCTCCCTGGACTTGTGCAAGGCATTTGACACTGTCCTGCAGGACATCCTTGCCTCTAAATTGGAGAGACATGGATTCGATGGCTGGACCAGGCGGTGGATAAGGACTTGGCTGGATGGTCGCACTCAAAGAGTTGTGGTCAACGGCTCAATGTCCAAGTGGAGAATGGTGACGAGTGGTGTTCCTCAGGGTCGGTACTGGGACCGGCACTGTTTAACATCTTTGTCAGTGAGATGGGCAGCGGGATCGAGTGCACCCTCAGCAAGTTTGCCAACGACACCAAGCTGTGTGGTGGGGTCGACACCCTGGAGGGAAGGGATGCCCTCCAGAGGGACCTTGACAGGCTGGAGAGGTGGGCCTGTGCGAACCGCATGAAGTTCAACAAGGCCAAGTGCAAGGTCCTGCATGTGGGTCGGTGCAATCCCAAGCATGACTATAGGCTGGGCGAGGAATGGATTGAGAGCAGCCCCGAGGAGAAGGACTTGGGCATGTTGATTGACAGAAAGCTCAACATGAACCGACAATGCGGGCTTGCAGCCCAGAAAGCCAACCGTATCCTGGACTGCATCAAAAAGAGTGTGGCCAGCAGGTTGAGGAATGTGATTCTGCCCCTCTACTCTGCTCTTGTGAGACCCTACCTGGAGTACTATATTGTCCTGGGTTTGACTAGGATAGAGTTAATTTTTCACCAGAAGCTGGGATGGGACACAGTCAGGACAGGTGACCCAAACTAGCCAAAGGGGTATTCCATACCATGTCACAGTCATGCTCAGCATAAAAGGGGGGCTAGTTGGGGAGGGGGGCGTGGCTCCAGGACACGTGGCTGAGACACGATCAGGCTTCGGGATGGGTCTGAGCGTGCTGTCTGAGTTGTACGGTTGTTGGGTGAGAAACTGCATTGTGTATCTCCAGTTGTGTATATTCTGTTAAGTACTGTTGTTGTTATTTCCCTCTCCCTTTGCTGTCCTAGTAAACTGTCCTTATCCCAACCCACGAGGCTTTGCCTTTGTCTTTCCCATTCTCCTCCCCATCCAGCTGGGCGGGGGGGTGAGCAAGCAGCCATGTGGTGCTCAGCTGCCGGCTGGGCTAAACCACGACATGCATCCAGCTCTGGGGTCCCCAGTACAAGAAAGACATGGAGCTGTTGGAGCGAGTCCAGAGGAGGGTCTCGAAGATGATCAAAGGGCTGGAGCACCTCTCCTATGAGGACAGGCTGAGAGAGTTGGGGTTGTTCAGCCTGGAGAAGAGAAGGCTCCGGGGAGATCTAATTGCGGCCTTTCAGTACCTGAAGGGGGCCTACAGGAAAGATGGAGAGGGACTGTTTATCAGGGAGTGTAGTGACAGGACAAGGGGTAATGGGTTTAAACTAAAAGAGGGTAGATTTAGGTTAGATAAAAGGAAGAAGTTCTTTTCTGTGAGGGTGGTGAGGCACTGGAACAGGTTGCCCAGAGAGGTTGTGGAGGCCCCCTCCCTGGAAGTGTTCAAGGCCAGGTTGGATGGGGCTTTGGGCAACGTGGTCTAGTGGAGGGTGTCCCTGCCTGTAGCAGGGGTGTTGGACCTAGATGATCTTTGAGGTCCCTTCCAACCCAAACCATTCTATGATTCTGTGTAACATAGCCTGTCCTGGTTCTGGCAAGGATAGAGTTAATTTCACAAGGAGCCAGGACAGGTGAGCCAAGCTGGCCGGGGGCTATTCCATACCATGTGATGTCATGCTCACCATAAAAGGGGGCTAGTCGGGCAGGGGCGGGTTCAGTGCATCGGCGTGGCTCCGGGACGGGTTGAGTGTCTGGGTTGGTCGGTCGGTCGGTCGTGGGATCGGTAAATCGTTCTCTGTTATCACCCATTGTTACTATCTGTTATCAGTACTGCTGTTGATTGTTTTCCTTCTCCCTTGCTGTCCCAGTAAACTGCCCTTATCCCAACCCTGGAGGCTTTGCCGTTGTTTTTCCGTTCTCCTCCCCATCCCGCCGGAGGAGGGGTGAGCGAGCGGCGCGTGGCACTTAGCTGCCGGCTGGGGCTAAACCACGTCATAGCCTTACAACAGTTTCCTGGGAATTGTGAAATATGAACACTACTTTGTACAGAATGCCATCGTAGGGAGTAATTCCACCTCGATAACATTTCTCTACTTCCAGATGCTTGGGAATTTTTCTGTCAAGCATCTATCTACAATTTCTCTCTTGAACTCTTCAGATTGGATCATTATATGGTTTTCCTTTAAGATTTTCAAATTTTGCTCTAAAGTCTTGGAGGTCTTGAGTTATGTTCCCTTCAGAATCCTATTCAAGCAATTCCTTACTTTTACTATTTCTATTTAGTTGAAAATATGCCTTAGAAGTTGCTCTCTGTGCTTGCTTTTCACATTTAACAATCAATTCTGTAATTGCATTATCATTTTCTGAAATGTATATGGTGCTTTATACATATCTAATAGGACTTCCAATGATCACAGATCCACGAAGACACTTGAAAACCTAACAACTATCAGTTTTCCTGTTTCAGCCATTTTTTTCAATTTCACTCAGTACTCAGCAAACATAATGTCCTGGTTTCGGCTGAGATAGAGTTAATTTTTCTTCCTAGTAGCCGGTATAGTGCTGTGTTTTGCATTTAGCATGAGAATAATGTTGATAACACACTGATCTTTTTAGTTGTTGCTAGGTAGTTGTTGTGTCTACACTAAGTCAAGGACTTTTCAGCTTCTCACACCCTGCCAGATGCACAAGAAGATGGGGGAGCACAGCCAGGACAGCTGACCCAGATTGGCCAAAGGGATATTACCTACCACATAAAGCCATGCTCCCTATATATATAACTGCTGGGAGGCAGATTTGCTGCTTGGAAACAGACTCGGCATCAGGTTGGGGTTTTTTTTTCCCTTCGCGTGTGGTGAGCAATTGCATTTGTGCATCGCTTATTTTATTATTATTATTATTGTTAGTAGTAGTAGTCGTGATATTACTATTATTATTAATCTCTTCCTTTGTTATGCTATTAAACTGTCTTTATCTCAATCCATGAGGTTTTTTTCCCCATCCTCCTTCCCATCCCTTTGGGCTGGGAGGGGTGAGCGAGCAACTGCGTGGTGCTTAGCTGCTGGCAGGGGAAATCCATGGCACATAAACTACTAGATGATGTTACAAAAAGAACTTCCATTCTGCCTGTGCTTACAATCATTAAGATTATAGGATTCCTTTTGAAATAGATTCAGAATACACAGCCGTTGTTCATTTTTAAAACAGTATTTCTTCCAGTATTTCTCTTCTTCACCTCATTCACCTTCTCTAAAGTCACTCCAAGGAATTTTGAGGGAAGCATTTAGTTTTAGCAAATAAAGGATGAATTAACTGAAATAAGTTAATAGGTATCATGAAGCTTTTATAATCTGTCTTGTTTTCCACATGTACAATACTCTTCACCTTTCTCCTGTGTCTTTGTTACTAAGCATGTTTCAAATTAACCTCATTCGGTCCTGTCTGGCATTTGCTCCTCTTCATTGACAAGTTTTTTCATACTTAGCAGAGCATTACACAGCCCACCACTCTTATCAAGTTAATCACAAACAAACTATTATTTTGGTTTTGGATGACTACAATCTACTTGTATTCGGCTTGCGTGGCAAGGTTTTGGTAGCGGGGGGGCTACAGGGGTGGCTTCTGTGAGAAGCTGCTAGAAGCTTCCCCTGTGTCTGACAGAGCCAATGCCAGCCGGCTCCAAGACGGACCCGCCGCTGGCCAAGGCCGAGCCAATCAGTGCCTCTGTGATAACATATTTAAGAAGGGAAAAAAACAACCTATGGGGAGCTTTTGTAGCCAGAGAGAGGAGTGAGAAGATGTAAGAAACTCTGCAGACACCAAGGTCAGTGCAGAAGGAGGGGGAGGAGGTGCTCCAGGTGTTGGAGCAGAGATCCCCCTGCAGCCCGTGGTGAAGACCATGGTGAAGCAGGCTGTCCCCCTGCAGCCGCCCATGGAGGGAGGATGAGGGGGTGTGTAGAGATTCCACCTGCAGCCTGTGGAGGACCCCATGCCAGAGCAGGTGGAGGCACCTGAAGGAGGCTGTGGCCCGTGGGAAGCCCACGCTGGAGCAAGCTCCTGGCAGGAACTGTGGACCCGTGGAGAGAGGAGCCCACGCCAGAGCAGGTTTGCTGGCAGGACTTGTGACCCCGTGGGGGACCCACGCTGGAGCAGTTTGCTCCTGAAGGTCTGCACCCCGTGGGAGAGACCCATGCTGGAGCAGTTCATGAAGGACTGTAGCCCATGGGAGAGACTCACATTGGAGAAGTTCGCGAAGGACTGTAGCCCATGAGAGGGACTCCATGCTGGAGCAGGGGAACAATTAAGAGGAGTCCTCCCCCTGAGGAGGAAGAAGCGGCAGAAACACCGTGTGATGAACTGACCGTAACCCCCGTTCCCCGTCCCCCTGTGCCGCTGAGGGGGGGGCGGAGGTTGAAGCCGGGAGTGAAGTTGAGCCTGGGAAGAAGGGAGGGGTGGGGGGAGGTGTTTTAAGATTTGATTTTATTTTTCATTCCTCTACTTTTTGTTGCTTAGTAATAAATTAGATGAATTCCCTCTCTAAGTTCGGTCTGTTTTGCCCATGACGATAATTAGAGAATGATCTCTCCCTGTCCTTATCTCGACCCACAAGCCTTTCGTTATACCTTTTCTCCCCTGTCTAGTGAAGGAGGGGAGTGATAGAGCGGCTCTGGTGGGCACCTGGCCTCCAGCCAGGGTCAACCCACCACACTGTTGATGTTAGTACCCCAGACAAATCTTATTTCTACAGACTGTTAGAGTATTCAAACTTGGGAGGGGAGCAATAGTTACTTTAGTCATCACTATGAGATTTTCATTTTTCAAATAAACTTACTCTTTCAAAGAAACCTTTTTAGTATTCATGTACACTCCTAAATTATGTCAGTTTCTGCTGATATAACTTAGAGCAGATGCATTCTGATAATAGAAAGTGTCACAGGAAAGGGTAAAACCAGTTTACAATTGTCTTAGAGCATCATATACAGTCTGTGCTATGCCCCAAATGGATAAGACTGCAGACACTAGGTCCATGGCCAGGACATATCCAAAGATGTTTCTATTTAGGGTTGTTTCCATACCAAGACTTTTACGTAATCATATCAAAATGATGAAGAAAGCTTCCCCCCAGTAAAATCTCAGGGAAGGTTAATGGTGCAAATACTGCCTTCTCTCCTTCAAAGATGTATCACTCAGTGAGCATAGTACAGCCTCAGCTGGAGCAAATAAGTTTAATTTGCACACTGCATGCCTGCAGTGATGAATAACCCTCAGAATTTGAAAGAACAATGTGGTGTGTCTTACCCAGGAAAAAGCTTATTTAAAAATTTTATTGCTACATTTTAGTAGCTGCTACAGACTGTGAATCCCCTCTAGTCTGATCAAGAAAAGAGCTTGTTAAATGATAACATACTGCTTTAATTTCTATTTCACTGGCTAAGTGCATATCCTGCTAGGGAATCTTATGGATTGAAATGTGGATTTTCAGAGAAATTTCTTGCTCACAGTTCTGCGACCATTTCATTTTCCTAAGTTTCCCTAGGACTCTGAGTAACTATTGCTTCAGACATAACAGATATACTCTACTATTATTACCAAATCGTATTATTTACCTCCTAGAATGTTCATAAATGATTCATTGAACAAGACATAAAAATAAATACATTAAAATGAACAATACATTAAAATAACATTCAAATTAAGTTGTACTTTCCACAAAAGATGCATTATAATTTATATTAGTGACTTAAATATCTTACTAAAACAGTAATAAAAGGAACTCTCAAAAAGAAACAGTGGGCTTAAAAGGTTTTCATGTTGGGCTGTAAATGATCTTAAGGGAAATGAAATGAAAGTGTAAGGAGTCTTTTGAAATTGTACCAGACAATCCATTAATTGCATCTGATATATTTTAGAATTGTCTATAAAACAACTTAAATATTTTTTTCCTAAGGTAACAACATCATAATAATATAAATATATTTTCACACTGGGATAGGTATTTGGTGATAGGCTAATAATGACATTACCATAGCTTGACATTTCCCCAGCATTATTGAGTTGTTGAAAAATTTTGCATCTAGGATTTGCATCAGACATTTTCTCATTTTGAAAAAGTTCTATTACCCTTAATATTAATAATTTATATTTTTTATGTGGATGATTTGTTTTAGTGTTACAGGTTTGCCAGGTTTAAAAAACATGCTAACATTTTGCACTGTTTGAAAACCTAGTCAGTAAAGAACCCTTTTGTGCAGATAAAAACTAACTATCCAAGATGAATTAAATTCAATTTAGTAGGAATAGGACTGAGTTTATAATTTAATGTTAAGTAATTTCTTCTAGTATGGTATACTTAAACAAAAAGTATCAAAATAAAGAGGAGAAGCTGGAAATCTTATTACCTAATTAAGATTATGATCTGTTTGGCCTAACAGTGACTTCATAGGATAAGTCTCATGGTCGAAATATGAATATAGAATGGTAAACCTTATTAGGAAGGACAGACAGAAGAGGAGGAATAAAATATTACCCTGTATATTGAGGCATACATGCTTGCTCTGAGAGGCAGAATCTGTCAGGAGATAAACCTGTTTAAAGTCCATGTTGTCCCAAAACTGGGGGTTTGTTTACCTGGTGTGCAATACGCCAATATACACACAGAGCAGAGGTATTTTACTGCATATTTGCACAGATATGGGTGTGTATTGGGTCTGGCTGAGATGGAGTTAATTCTCCCCACAGCAGCCCTCATGGTGCTGTGCTATGTATTGGTAGCTAGCAAAATGTTGATAACACACCAGTGTTTTGGCTACTACTCAGCAGTGCCAGCACACATCAAGGCTGTCTTTCCAACATTTGGGAGGGGACACAGCTAGGACAGCTGACCCAAACTGACCAAAGGGATATTCCATACCATATGACGTCTGCTCAGCAATGAGAAACTGAGAGATAGGGGGAGGAACAGGGCGGGGGCATTCGTTGTTGGTTTTTTTTTTTACAATGTTTGTCTTCCGGAGTAAGGGGTACGCATACTGAAGCCCTGCTTCTCAGGAAGTGGCTGGACATCGCCTGCTGATGGGAAGTAGAGAATAATCTTTTGCTTTTTGCTTTGCTTCCGCATACAGCTTTTTGCTTTAGCTGCATTAAACTGCCTTTATCTCGACCCACGAGTTTGGGGTTATTTTTTCCATCTTCCTTTCTCCCCTCCCTGCCTTACTGAAGAGGGGAGTGATAGAGCGGCTCTGGTGGGCACCTGGGCCCCAGCCAGGGTCAACCCACCACAGGGTGTCTGTCACAAGACAGCACACCAAAGCTCCAAATCAGTGGTTATTTATACATACAACATTAACATATTCATCTTTCTAATACATATGCATTGTTATTCTATTAAATGATTGGTTTAGATTTCTTCGTCTAGCATGCAAAATAGAACACATGCTCAGTTCTTTTCTCCACTGCCTTTATCTTTTGAGTAGGTGGTATAATTGGGGTAGGTGGTCCGTGAGTCAGTGGTCGCAATTCCCCCTGCCGAAATTACCTTTCCCCTAGTTTCCCGTTTCTTTTGGCAAGTCCAAATGGTTCTTCATGGTTTACTGACTGAACTAGTAATATATCAGTTAAATTTCAGCTTTTAACAATCACAACCTACTTATCAGACAAAGGTACATTATTTAGATATTTCCTGTCTGGCCTTAGACCAGCAGGGGTAGGGCTACACAATGGACTTTTACAGCAGCATGACAACTTGATTCATATTGCATTTTAAATTTGGTTTTACTGTAACATCCATAGTGGTGTGACGTGGTTTAGCCCCAACTGGTAGCTAAGTGCCACGCGCCGCTCGCTCACCCCTCCCCTGCGGGATGGGGAGGAGAACGGAAAAACAACAGCAAAGCCTCGAGGTTTGGGATAAGGGCAGTTTACTGGGACAGCAAGGGAGAGGGAAAACAATCAACAACAACAGTGCTGATAACAGATATTCACAATGGGTGATAACAGAGAACGATTTACCGATCCCACGACCGAGGGACCGACCGGAAGCTCAACCCATCCCAGAGCCACCCCTGCCTGAATATCCCCCTTTTATGGTGAGCATGATGTCACATGGTATGGAATAGGCCCCGGCCAGCTTGGCTCACCTGTCCTGGCTCCTTGGGAAATTAACTCTATCCTTGCCAGAACCAGGACATTATCCACCCCTTATTCCATACCATCTACGTCATGCCCAGATTATTTCACAGATCTCATTGCCTTACGCTATGGGCTATCCCTCTAAAATGTCTGTCGAGTTCATTTAGTCCATGGCTTTGGGTTCCATCTGCCATTACAGTCTCTCAGAGCAGGAGTAATGGTGCGTACTACTGGATTGTTGCACGCTGCATCCGGAGTCTTCACAGCCGGTGTACCTGGTATGGTCCATGCTCGCAGTCTGGATGCCAAAGATGTGATTTTTCGATAAAGTTTCTGGGCACCAGTAGCTGAAGTCAGTTCTAGTTCCATCATCGTGGCACTTTGTTCAGTTTCAAAGTCCATCCTTCATTAGTTTTGGGCGATTCTTATGGTCATACCATTGATACAATATATCGCTATTAACATTATACAATTCAATTTATTGGCTATTTTCACCCAAAATCAAATCCCCTTGGGGTACACACCGGACTTCCCCATCTTTTCTCATCACCCACCAAGTGCACCCTGGTCCCTGAGCAAAAGCAATCCCACAGATGGGCTTGCCTTTGCCTGAAGCAGGGATAACCCAAACTGTTTTTCCCCAAAGTATTTTTCATGTGCACTACAGGAACTTTATCCCCTTCTACTGGGCATGGAAATTTTGATTGGGCAGGGCCAGCTCGATTGGCAGATCCCCTCGTGTTAACTAACCAGGTGGCCTTTGCTAAATGCGTATCCCAGTGTTGGAGGGTCCCACCAGCCATTGCTCTCAGGGTAGTTTTTAGCAGTCCATTGTACCTTTCGATTTTCCCAGAGGCTGGTGCATGATAGGGGATGTGATACACCCACTCAATGCCATGCTCTTTGGCCCAGGTGTCTATGAGGTTGTTCCAAAAATGAGTCCCGTTGTCTGACTCTATTCTCTCTGGGGTGCCATGTTGCCACAGGACTTGCTTTTCAAGGTCCAGGATAGTGTTCCAGGCGGTGGCATGGGGCACAGGATATGTTTCCAGCCATCCCGTGGTTGCTTCCACCATTGTAAGAACATAATGCTTGCCTTGGCGGGTTTGTGGGAGCGTGATGTAGTCGATTTGCCATGCTTCCCCATATTTATATTTCAACCATCGGCCTCCATACCACAGAGGCTTTACCCGCTTGGCTTGCTTGATTGCAGCGCACGTTTCACATTGATGGATGACCTGCGAGATGGCGTCCATGGTCAAGTCCACCCCTCGATCACGGGCCCATCTATATGTTGCATCTCTTCCTTGATGGCCTGAGGTGTCATGGGCCCACCGAGCTATAAATAATTCACCCTTAGGCTGCCAGTCCAGATCCACCTGAGCCACTTCAATCTTGGCAGCCTGATCCACCTGCTGGTTGTTCTAATGTTCCTCAGTGGCCCGACTCTTGGGTACGTGGGCATCTACATGACGTACCTTTACAACCAGCTTCTCTATCCAGGCATCAATATCTTGCCACAATGGGGCAGCCCAGATGGGTTTGCCTCTACGCTGCCAGTTGCTCCACTTCCATTGCTGTAACCACCCCCCACAGGGCATTGGCCACCATCCATGAGCCAGCGTAGAGGTACAGCATTGGCCACTTTTCTCTTTCAGCAATATCTAAAGCCGGCTGGATGGCTTTCACCTCTGCAAACTGGCTCAATTCACCTTCTCCTTCAGCAGCTTCTGCAACTCGCCGTGTAGGACTCCATACAGCAGCCTTCCGCCTCTGATGCTTTCCCACGATGCGACAGGACCCATCAGTGAAGAGGGCGTATGGTTTCTCATCTTCTGTTAGTTTATTAGACAGTGGGGCTTCTTCAGCACGTGTCACCTCCTCCTCTGGCGACATTCCGAAAACTCTCCCTTCTGGCCAGTCTGTGATCACTTCCAGAATTCCTGGGCGATTGGGGCTTCCTATTCTAGCCCGTTGTGTAATCAGTGCAACCCACTTACTCCATGTAGCATCGGTTGCATGGTGTGTAGAAGGAGCCCTCTCTTTGAACATCCAGCCCAGCACTGGCAGTCGGGGTGCCAGGAGGAGCTGTGCTTCAGTGCCAATCACCTCTGAAGCAGCTCGAACCCCTTCGTAGGCTGCCAATATCTCCTTTTCCGTTGGAGTGTAGCGGGCCTCGGATCCTCTATATCCCCGGCTCCAAAACCCCAGGGGTCGACCTCGAGTCTCCCCTGGTGCTTTCTGCCAGAGACTCCAGGTAGGGCCATTCTCCCTGGCTGCGGTGTACAGCACATTTTTTACATCTGGTCCTGCCCAGACTGGCCCAAGAGCTACGGCATGAACTATTTCTTGTTTACTTTGTTCAAAACCTTGTCGTTGCTCAGGGCCCCATTTGAAATCATTCTTCTTCCGGGTTACATGGTAGAGAGGGCTTACTATCAGACTGTAATTCGGAATGTGCATTCGCCAGAAACCCACAACGCCTAAGAAGACCTGTGTCTCCTTTTTGTTGGTTGGTGGGGACATGGCTGCTATTTTGTTGATAATATCCATAGGGATCTGACGCCACCCAGCATGCCATCTTATGCCTAAAAACTGGATTTCCTGTGCAGGCCCCTTCATCTTCGTTTTATGGCAAAGCCAGCCTGCAGCAGGATTTGGATTATGTTCTTCCCTTTCTCAGAAACTTCCTCTGCTGCTGAGTTGCCCCATACAATGATGTCATCAATGTATTGCAGGTGCTCTGGGGCTTCACCCTTTTCCAGTGCAGTCTGGATCAGTCCATGGCAGATGGTGGGGCTGTGTTTCCACCCCTGGGGCAGTCGATTCCAGGCGTACTGGACGCCCCTCCAAGTGAAGGCAAACTGTGGCCTGTACTCTCCCACCAGAGGGACTGAGAAAAATGCATTAGCTATATCACTTGTGGCATACCATTTGGCTGCCTTTGACTCCAGTTCATATTGAAGTTCCAGCATGTCTGGCACGGCAGCACTCATGGGCGGTGTGACTTCATTCAGGCCACAGTAGTCTACTGTCAGCCTCCACTCTCCATTGGACTTCCGCACTGGCCATATGGGACTGTTAAAGGGTGAGTGGGTTCTGCTGATCACTCCCTGACCCTCCAGTTGATGAATTAGTTTGTGGATGGGAACCAGGGAGTCTCTGTTGGTGCGGTATTGCCGCCGGTGCACAGTTGTAGTAGCAATCGGCACCTGTTGCTCTTCAACCCTCAGCAACCCTACAACAGAAGGGTCCTCCGAGAGACCAGGCAAACTAGACAATGGTTCAATTTCCTCCGCTTCCAAGGCAGCTATTCCAAAAGCCCACCTGTAACCTTTTGGGTCTTTGAAATACCCTTTCCGGAGGCAGTCTATGCCCAGGATGCACGGAGCCTCTGGGCCAGTCACGATGGGGTGCTTTTGCCACTCATTCCCAGTTAGACTTACTTCAGCCTCCAACAGAGTCAACTGTTGGGATGCCCCCGTCACACCAGAAATAGATATCAGTTCCACCCCTTCATAGTTCGATGGCATTAGGGTACACTGTGCACCAGTGTCCACTAGGGCCTTGTACTCCTGTGGGTTTGATGTGCCAGGCCATCGGATCCACACAGTCCAATACACCCTATTGTCCCTTTCCTCCACCTGGCTGGAGGCAGGGCCCCTCTAATCCTGCTCGTCATAGTCACTACTCACCTCTTGCAAAAAGGACTTGGAAATCCCTTCAAGAGGATCAGAAGTGCGATCTGGCCTTTCACTTGGTCTGGGGGGCTGCCCAGTGGAAACTGGAGCAGCATTCTTTCTGGAAGAGTCCCTTTTTACAGCTGTCTTGCCTTGTAGCTCATGTACGCATGCCCGCAGGGTTGAGGTGGGCTTCCCATCCCATTTCCTCACGTCTTCTCCGTGGTCACGCAGGAAAAACCACAGGATACCTCGTGGTGTGTATGCTCTATATCCCCTCTCCGGAGCAGAAAAACGCTTACTCCTAACAGCTGAAATGCGGGTCTGTACAGGTGGGGAGTAAGATATATCCTCTTTGAGTTGCCGGACATCCTGGGACAGTTTCTCCACAGCCGAGACTAGGGAGGAAGAAAGGCTCTCTTCATACTGCCAGAGTCGGCCAGCCACTTCGTCCACCGTGGGTGCCTCTTCACTTTTCCAGTCGATTACTGCCAGTGAGTTGGCGTACAATGATGGTGCACTTCGCACAAATTTTCGCCACATGGGTCGGGTACACTGGACTTCATCAGGGTCTGTGGGCAACTGTGCATTGTCCGGATCATAATAAACCATCTCCCGCACAGCTAATTCCCTCAGATATTGAATACCTCTCTCCATGGTGGTCCACTTGCCTGGCCGACATACGACATCTTTGCTGAAAGGATACCTTTCCCTCACACTTGACAGGAGGCGCCTCCAGAGGCTAAGGGCCTGTGCCTTCTTCCCAATTGCCTTGTCAATGCCCCCTTCCCTAGACAAGGATCCCAGCTGCCTGGCCTCCCTGCCCTCCAGTTCCAGGCTACTGGCCCAGTTATCCCAGCAGCGGAGCAGCCAGGTAATAATGTGCTCCCCTGGAAGGCAGCTGAAATCTTTCCACATATCTCGCAGCTCTCTCAGGGACAGGGATCAAGTGATCACTTCTGGTTCTGGCTCTTCTTGTTCTCGTGATGGCCCCAGTTCATCATCATCTTTCACTAAGTGAACCGATTTCCTTGTGTATTTCTTTTTGTGTATAGGGGCGACTGATACTGGTGTGGGTTGATCTTTTGGCTCGACTACAGTGCCTATTGCGGGGGCTTGGGCAGCTGCAGTGCCCGTGGGTCCGCTCTCTCCCTCTGGATGGTGCTGTCTACCATCAAGCAGTGTTTGATAGATTGTGGCCAGGGCCCAGCACAGCGCAGTAAGTTGTGTCTCCTTAGAATCCCCACAGCATTTTCCTTTCAAATATTCTACCATTTTATCAGGGTCTTGCAGTTGTTCAGGAGTGAAGCTCCAAACCATTGGGGGTGAAAAGGTCTCTAGATACCCACCCATACTCTCCCACATGCCATGCCAGCCCTGACCATTCAGCCTTGGGGAAGATCCCTGGGTGGTAGTCTTAAAACAATTTTTGCTAACCCTGAACAGGACTTGGAAAACATTCAGGAGACCTAGCAGCAGGAATATACTGGCCTGAACATTCCAAGGGTATTCAACATTCTCAAAAATTGTTGTAACCAACCAAAAGGGAAAAGGGGAGGTGAAAGAGTGGGAAAAGGTATCCCCCCCTGTCTTCCCCATAGATTGGGTCCAATTATTAATCAATTCTGAAAGGTATTGACCGAGGTACGGGCCTGACCGAAATGCTACATACACATACCAGCTCAGACCCATGACTGTCAATGATATCTTATCATAAGTCATTATCACACAATACAACAACATGAGAACACAAACCCCTCTCCCAGAGGCAATAAACAGCACCATGGGGACTACATAGAGTAAGCACGGGTTTACAAACCAGAGCCATGTGACCAAGCAGAACATCATTATGACCAGTGACTGTTTCAATAACATTATAAATGCTTCTAACAACTTTCTTTTAACACACTTGGGTCAGACTTGTTGTTATCACAACCCCTCGTGCCCCACGTTGGGCACCAAAAAGGACTGACATGGTTTAGCCCCAGCCGGTAGCTAAAAGTGCCACGTGCCGCTCGCTCACCCCTCCCCCGGTGGGATGGGGAGGAGAACAGAAAAACAACGGCAAAGCCTCGAGGGTTGGGATAAGGGCGGTTTACTGGGACAGCAAGGGAGAGGGAAAACAATCAACAACAACAGTGCTGATAACAGATAGTAACAATGGGTGATAACAGAGAACGATTTACCAATCCAACTGACCAGACGCTCAGCCCCTCTCGGAGCCACACCAAGCCGGCCCCTGCCCGACTAGCCCCCTTTTATGGTGAGCATGACATCACATGGTATGGAATAGGCTCTGGCCAGCTTGGCTCACCTGTCCTGGCTCCTTGTGAAATTAACTCTATCCTTGCCAGAACCAGGACATAGTGATAAAAGGGAAAAATAACAAAGGTGCTTTCATGGTTAGTCAAATATAGAACATCAATCCAAGGTGATGAGATCATTTCAGACTAGGCTGAACTTTGGTATAAGTACAGCATGTAGCAGAGTGTAAAGTATGAACAAGTTCTTGGAACATAGTGGACAATTTTTTGAGTCAGACTGTAAGAAGGAAAACAGAGAGAAGTGCATCTGAGATTGAAATCATGGGTATAGAGTTATTCGAGAATTTGAAGGTTAAAAGTAACATTGGTGATTGTGGTCATGAAATTCTAGAATTTATGATTCCTAGGAAGAGAATAAAAATACCATTAGTAAACAAAATCCCATAGGAAAGGATTCTAATGTAAAAAAGAGCTCAGTAATGCCAGCAGATACTTAGAAAAAATATTAGGGGCATAAATGAGGAATATTTTGAAGTGAAGGAGGTTGGAATAATCAAATGCAAAATGCAGGGTGGAAAATGACAAATCTATCTTCTAAGAGCTTCTATAGGTATGTCAGTGATAACAGGAGGACGAGGGAAAATGTGGGTCCCCTCCGGAATGAAACGGGTGACCTGGTTACCCAGGCTATGGAGAAGGCTGAGGTACTCAACGACTTCTTTGCCTCAGTCTTCACTGCCAAATCCTTGAGCCACACTGCCCAGGTCACAGAAGGCAGGGACTGGGAGAATGCAGAACCACCCACTGTAGGAGAAGATCAGGTTCGAGAATATCTAAGGAAGCTGAAGGTGCACAAGTCCATGGGACCTGATGAGATGCATCCGTGTGTCCTGAGGGAACTGGTGGATGAAGTGGCTAAGCCACTCTCCATCATATTTGAGAAGTCCTGGCAGTCTGGTGAAGTTCCCCCTGACTGAAAGAGGGGGAACAAAACCCCCATTTTTAAGAAGGGTAAAAAGGAAGACCCAGGGAACTACAGGCCAGTCAGTCTCCCCTCCGTGCCTGGCAAGATTATGGAGCAGACCCTCCTGGAGACTATGCTCAGGCACATGGAAGATAAGGAGGTGATTGGTGACAGCCAACATGGCTTCACTAAGGGCAAATCGTGCCTGACAAACTTGGTGGCCTTCTATGATGGGGTTACAGCATTGGTGCATAAGGGAAGGGCAACTGACATCATCTCCCTGGACTTGTGCAAGGCATGTGACACTGTCCAGCAATGACATCCTTGTCTCTAAATTGGAGAGACATGGATTCGATGGCTGGACCAGGCGGTGGATAAATAATTGGCTGGATGGTCGCACTCAAAGAGTTGTGGTCAACGGCTCAATGTCCAAGTGGAGAACGGTGACGAGTGGTGTTCCTCAGGGGTCGGTCCTGGGACCGGCACTGTTCAACATCTTTGTTGGGGAGATGGACAGTGGGATCGAGTGCACCCTCAGCAAGTTTGCCAACGACACCAAGCTGTGTGGTGTGGTCAACACCCTGGAGGGAAGGGATGCCATCCAGAGGGACCTTGACAGGCTGGAGAGGTGGGCCTGTGCGAACCGCATGAAGTTCAACAAGGCCAAGTGCAAGGTCCTGCACGTGGGTGGGCGCAATCCCAAGCACGACTATAGGCTGGGCGAGGAATGGATTGAGAGCAGCCCCGAGGAGAAGGACTTGGGGGTATTGATTGATGAGAAGCTCAACATGAGCTGGCAGTATGCGCTTGCAGCCCAGAAAGCCAACCGTCTCCTGGGCTGCATCAAAAGAGGCGTGACCAGCAGGTCGAGGGAGGTGATACTGACCCTCTACTCTGCTCTCGTGAGACCCCCACCTGGAGTACTGCATCCAGCTCTGGGGGCCCCAGTACAGGAGAGACATGGAGCTGTTGGAGCGAGTCCAGAGGAGGGCCACGAAGCTGATCAGAGGGCTGGAGCACCTCTCCTATGAGGACAGGCTGAGAGAGTTGGGATTGTTCAGCCTGGAGAAAAGAAGGCTCCAGGGAGATCTAATTGCGGCTTAGCAGTACCTGAAGGGGGCCTGCAGGAAAGATGGTGAGGGACTGTTTATCAGGGAGTGTAGTGACAGGACAAGGGGTAATGGGTTTAAGCTAAAAGAGGGTAGATTTAGATTAGATATTGGGAAGAAATTCTTTACTGTGAGAGTGGTGAGGTACTGGAACAGGTTGCCCAGGGAGGTTGTGGAGGCCCCATCCCTGGAAGTGTTTAAGACCAGGTTGGATGGAGCTTTGGGCAACGTGGTCTAGTGGAGGGTGTCCCTGCCCATGGCGGGGGGGTTGGACCTAGATGATCTTTGAGGTCCCTTCCAACCCCAACCATTCTATGATTCTATGATTCTAAATCTGTAAAGAAAGATCAGGGAGTACTAGTAGCTATCCTGAATACCTGTCAGCACTGTCATGCTACTGTCCAATAATCAAGCACAATATTTAGATGCTTAAATAAGAATATCCTCAGTAAGATATATTAAGTAGTATGTCTACTGTATGTGAAACTGATAAAGCCTAAACTGGAGTATTTTGTTCAGTTTTGAACACTGTATTTCAAGAAAGTTGTGGACAACTGGAGAAAACCTACAAAGGGTCAATGAGAATAACCTGCGGGAAAACATGACCCGCCTAACAACTTTGAATGAATTCAGGCTGTTCAGCCAAAAGAAAATTGGTTGAGGAAGCTTTCAGAACTGTGTTCAAATATGCAAAGTGTATCTGAAAATGGCAAGGGGAACACCAATGTTTGCTCTGGATGGCACAAGAAATAACAGCTCACTTTGCAGGAAGGAAAATATAAGTTAAGCAAAAAGAAATCCCACATTTTCACACTGAGGTCGTTAAATACTGGAGTAGATGGCCTGGTCAGATTGTAGAATCTCTGTCTCTGAAGGTTTAAGGACAGGTGCTCTGAATAGTTTATATCTTGTCTTTGGGCAAGGGAATGGATTAAATGAGTTTCCTTTCAATTCTTTATCATTCTTAGATTTTATATCTACTTTACAGAATGAGGTCATCTGTAATCTGACCATTGTCATCAAATTCATCACATATCAAGAACTCACTGATATTTATTTTCACCCTACAAGACCCAGGTCAATGTACCTTGCTACTCAGGCAATACTGAAGGAAAGTCACATAAATAGAAACATATAAAAGAGAATTGGGAAGTGCACTCTTTCTGTGGGGTTGTTTGGGTTTTTTTTTTTAACATAACTGATGCTGCCAAAACTTTTTGCTTGCATGCACAGTTAAAAAAATCTCTCCCCAAACAATTTTAAAGATGTAATGCTCATATTTAAGGACCTTACTCTGGCCTACAATAATTTTTAGCTTATCTGGTTTTATCATAATGATTGTCCAGTAACCTAGCAGCATATTTGTTTAATAGCAATCTCACTATCTTGGCAAACACAAAGGTGTTTTCATTTCTTGGCGACACATGAAAATTATGTAATTAATTTCTTGGTGCTACGTAAAAGTCATGTAATTCATAATTCTTTTTATATCCTATTGGAATCCTTGTAGATTGGAGATACTATATGTAACGTATTCTGGTTTATTGAAATCATCCAGTCCTTAATGCTTTTTTTTTGCATCCTGTACAAGGCAACTAGTCAAGTTCTAGGTCTGTTGGAAAATACTGGGATAATACTGTATCCTTCAACTTACTGTACCAGCCTTTCCACTCAAAAGAGTGGGATTTCTCCATTAAAGTCATGCCAAATTCCCTTGACATTCAGGTGTCTTTGTGTTACTGTATGAGACAACCCTTTTCATCCAGGACATTGTAATCTTCTCATCCCCGCTTATTTTTTGTGCTTGGGTGCTGTCCCGTCTCTCTCAGGGGGTTAGGGTGAGGTTAACTTTTTAATTCTCTGCGCGGTAATCAGGAGTAACGACAATTACTCTAGAGGTTCAAACCAATCATAAATTTACTTAAAACTCAGTGGAACTACAAAAGATAGAGGCTTGGCAAAAGTCATAACAATGCTCAAAACTTAGCAGAACTATGAAAGGTAAGGGTTTAGCAAAACGTGTGATGATATTACCCTAATGTGCCGAACATTAAGTTAGAGACAAAGAGAGTGATAGAGAGGAAAAGAAAGAGAGAAAGAAAAGAGAGAGAGAGAGAAAAAAAAGATATCACCACCCTTGGATCCAGCGATGTTCTCTGCTCGTAGCTGTAGTCTTCAGGTGGTGGGCGCGTGCCGAAAACTCCTTGTTCTTTAAGCAATATCATATCCAGGGCTAGACGATTCTGAAGGGTCATCTTCGATACCTGTTGGACCTGTAAGTTTAATTCTCCAAAAGCATATCGTGTCCAGTTACTTAAAATATGTACCTGCCAGGTAATATTTTCTAGGACAAATTGGTGCCGTTTTAAGGTTACATAAGGGGTAAAAATATTCTCAAACATTAACGCAGTTAGTTGTCCAGCAGTATAATAATTGGGAGTTTGGACTCCATTAATCGCCCAATCGGGACGAGCCTTTGGATTACTTCCCGCTTCTCTACGCGATCGCCGGGAAGGTACTATAAAATTGAAAACACAAGATGGACACAAAGAAGGGATAGCTAATCCACACCTCAGGCCAGCATGATATTCCAGTGTTAAGTAAGAGTAAAATTTTCCATTGGAGCATCCCCATGCTAATCCCAACGGGGCTGGATATATGCTAGTTTTACAGGTATATTGATCCATCTAATTCACAGCATATATAATAGGTTTGGTGTTTAAGGGTGTCCCTTGTAGGGGATAATGAGTAAAGGGTACTCCACACCGTTCCTGTTTAATAAAATTGCAACTTCTGGGAAGAGTGATGTTACAAGTTTTGTCGCTATTTTGCCATCCCTTTGAAGGATATCCCCAGCATGTGCACGTATCTCGAATTAGAGTTCTGAGACTATCAATAAACCAAGTTTCAGGAGGATCTCCTGGTCCTGAATCACAAGTGATTGTCTTAGAACAATTAAAAAGGGGGCTTTCAACTTCCCCGATAGGTGGATCAAATTTGGGCTCTATAAAAACTTCTCCCACTTTGTTCCCTGACCAAGCCCACATCAAATTATTTCTATCTATCTCGAGAGGTTATATGGGTCTTATTCGGGAGTAGGATACATCATTCTGAGTCCCATCGAGTAGAATAGTTTGCTTCATAGAAATCAGGCTTTGCCAATGGATCAAACAGAGGATCCCATGGATAATAATAACAGGAGGTTTTCTTGATGAATTTTTTGAAAGTGACATTTCCAGCAGGTATGTTCCCTTTGGCGCTAGCAAATAAAGAGTTTGATCCATCTATCGGAGAAGGAATAGAGACATTAAATGACGGTCTAGTAGCTTTACACACCACTGTTGAATATAACTTTGCATTTTTGGCTTGTTTTGGAGGTTTACTCCAAATGTCATATAAATCAGACCTTATCATTGGCTGTTGTCGAAAATACACCCAGTTATTCTTGACGGTCCAGTTGCGTCACTGAAACCCGGGAATAAGCCTTGTAACACCAATGTAGTGTTAAAAGGCAGGCATTCTTTGTTGCAGTGCTGGATGCACGTTGGGTGGGGCTATCCCCAGTTTTGGCAACCCAGATGGGACTCTGCTGGGTTTTTCCTCTGATGGGAAATCCCTGAGGGAGCTCTAACGCAGGTTGGGGTCCCTCTGACTAAGTGCTTGTGATGATAGTGCACAATCACAACCACCGAGTCCCTGGGAGATGGGTACTTTTCCGAATAAGAAACCAATCCCACGAAAAACACCACTGGGATGTATTTTGGAACATTGGAAAGATCTGGGAAGAATTGATCCTTCAACTCGGAAACAATTGATTGAATATTGTAATCATTGGTGGCCACTGTGTACTTGAGAGAGTGGGGAAAAGTGGCCGGAGAATGGGACATTGCAGTATAACACAATTTTGCAATTGATGCTGTTGTGTAAGAGGGAAGGTAAATGGAATGAAATGGCATATGTAGATTTGTTTTTCACGCTGCGAAATCATCCGGAATGGCAAAGGCAATGTGAATTGGTTTCACCTAGTTCTGCGGTAATGCCATTAAAGGGGCAGGAACCTGACAAAAATTTGAAAAAGGTTGTTAGGCTTGTGATATTGGTAAATGGTGTTTTAAATGTGAATTTGAAGATGATGATGTTGAATTATTGGTTGCACCTCGTAGAAGGCTAGGAAATGATCAAGGGGATCAAAATCTGGGGGCCAATAATGCTTCCGCCCCTCCTGTGGAAGGGGAGGCGGAAGGATTCAGCCCGATTGCTGGGAGGACAAGGGGAAGAGGGGGAGGAGGCGGATTAAGTCCCCTCCAGGCCCCTCTTCAACAGGCGGTTGGTAATGAGGGCCCGGTAATGGTAAAAGTTCCCTTCTCAATAACTGATTTAAGAGCATGGAAAGAAACTGCGGGCACTTATCGGGATGATCCCGAAAGGGTTGCCAAAGTAGTAGAAACAATAATCAGAACCCAAAACCCCGATTGGGAGGATTTGCAAGTAATATTGGATACTTTGTTGGAAGATACTGAAAAGAAAATGGTATTGAATACGGCCAGAAAACAAGTAGAGGGAGCTCATGCTAATGGGATTATACAAGGGACAGTGGACCAGAATTTTCCATCCACAAATCCTGAGCGGGACCCTAATCAACCGGGACCCAGAGGGATGTTGACCAGATATCAGAAGTGGATTTTGTTTGGTGTTAGACATGCAATGCCAAAAGCAAGTAATTGGTCTAAACTTTATGAAGTGAGACAAGAATTAAATGAGTCCCCTCCAGCCTTTATGGAAAGACTGAAGGTGACTGCTAGAAAATATACTAATTTGGACCCAGAAAAAAACAAAAAACAAAAACCAAAAACTGGAAGAAGCTATACAATTGGCCTCTATATTTATGGGACAATCGGCCCTAGATAAAGCTCCAGAAACTGGAAGGAGCTGAGTCCAGAGACTTAGGTAAAATGCTTGAAGTAGCCTGGGCTGTGTATAACAACAGAGAAAAAGAAAAAGAACTCAGACAAATGCAAAGGGATGGAAAAATTCTAGCAATCTTGACTGAGAATAATAAACATGTAAAGTGAAACTTGGCCATAAATCACCAGAGGGTGTTGGTGCAACGGGGCGAAAAGAGAACTGGCCTTTCTTGAAACCATTAAAATTTAAGCTGGGAAAACAGTGGGTAACACATCAATTTTTGTACATGCCTGAATGTCCATTGCCTTTATTGGGATGAGATTTATTAAGCAAATTAGAGGCACAAATAATTTTTAAAGATGGAGAAATCAGATTACTACTACCAGCATCAAAAGCCATAGAGGCAAGAGTGTTTATGTTACAGGATTCCTCCAAGGAGGAACAGATTCCAGAAGTGGTGGACAATGCAGTAACCCCTTTGGTATGGACAAGTGGAGTTCCAGGACGATCCAAACTGGCAGAACCGGTAAAGGTGACTTTAAAACCTGGGGGGCCAAGCCGGTAAGACAAAAACAGTATCCTATTAAGTGGGAGGCTCGAAAGGGACTAGAGGGATTAATTACAAAATTTTTAGAATATGGGCTGTTAGTAGAATGTGAATCAGAATACAGTACCCCTATATTGCCAGTAAGGAAATCAGGAGGCAAGGAATACCGATTGGTTCAGGATCTGAGGGCCATAAATCAGATAGTTCAAGATATACGCCCAGTAGTGGCCAATCCATACAATTTACTGCCCTCTTTGAAAGAGGAACATAAATGGTTTACTGTACTGGATTTAAAGGATGCCTTCTTTTGCATACCTCTGGATACAGAAAGTCAAAGCATTTTTGCTTTTGAATGGGAAAGTCCTGCTGCAGGACGAAAAACGCAATTAACGTGGACTGTGCTTCCACAAGGATTTAAGAATAGCCCCACAATATTTGGAAATCAGTTGGCAAAAGAGTTAGAAATGTGGAAGAAACAGAATCAAGGAGAAGGTATATTATTACAGTATGTGGATGACATCCTGATAGCAGCAGAAAGCAAAGAAACATGTTTTGAAATGACTGTCAGTTTATTGAATTTCCTGGGTCAAGGAGGATACAGAGTTTCCAGAAAGAAGGCCCAGATAGGGAAAGCAGCAGTGATTTATTTGGGATTTGAGACATCTCAAGGACAGAGACAATTGGGAAATGAAAGGAAAGAAGCCATTTGTTAGATCCCCAAACCTAACAGCCCAAAGGAACTGAGAGCCTTTCTGGGAATGATTGGGTGGTGTCGACTCTGGATTCTAAATTATGGACTGTATGTGAAACCCCTATATGAAGCCCCGAAGGAATCCAAAGACCAATACTTGGCTTGGACACCTGAATGCCACAAATCATTTAAAGAACTCAAAAAGGCATTAACGATGGCCCCTGCATTGGGTTTACCTGATCTAACCAAACCTTTTGAGCTCTTTGTGCACGAAAGGCAACATCTGGCCCTTGGAGTGCTGGCGCAACGGCTGGGATCCTGGAAGCGGCCGGTGGGGTACTTCTCCAAGCAACTTGACAACGTGAGTAAAGGATGGCCGGGATGTTTGCGTGCCGTGGCAGCAACGGTGCTGCTGATTCAGGAAGCCTGAAAATTGACTGCGGGCCAAAAGATAGTGGTATATGTACCGCATATGGTAATAACTGTCTTAGAACAAAAGGGGGGTCACTGGCTATCCCCTAGCAGAATGTTGAAATACCAGGTTGTCCTATTGGAACAAGATGATGTGGAATTAAAAACCACAGCAATTGTAAATCCAGCGATGTTCCTGTCAACAGAAAATCCTACTGAGAAATTGGAACATGATTGTCTGCTGACCATTGAACAAGTTTATTCCAGCAGACCGGACCTGAAGGACGAACCTTTGAAGGATCCTGATCTGGAGCTGTTTGCGGATGGAAGCAGTTTCGTGCAAGAAGGAAGGCAAATGGCTGGGTATGCTGTTGTCACCACCGACAAGATATTGGAGTCAGGGACGCTACCTGCAAATACATCAGCGCAGAAAGCAGAATTGGTGGCGCTAAAGCAGGCTTTACGGATGGCAGAAGGGAAAAGGGTAAACATATGGACGGATTCCAAATATGCATTTGATGTGATCCACGCTCATGGAGCTCTCTGGAAAGAAAGAGGGCTGTTATCAGCCCAAGGATCACCGATAAGGCATAAGGAGGAAGTTCTTCAACTACTGCAAGATGTGCAGGAACCAAAGGAAGTGGCCGTAATGCATTGAAAGGCTCATCAATTTGGTCAGATGGCTGTAAATGTAGGCAATCGGTTGGCGGATAAAGCTGCAAAGTAGGCTGCAGGACAAGGTATCCTTGCACTAGTACCAGTAAAACAGATGAAAATTCCAAATTTAAAAGCAAGATACAGTAAACTAGACGAACAGCTGGCAGAGCACTTAAAAGCATCTCAGAATACGGAAGGGTGGTGGGTAACACCAGAAAATCAGGTAATAGTAACTCCACAAGTTATGTTAGAACTTGCAAAAGAGAAACATGAGCAGACACACTGGGGTGTAGATGCTACGGTTACAAGTTTAAGAACATCTGTAATGTGTCTAGGATAGGAAAATATGGGTGGAAGTATTGAAAAAAAATTATTATTTCAAAACTTCCAAAGGGGGGAAATGTAACCGTGGGATAGGAGCTGTGAGACAGAAACTATAGAATGATTAGTTTGGAATAATTAGTTTGTAACCAAGGTAATAGGTAATGAAGCTAACCGACCATTGCAAGGTACAATGCTGCTACGTTCCTTGTACAGTCCCTACCCAACCAGACAATAGGTTCGGAGATATTAATCTTATGAAGTAAGTTGCTATGGACAGGTGCATCCACAGCAAGGATACTGCGCATGCCTGGAAGAAGAGGGTCACCCAGCGGACACGGGTGCAAGACCACTGACGACCACCAGAGACCCTTGAGGACCACAGACTCAAATCACTGAGCATGCGTGATGGGGAGGAGAATATGGAAATGGATTCCAAGAAATGGTTATCATAGGACTGCCTTTTCTGGGAAAAATGATGAATATGTATATTTTGATCCTACATAACCTGTGTGTTGGTGATCACCTGGCATGCACATTGGGTGGAGCTATCCCCCGTGCATCCAGAGCTGCAATAAAGAATGCCTGCCTTTTTAACACTACATTGGTGTTATGAGGTTTATTCCCGGGTTTCGGTGACAGTTGGGTGACAGTAATTTTACAGATGTGGCATTAGTCATATTAAAGATAAATGACAGATTTACAGGTGACATAAACCTTAAGCCTTCTTCGGCTGATCTAGGTAAAGTAAGACACAGACCTTTATTTTGGTAACCCCACATTCTAACAAAACCTTGAACTCATTCCCAAGCCAGATTTGGGGTATTTTGGCTTGTGATTCCTATAACACATAGGGAGAGACAAAGAACATAGGACCAGACCCACAATTGCCAGTGTTGAGCAGAATTGACAATCATGGTTTGGCTATGTATTCCTCTGTATCACACAGATTACGAGTAAAAATTCCCCAAAATAGTACCAGCTTCGACTTTCTGAGGTGGAGGATGTTTCCAGTAGTTACACCTGTAAGAAAGAACAACGGAAAAGATCACGATTCTTTCAAATCGGTGGTTAAAAGGATGGGACAATCCATCTGGTATTAATCTTGTGTTCCTTTCCATGGGCATCAGCAGCTACCCATGAATAGGCATTAAGTGGAGTTTTAAGGGTCAGAGGCACCTCCCCCACTGTTGGGAGGTCCATCGGAACGGGTTGTCCTAGACAGTGTAAGGGTTTTACAGGGTCCTTTTTCTCCCTCTTTCCAGGGAGCAAGGAGGGGGGTGTTGGACAGAAAGCAGTAAGTTTAGGGCATCCATTTATCCCCCATCGACCATTTACTCTGGCAATGGCATCCAGGAGTCTCGCGGACCACTCAGGATCGTGAAGCCTCAGGATGCATTTTAGGAGTCCATTGGTCCTTTCTACTATCCCGTTAGCTTGGGGATAGTAGGGGGTATGGAATGTCCACTGTATTCCCTCGAGTTTTGCCCACTCCTGGACCGCCCTGGCAGTAAAGTGGCTGCTGTTGTCTGATTGAATCGATTTAGGTTTAGGTAAAAAGCTAAACCACAACTTTAACCCTTTTACTGTATTTTCCCCGGTCGTCCGTGCTACTGCTTTGACCTGAACGAGTCCCGATATTACTTCCACCCCAACAAGCACATATTGCTTCCCTTCTGATTTCTTGAAAGGCCCTATGTAATTGACCTGCCAGATTTCCTGTAGTCCTTTCCCATCCCTCAGATGGAGTGGAGGATCTTGTAAGGGGTGCTTTTCCAGTCTAGTACAGCATAGGCCGCAGGCAGAAATTACTGTGCTACAGAGTTTTCAGGTAACAGGCCATCCTCTGCTCCCAGCCTCCTTAAGAAGATATTTGACTCCCGAGTGACCACGTTTCATGTGTAGCCACTCCAATAAGCGTTCCCATTTCTCCTCTTCTCTCTCTTCCGCCAGCACAGCCAGGCGGGTGAGTGAGTCTACCTGAATGTTCAGAATGTGCACTGGGTGATCTCCCCCTTGGTGGGCAGCTACCCACCCCACCAATATGGGCTTTTGCTTGGCCACATTTAATATCTCCTCCCACTTTTCCCTTTGCCATACGGGCACCCGGTTTACTTCCCACTGGTTTTGTTCCCAAAAGGAGAGCCACTCGGTGCATCCCTTGAATATGGCATAAGAATCAGTGTAGATGTATATGGGTTCAATACTGTCTGTCTCATTACCACACTCCAAACTGCTATCAGTTCTCCCACCTGAGCGCTCCCTTCTCCTTCTGTTACAATTTCATAGAATCATAGAGTCATACAATGGTTTGGGTTGGAAGGGACCTCAAAGATCATCTAGTTCCAACACCCCCTGCCATGGGCAGGGACACCCTCCACTAGACCACGTTACCCAAAGCCTCATCCAACCTGGTCTTAAACACTTCCAGGAATGGGGCCTCCACAACCTCTCTGGGCAACCTGTTCCAGTGCCTCACCACCCTCACAGTAAAGAATTTCTTTCTAACATCTAATCTAAATCGACCCTCCTTCAGCTTGAACCCATTACCCCTTGTCCTGTCACTACACTCCCTGATAAACAGTCCCTCACCATCTTTCCTGTAGGCCCCCTTCAGGTACTGGTAAACCGCAATTAGATCTCCCCGGAGCCTTTTCTCCAGGCTGAAAATTTGCTCCCCGGAATCAATGTGTAGAGCAACTGCTCGGTATTTCCACATTTTCCCCTCCATCCTCAAAGAGGCGTCAATAAACCACACATTTTTCAGGTGGGATTCAAATGAGGGGGCTTCCTTTATGTAGGAAGAAGGGGTTTCCTCATCTGAGGGAGTGGATGATTTTTCCTGTATTTGGAGCACCTTGGGTGCTCCCTCCTCCACTTCATAAGCAACTGTAATGCTCTAGCTGGGCATACCACTTCCTGACTGTTTCCCATTGTGCAACTCCCACAGGGGGTGGGGTGCCTGCCAATACAGGTTTTAGGACCCCTTAAAGGGCCCTCGCAGGATTATGGATTGTTGTCGTATAATTCTTTCAGCCTCCTGCAAGGCTAGACTGACCACAAAAAGACCCTTTTCCCAGACCGAGTATCGCTTTTCTGCATCTTTAAAGCTGCGTGAATAAAACCCAATGGGGCAGGTCAGACCCTCTGGTCCATGCTGCCATATGTGTATAGACGCCCCATGAATTGCAAAACCCCATTCAATTTGGAGCAGATCTGTCGGGTGTATTGGACCCAAAGCTTGATATGCTCCTGCTTCAAACACTAGTAATTTTAGGGCTTCCTCATGAATAGGGGTCCAATCCCAGGTAGCCCTTCTGTGTGTTAAATCGTGTAGGGGACGAGCTGTGATAGAAAAATCCAGAATATGTTTCCTCCAGAATACCAGCAGGCCTAGGGTATGTTGCAGCTCCTTTTTGTTCTCTGGGATTTTTATCTGTTCTAAGGTAGCCAAGGTTTTGGGGGGAATACACACCGTTCCTCCTTTCCACCATATACCTAAGAACTTCACCTCGGGGGAGGGGAGTTGTACCTTTTCTGTTGGAACCTGAAGTTCTAAACTTTCCAGGTGAGTGATTATTTTCTTTTGGGTTTGTCCCACTGCAGTGGCATCAGACTCCCCCACCAATATAGCATCAATGTATTGGTAGGTTTTAACTCCCTCCTCGGGGGTGATTTCTGATAGTGCTTGTGCCAGGGCGTGGTGCGCCAAGGTAGGCAAGTACCAATATCCTTGGGGCAAACGAGTAAAGGTATATTGTATACCTTCCCATGTAAATGCAAATCTATCTCTATCACCTTCCTGTAGAGGAACCATGAAAAACGTGTCTTTTACATCAATGGTGGCTAAAATCTTATGGGACTGTTCCTGTATGGTGACAATCAGTTCGGCTATATTAGGCACGGCCGCTGTCAGGGGACTAGTGCCTGCCTTTAAGCGCCGATAATCGATCGTTAGCCACCACTTACCATTCGGTTTGCGAACTGGCCACACTGGGGAGTTATAAGGGGAGTGAGTTTGAATAATTACCCCCTGTTCCTGCAGCTCTCTTACCACCGGAGTGATTCCCTCCCTCGCTCCCAGCTGGGAGCGGTAAAGGGATAGGGTTTCACATTCACGATTTTAGATGGGGGAAGGGTAGGAGCAGTCTGCAAAAGCCTTATCAGGGTTGCCGGAGACCCGAACTTCCACTCCCTCCCTGCCGAGTCTGTCCAGGACTTCCCTTTCAATAAATCCAATCCCAAAATATTCGTGGGGAGCACTCCCAATACCATAGTGGTCTCGGTGGGGGTGGTGTGTCCCGGCAGCCAGCACTTTACTTGGGCTGTAGGTTGGGGTTTGGAATATCCGAACACATAGGTAACCCATATCTGTTTTTTATCAGGGACAATCCCACTCCTGCCTGTGGTATCGGCATTTAAAGCAGACATTTGGGCTCCTGTGTCTACCAGAAAAGTGACCGGAGTCTTAAAGGGACTGTAACCGTGGGATAGGGGCCGTGAAACGGAAACTATAGAATCAGGTTGAGATAATTAGTTTGTAACCAAGGTAATAGGTAATGAAGCTAACTGACCATGGCAAGGTACAATGCTGCTATGTTCCATGTACAGTCCCTACCCAACTGGACAATAGGTTTGGAGATATTAATCTTATGAAGTAAGTTGCTATGGACAGGTGCATCCACAGCAAGGATACTGCGCATGCCTGGAAGAAGAGGGTCACCCAGCGGACACGGGTGCAAGACCACTGACGACCACCAGAGACCCCTGAGGACCACAGACTCAAATCACTGAGCATGTGTGATGGGGAGGAGAATATGGAAATGGATTCTAAGAAATGATTATCATAGGACTGCCTTTTCTGAGAAAAATTATGAATATGTATGTTTTGATCCTACATAACCTGTGTGTTGGTGATCACCTGGCATGCACGTTGGATGGAGCTATCCCCCGTGCATCCAGCGCTGCAATAAAGAATGCCTGCCTTTTAACACTACATTGGTGTTACGAGGTTTATTCCTGGATTTCGGTGACAGGACCAAGGGGAAAAGTTACCAGTAGGTCCCTCTGCTCGTTTTCAGTGAGCCTTCTAAAATATACCCACTGGCCGTCCCCCAGCTCACTCACTAGGGACGGCGCAAGAAGTTTCCCGACTTTGGAGGGCTGGTGAGCCCCTCCATGGGAGCCGTAGGAATGGCTGATCTCTGAGGTACAGGGACCGTGGGGGTGCTTTCTTTTCCCGACCGGCCTTTATCTATCGGTTTCCACATTTTTACCAGCAGCTGCAAATTGGGGCGGGGTAGGTCGTCCATTAATTCTCGAGGAATACCCTTATCTAGACCTTCCTTCCACAACTGATTTCTTGAGGCCCCCCCCCACAAAGCTTCTATCTATCTCGGGGGCGGAGTATTTTCTCCTCTGTATCGGTCCTATGGACCGCCCTTGTGCCTTCCCCTCCTTTCCAACATACCCCACACCCTGGCCATAGTTGATCAGTTCCCATGCAATTTCCCCCCAGGTAAGACCCGGTCCGCTCTGAGGTCCCATGGCTACAGTGGCTCTTAATCGGTCTTGAATTTGCACAGCATAAATCTTCAGTGAATCAGGTAACCCTCTAATCAAGGGAGTCATCTGATCCGGATTGGCAAACAACAACATTGGAGAAGGTTGGCGGGGAACTAGGCACCTGTCATGCATTAGTTGGAGGTAAGCCGCCATCTGTACACTCTCTGTAAGCTGGCTTACTCCAGGGGTGGGGATGGCAATAGGATCTCCTCTCTCCAAGGGGTCTAACCATCCTCATACCTGTGAATATTGAAATATTAAGATCAATTCAAGCAATTAGAGCCATTGCTCAATAGATGTAACCAAACAAAAGGGAAACCATTGTAACTTAGAAAATAATTAGTTGTAAGGTAAGAAGCTCTGGAACAATCTCATTTTAAACAGCTCGGCCTTGGAAGAACAGATGCGCAAAGATAAGAAAGTTACAAGGTGATCATGATAAAGGGAACTAACACTTAAGGGTTAACAAAATTAACAAATCTTGAGCCATTGAGTAAGGGGAGGTCGATGGCAGACAGCTCCTGATAACAACAGAGACATGCCGCCTGAAGCATCCTGATAAGCGCAAGGAGGAAGAAACCAAGGCAGGGCATATGGAAATGACTTCTCGGAACTCATTATAATAGAATCCGCCCTTTCGGGAAAGGTTATGAATATGTATAGGTGTCTTGCGAAACTATTATGAATATGTAATACTCTGTAGCATATAAGGAAGCTAAAAGCTGCTGTAAGGCGTGCACAATTGTGGTGGGGCGACCCCCCGTGCCACCCAGCGCTGAATAAACATACCTACTTTACAACCTTCTCAGTTGTGGAGTTTGCTTTCCGCACGTCATTTTGGCGAGCCAGCCAGGAGACACTCTGCTCGGCTGTGGGATCAACTGCGGAATGGATGCCCCCTAGGCGCGCCCCGAGTACTTCTCTCGGAGGAGCCTCCACTCCCAGCCACTCACCGCGGGAGTAGACAACAACCTCCTGAAGCTGCGGATAAATGGTATGTTTAACAAGGGGGCCAGTAAGTCGTAGGGGACGCCCACGCTTGGCCGGGGCTGCTGGTAAACCGCGCAGAGACGTCTGGCATACAGCATAGTCCCCGTATGGGAGGAGGGTACCCTAAGGAAAGGGGTGGGGATTCGCTGACCGATAGAGCGGCCGCTATGATCTTGGGAGTAGATCGAGTGAATCTGAGGTTATCGCTGCATCCCAGCATCGGGAGCCAGGATGGACCTGCTAATGACTGTATAAGAAGCAGGAGAAGGGTAAGCGAGCCTCAAAGTGTGCAGCTGCTGAAGGGATAACAACTAGAGCGTGAACTGTATGTTTTATCTATGAAACGCCCAGGTATTTTATGTTAAAAGCGTGTGTGTGTGTGTGTGTTTGAGACACAGCGCCGCTGTGAAGCGAGTGGGAGTCCTGATTTGCGGTTCCGTGATTCAGCGAGGAACACGGCCAGAGACGGACAAAGCGTCTGAAACGTTTGTAAGATCTGTAAGTGTTTTTGATATATGTAAGTTGGGCTGCTGTGGTGTTTAGTCAATCTCCTAAGTATCGGGGGCCTGGCTGATCATCAAAGTGGCAGGACAGAGAAAGTCACTCCTTCGGTGGTTTGGGCTTGAACCTTGGGAGTATTTAAACGAAGGAGGGAACTGGATAAGGAGGGGAGAGGAGCGAATTTTATTAAGAGGAGCGTATTTAACACCAACTGGACAGATAGTAGCCCTAGATTGGGAACAACCTGTCCCAGATACTTTTTAAACCCCCATATTGATGGACATGTAGGGGTGATTCCTTGATTTGTGCGTGGGCTTACTAACAAATCACACAAAAATTGGCATTCAGCTTGGGTCTTGTTGAAATGTGCATCTTGTAAGAAAAAGTGGTATTGTTTATCTAGAAGGCGGAAAGCTGAATGTCCTAAGTGCTTTCCCAAAATCCCATGGTTTCATGATTGGGAAAGGGCTTATCAAGAATCTGAAATAGTATCTTGCAATTAATGTTGTTTTTAAAAAGGGAAGGAAAATGGGATGAAGTGTCATATGCAGATATGTTTTTCACCCTCCGAAATCATCCAGAGTGGCAGAGGGACTGTGGAATGATGCCGCCACAGGATCCCATGGTACTCGCCCTTGAGCGGGAAAATAACAAAAAAAACCACCTTAAAGGCAAGCTGAAGCGGTGCTGTTTGGCATGTAGTATTGGACAAAGATGTACAAACGTAAACAAAAACCGCCAGGCACAAGAACAAGATCTAACCGATTTGTTTAAGCCTCCCCCTCGATCGCAGGAGCAGGATGTGGACTCGGATGGAACCTCCACTCCCCCGAATAGCCCTGTATCCTCCCGTACTAGGCGGAAGTCCGCCCCAATGGTTTTGCAGGCACCTCTCCAGGAGGTGGTAGGACCTGATGGCGGAACTATGTTAATCAAGGTACCCTTTTCCACCACTGATTTAGAGGCATGGAAAAGGGTTGCCAAGGATTACAGGAATGGTCCGGTGAGTGTTACCAGACATTTTCAGTTTATAGTAAGACAACACAACCCCGATTGGAATGACATACAGTTATTAGAATACATGACTGAGATGGAAAGACACTTAATTCTAAAAACTGCCAGAGATTTGGCTGAAGATCATTATAAAGCCACGGGAGGAGACGTTAAAGAATACCTCCCCCTCCAGGATCCAAAATGGGATGCAAATAGGTCCGCACATATGGAAAAATTGCAGGCGTATCAGGGGTGGATTTCAAAAGGAATGGAAAGAGCCATTCCCAAAACCATAAACTGGTCAGCATTATATGCAATCAAACAAGGCCCTTCCGAGTCACCATCCGAATTCCTGGATCGACTAAGGGACGTAATGTGCCGTAATACACCGCTGGACCCTGGGTGAGAGGTAGGAATACAACAACTAGTTTCTTTATTTTTGGGCCAGTCTACAGGGGATATTAGGCGAAAGCTCCAAAAGCTGCGTCCCACAGAGGGCAGGAACCTGGAAGTATTGTTGGATGAGGCATGGAGAGTGTTCAGCAATAGAGAGGAAGATTACAAACGGGGACAGAGAAGGGTGGTAGTGGTCGTCAGGGAAGAAGAAGAGAGAAAACCCAGACGAGGACCACCTTGATTAGGCAGGGATCAATGTGTGTTATGCAAAAGATTTGGTCACTGGAAGAATGAGTGTCCAGAAACGCAGGGAAATAAGGGGAAGGGACGAAGCAATCAGAAAAGAGGGACAGTGGCCCATGTGAAGGAGGACTGATGGGGACCCGGGTGCAATAATTAAATTCGAAAAGGGAGAGATTACTCTGGAGGTAAATGATCAACAGTATATCCAAATAATGAGTTTATCACTAACTAGTGTTTCCACAGGAGGAAAAATCGGGGAGAAGATCATGAACCAGGTATACCCCGGGGTATGGGCCGCTGATGTACCCGGAAGAGCAAAGAATGCTCCACCTGCTGAGGTCAGGCTCAAAGAAGGAAGGCAGCCGGTAAGAATCAAACAATATCCCCTGAGGAAGGAGGACAGGGAAGGAATTCGGCCAGTGATAGACAATTTTCTACAACTAGGATTACTAAAGGAATGTGAGTCCGATTTTAACACTCCCATATTACCTGTCCGTAAGCCCGACGGATCATACTGGGTAGTCCAGGACCTACGGGCTGTAAATAAGATAACTGAAGACCTCTACCCAGTAGTGGCGAATCCATACACCTTGCTAACTGTGCTGACCCCTGAGCTAACCTGGTTTACTGTTTTAGACTTGAAAGATGCCTTCTTTTGCCTCCCTCTCCATAAAGCCAGCCAAAAAATATTTGCATTCGAATGGGAAAATCCTAAAAGCGGTCGTAAAACTCAGCTTACTTGGACGGTGTTACCACAAGGGTTCAAAACCAGCCCTACTATATTTGGTAACCAACTCGCAAAAGACCTTGAGTCTTGGGAAGCCCGGCCTGAGGAAGGGAAACTGTTGCAATATGTGGATGATATCCTGATTGCCACCAAGACAAAGGACGCTTGTATGACCTGGACGTGGAAACACAGGAGAACCAGTGCATCATGACTGTCTGGAGACCATCGAAGCAACATATTCGAGCCACTCGGACCTGAGAGACAGTCCTATGGAAAACACGGAAAACTGGTTCACGGATGGAAGCAGCTATGTCCTAAGTGGTAAAAGGCATGCCGGATATGCCATTACCACCAGCCAGGAAGTAATAGAGTCAGGGCCTTTGCCCATGAATACCTCTGCACAGAAGGTAGAAATAATTGCAATAGATGTAACCAAACAAAAGGGAAACCATTGTAACTTAGAAAATAATTAGTTGTAAGGTAAGAAGCTCTGGAACAATCTCATTTTAAACAGCTCGGCCTTGGAAGAACAGATGCGCAAAGATAAGAAAGTTACAAGGTGATCACAAAACCAGCCTTGAGGGATAAGGTATATGTGATACCAGGACTGAGTCTGAAGACCCCCAACGACCACCCGGAGGTGCCAACAAACATGTGCGAAAGACATTAGCATATGCTAACGAGTTCCCAGAAAATCCATGAATGTGATAAGCACTACTCGGAAATATACTGAATATGTATAATAACATAGTAGAAATACTTGCTAGTTTTGTCTTTTGGGTGTGCACGTGAGGTGGAGTTATCCCCTGTGCACCCAGCGCTGCAATAAAGAATGCCTGCTTTCTAAAACTTCAAAATAAGTCTTAGAGAGTGAATTATTTTGCTGCTTTCGAGTAACACTCCGGCCCAATACGCCACCCTTTGGGTCAGGGACCAAGGTTCCTGCTCGTCATCCATGGTCAAAAATACACCAGGCCCCCAATATCCCTGAGCCTCTTCCTCCAAAAGCCTTAGTATGTCTCCACCTGTCAGGGACACCCTCCACGCATATTCGGTCTCAGTTTCCTTAGCCTGCCTACTATATTTTGCCTGTAGTTTTGCCAGTTCAGTAATGGTATAAGGTATCTCTTTAGTGGTAACGGCGGGTTCCGCATCTTCACCGTCATACGTGACTTCAGTTTTAATAAGTGGCCGGAGCTTGGGAATAGGGTCAGGTTCTGTCACCGCCCTCAGCTCCTCCCATGGATAGTGAGGGGCAACCTCCCTCGCAGTGAGGTCGGCTTCTTTTGATAAGCTAGAAAATCCTGGTTCGCTGTCAAGGTCCCCAGGGAGCTGCAACTTCAGCTCTCTTTCTCTCACAAAAGCATCTCGCAGGCTACCCTTCAAGTTTTCCGTGATTCTTTTCTCATCCGCTAATGCTTTTTCGGCTAGTTGCCGTCTCACCCGTTCCATTTCCAGTTCTGCCTGTAGTTTTCTAACCAGTTCCTGAAGTGACTCATTTGCCTCCTGCTCAGCTTGTTTGACAACACATTTGTCCTTCTGGGCAGCTATCAGTGTGGCTCCCAAGACACCACAAACCACAGCCTTTCCCTTTCCAGGCCTAAACTTTTTTTCTTTTGCCAAGTCTCTTATCTGTTCCACTACAGTTGTTGGGGACTGCCAGTGTCCCTCAGCCCAGCTATGCCCTTTCGGGGTCGGGCAGGCTTTATAGCTCTTCAACACATCCAGCAGCAGGGAGCAGTCAAGATCAGGCTTATCCCGGGTTGCCATGACCTACTGCTAGAGATTTCAGCTTCAACCAAATATCAGTTCTCCTTTCTTCAGCACTCTGGCTGATATCCCTTTTATGGAACCTCTTAACCGCTTCTTACAGAGATTCCTGTCCGTGACGCCAATTTAATGTCCCGTCCTACTCAGGGGGTTAGGGTGAGGTTAACTTTTTAATTCTCTGCGCGGTAATCAGGAGTAACGACAATTACTCTAGAGGTTCAAACCAATCATAAATTTACTTAAAACTCAGTGGAACTACAAAAGATAGAGGCTTGGCAAAAGTCATAACAATGCTCAGAACTTAGCAGAACTATGAAAGGTAAGGGTTTAGCAAAACGTGTGATGATATTACCCTAATGTGCCAAACATTAAGTTAGAGACAAAGAGAGTGATAGAGAGGAAAAGAAAGAGAGAAAGAAAAGAGAGAGAGAGAGAAAAAAAAGATATCACCACCCTTGGATCCAGCGATGTTCTCTGCTCGTAGCTGTAGTCTTCAGGTGGTGGGCGCGTGCCGAAAACTTATGTTTTCCCTTTTTATAACCCGATGTGCCCGCCCCATAGGCGGGGGTCTGTCATCACTGAGCAGGCGCAGTATGCGCTCAGGAATGTTCAGAAATGTTCTAGAAATGAGTCGGTGGGTTGTGGGGGTCCTGGGGGTCTCACTGCCCCCTCCCCCCTTCAGGGCTGACCAAGCGAGTGGTGATCTTTCACAGGCACATGGCGCACAGGGCACAGATGGTCTTTGTTTACGTGTTTCAGGAATAGAGGAGTGGTCTCACAAGATGTTATCCTGCCTCTGCAGGCTCCGTTCTTGGTCAACACTCCCTCGTCATCATCAGCCCATCCCCGCCCATGTCAAGACGGGTGTTTGTGACATTCACTTGTTATCAGGGCCTTACAGGTGCTTATCTGGAAATGTAGGCCATAAGTTTATGCATGTCTTGAGCCAAATAAGCCAGCAATGCTGCCAAACAAGCAGTCTTACCTTCTCATTGTTCCCACCTCCGCAACATTTTCCTTGTGCTGGCACAAGTGCTTTCCCAGCCACAAAGTGAAGCACCTGGCAAAACTAGCACAGGCAAAAAGTAATGTTAGTTCACTGGCTGATAGGGTTCACTGACTGCATGAACACCTGTGCTAGGACAGACAAGGGGCTGATAGCAGCAGTGAATTAGGAGAGCAGGACAACTTTGTTTTGGCAATGCTAGCTTATGCCAACTTAAGCCATCTACCTTAGTTTCAGTTAGTTTATTTCTGGAGTCACAAACCACTCTTCAGTCAAACTTTGTCAAGAAAACCAACCAAATCTTCATTGCTGCAGGCTTATCGGAGCTTCGTCCTATTGCTCGGTATCAATGATTCTGCAATTCTTGGAAAACTGTGGAGAAAACTAGGTAGTTTTATGCATTTCTTTCTTTTATTAAAAGGACACAACAACCCTCTTGCCTGACACCCCTGATTTGTGTTGTGATCTCTCCATCTCTTAATGAAAAATGTTTTTCCTTGTATCCAATCATCTTTCTTTCATGTTCTATTTTAATCAGATGCACTCCTCTTTTTTTATAGCTCATAGAATTTTATTTGCAAAACACAATACTTACTATCCTTGCAAGTACTTGCTATTTCCAAATTCATGTCCATCTTTCCTATATATTATACATGTACATTAATACCTAAGTCTTGCAGAAAACTTCATTCAAAACAGTTGGCAAGATTTCATCCTCTTCAGCATTTCAGAAAGGCAGTTTTCAATTCATTCTGTCCGTATGCATTTTCATTTTGAGAAACCATTTTATTTCAAAAAACTTAAGGGATTTAAAATAACAATTAATGTAATTATTGTAAGAGGTCATGGCAAGAGAGGTCAACAGCTACCTACTTTATGAGGCTATTGCTACTAATGTATATCACTGTTGTGGTTTAGCCCCAGCCGGCAGCTAAGCACCTGTCGTGGTTTTACCCCAGCTGGCAGCTGAGCACCACGCAGCCACTCGTTCACTCCCTCCCCATCGGGATGGGGGAGAGAATTGGAAGAGTTAAAGTGAGAAAACTCGTGGGTTGAGATAAAGACAGTTTAATAGGTAAAGCAAAAGCCGCGCGCACAACCAAAGCAAAGCAAGGAATTCATTCACCACTTCCCATGGGCAGGCAGGTGTTCAGCCATCTCCAGGAAAGCAGGGCTCTGTCACGCGTAATGGTTACTTGGGAAGACAAACGCCATTGCTCTGAACGCCACCGCCCCCCCCGCTCTCTTCTCCCAAGCTCCTTATAAACTGAGCATGATGTCATATAGTATGGAATATCCCTTTGGTCAGTTTGGGTCACCTGTCCTGTCTGTGTCTCCTCCCAACTTCTTGCCCACCCCCAGCCATCCTGCTGGCAGGGCAGTGCAAGAAGCAGAAAAGGCCTTGGCCCCATGTAAACACTGCTCAACAATAGGTCCATAGAACAAAAACATCTCTATATTATCAATGCTGTCTCCAGCAGAAATCCGAAACATATCCCCACACTAGCTACTATGAAGAAAATCAATCCTCTCAGCTGAAACCAGGACAGCACCACTGTGTTGGGTTTGCGTGGCAAGGTTTTGGTAGCGGGGAGGGGCTACAGGGGTGGCTTCTGTGAGAAGCTGCTAGAAGCTTCCCCTGTGTCTGACAGAGCCAATGCCAGCCGGCTCCAAGACGGACCCGCCGCTGGCCAAGGCCAAGCCAATCAGCGCCTCTGTGATAACATATTTAAGAAAGAGAAAAACAGCTAGAGAGAGCTTTTGCAGCCGGACAGAGGAGTGAGAAGATGTAAGAGACTCTGCAGACACAAAGGTCAGTGAAGAAGGAGGGGGAGGAGGTGCTCCAGGTGTTGGAGCAGTGATCCCCCTGCAGCCTGTGGTGAAGACCATGGTGAAGCAGGCTGTCCCCCTGCAGCCCATGGAGGGAGGATGAGGGGGTGTAGAGATTCCACCTGCAGCCCGTGGAGGACCCCACGCTGGAGCAGGTGGAGGCACCCGAAGGAGGCTGTGGCCCTGTGGGAAGCCCACGCTGGAGCAAGCTCCTGGCCAGACCTGTGGACCCATGGAGAGAGGAGCCCACGCCAGAGCAGGTTTGCTGGCAGGACTTGTGACCCCTTGGGGGACCCCACGCTGGAGCAGTTTGCTCCTGAAGGTCTGCACCCCGTGGGAGACACCCACGCTGGAGCAGTTCGTGAAGGACTGTAGCCCGTGAGAGGGACTCCATGCTGGAGCAGGGGAACGATGAGAGGAGTCCTCCCCCTGAGGAGGAAGAAGCGGCAGAAACACCGTGTGATGAACTGACCGTAACCCCTGTTTCCTGTCCCCCTGTGCCGCTGCGGGGGGAGGAGGTTTGAAGCCGGGAGTGAAGTTGAGCCCGGGAAGAAGGGAGGGGTGGGGGGAGGTCTTTTAAGATTTGGTTTTATTTCTCATTCCTCTACTCTGTTTTGCTTGCTAATAAATTAGATGAATTTTCTCTCTAAGTTCAGTCTGTTTTGCTCGTGACGATAATTAGTGAATGATCTCTCCCTGTCCTTATGTCGACCCATAAGCTTTTCGTGGTACTTTTTCTCCCCTGTCTAGTGAAGGAAGGGAGTGATAGAGCGGCTCTGGTGGGCACCTGGCCCCCAGCCAGGGTCAACCCAACACAAGTCCCAGCCAGCAGCTAAGCACCACGCAGCTGCTCACTCCCTTGCCCCCCCAGTGGGATGTGGAGGAGAATCAGAAGACAAAGGTAAGACTTGTGGGTTGGGATAAGGACAGTTTACTGGGACGGCAAAGGAAGAGGAAAGTAACAACAACAGTACCTAGAATATACAAAACGGGTGATACACAATATAATTTGCTCACCCAACTGGACACCCAGCCCATCCTGAGCTGCCGCTCCTCCCCGGTCAGCCCCCTTTATATGCTGAGTATGATGTCATATGGTATGGAATACCCCTTTGGCTAGTTTCGGTTACCTGTCCTGGCTGTGTCCTCTCTCAGCTTCTTGTAAAAATTAAGTCTATCCTGGCCAAAAGCCAGGACATTATCCACCCCTTATTCTATTTTGTTTCTCAAAAACAACTTCTGCTGTGTTGCCCCATACAATGATGTTGTCAATGTATTGTAGATGTTCTGGAGCCTCACCCTGTTCCAGTGCAGTCTGGATCAGTCCATGGCAAATGGTGGGGCTGTGTTTCCACCCCTGGGGCAGTCAATTCCAGGTGTACTGGATGCCCCTCCAAGCGAAAGCAAACCGTGGCCTGCACTCTGCTGCCAAAGGGATCAAGAAAAACGCATTAGCAATATCAATTGTAGCATACCACTTGGCTGCCTTTCACTCCAGTTCATATTGAAGTTCCAGCATGTCCGGCACGGCAGCATTCAGTGGTGGTGTGACCTCATTCAGGCCACAATAGTCTACTGTCAGCCTCCACTCTCCATTGGACTTCCGCACTGGCCATATGGGACTGTTAAAGGGTGAGTGGGTTCTGCTGATCACTCCCTGACCCTCCAGTTGACAAATCAGCTTATGGATGGGAACCAGGGAGTCTTGGTTTGTGCAATATTGCTGCAGGTGCACCGCTTTGATAGCAATTGGCACCTGTTGTTCTTTGACTATGAGCAACCCCACAACAGAAGGGTCCTCCGAGAGACCGGGCAGACTAGACAATGGTTCAATTTCCTCCGCTTCCAAGGCAGCTATTCCAAAATCCCACTTGTACCCTTTTGGGTCTTTGAAATACCCTCTCCAGAGGTAGTCTATGCCCAGGATGCACGGTCACAATGGGGTGCATTGTGACTGGCCCAGTCACAATGGGGTGCTTTTCTCACTCATTCCCAGTTAGACTCACTTCAGCCTCCAGTATAGTAGATTGTTGGGATCTCCCTGTCACTCCAGAAATACACATGGGTTCTTCCCCTTTATAGCTTGATGGCATTAGGGTACACCGTGCACCGGTATCCACTAGAGCCTTATACTCCTGGAGGTCTGATGTGCCAGGCCATCGAATCCACACAGTGCAGTAAACCCGGTTGTCCCTCTCCTCCACCTGGCTAGAGGCAGGGCCCCTCTAGTCCTGGTCATCATATTCGTTACCAAGGAATGGGTTCATGTGGCACACACGGGTTCGAATCTCATCCTTGTTACTCACTTCTTGTAAATAATAATCAGAAGCTCCTTCCATAAAATCAGAAGTAAGATCAGTCCTCCTACTCTGTCTGGGGAACTGCCCACTGGAAACTGGAGTGGCAATTTTCCTGGAAGAACCCCTTTTAAAATTGTTTTTCCTTGCAGCTCACATACTCATGCCTGTAGGATCGAGGTAGGTTTTCCATCCCACTTCCTCATGTCCTCTCTGTGAACACGCAGGTAAAACCACAGGGTGCCTTGTGGTGTGTACGCTCTATATCCTCTGTCTTGAGTAGAGGAACACTTACTCCTAACAGCGGAGATACTGGTCCATACAAGCAGGGAACTGGACATATCCTCTTTGAGTTGCCAGACCTCCCAGGACAGTTTCTCAAACAAGTTTTTGGATTTTTCAGACAGTCTTTCCACAGCTGAGACACAGGCCCATAGGGAAGAAGAGAGATTTTCTTCCTATTGCCGGAGGTGGCCAGCCACTTCATCCACTGTTGGTGCGTCTTTGTCTTTCCAGGTCAGTACTGCCAATGATTTGGCATACGCTGGTGGTGTGCTCTGTACATACCTCCACCACATGGGTCAGGTAGATTGGACTTCGCCTGGATCTGTAGGTAGCTGCGCATTGTCCGGGTCATAATAAACCATCTCCCGCACAGCTAATTCCCTCAGGTACTGGATACCTCTCTCCGTGGTGGTCCACTTGCCTGGCCGACATATAACATCTTCACTGAAGGGATACCTTTCCCTCACACTTGACAGGAGTCTCCTCCAGAGGCTGAGGGCTTGTGTCTTTTTCCCAATTGCCTTGTCAATGCCCCCTTCCCTGGAAAGGGATCCCAGCTGCTTGGCTTCCCTATCCTCTAATTCCAGGCTACTGGCCCTGCTATCCCAGCATTGGAGCAGCCAGGTGACAAGTTGCTTGCCTAATTGACAACTGAAATCTTTTTGCATCTCTCGTAGCTCGCTCAGGGACTGGGATCGGGTGGTTATCTCTGGTTCTGTCTCTTCCCCCTGTTCTTGTGATGGCCCTGTTTCATCATCCTTTGCTAAATGAGTTGACTTTTGTCTCCATTTCTTCTTATGTATAGGGGCAATTGATACCGGTATGGGTTGGTTCTCTGGTTCACCTGCAGTGCTTATCACCAGGGTATGAGTAGCATGTCACCAGGGTTGGAGTAACCGCAGTGCCTGTCGCTGGAATTTGAGCAGCCACAGTGCCTGTCATGGGGGTTTGAGTAACCGCGATGCCTGTTGCGGGGGTTGGAGTAGCCACTTTGGCTAGTTTGGGTTACCTGTCCTGGCTGTGTCCTCTCCCAGGTTCTTGTAAAAATTAAGTCTATCCTGGCCAAAAACCAGGACGTTATCCACCCCTTATTCTATAGCATCTACATCATGCCCAGATCCTACACTTTCTAATTAATCACCAACACTTTCCCTGTCTTTGGTGTATATACACACACACACACACAGAGAGATATCATTCCCTTAATCTATGGACCATCCCACGAATGGGTTTGCCTTTGCCCGAGGCAGGAGTAACCCAGACTCTCTTTTCACAAGGAGCCAGGACAGGCGAGCCAAGCTGGCCAGGGGGCTATTCCATAGCATGTGATGTCATACTCACCATAAAAGGGGGCTAGTCGGGGAGGGGCAGGTTTACCGTGGCTCCGGGATGGCTGAGAAAGCTGTCCGGTGGGTGGTGGGATAGGTAAATTGCTTTCTGTTATCACCCATTGATAATATCTATTATCAGTACTGTTGTTGATTGTTTCCCTCTCCCTTGCTGTCCCAGTAAACTGCCCTTATCCCAACCCTTGAGGCTTTGCCGTTGTTTTTCCATTCTCCTCCCCGTCCCGCTGGGGGAGGGGTGAGCGAGCGGCGGCATGGTGCTCTGCTGCCAGCTTGGGCTAAACCATGTCAACACTGTAAAAATATAGAAACTTAGCTATAAGAAAACCTATATTACTCTAGAAAGCTGCTTAAGGCCTAGAACTATTTTAAAGCCTATAATCGTGGGAAAGGGGTTTCTAATCAAGGTAATAGCTAACTGACCATGGCAATGTACAATGCTGCTATGTTCCTTGTACAGTCCCTACCCAACCGGACAATAGGCCCGGGAATATTAATCTTATGAAGTAAGTTGTAATGGACAAGTGTATCCACAGCGAGGATACTGCGCATGCCTGCAAGAGGAGGGTCATCCAGCGAACACGGGTGCGAGACCACGCACAGGCCACGTTTCTCATTTAGCAATGTCTAAAGCTAGATGAATGGCTTTTACCTCTGCAAACTGGCTCGATTCACCTTCGCCTTCAGCAGCTTCTGCAACTTGTTGTGTAGGACTCCATACAGAGGCCTTCCACCTCCAATGCTTTCCCACAATGTGACAGAAAGCATCAGTGAACAGGGCATATTGCTTCTCATTTTCTAGCATTTTAATATATGTCGAGGCCTCTTCAGCACGTGTCACCTCCTCCTCTGGCGACATTCCGAAATGTTTGCCTTCTGGCCAGTCCATGATCATTTCCAGAATTCCTGGGTGATTGGGGTTTCCTGTTCAAGCCCGTTGTGCGATCAGTGCAACCCACTTGCTCCATTGTCCTGTTCCCCACCTGTATGGACCAGTATCTCAGCTCTTAGGAGTAAGCGTGCCTCTGCTCAAGAGCAAGGATATAGATGGAACACACTATGAGGAACCCTGTGGTTTTACCTGTGTGACCACAGAGAGGACATGAGGCCATCAATGCCAGGGCAAAGCACATAGCCAGTATTTCTATTAGCATGTTCCCAAGCCCAGCAAAATAAAGAGATAAGCAGTGCAAACAACAAACTCCGTGACCCGCTGCTGTGGTTTTGCCCCAGCTGCTCGCTCGCTCCTCCCCCCCACCACAAGGGGATGGGGAGGAGAATGGGAAAAAACCAAACCCGTGGGTTGAGATAAAGACAGATTAATAGGATAACAAAGGAAGATAACAGCAACAACAACAATACTACAAGTGATGCACAAATACAATTGCTTACCACATGCAAAAGGAAAATAAAACAATCTGACACCCAGTCTGTTTCCAAGAAGCAAATGCGCCTCCCAGCTAGCCTCCCCGGTTATATATATATAGGGAGCATGCCTTTATGTGGTAGGTAATATCCCTTTGGCCAATCTGGGTGAGCTGTCCTGGCTGTGCTCCCCCATCTTCTTGTGCATCTGGCAGGGTGTGAGAAGCTGAAAAGTCCTTGACTTAGTGTAGACACAACAACTACCTAGCAACAACTAAAAAGATCAGTGTGTTATCAACATTATTCTCATACTAAATGCAAAACACAGCACTATACCAGCTACTAGGAAGAAAAATTAATTCTATATCTCAGCTGAAACCAGGACACTCGCACAAGAGCTTGCCACTTAATAACTACTATGGCTATAGCATGCTTAATACAAAAATGCTGTTGTCGGGCCCCATGTTGGGCGCCAAAAAGGACTGCTGGTTACAGCAGTGGAAGCAAAGCAACTGGCAGCGTAGAGGCAAACCCATCTGGGCTGCCCCATTGTGGCAAGATATTGCTGCCCGGCTAGAGAAGCTAGTTGTAAAGGTACATCACATAGATACCCACGTACCCAAGAGTCGGGCCACTGAGGAACATCAGAACAACCAGCAGGTGGATCAGGCTGCCAAGATTCAAGTGGCTCAGGTGGATCTGGACTGGCAACATAAGGGTGAACTGTTTGTAGCTCGTTGGGCCCATGACACCTCAGGCCATCAAGGAAGGGATGCAACATATAGATAGGCTTGAGATCGAGGAGTGGACTTGACCATGGATGCTATCGCACAGGTCATCCATGAATGTGAAACATGAGCTGCAATCAAGCAAGCCAAGCAGTTAAAGCCTCTCTGGTATGGAGGACGATGGCTGAAATATAAATATGGGGAGGCCTGGCAGATTGATTATATATATATATATATACAAAAACCTGCCAAGGCAAGCATCATGTGCTTACTCTGGTGGAAGCAACCACTGAGTGGCTGGAAACGTATCCTGTGCCCCATGCCACTGCCTGGAACACCTTCCTGGGTCTTGAAAAGCAAGTCTTGAGGCAACATGGCACCCCAGAAAGAATTGAGTCAGACAACGGGACTCATTTTCGGAACAACCTCATAGACACCTGGGCCAAAGAGCATGGTATTGAGTGGGTGTATCACATCCCCTACCATGCACCAGCCTCTGGGAAGATCGAAAGGTACAATGGACTGCTAAAAGCTACGCTGAGAGCAATGGCTGGTGGGACCCTCAAACACTGGGATACGCATTTAGCAAAGGCCACCTGGTTAGTTAACACTAGGGGGTCTACCAATTGAGCTGGCCCTGCCCAATCAAAACTTCCATGTACTATGGAAGGGGATAAAGTTTCTGTAGTGCGCATGAACAATATGTTGGGGAAGACAGTTTGGGTTATCCCTGCTTCAGGCAAAGGCAAACCCATCCACTGGATTTCTTTTGCTCAAGGATCTGGCGGGTGATGCGGAAGGATGGAGAAGTCTGATGTGTACTTCAAGGGGATTTGATTTTGGGTGAGAATAGCCAATAAATTAAATTGCATGATGTTGATTGCTAAATAACTGTGCCATGGTATGTCATCACTACTACAATTGCTTTATGCCATACCAATGGTATTGGAGTAAGAATCACCCAAATTAATGAAGGATGAACTTTGATGAAACCGAGCAAAGTGCAGAGATGATGGAACTAGAACTGACTTCAGCAACCAGCACACAACAACTTCCTTGAAATTGACATCTTTAACCCACAGACCGCGAGCATGGACCACACTAGATACACCAGCTGTGAGCTTTGGATGCAGCATGCAACAATCCAAAAGCACACACCATCTCTCCTGCCCTGAGAGACTGTAATGACAGATGGAGCCCAAAGCCATGGACTAAATGAACTCAACGGACATTTTGTGGAAATTTATGAATATTTTAGAGACATTTCACAGGGGTGGTCCATTGACTAAGGGAATGATATCTGTGAGTAAATATCTAAAGAGAGAAGAAGTGGTGGTGATTAATTGCAATGTATTGGAAAATGTGGGACCTGGACATGATGTAGATGGTATAGAATAAGGGGTGGATACTGTCCTGGTTTTGGCTATGACAGAGTCAATTTTCACCAGAAGCTGGGATGGGACACAGCCAGGACAGGTGACCCAAACTAGCCAAAGGGATATTCCATACCGTGTGACTGTCATGCTCAACATAAAAGGCGGCTACATGAGGAGAGGCAGTGCGACTCCAGGATGGCTGAGTGTGCAGTGTGCGATCTTGAGTTGGCTCCTTGGATCTGGTCGTTGGATGAGAAATTGCATTGTGTATGACCCGCTTTGTATATTCTATTATAAGTACTGTTGCTATTTTACTCTTCCTTTGCTGTCTTAGTAAATTGTCCTTATCCCAACCTATCAGGTTTGCCTTTGTTTTCCAATACTCTTCCCCATCCCACAGGGCGGAGGGTGGGGTATGGTGGGGTGGGAAGGGAAAGTGGCCGCTGTTTACTCTGGTGGTTTGGCAATGAGCATCCTTCCCCTATGTCCTTGGTTTTCTTGGTGTCAGTTATCTATGACACCCAGTCACAAAATCACAGGGTTTGCACTGTCAGAAGTTCAAGTTCAGCTCCTTGCCAAATATCTCATAAAACTTATCATAGAATTTGCAGGTAAGCTGAGTTCTTGTCTTTGTAGACATAATACAGCCTTGAGTTTCTTGACCTTTATATTTGTTAGTTTATATGAAGATGCCCAGCTTCAACACAGTATCTTCATATTATTGCCTGGGAGCTATCCCAGCAGTAGAGACCTCTATCTAGACACAGTCTAGAGAAACATTAATCACACCTCAGGTCTCATAGGTTGTACTACTTTGTGCCAGCACTATAGCTCCTCACAGATGCAGATGTCTGCTTTGTGGACTGCTAGGCACAGTGTTTTATAGAGCCCTCTGGAAGATGTGGCTTGCAGCTATGGAGAGGTGGTAAGAACATGAGGACTTGGACTGCTAGCAGCCCACAGGGCCTGCAGAGTTATTCTTGGAGGACTATAGTAGGCAAAGAGTAAAATTTTCTGAGGACCACTGTATTGGGTCTGGCTGGGATGGAGTTAACTTTCCCCATAGCAGCCCTCATAGTGCTGTGCTTTGTACTTGTAGCTAGAAAGGTGTTGATAACACACCAGTGTTTTGGCTATTGATGAGCAGTGTTTGCACAGCATCAAGGCTGTCTCTCCAACCAAAGGCCAGTAGGCTGGGAAGCAAGAGGTTGGGAAGGGATATAGCCAGAACAGCTGACCCAAACTGACCAAAGAGATATTCTATACCATATGACATTGTGCTCAGCAATAAAAGCTAAGAGAAAGGAAGAGGAGGGAGGGGCATTCATTTTTAAGATGTTTGTCTTCTGCAGGAACTGTTATGCATACTGAGGCCCTACTTCCCAAAAAGTGGCTGGACATCACCTGCTGATGGGAAGCAGAGAATAATTTTTGTTTGTTTGTTTTCCTTTGCTTCTGCACACAGCCTTTGCTTTTCTTTATTAAACTGCCTTTATGTTGACCCATGTGTTTTTCATCTTACCCCCTCCATCCTGCTGAGGAGCAGGAGTGATAGAATGGCTTGGTATGCACCTGGCAGCCAGCAAAGGTCAACCCACCACAACCATGTGAGTCATGAGCAGAGCAACAGAAAAGGAGCATGCACTAGCTTCTTCTCCTCATATAGGTTTCTCTAGCCAAGGACCCATTTAATTCCCCTCAGAATAGTGTACTTAGGACCTTATAAGAAACTCTCACAAGTATTACAGATGTCACCCTGAGTGACACACTCAAGGCCTCATAGGAAATTATTGGCAGATACAGGAACAGTCCTCCAAACCAGGATCAGTTCTTCCCTTAGATACCCATTCATATTTTCTTTGTGGCCTACTTAACTGGTAGAATGCTTTCCAATCACTTGGTGAGTGAGGGAACTACTCAGATGCCTCCTTCCACTGCACTGCCAGCTCCTGCTGTGATAGTACAAGTGTCAACAAATGCCATATCAGCTAAAACTTTGTAGATTGTCTGTACTACAGTGTAACTGAATCAGAGGTTATCAATGTCTGGAAATCTTAGTCTAAAAGCCAAGTACAGATATCTTTAATAGGATTTTTGTAGGAGCAAGATAAAATTAATTTTTTTAGTAATATCTTGCGTGAAATTAAGCATAGTACCCTACTGCAAAAGAGGAAAGGGGAGGGAGAAATTAAATGTCTCATATATAGCACATGCAGAATGATGTAACAATGTAACAATAAATGACAAAGAGTACGATTACCTAACAGATACCTTCATTCATCTCCAATATTTGTGAGCTAGTTCCAAATAAAGAAAAATGAGTCATTCATGGGGAAAATTCCTATCCATATAAACTGGCTGAGAATGCCAAAAAAGGTTTCCTATGTTCCTTTAGTAAGCTGTGTTTAAGAGAATAATAATAAAGTCTATATCTCATAAGCATTTTTATGAGCTCTCAACTTACAGTATACTATTTAAATGTAGATTGTCTTTATACAGTGTGACTTCTGAGCAAAGAAAAATTATTGGCCTTTTGATAACATACAAATTCACTAAAGGGACAATCCTATCAAAGCAGGTTGTCATTATATTATGTTTCTTCTCTCCCAACATAAATGCTATTCTTTAAAAGAAACAGTGACATAATTTAATATATTTAGTATATTTTATTAGTATATTTTAGTATATTTTAATCGTGCCATCTAATTACAAAGAAGAGTAAATCACTTAAAAACCACATGCAAAGTGTCTTTGCTACCATATAACAAAAAAATCCCACAGTAATTAGCAATAAAATAGGATAGCGCCATTTTGACAGACTAATGGAGTACATGGGACTCGTGGAATGCTTCTGCCATTGGAATGCATGACAAAGGCAGAATCTTGCAATGTTGTTAAAGGGAAATTCAAAGATAATTTGGCTAGTTATTTAAATTTGTCATATAACAACTTTGAAACCACCTTTGTCCCCAGTTCAGATGTAGTCTTTGAAAGAGATTTCTTTTGTACTTGTACAAGTCTCAGAGATGCATAACTGCACTGACTCCTGTTCAGTTCTACCAATTTACATCAATAAGTGCTTAAGAAGAATAAAGCTCCAGCACTGAAAATGGCTGGGGCCATCTACAGAAAAATGACAGCTTTCAAGAGACCACAACCACAGTCCAGGCATTAAAGAAATGGTGATGTCCTTCTAAAAGTATGATTCCAAATTCAGTATTAATATATATTCTTTCATACATTTACCAAGCTCCACTTTCAAAGGAGACAAGTTCCTCACTACCATTTCTACTATTAGAAAGCTGCCATGAGACTTCATTTTTTTAATAGTTAGAAACCTCTAAATTTTCTCTTATTTAGTTCATTTTCCATAAATATGGGAGACCAGTCTTTCTTAGAGTAGCCTACATTAGGGCTCATAAGTGCCTTTTATTTGTATACTAATTCTTCCCTATTGCTGTTGTAGAAAATATAGAAGCTTAGCTATAAGAAAATCTTATGTTAACCAGAAAGCTACTCAAGGCCTGGAAGGAAAACTTCCAAAAAGGGGAAAATATAATCATGGGATAGAGGCTGTGAGACAGAAACTATAGAACGATTAGCTTGGAGTAATTAGTTTGTAACCAAAGTAATAGGTAATGAAGCTAACTGACCATGTCAAGGTACAAGGCTGCTACATTCCTTGTACAGTCCCTACCCAACTGGACAATAGGCCCGGGAATATCAATCTTATGAAGAAAGTTGTTATGGACAGGTGCATCCACAACAATGATACTGCACATGCCTGTAAGAAGAGGGTTATCCAGCGAACACGGGTGCGAGACCACTGATGACCACCAGAGACCCCTGAGGACCACCAACTCAAATCACTGAGCATGCCTGATGAGGAGGAGAATATGGAAATGGATTCCAAGAAATGATTATCATAGGACTGCCTTTTCTGGGAAAAACGATGAATATGTATATTTTGATCGTATATAACCTGTGTGTTGGTAATCACCTGGCATGCACGTTGGGTGGAGCTGTTTCCCCTGTGCATCCAGCGCTGCAATAAAGCAAACCTAGGTTAACTTATGTCTGGTAAATTTCTTATACCCTTTTACAAGTGTAGGGAATGCTTTATCTGATCTATGACAGGCTAACTTTTGTCTTTTTCGTGGCTATAATACAGAGTCATAACCAACTTTTACATCCCTCTCTTTTATCATGACCTGGCCTTGAACACTTCCAAGGATGGGGCCAGGTTGGATGGGGCTTTGAGCAACCTGGTCTAGTGGAAGGTGTCCCTGCCCATGGCAGGGGTGTTGGACTAGATGATTTTTGAAGGTCTCTTCCAACCCAAACCATTCTATGATTCTATGATCATCTCAAACTGGTGAATATTAAATATTTGCCAATCATTTTTGCTGTCAAACTTCGTAAACAAGTTCTTCTATCAGCACTCTCTGACTTTTTGTAGCACTGTCACACATGAAAATATTAAACAAGGACAATCCAAGAAAACAAAAAAAAAAGCAAGAACACTTATCATTTAAGAACTTTACCCTTTAATTATCTATTTGCCCCAAACAATATTCTTCAGTCCACAAATACCATGGTGGTAGTGTAGTTATTTTAGTGTTAACTTTATATTGTATTGCAACGACACTGCTGACATATTCTCATTTCTGAGCAACATGATATGCTGAAGATGAGCCTTTTGGAAAGTTTCAGATGAGTTGATCAAGGATTTGACAAAAAGAAAAATGTAAAAAGTGAAAGATTTTTCACTTCTCCTAAAGCCTTACTTAAGCAAGTTATCTACACTTACTAAAGCTATCCCATTTTATTTATCATCTTTGGAAAAAAGGTGCCTTTGTCCAGGTAATTAATTCTGGATATATTTGCTATATTTTTTTTTAATGTCTTAAAAACATGTAAGCTATCTATCGAGTTTAGAGTATTTGCTGCCTCTGATGACAAGATGTGTCATCTTGTCTGAGGATCATCAACAGACTTTATAAAAACAGAAATGATGTTGAACAAATTCCTGAAGTCTGAAATATGGGAGTACTACAGAGCAGTAAACAGCAAAGTGCAGTTAGACTACAGAGCCAAATCAGACTGACTGTTAAAAAACACCATGCACAGAAAGATAAAGAAATGTTATCCATGTTTTCGAATGGTGGAAAATAAAGTACTTCTAATGAACGCAAAGCTCTTTTCAAGATACAGGAAGGTGGACCTTCCTCACAACTTTATCACCTACACATCAATTTTATAATAGTTGTCCTGGTTCTGGCAAGGATAGAGTTAATTTCACAAGGAGCCAGGACAGGTGAGCCAAGCTGGCCAGGGGGCTAGTCCATATCATGTGACGTCATGCTCACCATAAAAGGGGGCTAGTCGGGTAGGGGTGGGTTTGGCGTGGCTCCGGGAGGGGTTGAGTCCGGTTGGTGATCTTCGGATTGGTAAATTGTTCTCTGTTATCACCCATTGTGGATATCTGTTATCAGTACTGTTGTTGTTTTCCCTCTCCCTTGCTGTCCCAGTAAACTGCCCTTATCCCAACCCTCAAGGTTTTTCCGTTCTCCTCCCCATCCTGCCGGGGGAGGGGTGAGCGAGCGGGCATGGCACTCATCTGCCAGCTGGGGCTAAACCACGTCATAGTTAAAGCTTACTACAGATTTCTTGCTCAATGCTACGTACCAGGTATTTTTTCCTGGAAACTTCTTTAGAAGAATTAAAGAAGTGCTGTGAAAAAACTGAGAGGGAACCCATTTAGAAATTAGTAGCTGAAGAATCTACAAACATCTTCAATTTAGATCCTTTACTTAGAGGCTCCCACAGATTTTATTGCAGCAGCCCTCTGTTTTGCAAATGGGTAGTCGAGGATGTCCAACGTCATCTCAAATATCACTAAGTGCATTTAGACACAATTTCCCTTGATCAGGGAAGAATTACCAGAATACATCTATCACATTTCCAGTGCAAACCACAAGCTCTGATTCACCTCTTTGAAAACACAATTACACACATTGGCTTTACAAAGCCACATCCCGATTGCTGACTGGGACAGTCATGTATCAGTTCTCAACTCTGCTCAGTTGAGACATAATCACATATCACACACCAATGAATGATGCATGCAAACACTGTCTGCAGTAGTAGCTGCAGGAGAGGGGAAAAACAGGGCAGAGAAAAGAAAAAGGTAATATGACACCATGTAAGAACTAGAGAGGAGTTATGGACAGAAAACCAAAATGACAATTTCAAAATACTCCACATGTAGAGCGGGTTCTTCAGCAGCAGTTTGTGGTCCCCTCAAATATTTTGCTTTGCTGTTTTGGAGGAATCAAGTTGATCTGGAACTTTTCAGTAGTTATGGAATAAAAGGCCTCTTGATTTATGTGCAACAACTGCTGTTCCAAAAGGTTGTATTTGACAAACAGCAAATACAAATGGTAAATATTTAAAAAATGGGAGGTGACCGTTACTTACGGACCGTTACTTCCATTTTCATTTTGTTTCTCCCAAATGAAAGGATGATTCACTATAATAGCTATAAGCCATGCCAAGATATGCAATAGTCAGATAATTTATGATAATTCTCAGGTGGAAGAAGGCAAAATACAATCTTATTCTCACAGTTTACTGATATAATCCTAGTAATTAACACCTCCTTATCAAGTATAGACCTAAAACACAAATGTAAGCTGACATTCCCTTATATGGTGTAAATTACTAACATTCCATATAAATATCACAATTTACAATACACAGCTCAGTTAGCCTAACATGATTAAAATAAGCAAACTGAATCCCTCAAAGGCTCTCAGGCTTTAACAGTCTTTCTCTCTTCAATGTGTCAAATGATTTCAGTCTTAATTATAACCTATTGTATATCCCAGCAGATCTTACAGAAACAAATAAACAAATCTAAGCAACCAAACCACAGAAGTCTGTTCTCATAGAATCATAGAATCATAGAATGGTTTGGGTTAGAAGGGACCTCAAAGATCATCTAGTTCCAACCCCCCCGCCATGGGCAGGGACACCCTCCACTAGACCACATTGCCCAAAGCCCCATCCAACCTGGCCTTAAACACTTCCAGGGATGGGGCCTCCACAACCTCTCTGGGCAATCTGTTCCAGTGCCTCACCACCCTCACAGTAAAGAATTTCTTTCTAACATCTAATCTAAATCGACCCTCCTTCAGCTTAAACCCATTAACCCTTGTCCTGTCACTACACTCCCTCATAAACAGTCCCTCTCCAGCTTTCCTGTAGGCCCCCTTCAGATACTGGTAAGCTGCAATTAGATCTCCCCGGAGCCTTCTTTTCTCCAGGCTGAACAATCCCAACTCTCTCAGCCTGTCCTCATAGGAGAGGGGCTCCAGCCCTCTGATCAGCTTCGTGGCCCTCCTCTGGACTCGCTCCAACAGCTCCATGTCTCTCCTGTACTGGGGCCCCCAGAGCTGGATGCAGTACTCCAGGTGGGGTCTCACAAGAGCGGAGTACAGGGGCAGGATCACCTCCCTCGACCTGCTGGTCACGCCTCTTTTGATGCAGCCCAGGACACGGTTGGCTTTCTGGGCTGCAAGCGCACACTGCCGGCTCATGTTGAGCTTCTCATCAATCAATACCCCCAAGTCCTTCTCCTCGGGGCTTCTCTCAATCCATTCCTCGCCCAGCCTATAGTCGTGCTTGGGATTGCACCCACCCACGTGCAGGACCTTGCACTTGGCCTTGTTGAACTTCATGCAGTTCGCACAAGCCCACCTCTCCAGCCTGTCAAGGTCCCTCTGGAGGGCATCCCTTCCCTCCAGGGTGTCGACCACAGCACACAGCTTGGTGTTGTCGACAAACTTGCTGAGGGTGCACTTGATCCCACTGTCCATGTTGCTGACAAAGATGTTGAACAGTGCCGGTCCCAGTACCGACCCCTGAGGAACACCACTCGTCACCATTCTCCACTTGGACATTGAGCCGTTGACCACAACTCTTTGAGTGCGACCATCCAGCCAATTCTTTATCCACCGAGTGGTCCAGCCATCGAACCCATGTCTCTCCAATTTAGAGACAAGGATGTCGTGCAGGACAGTGTCAAATGCCTTGCACAAGTCCAGGGAGATGATGTCAGTTGCCCTTTCCTTATCCATCAACACTGTAACATAGAAGGCCACCAAGTTTGTCAGGCACGATTTGCCCTTAGTGAAGCCATGTTGGCTGTCACCAATCACCTCCTTATTTTAAATGTGTCTGACCATAGTCTCCAGGAGGGTCTGCTCCATAATCTTGCCAGGCACGGAGGTGAGACTGACCAGCCTGTAGTTCCCTGGGTCTTCCTTTTTTCCCTTCTTAAAAATGGGGGTTTTGTTCCCCCTCTTTCAGTCAGGGGGAACTTCACCAGACTGCCAGGACTTCTCAAATATGATGGAGAGTGGCTTAGCCACTTCATCCACCAGTTCCCTCAGGACCCGCACATGCATCTCATCAGGTCCCATGGACTTGTGCACCTTCAGCTTCCTTAGATATTCTCGAACCTGATCTTCTCCTACAGTGGGCGGTTCTGCATTCTCCCAGTCCCTGCCTTCTGTGACCTGGGCAGTGTGGCTCAAGCATTTGCCAGTGAAGACTGAGGCAAAGAAGTCGTTGAGTACCTCAGCCTTCTCCATAGCCTGGGTAACCAGGTCACCCGTTTCATTCCGGAGGGGACCCACATTTTCCCTCGTCCTCCTCTTATCACTAGCATACCTATAGAAGCTTTTCTTGTTGTCCTTGACATCCCTGGCCAGACTAATTTCTATCAGGGCTTTGGCTTTCCTAACCTGATCCCTGGCTGCTCAGACAGTTTCTCTGTATTCCTCCCAGGCTACCTGCCCTTGCTTCCACCCTCTGTAGGATTCCTTTTTGTGTTTGACTTTGCCCAGGAGCATCCTTGTTCATCCACGTAGGCCTCGTGGTGTTTTTGCCTGACTTCCTCTTTGTTGGGATGCATCTCTCCTGAGCTTGGAGGAGGTGACCCTTGAATATTAGCCAGCTGTCTTGGGCCCTTCTTCCTTCCAGGGCTTTGTCCCATGGTATTCTACCAAGCAGATCCCTGACGAGGCCAAAGTCTGCTCTCCTGAAGTCCAGGGTAGTGAGCTTGCTGTGCGACCTCCTCACTGCCCTGAGGATCTTGAATTCCACCATTTTGTGGTCACTGCACCCAAGGCTGCCCTTGAGCTTCACGTCCCCTACCAGGCCCTCCTTGTTGGTGAGAACAAGGTCCAGCATGGCACCTCTCCTCGTGGGCTCCTCTATCACTTGGAGGAGAAAGTTGTCATCGACACATTCCAGGAACTTCCTGGGTTGCTTGTGCCCTGCTGTGTTGTCCCTCCAACAGATGTCGGGGTGGTTGAAGTCCCCCATAAGGACCAGGGCTTGTGAGCGTGAGGCTGCTCCTGTCTGCCTATAGAAGGCTTCACCTGCTCTGTCCCCCTGGTCAGGTGGCCTGTAGCAGACCCCCACTGTGATGTCCCCTGCCACAGCCCTCCCTTTAATCCTGACCCATAGGCTCTCCTTGGGCTCCTCCTCCATCCCCAGGTGGAGCTCCATGCACTCCAGCTGGTCACTGACATAGAGGGCGACACCCCCTCCTCATCTGCCCTGCCTGTCCTTCCTAAAGAGCCTGTACCCTTCCATCCCAACACTCCAGTCATAGGAGCTATCCCACCATGTCTCTGTAATGCCAATAAGGTCATAGCCTTTCAGGCGCACACACGTCTCCAGCTCCTCTTGTTTATTCCCCATGCTCCGTGCGTTCGCATAGAGGCATTTCAGTTGTGCCCCTGATGAGGCTGACTTATTGGCTGGGGTGGCTGGGATTCTTTTGATGTATCTTCCCAGTGTTACCCCGTTGGTTCCTGTTGCATCCGGAGCCCCTGGCTCGTCTCCTCTAGGCTTCAAGAGTGCTGTAGTGCATCCAGCACGTCTCTGAGCAGTAGGCCGAGGGCCCTCGCCAGCACCCCATCCCTCCAACCTGGGCCCATCATCCCACAACATGTCGCTGGCAAGCCTGATGTTATCCCCCTCCCCCCTTTGAGCCTAGTTTAAAGCTCTGTCCATGAGCCCTGCTAGTTCCTGGGCAAAGATCCTCTTCCCCCTTTGAGAGAGGTGAATCCCATCAGGGTTCATCAGGCCTGGTGCCGTGTAGGCTGCCCCATCGTCAAAGAACCCAAAGTTGTGGCGCTGACACCAGCCATGGAGCCATGCATTTATGGACTGTGTCCGCCTGTTCCACCCAACATTGCTGCCCTCAACTGGAAGGAGGGAGGAGAATATTATCTGTGCTCCCGAATCCTTCAGTGACTGTCCCAAGAGCCTGAAGTCCCTTTTGATCGCTTTCGTGGTGCGTGCCTCTGCTTCATCCCCACCCACAGGGAGGAGCAGCAGTGGGCAATAGTCAGAGGGCTGTACCAGGCTGGGGAGTTTCCTAGCGATGTCCTTGACATGGGCCCCGGGGAGGCAGCAGACTTCTCTGAGAGGAGGGTCTGCCCTGCATATCGGGCCCTCTGTACCCTTCAGAAGGGAGTCCTCTACGACTATAACTCTCCTTTTCTTCTTTGTTGGGGTGGTCACGACCCAAGGCATGGGCCTTTTGGGCCTAGGTGCTACTTCTGGAATAGCTTGACTGTCATCCATATCCTTGCTCGAGCGGCCTTCCACAGCCAGAGCCTGGTACCTGTTGCACAGGGGTACGTGGGAAGGCGAGGTGGGTGAGGAGGAGAAGGTTAGCCGCCTGCCACGCCGCATGTGCACTTGTTTCCATTCGCTCCCCTCTTTGAGGCTGCTGCCTTCTGCCTGGCGAGGGGAGGATACAGGGTCCCCTTCACTTTGGCTTTGGTCTGTTAGCTGTCCCTGTTTCTGCCTCAGGGAGGGCAGAGCTTGGCTCCACCAGTCTATCTCTCTCTCAGCCTCTCTGATGCTCCTTAACCTCTCCACTTCTTCATGGAGTTCTGCCACCAGGCTGAGCAGATCATCCACCTGGTCACACCTCAGGCAGCCAGTCTCACTACTGCCTTCCCCTGCCAGTGCCAAGCTCAGACACTCCCTGCAGCCTGAGAGCTGGGTGGCTGCATGTTTCTGTGGCAGCTCTGTCTGTGTTGCCACATGCCTTCTGGTAAGCAGAGAGCTTAGGGCTTTCTGCCTGGTGGGTGCCATGGCTGAACTCCTTCTATGAGAGAGTGATGACCACCAGTGGACTCTCCTCTTGAGCAGGTAGACTGACTAGGCCCTGCCTGCTTGCCCTGCCTGCGCAAACTGCCACGCCACGCCCTGGCTGACACGCCACGCTCTCTTCGCCATGCTCCAGGTCGCTAGCGCTCCCTAGGCTGCTTTTTATAGGAGTCGGGGGTGGGTACCGTTGCTTTGGCAATGCCCAGGTCTTGTCAGCAGTTCCCGCAAGAGCAGCTGGCTTGTGGCGGGTCTCTTCCATGTCCCTGGCACTTCCCTGCCTCTGGAAAGTCAGGAAAAAACCCCTGTGCGCCTAGATCTGCTGCTCCACTGCGGGTCGGGCCGGCACCGGAGCTGCACTCTACGACGACTGACTCACAGAAGTCATTACAGAAGTTGATTATCATTCCAACTGTAGACCATCAAAATTATGCAGTGAAGCTCAAAGTGGATTTTTTTCCAGAATCAGGGAAGAATGAGATCAGCATAATTTGCATCACATCTAATTTTTGCAACCTATTTCACACTGCTAGTACAGGCTTTCTGCTGTTTATAAAATGTCCAATATTTACCTCTTTATGAATGAAGATGAAAAAGACATTACTGGGTTGATGTCTGAGGAGTAGTAGAATGGAGAACAGGTGTTATGTGCCCACAGAAGAGAGCTTAAAAAAAAACCAGTCTGCTGTTGTTCAAATTAGTAGGATTTAGCTTGGGACTATAATAGGTAACTATACGTTTGGGTTAATGTCTAGGTTATAGTGACACTGTTTAACTTAGGATTCTTCTAAGGAAGACCATTGATCAATAGCTTTATTTTGTAAACCCAATCACTTCATATGAAAATGCATGCCTTGCTAAGGACTATCCTTGAAGAGGAGCTAAAAGACTGATAAAAAGGGAACATAGTGCCCCAGAAGGCGCTGAAAACTGGATGATTATCAAGGAAGCATGAAGTCAATAGAAGTCCACAGTAACTGGGGGAAAGGTAAAGGCAACGGGGAATGGGGTGGGGTGTTTGTTAAAGAAAAATTCTACCAGACATGAGTTACTCTAGGTTTGCTTTATTGCAGCGCTGGATGCATGGGGGAAACAGCTCCACCAAATGTGCATGCCAGGTGATCACCAACATACAGGTTATATAGAATCAAAATATACATATTCATTATTTTTCCGAGAAAAGGCAGTCCTATGATAATCATTTCTTGGAATCCATTTCTATATCCTCCTCCCCATCACGCATGCTCAGTAATTTGAGTTGGTGGTCCTCAGGGGTCTCTGGTGGTCGTCAGTGGTCGCACACCCATGTTCGCTGGATGACCCTCTTCTTGCAGGCATGCGCAGTATCCTCGCTGTGGATACACTTGTCCATTACAACTTACTTCATAAGATTAATATTCCCGGGCCTATTGTCCGGTTGGGTAGGGACTGTACAAGGAATGTAGCAGCATTGTACATTGCCATGGTCAGTTAGCTATTACCTTGATTAGAAACCCCTTTCCCACGATTATAGGCTTTAAAACAGTTCTAGGCCTTAAGCAGCTTTCTAGTTTAACGTAAGTTTTCTTATAGCTAAGCTTCTATATTTTTACAATTCCCTCCTTTTGTTTTCATTGAATCCCTGCAATTATTTATATCTCCAAGCTCCTTGTAATTTTGCTACTATACTAGAAAAACAGGTTGTGCAACATTGAAAAATCACTATTATACATACAATCCCTATGATCACTAAGGCTGCTACAGCAAGCGCCTTTTTGAGCCACACAGATAAATCAGGAGCCCAGGAAGTCAACCACGACACAGTATCAGTAAAACCCCAAGATGTATCGTCTTTTTGTACTTGTCGCATTTGAGAACTAATCTCCCAGATTTTATGTATGTCAGTCAATAATTCCCCTGAATGAGCTACATACATGCAACAACTCACATTTAGCATTGTACAAACTCCACCTTGTGATGCTAACATCATATCTAAGGCCACACGATTTTGTAGGGTAATTTTTGAGAGTTCTGCAATTTCAATTTGCAAGGTTGTTAACCCATGAGCGGTATAATTTGCCAATTTTTCAATTTCCCCCGATATGTTTAAAATCGCTTTTTCCAGTTCACTCACCCCTAAAGATGGTATGAACCATTGGAGAAAAGAGTGAAATCCTGAGGGTTTTTCTATTAGTGGGTTATTGGTCCTTTTAACACGAGTTAAAAAGGTGCGATGCCAGATTGGAACATTTATAGTTTTAGGGAGAATTTGTAAATCCACAGTTACCAATCCTAGAGTACAAATTCCTCCCCAGCGTGGTGGGAGTACTTTATAAGCTTTGTCACCACATAACCAAAATAGTCCTAGTGCCTTTGGTCCCCTCCAAGCCCAGCTCAAGCGAGATTTAATATGATTAGTTGTGTTACATTTAGTGCAATTTCCCACAAAAGTGTGGTTAAGACAAAACTGCCGAGTCCAGTTCTCTGGGGGGTAACATCTCTCTACGCAGAGGACGTTATGATATTCGTCTAAAGGAGGAATTCTGATGGTTAATATTTGCTCCTCATATTTAGTCGTTATAGAGGTATTTCTCCAAAACTTTTCCCAAACTGAATCCTTCGGAACTGGAATACCAATTAAATCAAACCCTCGACCTACAGATTTTGGTAAAGATGCACAAAGCCAACATTCAGTATAATTCAAATTCTTCGCAAAGGACTTCATTAAGGAAACGTGAGTGTTATTTAACCAAAAAGTTTCCTCTTCATTTCCAACTAAACTTCGTTTACTTAATCTAGATTTGGTCATTATTTTGTCAGTATTAGAAATGCCAGTTTGAAAACCCCAGGGAAATTCATAATCACGTGCTACTGGAAAATTCCTAAACCCATCTTTGATAATGTAATACATTACAAAAAAGGATGGACTCGTCAGATTCAAATTGATACAACACCAATCATTGTGTTTACCCTCTGTCATTACCCATAAGTGATGGTTGACACACCAGGTTCCTGTTCCTGTTTGCGGCTCATATATATATGTGTGATATGGATACATATTCCATGTATAACTTCTTGATGATTCCGTTCCATTCTCAGGATCTCCCATCACAAATCCAACACAAAATTCTAGAAAAACATTAGGATTAAAAAAAGGATTCCATACAATCTCAGTATTTCTACCTGCTACAATATTTTCCCCTTTTGCATTCTTAGTTCCCCAAACTTTACAAAAGGTTTGCTCCCAGAGACTAGTATTACTATATTGTATTATGGTTCCTTTTGTAATTACATCTCGGTATTGCAGGATGAACTTTGTCCACAAGGTATCAGTCTTACTCAAGAGAAAACAAATCAGCAAATACAGCAGTGCGTTGATTTTCATTCTGTCGCGGAATCTTTAAGCACATGTGAGTGATGGATCCACGTCTCTTTTCCTTGTACCTTGACAGCATAAAACGAGGTTAATAACACCATGTAAGGTCCTTCCCATTTGGGCTCAAATCTATTTTTCCGTTTAAAATTCTTTATATACACTTTATCCCCTGGTTGAATATTACGTACCTGAATTTCAGGTGTTATCCCTTGATACCAATAAGTATGATTTCGTAATTGCATAAAAGAATTTTGCAAGTACAATAAATATTGAGTTACCTGTTCATCTCCATCCAAAAGGCTTGTTTTTGCTGGAATATAAGTTCCAGGTACTGCTAAAATTCTCCCAAATAAAACTTCTGCTGGAGATACACCTACTGGTTGCCTCGGTGTGTTTCTAATGTCCCAAAGTACTAAATTTAATGCTTCTGGCCACTTCAAGCCAGTTTGTTTACAGGTCTTAACTAATTTGTCTTTGATCGTCCTATTCATCCTTTCTACTTGCCCTGATGATTGTGGGTGATAAGGTGTGTGCAATTGCATCTTGATATTTAATGAATGATAAATTTGCGGCAGAGAAATGTGCTTCCCTGTCCGAGTCAATTATTTCAGGAACTCCATACTTAGGTATTATCTCTTTTAACAGAGCTTTAACCACTGCTTTTGAGTCATTCTTTCGAGTTGGGAAAGCCTCCACCCAACCCGAAAGCTGATCAATAATCACAAGTAAATAAGCATATCCCATAGCCCTAGGCATCTCCGTGCAGTCAAATTGTAGTTTTTGAAAAGGATATGTTGCTGGAGGTCGCTTTCCTGCTGGTGCCTTGATTTTCAAAGAGGCATACTGTTTGCACAGTCGACACCCTTCGCAAACTCTCTTAATAGCAGCATAAATCCCTGGTGCTGCCCACAGTCTCTGTACTCTCAAAGCTATATTCTCAGGTCCACCATGGGTTTTCTCATGGTGCCATCGCGTGATCGGTATTAAATACCTTTTGGGGAGTAATGGTTTCCCCCCTAGAGTCCATTGTCCGTTCTGCTGTTCAGCTCCCAGCTTCTCCCAGAGCTGTCTTTCTTCCTCGGGAAGTTCCTCATACAGTTTCTGCATGTCTGGTAATTCCCGGTCGAGCTCTCCTTGATGGGTCAGTGTCATTGCAAAGATGACTTGTCGGGCTGCCGCTTTTGCAGCCTGGTCCGCGAGCTCGTTCCCTTTTGCCATTTGATTCTCTTGGTTGGTGTGTGCTTTAATATATATTACTGCTAGTTCGGATGGTAATTGAATCGCCTCCAGGAGTTCTTTAATCTGCTGTCCATGGGCGATTGTTTTACCTGCTGACGTGAGGAATCCCCTTTCTTTCCACAGCATTCCTGTGGCATGACAAACTCCAAACGCATACTTAGAGTCAGTATACAAATTAACCCGTATTCCGATCGCATATTGTGCAGCTTTCATGAGGGCGACGATCTCTGCGCCTTGAGCACCTAGAGTGGGAGGCAAAGGTCCTGCTAACAATACCTTAGTTTCCGTGGTAACAGCAAACCCAGTACATTTCCATCCTTCTTCATAATAGGAGGAGCCGTCGGTAAACAAGTTCATATCTGGGTTATCCAAAGGCTGATCTCGTAGGTCATCTCGTGGTTTGCTCGTCATTTTGATCACCTGTTCACAATCATGTTCATCCTTTTCTCCATCCGTGGGCAGTGGCATTAAGGTGGCAGGATTCAAAGTGTTACATCTTTCCAATCTTAAATTGTCAGCAAGCAGAAGTATTAGTTCATATTTATGTGCTCTTTGTGGAGAAAGTGCTTTCTCGGCATATTGTTTCAATAATATTTCAGCTTCATGTGGCACACAGACTACTAGGGGATGTCCCAAGACTATGTTCCGGCTTTTTTCTACTAACTCAGCAGCAGTAGCCACAGCTCTTATGCAAAACGGAGTTCCTCTTGCTACTGAATCTAATGTGCAAGATTAATAGGCTATAGGTCTTTCATGTGGCCCTAAAGTTTGAACTAAAACTCCATTTGCTGTTCCTTTGTTTTCTGTGCAATAAAGTTTAAAGGGTTTAGAATAGTCTGGGAGCCCCAAAGCTGGAGCTTGCATTAATGCTCCCTTTAATGCATGAAAGGCTTTTTCGCGTTCAGGACCCCAAGCTATTGGTTCCACTTCCTCATTTTTCGTTGCCTCATTAAGAGGTTTCGCTATTTCACTGAATCCAGGAATCCATGGCCTACAATATCCTACTTGTCCTAAAAATCCCCTTAATTGTTTCTTTGTTACTGGTCTGGGAATTTCTTGTATAGCTCTTACCCATTCTGGATCTACTTCTCTCCTCCCTGGTTTAAGAATAAACCCCAGATACTTTACCTGTTGTTGACAGAGTTGCAGTTTGGATAGAGATGCACGGTGACCCTTTTTTGCAAGTTGGATGCACAAATATTCAGTATCCCGCATACAATCTTCAGCCATATGGCTTGCTAGTAACAAATCATCAACATATTGAATCAAGACAGAACCCCCAGGAAATTTTAAGTCTCTTAGATCGTTTCTGAGAATTTGAGAAAAGATGGTTGGTGAACTAGTGAACCCTTGTGGCAAGTGTGTCCAAGTCAACTGTTTCCCTTGCCAAGTGAAGGCAAAAATCAATTGACTTTCTTCACCAATAGGTATACTGAAAAATGCTCCTGTTAAATCCAAACCAGTAAAATATTGTGCCCATACAGGTATTTGGGTAAGAATTAAATTTGGGTCAGGGACAACAGGGTGTGGGGAAATTACATGCTCATTTACTGCACGGAGATCTTGAACAAATCTATATTCTGGATCCCCATCTTTATCTAATCGACGTTTACTTACTGGCAAGATTGGAGTATTATATGGACTTTGACATTCCTTGAGTATTCCTTTTTCTAAGAAAACTGCAATCTGTTTTTGAATACTTGGGATAGCCTCATCTGCAATCGGGTACTGTTTAATTGATGGAGGTGACCCTCCTTTTGTTTTATTACTGGTTCTGCAGATAACAATAATCCTATATCATCACCAGAGCTGCTCCATAGTTCCCGGGGAACTGCTTCAAGTCCTTTTGAGATTTTAAAAGCCGATTCTTCTTCTTGTGGAATTTGCACAATTTCTGATCCCATGATTATTAACTTGATTCCAGCTGGAGCAAGGAGTATTTGAGTACCTGATTCCTGCAAAAGATCACGTCCTAGCAAAGACACAGGTGAATTTGGAGATAGCACAAATCTTCCCCATACCATTTTCTCTGCAATGATAATTGGAAGTGGGGTTGAAATAGATTTTATTTCTTGTCCAACAACCCCTCTTATAAGTACCTTCTCTTTAGAAATCAATGTTTGTGGGATTGCATAATTCAAAAGGGACAAAGTTGCTCCTGTGTCTACTAAAAATTCAACAAAAAGTCCGTTTACCTTTGCAGTAATTTGTCCATACTCATTTACCTTCACTCCTTCATTTGACATTTTCGCAGTCCTTTGGCAAGCATGGAATTCAGCTCATTAATTTTCTATTGTGAGTGAGGGCACGGTGGATATGGTGGATTTGATCCTCGTCCAGCACTTACTGGGCGGAGTGGGCACTCTCGCTGGATATGTCCTATATTCCCACAATAAAAACACTCTAAAGTATTAGGATTAGATTGGTTAAGAGAAGAAAGAAAGGGAGCCCTTCCCCCACGTCCCCTTCCTCTTGGAGTTCCCCTTGAAATTCCCCTGCCCCTTCCTCTTGATTGATAATTCTGTGTAATTGCTGCAGCCAACAAACTAATTTCTCTCTCTTTTTCCTGTCGCTCTCGTTTCCTTTCCTGTTTATTTCTCTCGTTCTCTCTCTTTTGTTTTTCTTCATCTCTACCATCAAAAGCAAAAGCAGCAATACTCAGTATTTTAGTCAGGGTTTCCCCTTGCCACCCAGGCATGTGCTTTTTTAAAATACTTATTTATATCAGGAGAAGACTGCTCCACAAATACACTAATAGCCAATGGTTCTTGAAAATTTTCTCTAGTCATTCCCCCGTATTTCAACAAGGTAGTTTTCAATCTTATCCAATAATCGCTGGGGTGTTCATCAGGTTTTTGTCTGCATTCAAGGACCTTTGTCCAATTTGTAACTCTTTCGCCACATTGCCGTATGGCCTCCAATAACTGTCCGATGGCTGCCCGATAAGCTTGCATTCCATTGGTTGTGGCTAAATTCCAATTGGGGTCCTCATTGGGCCAGGGATTTAATCCTTGACCCCTCTGAGCAATTTCTCGGTCCTTTTGAAAAATTTTATCTCGCTCATCCATCTGGAATAGTTCTCTCAACAAAGTTTTCATGTCACTCCAATTAGGTGTGTAATCAGTGACTATTCCAGATAGCATTTGTGCACATTTTTCTGCATCATCTCTTAATCTTGGCATTTTGCTTTGCCACATGATCAAATCACCTTGTTTCCTCAAGTTCGAGTTAGGAATGGCCATTCCTCCTGACACAACACAATCAGTCTTTCCTTTGCAAAGTCTGTGCCCCATAAACCTTATTCCAGTTTTCTAAAACCTCAGCAAGGGGTGTCCCCCTTTCAACGCTGGGTGTATTTCCCATTTCTTTCTTCTTTTCCTCTTACCAAATTTTTTAGCAAGTTTAAACACAAGAGTACTCCCAATATCGTCTGGAAACACCCGTGTCCAAGTCTCTTAGGTGAACTCACCTATTTTGCCGGCGATGAGCGTTGGTCACGGGTCTGTCCAGAGAATTAACTGGTGCTTCTTCCTCTTGCGTCCTAGGGTCCCACCTGGGGCGCCATCTGTTAAAGAAAAATTCTACCAGACGTGAGTTACCCTAGGTATGCTTTATTGCAGCGCTGGATGCACGGGGGAAATAGCTCCACCAAACGTGCATGCCAGGTGATCACCAACATACAGGTTATATAGAATCAAAATATACATATTCATTATTTTTCTGAGAAAAGGCAGTCCTATGATAATCATTTCTTGGAATCCATTTCCATATTCTCCTCCCCATCACGCATGCTCAGTGATTTGAGTTGGTGGTCCTCAGGGGTCTCTGGTGGTCGTCAGTGGTCGCACACCCATGTTCGCTGGATGACCCTCTTCTTGCAGGCATGCGCAGTATCCTCGCTGTGGATACACTTGTCCATTACAACTTACTTCATAAGATTAATATTCCCGGGCCTATTGTCCGGTTGGGTAGGGACTGTACAAGGAATGTAGCAGCATTGTACATTGCCATGGTCAGTTAGCTATTACCTTGATTAGAAACCCCTTTCCCACGATTATAGGCTTTAAAATAGTTCTAGGCCTTAAGCAGCTTTCTAGTTTAACGTAAGTTTTCTTATAGCTAAGTTTCTATATTTTTACAGTGTTGACATGGTTTAGCCCAAGCTGGCAGCAGAGCACCATGCCGCCGCTCGCTCACCCCTCCCCCAGCGGGACGGGGAGGAGAATGGAAAAACAACGGCAAAGCCTCAAGGGTTGGGATAAGGGCAGTTTACTGGGACAGCAAGGGAGAGGGAAACAATCAACAACAGTACTGATAATAGATATTATCAATGGGTGATAACAGAAAGCAATTTACCTATCCCACCACCCACCGGACAGCTTTCTCAGCCATCCCGGAGCCACGGTAAACCTGCCCCTCCCCGACTAGCCCCCTTTTATGGTGAGTATGACATCACATGCTATGGAATAGCCCCCTGGCCAGCTTGGCTCGCCTGTCCTGGCTCCTTGTGAAAAGAGAGTCTGGGTTACTCCTGCCTCGGGCAAAGGCAAACCCATTCGTGGGATGGTCCATAGATTAAGGGAATGATATCTCTCTGTGTGTGTGTGTGTGTATATACACCAAAGACAGGGAAAGTGTTGGTGATTAATTAGAAAGTGTAGGATCTGGGCATGATGTAGATGCTATAGAATAAGGGGTGGATAACGTCCTGGTTTTTGGCCAGGATAGACTTAATTTTTACAAGAACCTGGGAGAGGACACAGCCAGGACAGGTAACCCAAACTAGCCAAAGTGGCTACTCCAACCCCCGCAACAGGCATCGCGGTTACTCAAACCCCCATGACAGGCACTGTGGCTGCTCAAATTCCAGCGACAGGCACTGCGGTTACTCCAACCCTGGTGACATGCTACTCATACCCTGGTGATAAGCACTGCAGGTGAACCAGAGAACCAACCCATACCGGTATCAATTGCCCCTATACATAAGAAGAAATGGAGACAAAAGTCAACTCATTTAGCAAAGGATGATGAAACAGGGCCATCACAAGAACAGGGGGAAGAGACAGAACCAGAGATAACCACCCGATCCCAGTCCCTGAGCGAGCTACGAGAGATGCAAAAAGATTTCAGTTGTCAATTAGGCAAGCAACTTGTCACCTGGCTGCTCCAATGCTGGGATAGCAGGGCCAGTAGCCTGGAATTAGAGGATAGGGAAGCCAAGCAGCTGGGATCCCTTTCCAGGGAAGGGGGCATTGACAAGGCAATTGGGAAAAAGACACAAGCCCTCAGCCTCTGGAGGAGACTCCTGTCAAGTGTGAGGGAAAGGTATCCCTTCAGTGAAGATGTTATATGTCGGCCAGGCAAGTGGACCACCACGGAGAGAGGTATCCAGTACCTGAGGGAATTAGCTGTGCGGGAGATGGTTTATTATGACCCGGACAATGCGCAGCTACCTACAGATCCAGGCGAAGTCCAATCTACCTGACCCATGTGGTGGAGGTATGTACAGAGCACACCACCAGCGTATGCCAAATCATTGGCAGTACTGACCTGGAAAGACAAAGACGCACCAACAGTGGATGAAGTGGCTGGCCACCTCCGGCAATAGGAAGAAAATCTCTCTTCTTCCCTATGGGCCTGTGTCTCAGCTGTGGAAAGACTGTCTGAAAAATCCAAAAACTTGTTTGAGAAACTGTCCTGGGAGGTCTGGCAACTCAAAGAGGATATGTCCAGTTCCCTGCTTGTATGGACCAGTATCTCCGCTGTTAGGAGTAAGTGTTCCTCTACTCAAGACAGAGGATATAGAGCGTACACACCACAAGGCACCCTGTGGTTTTACCTGCGTGTTCACAGAGAGGACATGAGGAAGTGGGATGGAAAACCTACCTCGATCCTACAGGCATGAGTATGTGAGCTGCAAGGAAAAACAATTTTAAAAGGGGTTCTTCCAGGAAAATTGCCACTCCAGTTTCCAGTGGGCAGTTCCCCAGACAGAGTAGGAGGACTGATCTTACTTCTGATTTTATGGAAGGAGCTTCTGATTATTATTTACAAGAAGTGAGTAACAAGGATGAGATTCGAACCCGTGTGTGCCACATGAACCCATTCCTTGGTAACGAATATGATGACCAGGACTAGAGGGGCCCTGCCTCTAGCCAGGTGGAGGAGAGGGACAACCGGGTTTACTGCACTGTGTGGATTCGATGGCCTGGCACATCAGACCTCCAGGAGTATAAGGCTCTAGTGGATACCGGTGCACGGTGTACCCTAATGCCATCAAGCTATAAAGGGGAAGAACCCATGTGTATTTCTGGAGTGACAGGGAGATCCCAACAATCTACTATACTGGAGGCTGAAGTGAGTCTAACTGGGAATGAGTGAGAAAAGCACCCCATTGTGACTGGGCCAGTCACAATGCACCCCATTGTGACCGTGCATCCTGGGCATAGACTACCTCTGGAGAGGGTATTTCAAAGACCCAAAAGGGTACAAGTGGGATTTTGGAATAGCTGCCTTGGAAGCGGAGGAAATTGAACCATTGTCTAGTCTGCCCGGTCTCTCGGAGGACCCTTCTGTTGTGGGGTTGCTCATAGTCAAAGAACAACAGGTGCCAATTGCTATCAAAGCGGTGCACCTGCAGCAATATTGCACAAACCAAGACTCCCTGGTTCCCATCCATAAGCTGATTTGTCAACTGGAGGGTCAGGGAGTGATCAGCAGAACCCACTCACCCTTTAACAGTCCCATATGGCCAGTGCGGAAGTCCAATGGAGAGTGGAGGCTGACAGTAGACTATTGTGGCCTGAATGAGGTCACACCACCACTGAATGCTGCCGTGCCGGACATGCTGGAACTTCAATATGAACTGGAGTGAAAGGCAGCCAAGTGGTATGCTACAATTGATATTGCTAATGCGTTTTTCTTGATCCCTTTGGCAGCAGAGTGCAGGCCACGGTTTGCTTTCGCTTGGAGGGGCATCCAGTACACCTGGAATTGACTGCCCCAGGGGTGGAAACACAGCCCCACCATTTGCCATGGACTGATCCAGACTGCACTGGAACAGGGTGAGGCTCCAGAACATCTACAATACATTGACAACATCATTGTATGGGGCAACACAGCAGAAGTTGTTTTTGAGAAACAAAATAGAATAAGGGGTGGATAATGTCCTGGCTTTTGGCCAGGATAGACTTAATTTTTACAAGAAGCTGAGAGAGGACACAGCCAGGACAGGTAACCGAAACTAGCCAAAGGGGTATTCCATACCATATGACATCATACTCAGCATATAAAGGGGGCTGACCGGGGAGGAGCGGCAGCTCAGGATGGGCTGGGTGTCCAGTTGGGTGAGCAAATTATATTGTGTATCACCCGTTTTGTATATTCTAGGTACTGTTGTTGTTACTTTCCTCTTCCTTTGCCGTCCCAGTAAACTGTCCTTATCCCAACCCACAAGTCTTACCTTTGTCTTCTGATTCTCCTCCACATCCCACTGGGGGGGCAAGGGAGTGAGCAGCTGCGTGGTGCTTAGCTGCTGGCTGGGACTTGTATTGGGTTGACCCTGGCTGGGGGCCAGGTGCCCACCAGAGCCGCTCTATCACTCCCTTCCTTCACTAGACAGGGGAGAAAAAGTACCACGAAAAGCTTATGGGTCGACATAAGGACAGGGAGAGATCATTCACTAATTAACGTCACGAGCAAAACAGACTGAACTTAGAGAGAAAATTCATCTAATTTATTAGCAAGCAAAACAGAGTAGAGGAATGAGAAATAAAACCAAATCTTAAAAGACCTCCCCCCACCCCTCCCTTCTTCCCGGGCTCAACTTCACTCCCGGCTTCAAACCTCCTCCCCCCGCAGCGGCACAGGGGGACAGGAAACAGGGGTTACGGTCAGTTCATCACACGGTGTTTCTGCCGCTTCTTCCTCCTCAGAGGGAGGACTCCTCTCATCGTTCCCCTGCTCCAGCATGGAGTCCCTCTCACGGGCTACAGTCCTTCACGAACTGCTCCAGCGTGGGTGTCTCCCACGGGGTGCAGACCTTCAGGAGCAAACTGCTCCAGCGTGGGGTCCCCCAAGGGGTCACAAGTCCTGCCAGCAAACCTGCTCTGGCGTGGGCTCCTCTCTCCACGGGTCCACAGGTCTGGCCAGGAGCTTGCTCCAGCGTGGGCTTCCCACAGGGCCACAGCCTCCTTCGGGTGCCTCTACCTGCTCTGGTGTGGGGTCCTCCACGGGCTGCAGGTGGAATCTCGACACCCCCTCATCCTCCCTCCATGGGCTGCAGGGGGACAACCTGCTTCACCATGGTCTTCACCATGGGCTGCAGGGGGATCTCTGCTCCAACACCTGGAGCACCTCCTCCCCCTCCTTCTGCACTGACCTTGGTGTCTGCAGAGTCTCTTACATCTTCTCACTCCTCTGTCCGGCTGCAAAAGCTCTCTCTAGTTTTGTTTTTTTCCCTTCTTAAATATGTTATCACAGAGGCGCTGATTGGCTTGGCCTTGGCCAGCGGCAGGTCCGTCTTGGAGCCGGCTGGCATTGGCTCTGTCAGACACAGGGGAAGCTTCTAGCAGCTTCTCACAGAAGCCACCCCTGTAGCCCCCCCACCACCAAAACCTTGCCACGCAAACCCAACACATTCCACCCCTTGCCTCTGTGAATCACATATTTAAGAATTATCATTAAAATATACATTCAACACAAAACTTCACACACACTGATCACATCAACGAGGAAAAAGAAAAAAGAATTCCCCACACCAAAATCAAAACAACACTATCACAACACCAAACAAGAGTGGACAATACACACAGAATCCACCTCTCGTCCCTTCACCACTATTTCACTCTCAAGCTACATTCAGTCAATGTTTTGCCCGTTACCTCTTCCAATTACTATCCTTATCTCGATTTTCTCGAGCCCCACGTTGGGCGCCAAAAAGGATTGTGGTGGGTTGACCCTGGCTGGGGGTCAGGTGCCCACCAGAGCCGCTCTATCACTCCCCTCCTTCACTTGACAGGGGAGAAAAAATACAACGAAAAGCTTATGGGTCGAGATAAGGACAGGGAGAGATCATTCACTAACTATCGTCATGAGCAAAACAGACTGAACTTAGAGAGGGAATTCATCTAATTTATTACTAAGCAAAACAGAGTAGAGGAATGAGAAATAAAACCAAATCTTAAAACACCTCCCCCCACCCCTCCCTTCTTCCCGGGCTCAACTTGACTCCCGGCTTCAACCTCCACCCCCCGCAGCGGCACAGGGGGACGGGGAACAGGGGTTACGGTCAGTTCATCACACAGTGTTTCTGCCGCTTCTTCCTCCTCAGGGGGAGGACTGCTCTCATCATTCCCCTGCTCCAGCATGGAGTCCCTCTCACGGGAGACAGTCCTTCATGAACTGCTCCAGCGTGGGTCTCTCCCACAGGGTGCAGACCTTCAGGAGCAGACTGCTCCAGCGTGGATCCCCCACGGGGTCACAAGTCCTGCCAGCAAACCTGCTCTGGCGTGGGCTCCTCTCTCTCTCCACGGGTCCACAGGTCTTGCCAGGAGCTTGCTCCAGCGTGGGCTTCCCACAGGGCCACGGCCTCCTTCAGGTGCCTCTACCTGCTCCGGCGTGGGGTCCTCCACGGGCTGCAGGTGGAATCTCTACACCCCCTCGTCCTTCCTCCATGGGCTGCAGGGGGACAGCCTCCTCTCTCTGGCTACAAAAGCTCTCTCTAGTTTGGTTTTTTCCCCTTCTTAAATATGTTATCACAGAGGCGCTGATTGGCTCGGCCTTGGCCAGTGGCGGGTCCGTCTTGGAGCCGGCTGGCATTGGCTCTGTCAGACACAGGGGAAGCTTCTAGCAGCTTCTCACAGAAGCCACCCCTGTAGCCCCCCCCCCCCCCGCTACCAAAACCTTGCCACACAAATCCAACGCAGGACTAAACCATGACACTGTGTTAGCAAGTAGCCCAGGGCAAAAGGAGTCCATTTGTGCAGTGAAATCATTGATGCTGAGGACCAATGCCCTTCCTGTCTGTGTTGCAGGCCTTGGTCCCGTGAACTGAATGACCATTAGTGGTTAGACTGCGTTAGGTGCGCTGGCGTGCTCATCCTGGTTCAGCGTTCTCTGAGACTGTTTTGCAATGCAGACCAAAGCTAAGTGAGATAGTTGCTTCACAACTAAAAAACTATTGAAGGTGCACCTTTAATTAATTTGATGATGCTAAGTGAATATTGAACCAATACCATGGCCTAATGATAGAATACTGTTGTAGAAAGCACTTTTTTAAAGAAGCGCCACCTTAAAGGAAAGGCATTGTGGACATTGAGAAAAATCAGGAGATGGTGAAGGGAAATAAAAACCTGATGAGGTTTATCAAGGTTTACTTTTAAATATGTGTCACTTTTCTATGGAGAAACTAATTCTTTTCGTATGTAAGTTTAGGATTTACAGATTAATTTGAATCAAATTTAACTAAGTGCTAATGCACCCAAACTTGCTAACTTTATCCCTGGAAAAACATTGAAGATGCCCCAAAAGGAATATCATTGGGTAAGTTTTCAGACCAGATATTCAAATCATGTAAAGCATGATTTGAAGTCCTACTGAAACCGACAAGGTGTCTTTTCTTGTTTACTATTATTGAGTTATCTACTACCCAACAGCCATGATCATGGTCCTAAATAATGAGCAAAAATAAAGGCGTTACCTGTTTCAAAAAGATTACAATATCACCTTCAAATACAAGGAAATTAAATAGATAAGGTGGGTGCAAGGAGAGGGACAACAAAGCAGCAGTTAAACAAAAAATAGTTATTCAAAATTATATAACTGTTGTTAAAAATGAGCACAGTATAGTCATTATAAGCATCCTGGGAAAAGATCTGTGAAACAAATGACTTCATTGGTTTTGTCACAAGAGTTTGTCCCAATCACAGGGATCAGAGGAGAGAAAGCATAATGGATGCTGCCTGAAGGAGTAGATACTTGTTGGGCAGAAGAGACTGTGAATGTTGCTGGGGTGAAGACTGAAATCAGCTTTCCCATGCATCTGTAATAGAGTGGAGAAGGACAGGTGCTAGTAATAAAACCTCTAGAGGACAGGCAGTGGTTGTTTTTACTGCAATAAGTAAAAAATAAAGAATATGACATGAGAATACTGTCCTTTTTTTTTCCCCCACTTTGGAAAATGCAACAAAACTGAGTTGCTACATAATTCTCTAGAAAATGTTTGCTCCTGTACTTCTTGAAGATGCATCCTCTACATTTGTGAAAAGTAAAATACAAAATAAGTTAAATATAAATATAGGTACTTAGTCATTTGCTTCGACTGGTCCACTGTAGGCACAAAAAACCTGTATCAAATATACAAAGAAATAAAATCAGATTAGTCTGGATTTCCTTTTATGGTTACCCTTCCTCGAAAAACGTTAAACAGCAGAAATAAAAATTGTGAACTTGGAAAAAGTGAATTTTTTCAAGTGGAGACATGTGTACGCCTGCAGGGCTATGACCTTATTGGCATTACGGAGACGTGGTGGGATAGCTCCTATGACTGGAGTGTCATAGGAGTGCAAGGACAGGGGACATCACAGTGGGGGTCTGCTACAGGCCACCTGACCAGGGAGACTGAGCAGATGAGGCCCTCTATAGGCAGATAGGAGCAGCCTCACATTCACAAGCCCTTGTCCTCCTGGGGGACTTCAATCACCCCGATATCTGTTGGAGGGGCAGCAAAGCAGGGCACAAGCAATCCAGGAAGTTCCTGGAACGAGTGCACCCTCAGCAAGTTTGCCGACGACACCAAGCTGTGTGCTGTGGTCGACACCCTGGAGGGAAGGGATGCCCTCCAGAGGGACCTTGACAGGCTGGAGAGGTGGGCCCGTGCGAACCGCATGAAGTTCAACAAGGCCAAGTGCAAGGTCCTGCACGTGGGTCAGAGCAATCCCAAGCACAACTACAGGCTGAGCGGAGAATGGATTGAGAGCAGCCCTGAGGAGAAGGACTCGGGGGTGTTGATTGACGAAAAGCTCAACATGAGCAAGTGTTTAAGACCAGGTTGGATGGGGCTTTGGGCAACCTGATCTAGTGGAGGGTGTCCCTGCCCATGGCAGGGGGGGTTGGACCTAGATGATCTTTGAGGTCCCTTCCAACCCAAACCATTCTACGATTCTATGAATTTCCATTCTGGAGATGACCCCTGTACTCCTTGTCTTTCCTAATATCACAAACATACAAAGGCTGTGTTATACAAATTAAATATTAAATATTTATATTAAATTATATTAAATATTAATAGTTGTATTAAATTTCATTTAATATAGTTTGATATTTTAAATGTAGTACCCAGTCAAGACCAGCCTCAAGACAGCCACTGCAGTGGCCAGGGAATCAGATTTACAAGTGATGCTCTGCAGCTGTTGCCTAATGCAGATTCATTAGAAATAAATTATTTCAAGATAGGTATAATCTGAAGGGTTTTAAATCAAAAGACTACATCAAATCAGTCCTCCTTGACAAAGAATTCTGGCTTTACCTTCCTTATATTACTGTGGATCTACAGGTTACTTGGAGGAAATATATTCATATAGGCCACAAAAAACATGTTCATCATCAGTGTCTCATTAGGGAGATGAAATTTGCTTATATTCTTTCTTGCAAACTTACATTCCAGCTGGAACCTAAAAATGCAGGTTTTCTGCTTTCAAAATCACAATGCAAATCTTTAGCTGCATTAATAGAGGACAATCATTCAAATAAAAAATATGTTTACTTACCTTGACACTACTCTGTACCTTCTTCTCACAGATGGGGCAGCCCAGATGGGTTTGCCTCTGTGCTGCTAGTTGCTCTGCTTCCATTGCTGTAACCATCCCCCAGTTCCCCACCACGGCTCGGGGGCTTTGTGAGTGCCCCAAGCCGGTGTCTGCTGTGCCTTACGCTCGTGGATCTGATGTGCCAGGCCATCGGATACACACAGTCCAATAAACCCGGTTGTCCCTTTCCTCCACCTGGCTGGAGGCAGGGCCCCTCTAATCCTGCTCATCATATTCGTTACTCACTTCTTGCAAAAAGGACTTAGAAGTCCCTTCAAGAGGATCATAAGTGCGAGTAGGCCTTCTACTTAGGTCTGGGGAATTGCCCACTGGAAACTGGAGTGGTATTTTTCCTGGAAAAATCCACTTTTGTGACTGTTTTGCCTTGCAGCTCATGTACTCATGCCTGTAGGGTCGAGGTAGGCTTTCCATTGCACTTCCTCATGTCCTCTCCATGGTCACCCAGGTAAAACCACAGGGTTCCTCGCGGTGTGTTCCCTCTATATTGTCTCTCTTGAGCAGAGGAAGGCTTACTCCTAACAGCTGAGATACTGGTCCATACAGGTGGGGAGTAGGACATCTCCTCTCTGAATTGCTGGAACTCCCAGGACAGTTTCTCCACAGCCGAGACGAGGGAGGAAGAGAGACTTTCTTCGTATTGCCAGAGGTGGCCAGCCACTTCATCCACTGTTGGTGCCTCTTCGCTTTTCCAGTTCATTACTGCCAATGAGTTGGTGTACGATGACGGTGCGCTCCGTATAAACTTCTGCCACATGGGACTTCATCAGGATCTATGGGTAACTGCACATTGTCCGGGTCATAGTAAACCATCTCCCGCGCAGCTAATTCCCTCAGGTACTGGATACCTCTCTCTGTGGTGGTCCACTTGCCTGGCCGACATACATCATCTTCCCTTTCCCTCACAGAGGCTGAGGGCCTGTGCCTTTTTCCCAATTGCCTTGTCAATGCCCCCTTCCCTAGACAGGGATCCCAGCTGCTTGGCTTCCCTACCCTCTAATTCCAGGCTACTGGCCCCGTTATCCCAGCATCGGAGCAGCCAGGTAATGATGTGCTTGCCTGGACGATGGCTGAAATCTTTTTGCATCTCTCGCAGCTCACTCAGGGACAGGGATCGGGTGATTACCTCTGTTTCTGCCTCTTCCCCCTGTTCTCGTGATGGTCCAGGTTCACCATCATCCCTTACTAAGCGAACTGATTTTTTTGTGTATTTCTTCTTGTGTATAGAGGCGACTGATACCGGCACGGGTTGGTTTTCTGGTTCAACTGCACTGCCTGTCACTGGGGTTTGAGTAGTGTCAGTGCCCATCACCAGAGTTTGAGTAGCCACGGTGCCTGTCGCTGGGGTTGGGGTAGCCACAGTGCCTGTCGCTCTGTTTTCCCTCTCTTCCCCCTGAGGGCGCTGCCTAATATCGAGCAGGGTTTGGTAGATATTAGCCAGGGCCCAGCACAGGGTGATAAGTTGTGCCTCCTTGGAATAGCCACAGCATTTTCCTTTCAAATATTCTATCACTTCATCAGGGTCCTGTAGTTGTTCAAGGGTGAAGTTCCAAACCATCGGGGGTGAGAAGTTCTCTAGATACTTGCCCATATTCTCCCACATGCCATGCCACCTCTGACTATTCAGCCTTGGGGCAGGTCTCTGGGTGGTATTCTTAAAACAATTTTTTGTGACCCTCAACAGGACTTGAAACACATTCAGGAGACATAGCAATAGGAGCATGCTGGCTTGAACATCCCAAGGGTATTCAAAATTCTCAAAAGCTGCTGTAACCAGCCTGAAGGAAAAAGGAGAGGTGAAAGAGCAGGAGAAAGTATTCCCCGCTGTCTTCCCCATAGATCGGGTGCGATTATTAATCAATTCCGAGGGATGTCGTCTGAGGTATGGACATGACAGCAATGTCACATACAAATACCAGCTTAACCTCATGACCATTGATGTTATCATATCATAAGTCGATATTACACAGTACAGCAAAATGAGAATCCTGACCCCTCTCCCAGAGGTGACAAAGAGCGCCCTGCAGGGAATGCATACAGCAAGTAAGGGTTTACATACCACAGCCATGTGACCAGCGACTGTTTAAATAATATTATAAATACTTATAACAACTTTGTTTTAACACGCTCTTGTCAGATCTGTCATTATCTCAACCCTTTGTGCCCCACGTTGGGCACCAAAAAGGACTGCCGTGGTTTAGCCCCAGTCAGCAGCTAAGCACCATGCGGCCGCTTGCTCACCCTCCCCCCCTCCCCCCCCCACTCCCCATGGGATGGGAAGGAGAATTGGAAAACAAAGGTAAAACTCGTGGGTTGGGATAAGGACAGTTTACTAGGACAGTGAAGGAAGAGGAAAATAACAACAGTACTTAGAATATACAAAGCAGGTGATACACAATGCAATTTCTCATCCAGCGATCCAACCCAACGCACACCGCACACTCAGCCGTCCTGGAGCAGCGCCGCCATCCCTTCCTCACTAGCCCCCTTTTATGTTGAGCATGACATCATATGGTATGGAATACCCCTTTGGCTAGTTTGGGTCACCTGTCCTGGCTCTGTCCCGTCCCAGCTTCTGGTGAAAATTAACTCTATCCCAGCCGAAACCAGGACAGTCATCTTCACTGTCAGAGGGATTGGTTAGTCTAGAGCAAGTCTCTGGTCTGTCAGGAGCCTAGATGTAATGCACTTATGGCATCCCAAGTGCAATCCTATTCAAGAGAGAGGATCCTGGCAACCGTCTCATGCAGCAGGTAACTGTAGGTCAGTCAGGCCAGTCCAAGGAGGCTAGAGCACACCACTCTAAGTCCAGTCTAGCTAGGGAATTTATGTCATAGATCACCTGCCACAATCCAGTGGTCTCAACTATCAAATCTTTTTTCCAGAAGAGCATCTGAAGTAGCAGAAAGTTCTCAATCTGTTCATCATTCATAGCTAAGCTGTAAAGATGCAGCAAGGACCAGCCAGTGTGGCATCTCACAGAGGAAGTCTCACACAGGAAGTTAGAAGCTATTAGTTTTCAGCTAAAGTATACAGATGAGCTGAAATCACTTCCACTAAGAGATACAGAAAGAAGAGACAAGTTTTCCAACAGCATATTGAGAAACAGATCTAGCTGGTGAAGCACAAAGATCCTCATGTCTGTTTTATGGGTCGACATAAGGACAGGGAGAGATCATTCACTAATTATCGTTACGAGCAAAACAGACTGAACTTAGAGAGAAAATTCATCTAATTTATTACCAAGCAAAACAGAGTAGAGGAATGAGAAATAAAACCAAATCTTAAAAGACCTCCCCCCACCCCTCCCTTCTTCCCGGGCTCAACTTCACTCCCGGCTTCAAACCTCCTCCCCCCGCAGCGGCACAGGGGGACAGGAAACAGGGGTTACGGTCAGTTCATCACACGGTGTTTCTGCCGCTTCTTCCTCCTCAGAGGGAGGACTCCTCTCATCGTTCCCCTGCTCCAGCATGGAGTCCCTCTCACGGGCTACAGTCCTTCACGAACTGCTCCAGCGTGGGTGTCTCCCACGGGGTGCAGACCTTCAGGAGCAAACTGCTCCAGCGTGGGGTCCCCCAAGGGGTCACAAGTCCTGCCAGCAAACCTGCTCTGGCGTGGGCTCCTCTCTCCACGGGTCCACAGGTCTGGCCAGGAGCTTGCTCCAGCGTGGGCTTCCCACAGGGCCACAGCCTCCTTCAGGTGCCTCCACCTGCTCCGGCGTGGGGTCCTCCACGGGCTGCAGGTGGAATCTCTACACCCCCTCATCCTTCCTCCATGGGCTGCAGGGGGACAGCCTGCCTCACCATGGTCTTCACCATGGGCTGCAGGGGGATCTCTGCTCCAACACCTGGAGCACCTCCTCCCCCTCCTTCTGCACTGACCTTGGTGTCTGCAGAGTCTCTTACATCTTCTCACTCCTCTCTCTGGCTGCAAAAGCTCTCTCTAGTTTTGTTTTTTTCCCTTCTTAAATATGTTATCACAGAGGCGCTGATTGGCTTGGCCTTGGCCAGCGGCAGGTCCGTCTTGGAGCCGGCTGGCATTGGCTCTGTCAGACACAGGGGAAGCTTCTAGCAGCTTCTCACAGAA